>NW_024096523.1:5605000-6205000 GCF_016545835.1 Crotalus tigris | reverse complement strand
AACATCTGGCTGAGTGCAAGGAAGCATCCGCAATATATTCGGATGCTGCCACGACTTTGCCTATTGCTTGGTGCGCTCTGACCTGATCCGGCAGAATGAGCGCCTGGAGTTCCTGCATCCACATGATCGCTGAACGTGCAAAGAAGGAGGAAGAGGTTGCCGCCCTTATGGCCCAAGCTGAAGATTGGTGAGCTCTACGAAAGGAGAACTCGAACTTTTTGTCCTCAGCCTTCAAGAATTCAGCCATGTCCCCGGGAACTGATGTATTGGAAAACAGAGAAGTCAGCGGAACATCCACAGATGGAACTTCTAGAAGAGAAGCGAAGGAAGAAGAGACATTGTAAAGTTTCTTGTCCAAACTGCTCTGGGAAGGCGTGGTAGCTAGTGAAGCCCACTGCTTTTCCACCGTAGTCTTGAAGACTAGTGGACATGGGATCTGCGGGTCCTCCTTGACCTTTTCCGCAAACAGGGGGTTTGCTTCCCGGTTGGCCGAGGAAGAGGTGCCTCCTCCTGGGCCGAGGTAAGTTTTACCATGTCAATGGCCTTTATGAGGAGAGACCGAAAAACGGATGGATCAAAGAGACTGGAAGAGGTCACCTGCTCAGGTGTTGGTTCCTCCTCCTCAGACAAAGGAGTGTCTGCTACCCCTAGCTCCACTGAACCCTCCTCCCCTAATTGTGAGGAAGTTTCTGAAACATCGGAGCTAGGTCTAGTGCCACGCTCTGCCCGAGGTGGGGGAATGGAAGTGGGAGAAGTAGGATGCGACTGCACCTGTCTGCCTTCAGTGGGTGACATAAACTGCCTGAATGCATGGTGCATAAAGGCCTGGAATTGAGCCTGGGACCACATTTCCCCTTGGTCCCTGGAGCTGGCCCCAACCTCTGTTGAGGCACGCCTGCTCTCAGTTGTATGGTGTGACAGTGAAGGGGAGGAATGAGGAGGATCAACCTGCTCAGTTTCCCCCTGAGGAGAACAAGGCCTTGGGGCATCCTGCGATGATTCAAATTGAGGTTCCGACAAAGGGGCGTCCAGTGGGGCGGGGGAAACCATTTCAGCCCCACTGGACCTGAGCCTTTGTGCTTTGGAGAATTCTCTCTCCAGTGCTAGGTGTCTCCTTGTGGCCTCTCGCCCGGCTGACTTGGAGGTATCTTTAGAAGACAAATGTTTGGTTTTAGCTTTTTTCTTCCCCCCCCCCCACGTCCAATTCCTCTGATCTGCGCTTTGCTTGTGCGGGGGGGGCACTGGTCTGAGATGCCTGGGGTGAGGAACTGTCTGCCATTGCAATCTAGGTACTCCTAGGCAGTTGTAATTAGATCTGGGGGGAACCAACACGCAGATCACAGTCAGAGATGGAAAACCGATCCTCGCTCTGAACAGAAGGCAATGGCAAGAGCAGCCAGACAGTGTTCTAATGCTGTCTGCGCAGGCCCTGTGACAAAAGGTCACTGACTAACTGAGAACAGGTGGTCAAAAAAGAAGATCTCTTCGCCCTCCTTTTCTAGGCCTTAAGCCCAGAAAATAACACCTTGGCCTGCTCAAATGCAGCCAAGGCCCACACCTGGGGCAGACCCCACAAGCTGCACCACAAGCACTGTGGTACACAAATATCTTCCCCCCCCCCCCCCGAACGGGTCTGCTCACAGACCAGGGCACTCAGGCAACAAATTCAAATCTGCAATAATGCAGGAATAACTGCAAATGATGTTGTAAATAAATTTAATTAGGCCTCCAAAATGGCGTCCGCCATGTGGGCCCTCTTAGTAACAGCCGCGCTAAGCCATGCGGTCAAAATGGTGGCCGCTAGGCCTGAAAACCCTTGGAGAAGCAAGGAGGGAAAACCCTGGGGTCTGTTTAAAAGGAAAATCTGTAAAACAAAAAAAGGCTTGACTTTTTTGTTTCTTCCCCTCCCCCAGTTCCCCAAGCACTTGCGATTAGTAGCAGCTGCGATCCGGAGTCAGGAAAAGTCTCCCTCGAAGCCTCGAGGTGAGAAATAGTGCTCCGGAGGCCTCCGTGCAGGCGAAACAATCTCCTTGTCTGGCTGATTGATGGGATTGCAAAGAGGCTATAGATCGTCGAAGGGAGCTCCCTTCCAAACGAAAGCCTGCAGCCTCCCCTTTTTCAAAGCTCAAAGGGCTGCAGAGGAGCAAGGACAGAGTCCTTATCCCCCACACACAATCTCCAAGAACTTCTGAGTTGTGAAGCAAAAGCCAGTTAGAATCAATTTTGAATTTAAGAGTAGCCAAATTCAACAATAAATCCAAAAAAACAATTAGAGAAGCAAGCTAGCTGAGGAGCCTTTTCCAAAACACGTGTAGCTGAGCTCGAGACTAAGAAAAAACTGGGAAGTCACACCCAGAAGGAGGCGTGGCAAAGTTTTTTTGTTCTTAGTCTGAGCAGGAGGGATTAAATTACCCAATGAGTGGATTCTACATCCATTCTGATGGAGAAAGAGAGGGAATATTTGATGTAATGATTGAACTATGTATATATGTTTTGTTTTTGGATGTTTGACTATCTGGTGTGTCCTGAGTACTTTGTCTTAAGAATTAAAAAACCCATTAAAATTTGTTTCAAAAAAAAAAAAAAAAGAAATATATGGAAAACCTAGTGTTTGTTGAGATTTTTTAAAATTTGCCTGAAATGCTTTGTTGGATGGGAGTTTCAGCAATGGTGTCGTTAAAATCCAATTTTTCCAAAGCTGTCACTTTAAAGCCTGGTAAAGATTATCCTAGGAGGTTGAAAAGTTCTGACATTTGATCTGATTCATATCTTCACATTTTGAATCCTTTAATATAAAATGGTGACTGAGATGCATGGATTGAGGCCTGCCTCAGTGTACCTTTTTGGTACTAACAAATCTAACACTATTAGAACAACACATTACCTGTTTAGTGTGTTTACCTACTTAAGAGTGCATCTATCCTACCTTTCAAGGGTCCTACCACCCAAAATGGCTTACAAATTATGCAATATTGTGTTTTTGGTTCATAAGAAAATAAAAACCTCTATATCCGTCCTTCTTCCCTTCAACATTCAAAATACAAAATCTGGGACACCTCACTGTTAATTACCAAGGCCCTTGAAGTCATTTGGCAGTAATCAGAACAAAACCAGGAGAGAGCAGTCCAGATATAGGGCCAATGGCCCAGTTAGAGAAACTGTTCTGAGAAATCCTGAGCTCATCACTATCAAAAGTGATGTGGATAAACCCAACAGTTTAGTCTCAAGTGTAAAATTAGCTGACTGGATCTCAGATAAGAGGCAATGATTAAAAATTCCAGACCAATTCGACCAACGAAAAACTCAGTTTCTTTAGTGCAGTGTTTCTTTATCTTGGGAACTCAAAGATGTGTGGACATCAACTCCCAGAATTCCAACTAACTGGAATTATATTCCAATTATAACATGCTGGCTGGGGAATTCTGGGAGTTGGTCCAAACGTCTTCAAGTTCCCAAGGTAGAGTAACCCTGCTTTAAAATGTCTCGGACTGTGTCAAAAGCTTAAAAAACATTTCTTCCTTCTTTTTCCAAATCAATCAATCTGACTGTTCTGTTTCAGGAAAAGAGGCATTGAGACAAAGCAATGAGTTCCAACAGTCTCCTTTATTGCAACACCAACAGAACAGGTTTTAAAATGGTGCGGCCCCCTTTTATAGCCCCCCTGCACAATACCTTGCTGGCCAATCATTGCAAAGGCTGGAAGCAGCCTTTCTTGTCCCAGGCATCCACATGGTCTACTCGGGCCAATCGCTGCAGCTTGTGCCTGCCAGCCCTGGACATAACACCCCTCCCCCCTTGGCTAAAATAATAAGGCACACTTATTATTTTAAATACTCCAACACTCCATTACATTGCGTACGTTGCATCTATATATACACAACACTACAGTCTTGCTATCGCCATGCTCCCCACTCCCCTTGAGCTGCATTACTTAACCCAGACTACCAGGCCTGCCCATGAACTGACAAGGACCGCACATAGTCTTGTAAATATTTGGGAGGACCTCTGGCCCGCCTGATCTTCTCATGGCTGGTGAGTGTGCTGGCCTGCCAGCTCGCCTGCCCGGCTAGGCAGACCAGGACTTTGTTGCCCCAAAGACCCAGGGACCCATCTAGCTGCTGACTGGCTGGATCTGCTAAATCCAAGCCAGGGTTCCTTGGGGGGGGGGGTAGAATTCCCCAAGTCCAGTGGTGGGGTGGAATTCCCCAAGTCCCCACTGGACTCCTCTTGAGAGTACTGTCCCTTGAGCCATAGACCAGCAGCTGGAGCAGCCTGAATGCTGGAGGCCGGAGCTGCCTCCATGGCGAACTCCCTTTCTGTGGACTCCCTGTTTGGAGCAGTAGCTGAAGCCTGGGGATGTTGGAGAGACCGTGGTCCACAATCGTAATTGTGGTCCTCCTCCCCCCCCCCCGAGAGCAGAGCTAGGATCGGAAGAGTGGCTGGGAAGCCTCCAGTGCAGTTGGTCAATGTGACGTCGGTTCACACGACCATCGTCCAAGGCCACTTCATATGACAGCAGCCCAGAGACCTTGCATACCACTGCTGTGACCCAGATATGTCCTGGTCCATAGTTCCTTGCCCAGACCGAATCTCCCACTTGTAGTCTCCTAGGTGCCCACGGCTGTGACACCTGTGAAGCCACCCGGTCTGGGTGCAATCTGTCCAGTTTTGTGATGAGGCGGCGACCCCAGTGGAGTTCAGCTGGGCTCTTTCCAGTTGCTGTGCAAGGTGTGGTGCGGTGGCACAGAAGAAAGTCCGCTAGCCTGTGATGTCAGGTCCCATGAGTGATCCTCTTTAAAGCATCCTTGGTTGTGCGCATCATTCGTTCAGCCTAGCTGTTGGAAGCTGGATGGAACGGTGCAGATGTGGCATGTTCCTTCTGGCGACCCAAACAGATAGAGGCAATGTAGCCTTGCCTCCCACAGGCCCTGCAGATGGCGGAGCAGAAACGGCAGTCTGTGCGGCAATGGCAGCCTCCACACCCGATGCACCGAGGGGATGATGCTGGCTGGGCCTTCCTTCCGTGAGGCCTTCTCCCTGGAGTCTGATGCAGCCGGTCCACTTCCAATTCTGGATCCTGTTCGGATTCTTTGTGAGCAACCTCTTGATGGACAGTGGCTGGAACTTGCGGGAACTTGGAGAGCCGCAAGGCCTTCACAGCTCCGCCTGCTGCTTCTTCGGCTGAAACTTCCCTCAGGACATTTTGCAACGTGAGGCCTTCCTTCGCAAAGAGCTTCTGCTGCATCTCTCGGCTTCGCAGGCCACAGACCAGCCGATCCCTCAGTCTCTCCTCCAAGTCTTTGAATTCGCAGGGCCTAGCTGCTTGTCGCAAGGCTGCAACAAACTCTGCTGCAGACTCACCAGGCCTCTGATCCCTCTGCTGGAACGCGTGTCGCCAGGCAATCACTGAGAGCTTGGGTTCAAAATGCTCTTGAAGCATCCTCTTCAATTCTGTGTAGGTGATTGATTCCAGTGGTGCTGGGGTGACCAGATTCTCCACAATCTCGAAGGTCTTTGCCCACACACACACACAGCAGCGTGGCAGCTTTGAGGTCATCTTCACGGATTTGATTCACCCGGAGGTAGTTCTCCACCCGGGCCACATATGAGCTCCAGCGTTCTGGGTGAGCTGTGTCAAATTCTGAAAGCCGGCCTATCTTTGGCATAGTTTCAGCCCAGGAACTTTGTCCACGCCTCTTGCTGCAAGGATTGAAAAGGGGCCCCCTTTTCTGAGCTTACCTCCAGCGTCTCAGTGCTGGCAGGCTAAGGCAATTTCCAGGAGCCACATTTCTCCAAGCTGCAAGCCCCCCTGTGGTGAGTCAGCTTGGCTTCTTAATCTGTTTGCCTTGCAGGCATCCCACCTTCATCGCCAATGTTCTGTTTCAGGAAAAGAGGCATTGAGACAAAGCAACGAGTTCCAACAGTCTCCTTTATTGCAACACCAACAGAACAGGTTTTAAAATGGTGCAGCCCCCTTTTATAGCCCCCCTGCACAATACCTTGCTGACCAATCATTGCAAAGGCTGGAAGCAGCCTTTCTTGTTCCGGGCAGCACAATACCTTGCTGGCCAATCATTGCAAAGGCTGGAAGCAGCCTTTCTTGTCCCGGGCATCCACATGTTCTGCTCGGGCCAATCGCTGCAACCTGTGCCTGCCGGCCCAGGACATAACACTGACGGAGGGTCTTTTATTTAATCTCTCACATAGCAGGCTACCTGGAATCTACCTGGAATCTCTCCTCCACCCAACACTGCCCTCAGGATCCTGTTGCTTTCTCAATGTATGATCTTGGCCAAGATTAGGAACTACAGGGAAAACGTACTACCAATCCCAGCAAATGCTCTCACCCCTTGCAGGCAAAGCACCAATGCTGGAAAGGCAAGCGTTTTCCTCACAGCAGCCACCATAGAACTCATGGCCTGAAGGGGAAAGAAGTGTGGTGAACAAATAACTCATTAATTTGAAGCGATCAAACATTTCCATGAAAAATAGCAGCTGCAATTGTAAAGCAGAGCTAAAAAATATGGGAACTATCCGTCCTACGTGCCTCAGGGCTCAAGGTGATCTCCAGCTGTTTAACAGAAATGCTTACCCATTACTAGGCCATTACCAGAACTGTACACAAGTCAAACAAATACACATGCAATTTTCCTCCAAGTCTGATAAAATATAGACAAAGATGAGTTTAAGGTTAAAACCTTTCTACAATTTCCCATTTGGAAGGTTAGGCTGACTTTCTACTATGTCCAACATGGAAATTTATGCAACAGGTCACCCCGAAGGGAAGCACAAACTACAAACAGTTCAACTTCTCCTATTCGTACAGGCAGTCTTTGATTAAGCCCAACATTTCCTGCCCGAGCAGGGGGTTGGACTAGATGACCTCCAAGGTCCCTTCCAACTTTACTACTATTATTATTATTATTATTGTTGCTAAGCAAGACAGTTGTTAAGTGAGTTTTGCCCTATTTTATGACCTTTCTTACCACCATTGGTAAGTGTATCACTCAGTTCTTAAGTTAGTAACACGCTTGTTAAGTGAATCTGGCTTCCCCATTGACTTTGCTTGTCAGAAGGTCCCAAAGGGGATCACATAACCCCAGGACATTGCAAGCATCATCAATATGAGTCATTTGTCAAGCATCCAAATTTTGATCATGTGATCAAGGGGATGCTATAATGATCGTAAGTGCGAAAAACGATCATATGTCACTTCTTTCACTGCTGTTGTAACTTCAAACAATCACTAAACGCGTGGTTGTAAGTCAAGGACTATCTAGCTGCATGATGGACAGCAATAAATTAGAACAGGGCTTTTCAACCTTTTCACAGATTGTACCACTTTTAGGACATGACAATATTTGAGTACCACCAGTGCTTAGCAAGTTGTCAAAAAGAGGGAGGGAATTTTGGGTTTTACTGATTAGATTCATTTGTTATAGAAATGGCTAGTTTATAATATTATGGAAAAGTAAAAAGTTGAGGTTCAATGTTAATACTTCCTTCTACTGCAACAGAGGAAGTATGTTCTTTTTCCCTTCTCCCCCTCACTTTCCCCCCTTTATCGTCCCCACTATGTCCTACTATTTGCTTTTGTATTTTTGTATTTTATTCTATAATCTAATAAAATATTACAAACTGTAGAAAAAAAGAACCAGTTTTAATTTCTTCTGTGGCTGTTCCTTTGCTGAATCACTTTCCCTTTGCACTGACAAATGTATGATGAATTCAAACTTGGCACTTTTATGACTTGTGGACTTCAACTCCCAGAATTCCTCAGCCCTCATGGCTAATTGAGGAATTCTGGGAGTTGAAGTCCACAGGTCTTAAAGTTGCTAAGTTTCTAGACTCCTGAGCTAGCTGGTTGGTCCTTTTGAGCTTTTCCAATCCCTTCCTTGTACCCTTAAAGACACAGGAATCAAGTGCAAAGCAAGAAAATAAAGAAACACAAACTTGGGGTTTTTTTTTTCTTTTTAAGTTGCCTCAGGCCTGTCATATGTCACAATGTTGCCATCCTTGGCTGAAAGGCTCCAGCAATTGCGAAATGCTTTAGCTTTAAATCAAACCTGTTTACCTTCAAAGAAAATTTTCTAAAAGCCGCAGACAGACTCAATTAAAGGGGGTAAAACTAATTACATTTGTTTAAAGGGATTAAACCTTTCCTGATGTCTTTTTCCCCTTCCCCCACCCAAACCACGTTCTTTTATAGCCTCTCCTCCCCCCATTTTTCTTCAGTTCACCTCCAGCTCCAAGCTGCTTCAGGAAGCGCCAATCAGCTGGAGCCAATCACCTGGAGCCCTGCCAGCTCCTGGGGCTTCTGCCAAGCTCAGACAGTCCTGTAACTGCAGCTGCCTCTCCCTCAGGCTTGGTTCGCTTTGGCTCATTCCCCTCCCCTGCTACACTTGGCTAGCAATCAGGTACCACCTGCCATGTGGCAAAGTACCACAAGTGGTACCCGTACCACCAGTTGAAAAGCCCTGAATTAGAACACAGAACAATAAAGTCATAGGGCTGAACGGTACCTTAGAGGTCTTCTAGTCCAACCCCATGCTCAAAGCAGGAGACCTTATACCATCCTGGTCAAATGGTTGTCCAGTCCATTTTTGAAAACCTCCAGTGATGGAGCACCCACAACTCCAGAAGGCAATTAGCATTTGTGTGTATTCTTATTTCAGGGATAGCATCCAGGCTCAAATTCTGCTTCGCAGATGGAAAGGGTGCAAACAGTTGTGATCCTCCCATGTGTACAGAAATATCATCTTACAGAGCATGAAAATCCACCAGTGACCATACAGCTATATTGGGTTGGGCCATCCTTTGGTAACGAGGGCCTATTTCCAGTGGTGGGATTCAGCCAGTTCGTACCGCTTTGGCAGAACCAGTAACTAATTTTTTGTTGCCCAGGCCCAGAATGGACTTCTGGAAGCGGCATCCACACAGAGAACCGGTTGTTCACCTATTTGAATCCCACCATTGCCCATTTCTATCAAGCAAGAGGCTTGCAACCTCAAAGAGCCACAGAGATCTTTGAAGAATTTCTTGAAAATAAAATAGATGCGTTAAAACTATTTGAAGTCAATTAAGTAATGGAGCTAAAGGTAGTCTTCAACTTACAATCATTTGTTTAGTGACCATTTGAGTTTACAACGGTCTCACACTTGCAATCGTTGCAGCATCCCTATGGTCATATGATCAAAATTCAGTCACTTGGAAACCAGCATCTATTACTGATCCCTGCAGTGTCACGGAGTTATGTGATCATCATTTGCAGCCTTCCCAGTCAAGAACACAAGCAAAGTCAATGGGGGAATAGGACATGCTTTATGACTATGTGATTCACTTAACAGGCACAGTGATACACTTAACAGGCAAGGCAAAAAGCTCATAAAATCGGACACAACTGAGTTAACAACCATCTTGCTTAGCTACAGACTGGGGGAGGGGGGTTACAAGTGACCTTTTCTCCATAGAGAGCTGATCTCTGACCCACGTTGATCTCAAAAACAGAACTCAGGTGGAAGCAAGGTGTGCCAAAAGTGTTGTTAACTAATGGCCAAATAAGATTATAGTAGACGGTTGCTCTCTCCTGCAACGTCCCACTTTGGGAGAAACTATAAATTATATGATTTTATATAAAATGTGAACTAATAGAAACTAATGCAGAGTAAAAGAAAGAAAGAAAGAAAGAAAGAAAGAAAGAAAGAAAGAAAGAAAGAAAGAAAGAAAGAAAGAAAGAACTAAAAGTGTAAGAGCAAAGAAAGAAAGAGACAAAAAAGCAGCTTCCCATCTTCTTTACAATGGTCATAAGGATAATCATAAATTTACCTCTTGGTTCATCCAAACCATAAATCATACATTTATGTTCTTGTGTTTCACGCAAAAATGCCACAAGACAGTGGTTCTCAATCTTTTCTTCACTACGGACCCCCTTTAAATACCTTTTGTGGCCATGGACCCCCCCCCAAGACTTAACTCAAGATTTAAAATATAACTTTTTTCAAGCCTTCGCAGACCCCCTGTGACTACATCATGCCCCCTCCCCAGGGGTCTACCGATCACAGGTTGAGAACCACTGTTATAAAAAGTTTCCAGTCAATGGAAATGTAGAAATTGTCTTTTCTCTGTTCAAAGAAATCCATTGGATCTTCTCAGCCAGTTCCATTATCTTCACCAACCAATTCCTCCATGGTAGGTAATGCCGAATCTTTCCATCTTTGTGCAAATAATAATTTGCACATAATATCATGTATAAAAATGAGAAACAACACATTTCAAAAGGGGGTTTGTATAGTTTAGACCAGCAGTCCTACACTGCTATTATCACAAGCCTACATTGCTGTTCCAGCAAACTGGGAGCCACCAGCCCATTGGAGCCCCTTCTGTAACTGAATACTCAAGAGCATATTTTAGAGTGTCTAGAAAAGCAGATGCTTTATCAACATTAGCCACTCTTTAAATGTCAAATAGGGACTATCTTCCATATACTATTTACTTGGCATAGATGTCATTTATGTCTGTAGCAGCTCTATACAGCTTCTAATTACCAAGCACGATGCTCCCCAAAGGCCTGAATCTTTCTTTTTCACAAGCTTTACATTGATCCACTGCCTTCATTGCCTAGGCAAGTCCTGGCTCAGGAGGGGAACCATAGCAAGAAATTAACAGTTGAACTTTACAACGTCAACAAGCTCCCCTTTTCTCTCCTCCCCCCACTTTGGGAGCCTATTAAGCCCTCACTCAAAGAAGGAGCAAGGCCTAAGTCAAGGATAAGAACCTGGTTTGCAAGCCTGCACATAGGCCCAGAGTAAGTTATTTTCATGTTAGTTAAATAGACTCTTTTAGGTCAGGGTGTCCAACCTTGGCAACTTGTGGACTTGTGGACTTCAACTCAATTGCCAGAATTCTCCAGCTAGCCATGCTGGCTAGGGAATTCTGGTAACAGAAGTCCACAGGTCTTAAAGTTGTCAAGATTAGACACCCCTGCTTTAGGTTTTTAAAAAGGGGTTTTCTTTTAAGGTGGAATAATGTGGAATAATAATGAACAATCACTAAAATAATGATGTGTCTGCATAATTATTGGAATAATGCTGTGTTAGCAATATGTGACTAACCTAATGTGCATTGCGTTTGGATACAATGTATGTAGCAAAACTCTCCATTGTATACCTGTGAGAAACGGACCTAATGTAATACAATGTGTATCATAATGTGTAGTTCTTTGTTCCTGAGAAAAAGAAAGTATAAAACTGAAGCCTGAACCTGTCCTCGGGGTTCAGAATTGCTTGTCTCTATTGCTTCTGAACCTGCGCAATAAATCTCTCTGCTAAACCCTCTGGAATTCGTAAGAGTCCTTGCGTTTTCCACAAGATTTATGGTGACTCCGCCAGGACTTTTAGGAAGAGGCCGTTGACCTTCCAGACGAACTGCCCTGGTGGGTAGCCCCTCTCCTAACGACGACTCCTCCAAGCTGGCTCCATGGCCTTTGTCTACGGGGAGACCTCAACGGGAAGGGAGGGGAACTCACCCGCCAGCGAAGCACTCCAGTCAAGGATCCACCAAGGGTAGCAGATGGGTCTTTAATCCACAGAAGGGTCTGGAACGCCTGCAGGCAAGTATTGTAAAAGGCGATACCTGATCCCGTTTGGATCAGAAGAGGGGACTAATCACCCCCTAGAAGACAAGGCAGCGTCCTTAAGTCTTCAATAGGTAGGACTGTGTGGGTGGTTAAACCATTGCATTTCCTGAAGTTGGAACGTCCGGCACTCCAGGTCGGTGGTAGTGTGTTAGGGAGAAATGGGAGGGAACCAGACTAAGAAGGGCGTTGGTCAAATGCCGCTTCAGTGCATGTTAGGAAATTTCAAAAAGGGTTTTTCTAGGGATTATGGGGACCCACGACCAAATCAAGCCATGTTAAAAAGATTCTGTGAATCTGAATGGATCACCTTTGGCGTAGGGTGGCCCAAAGAGGGATCGGCGAATCCCGAACTCGTGGCACGGATTCATCAAATTGTGACTGGAAGTGGTCATTGGGACCACTATCCCTATATAGACCAATGGCAGATCAATATTGAAGAAAAGCCTCGATGGTTAGCAAAGTGTCTGATAGAATGTGCTAAAATATATTTGGCAAACCAAAAAGCCAAACCTCAGACAAAAGCTAAGATTTTGAGCCAGGAAGAAAGAGAGGAAGTTGCCAGGCCCCCTAGAAGAGAAGAAGGGGGGATACATCAGCAAATTCCACCCCCTCCGGTTGGAAGAAATGAAGTCCATTTTCAACCAGAAGCCAGTGTGGAAAGAAAGATAAAAAAAGATAAAACCGTTCAGAAGAAAGACCAGGACTTGGATAGTGATGACAGCAAAACATCAGTTTCTAGTCGAACTAGAAGTAAAACGGGGGTCAAAACAGAAGAAATGATAGCCCCTCTAAGAGAAGTTTTGGTCCCTGGACCAAACAACACCAATATTCCGATGCTCTAGTATGTTCCCTTTACAACCACTGATCTACTCAATTGGCGTCGGCAATATGGACCATTTTCAGAAAAACCTCAAGAAATAATAGAGCTATTCTCCACCATTATTCAGACGCATAACCCCACGTGGGATGATAAGCAACAACTTATTTCTACTTTACTGAATATGGAGGGGAGAGAGAAATATAGGTTAGGAAAACTAAAAATACTTGCCCGCCGACACCCCGAAGGGGGAGCGAATTATCAGGCAAGCAGAAATACCGAAGCAGTAGAAGAAAGACCAGACTAGAATGCTAACGATGCACAACACCAAACTTTGTTGCAGAATTATCAGCTTTTTGTTTAGAAGCCCTGAGAGAAGCCGCAATTCGTCCAGTTAATTATGCTGCAGTAACTAGTATTTGGCAAGAGAAAAATGAGTCACCAACTGCTTTTCTCAGCCGACTGATAGAAGCTTATAAAGTAAACACAGGTCTTGATATGGACATGGCACAAAATCGCCCACTCCTAATTGAAAGATTTATCACCCAAAGTGCCCCAGACATAAAAAAAAAAATTACAACGCACAGAAGGGGCATTAGGGAAATAGCTCAGAAGGTGTTCCGTAACTGTGAAAAGGAAGAAGAACGTCAGATCAGAAAGAGAAAAAGAAGGTTATAATGTTAGCAGTGGCATTGGGGGGAATGCGTATTGGACCCAACCAATGTACCATCTGTAGACAGGAAGGACACTGGCAAAGGGAGTGCCCCCAGAGGAATGGCCAACCTAGGGGACAATCTCACCAGCACAGAAGAGGACGAGGAAGAGGATTTAGAGGGACTTTCCAGAGAAGTTGCAAGGGAAGCTTCAGGGAAAGAGGGCGTCCAGCCTATCCCAGTCAGACGGAAGAAAGAGAAGAAAAGGGGCGTTGTCTTACCTGAACGCCTTTTCTCAGCATGATGATGTAGAATCCACTGGATGGGTAATTTCAGCCTTCCTGCTCAGAAGAGACTAGGTCAGAACTTTGGCCATGCCTCCCTCTGGGTGTGTCCTCCCAGTTTTGACGAGGCGAAGCATCCCTGATGAAGTCCGGTGCAATGGCTCCAATCATCGTGACCCCTGCTTAGACTACCTTAACGGGAGGGTGTGGATTCTACATCATCATGCTGAGAAAAGGCGTTCAGGTAAGACAACGCCCCTTTTCCAGCATGATGAGTGTAGAATCCACTGTATGGGACATACCAAAGCCACTCATGTCCCTACGGGGGGGGGGAAGTCTAGGCTTGTGACCCCTGAGAAGAAACTACCTGTTGCAGGACCCACCTGCCAAACACAGCATCCGCTGCTGCAAAACTATCTATCTTGTAATGTCTAACAAATGCAGACGGGGAGGACCACATCACAGCCCTACAAATCTCGACTGAAGCTTGTGTGGACCAAGCTGCAGACACAGCAGCGCTGCGCGTTGAGTGAGCTGTGATTTGTGCAGGAACTGGAAGTGACTGGGAAATATAACCCCGAGAAATGCATGCCCTAATCCACCTGCCTATGGTGGAAGAGGAGACCTTCCGACCCATGGCAGAGGGTTGAAAAGGCACGAATAAGGCCTCCAACTTGCAAAAGGCCGAGGTTCATTTAACATAGTGACGCAGAGCCCTGCGTACATCCAATAAGTTTGAATAACTTATGTTTAAGGATGGTAATTATTGTTTTTATGTACTGGAGTTAAAGTGTTTAAAATTTTGTTTTTTGGATGTATGTATAATTGTTTGATGTTCATTTCTATGTTTTTTGTTGTTTTTAACCCTGTATTCAGTTCTGGGAAGTAGGGGGGAGAGGGTTGGGAGGGGGGGAGTATTTTATTGTAAAATTTTATAAACTTTCAATAAAAAAATAAATAAATAATAAAAGGGGCGGTTAACTCCAGACCGCCCGTGGTACATCGCTATCCGTCTTGGGACTTACCCAAGGTGTTGCAGGCTTTGACTTCTCCTCCGTTGAACCTCTCAGTTCTTGTTCTCTTCATTTTCTGTCTTTGAAGGTGGCTTTCCTGGTAGCTATAACATCGGCCCGGCGGATATCGGAATTGGCCGCACTTTCAGTTAGGGCTGATTTGTGTAACTTTTTTGAGGATAGGGTGGTCCTCAGATTGGACCCTTCCTTCATTCCGAAAGTTAATACCTCTTTCCACAGGTCCCAGGAATTAGTTCTTCCCAATTTATGCCTCTGCCATTCCAGTCTATGTGAAGGATGCGGGCAGAAATTGGGAAGAACTAATTCCTGGGACCTGTGGAAAGAGGTATTAACTTTCGGAATGAAGGAAGGGTCCAATCTGAGGACCACCCTATCCTCAAAAAAGTTACACAAATCAGCCCTAACTGAAAGTGCGGCCAATTCCGATATCCGCCGGGCCGATGTTATAGCTACCAGGAAAGCCACCTTCAAAGACAGAAAATGAAGAGAACAAGAACTGAGAGGTTCAACGGAGGAGAAGTCAAAGCCTGCAACACCTTGGGTAAGTCCCAAGACGGATAGCGATGTACCACGGGCGGTCTGGAGTTAACCGCCCCTTTTATTATTTATTTATTTTTTTATTGAAAGTTTATAAAATTTTACAATAAAATACTCCCCCCCTCCCAACCCCCCAACCCTCTCCCCCCTACTTCCCAGAACTGAATACAGGGTTAAAAACAACAAAAAACATAGAAATGAACATCAAACAATTATACATACATCCAAAAAACAAAATTTTAAACACTTTAACTCCAGTACATAAAAACAATAATTACCATCCTTAAACATAAGTTATTCAAAAGCTTACCCTTAAATATACATTATTCAAAAGCTAAATAGTACTTTCTAATATATTTATTCTGTATAAAATTCACCCATCTTTTCCACACCAAAATATATCTCTCTTGCGACTGGTCTTTCAGATAAGCCAAAATTTTTGCCATTTCAGAAAAATAAGAAACTTTAAGAAACCATTCTTCTAAAGTAGGCAAAAAATCCTTCTTCCAGTATTGCCCAATCAGCAACCTTGCTGCTGTAATTAAATTCAACATTAAAATAATCTCTTTACCATCACAATCGTCAATAATACCTAATAAAAACAATTGTGGTGTAAATTTTATCCTTCTATTAAAAATCTTCTGAATATTGCACCAAATCTTGATCCAAAAAGCCTTTATATTTCTACATGACCACCAAATATGATAATACGTTGCATCCAAACAACCATATCTCCAACATTTGTGTTGCACATTTGGATACATACGAGACATCTTTTGTGGATCAAGGTGCCATCTATAAAACATTTTATAAAAATTTTCTCATAAATTTTGAGCTTGAGTAAATTTAACATTCCTCACCCAAATCATCTCCCACGTGTCTAATAAAATCGGCTCATCAAAATTTTGAGCCCATTTAACCATACAATCTTTAATTAATTCTGTTTCTGAATCCAATTCCACTAATACACCATAAACTGTTTTTATATGAAATCGACTTTGATCTTTAATTTGTTTCATCAAATTCACATCCTCCCTAATAAAACCCACTTTTTGATCTATTCTCCACCTTTCTAATAATTGCCTGTACTGAAACCAAGAATAATTAATATTTTCTTGCGTTAATTCATCCATAGATTTTAATTGCCAATTATTCCCATCCCAATTAAGCAATTGTTTATAAGAAATGCTCTCCATTTTCACTCCTTTCCTTATCCCTTCTATTGCATGCCCTGGAATTCCCCACAACGGTATTCTAAAATCTGATCTATAATATTTCTTCCAAACTCGCAATAGAGAAATTCTCAAAATATGGGACTTAAAGATCCTATCCATCTTTTTATTATAAATTAAATAGGCATGCCATCCATATAATAAATCCCATCCCTCCCCAAAAAGTATATTTAAGTTTGTTAAATTAATCCAATCACTAATCAACGTTAAAACCACCACATCATAATACAATTTCAAATTTGGCACCTTGAGTCCACCTCTCTCTCGAACATCTTGTATAATTTTAAGCTTTACTCTTGGTTTTTTCCCCGCCCAAATGAATTTATTGATACCCTTCTGCCATTCTTCTAAATTTGCCTCTTTCTTTAAAATAGGTATCATTTGAAACAAAAAAAGAAACTTTGGCAAAATATCCAGTTTGACTGTAGCAATTCTCCCTAACAAAGATAGTTGCAATTTTTTCCAATCATTCAAATCCTTCTGTATTTTAGACCATAACATTTCATAATTATTTTTATACAATTTTACATTAGAAGCAGTTATATAAACCCCCAAATATTTGATCTTTTTTACAACTTCGAAGCCCGTCAATTTAACCGTCTCCTTATCCAAATTAGTCATATTTTAAGTAATATTTTAGTTTTATTATTATTGACTTTAAAACCAGAAACATGTCCAAATTGATTTATCAGCTGTAACAACTCCAATACAGAATAAGTTGGTTGAGACAAAGTAACAACCAAATCATCTGCAAAAGCTCTTAATTTATAATCATTCTTATCAATCATTATTACCTTTATTTTAGGTGATTCACGAATTTTAATCAACAAAATTTCCAATGTTAAAACAAACAACAAAGGAGACAATGGACAACCCTGTCTTGTGCCTTTTTCAATTTGAAAAACCTCAGATAAACCTCCGTTAATTATAAGTTGTGCCGATTGTCTTTGGTAAATACCTCGAAGAGCTTGCAAAATTTTATCTCCAAAGTTCATCTCTTCAACCAACCTTATCGGTCTATAATTTTTTGGTAAAGTAAAATCTTGATCCTCTTTTGGAATCAAAGATATAAAAACCCTTCCTCAAGACGGGGGAGTCTCTAAACCCAATAATATATTATTAAAAAGTTCCTTTAAGGGCTCTATCATCTCATCACTTAAAGTCTTATAATAGATTGATGTCAATCCATCAGTACCAGGTGCTTTACCAGCTTTTAATTGTTTAATTGCCATGATAATTTCCTGTGCAGTGATAAATCCATTAATCGCATCTCTTTGATCATCTGATAACTTGGGAAAATGAGCATCTTGTAAATATTTATCTATATCTGAACTCTGTACCTTCGTACCCATATATAATTTTGTGTAAAAATCTAAAAAAGACTTTTTAATCAATTCTTTCTAAAAAACCACTTTTCCATTGTAATTTATTTTATCTATAATTCTCGACTTCTGTTTCTTCCTTAATTGATAAGCCAACCACCTCCCTGGCTTATTTGCATTACAAAATGTATTATGTTTCATATAAAGTAAATTAGTTGCAGCCTGATCAGCCATTAACATATTAAACTGTGTTTTAAGCAAATTTATAGAAGCCTTTACATTCTTATCCAAAGGATTCAAAATTAATGCTTTTTCTTTTATTTTAATCTCATCTTCCAATTCGTTGCGCTTTTGCATCTGGTTTTGCCTATGAGCTTTATTCATTTGAATCAGAACCCCACGCATATAAGCCTTGCTAGCATCCCAAACCATTGCCATTGAGGTTCCCTTATGCATATTTAAAATAAAATATTCCTTTAAATACTCTTTAAGTTTCTGAACATTCGCCTCTTGTCTAAATAAATTTTCATTCAACCTCCAAGATCTTCTCTCCTCTTTCTCAGCAACCAATTCCATCCATACAGGACTACGATCTGTCAATGTCCTTGGAAAAATCTTTACATTTTTTACCCTAAAATATAAATCCATTGTAATAAAAAAAATCAATTCTTGAAAACGATTGATGTCTATCAGAAAAAAAGTAAAGTCTCTCTCTTCCATATTACATTCCCGCCAAAAATCTCTCAATTCCAAATCCTCCTTCAAATCAAAAAAAGCCTTAGGTAGTTTGGCTTGCTTAAAAGAAGTAGAAAATCCTTTCTTATCTTTATGTGTATCCAAAACTCCATTTCAATCCCCCATCAGAATAACAGATCTGTAATCCAATGAAATCAATTTTTGATGAAGAAACCTATAAAACTGTTCTTGTTGTTGATTAGGGGCATACAAACCCATTATAAGCAATTTCTTACCATACATTCCTACTTCAATCATAATATATCTCCCTTGAGGATCAGAATCTATTAATATAGCTGGTATATTTTTCTTAACATAAATAACAACACCCCCTTTTTTCCCAAGAGCAGATGATACAAAATGAGAACCCAATCGAGCGTTAATCAAATATTTTTGATCCTTTGAAATAATATGGGTTTCCTGCAAACAAATGATGTCATTATTATGTTGCTTCAAATAATGAAATATTTTCTTCCTTTTCTGTGGAGAATTAAGGCCATTAACATTCCAGGTCAGGAGCTTTGCCATCTCCTCCATCCTTTAGCCTAGAGAAGACTGCTTGAAGATCTGCCATTGAAGATTGAACCAATGAAGATCTCTTAGGTCTTGCTCCTCCCACAGGCTCAGAAGCAGATTCTTGTATAACTTCTTTAATTTCCTTCTTCTGTTGTTCCTTTTCTTTTCGTCTATGCGCTGCTCGAGTTATTCTCTGTTCTTTCATCTCAGACTGCTGTAACAACTCAGCCTGTAATCCAACTTTCATCGATACAGCATCTTCAGCCAACTGCTCTCCCTCCTTAAATTCCAAAGCTTTGAACATTATAGGTGGTGATGAGCGCGCTCCCAGGACCGAAATGTAAAACTCTCTTGCCTTAGAAACAGTATTAAGTCTATAACGTGTCCCCGCATAACTCACCACAATTCCAAATGGAATATCCCATCTGAATGGCATCTGTCGCTTTTTAAGTTCATCTGATAGAAAAGCAAAATCCTTTCTCCTTCTTAAAATTTTTGATGGAATCTCCTTTAAAATTATAACATCCTGAACAGCAATCTGGAATCTCTTGTTGTAAAATGCTTGTATAATTTCATTGAGTAAAGATCTTTTCCCAAAATAAATCACCACATCTCTTGGCAAATTTCTCTGTTTTGCAATCCAAGAATTAACTCTAAATATTTTTTTCAATTTCTCTGAGTATCTCCTCTGGATCCCTCTCCAAAATCACAGCGATGTCATTTGCCACCACCTCTCTCAGATTTTCTTGCATATTTTCCCGCAGACCCCTAATTCTCAAAGCGAACTCCATCTCTCTGTACTATTACAATTTCATCCTGTGAAATTTCCACCGTTTTCTCCACACTTTCAACCCTATCCTCCAATAAATCCTACAACATCCTCAATACGAGAGTCCAGCTTTTCAACAACAGAAGCAAGTCCTTTTAAAGCCAAAACTATATCCTCCCTCAAGATGTTGTTTCTCTCTACTAAAAGCTCCTTCATTTCTCCTCTAATTTGGCATACAACACTTCCCATGACTTCTTGAAGGTCTTTTACCGTGAGTGGTGCAGGCGGAGAGGGTGGTGGTGATCTGGATTTGGATTGTTGCGCTGGTAATATTGCCGTAGAAGAAGCCACCTTAGGCACAGCAGAGGTCGCTTGACGCTTAGAAGCCATTTTTTAAAAAGTTTTCCTCCTTCTTAAAAAGAGTCCAAAAAATCAAAAAAAGGAAAAAGAAAAAAAAACCCTTTTCTATCTATAAGAAAATATAATCCTCCTCTTACAAACACCCAAAATCCCCCCCCCAAAAAAAATTCTAAAACTATTATAACAAAAAAAAAGGAAATAAAAGAAAATTCCTTTCACTTTCCTTCCGTGCTTAAAAAAAAGGGGGGAGGAAAACCTCTCATCGCCATTTTACTTTCCCTCACTGTAAAAAAAATATATAATTCTTTGGAGTTAAAGTCTAATTAAAACATAAAAATACAATCCACTGATCAGCTCTGTCCGCTTATAAATTAGCTCACCAGTTTACTTTAATTGCGGATGTGGAAGCAGCATCTTGCTTTGTCTCAAAACAACAAGGGACAAAGGCGTCTGAGGAGCGGAGAATGCCCTGAACTCCGTGGGAGCTCAACCTTCGCCCCAAAAAAAACACTTTAGGGTTTCAGAGGCTCTACCACTATTCAGGGTAAAAAAACCTCACCTCTTTCTTTTTGCCCAGGAAAGAAGTTTCAAACCGCGGAACAGCTGATGTCTGCTGTTCTCGGCGGTTTTAACACTGTCTCAGATGGACGGCTACAAAGTAGCCGCCATCGGCAACGCAGCGCCTCCGGCAGCCCTCAAGTTAACTGCCCTTTTTAGAAAGGCACTGACTGCCGGATGTTGTGACAAAGGACCCCAATTATCACAGGAAAGGACTGTTAAAAGGGCCGCGATCTGCCTGCGGATGGTACTTGGCGATAAGCCTTTGTTCAGACCTTCCAACAGATAATCCAAAATGTTGGGAATCGTGACCGAGAGTGGGTTGAGATTGTGTTTGGAGCACCACGTGCAGAAGTTTCTCCACGTGGCATCATAAATCCTATTTGTCGAGGGGCGTCTCGAGGCTTGAATCATCAAGATCACCCTGGACGAATAGGATTGCCCAGCTAAACTTTCCCACTCAAGTGCCAAGCGGCCAACTGGAGTCACTGTGGATCTGGATGTTGAAGGTTCCCCTGGCTGAGAGACACTCGCTCCGGGGGAATCTTCCATGGTGGCGAAAGCGAGAGATCCACAAGGTCAGCAAACCACAGACGCCTTAGCCAAGGTAGAGCAATCAAGATTACCTCCGCCCTTTTCTGAATCAACTTGCGGATGGTTGCCTGTAACAACGGAAGGGGAGGAAAGGCATAAAGTAGACCCCCCCCAGCCACTGGCACCGGAGGGCATCCGTCCCCTCTGCTCCCCATGTCGGGAACCTGGAGAAGAACCTGGGGAGTTGGGTGTTCGACGGGGAGGCAAAGAGATCCAAGAGAGGATGACTGAACTTCAATGAGATGTCCCTAAACAGAGCCGGGTCCAGTCACCACTCCGAGTGGTCCAACGTGGCTCTGTTCAGGGAGTCTGCTTGTCGATTTGGCTCCCCCGAAATGTGTTCTGCCCTGATGGATGCCAAGTGGGACTCTGCCCACAGACCCAAATCCAAGGCCTCCTGCATCAGTGACCAGGATCGGGTCCCTCCCTGCTTGTTGACGTGAGCCTTGGCTGCCACATTGTCCATCAGGATCAGGATGTGTTGCCCCACCGCTAGGGATGAGAACTGTTGGAGTGCTAAATGTATGGCCCTGAGTTCGAGCCAGTTTATATTGTGAACTAGATCCAACCGGGACCATTGTCCCTGTGCCAGACAAGTCTGAAGGTGTGCACCCCAACCAAACAGACTGGCGTCTGTGGTCAAGGTGAGCCTGAGGGGTTCCTTGAAGATGGTCCCCTTGGTCATGGCGGACAAAATCCACCATAGGAGGGATAACAAGGTATGGTGGGGAACTCTGACCCTTCTGTTGGAGGAACTGAGGTTCTGTTTCTGGAAGGGAAGAAGAAACCATTGGGGGCATCTTGAGTGAAGCCTGGTCCACAGGACGATCCCCATGCAAGAAACCATCTTTCCCAGGAGCTGGGACAGCTGTACCAGGGGCACTGTTTTGTCCTTCCGCACCTGATATACCAACTTCCGGATGATGACCCAGACGTTGCTGGGAGAGATAAACTTTGCAAAGCTCCAAATCTATGATCGCCCGAAGATGTAGAAGGCGCTTTGTGGGGATCGTGTGACTCTTCTTGAAGTTCACGGAGAGCCCGTGAGCTTGAAGAGTTCGTATTGTGATCTGCAGGTCTGACTGTGCCGACTGAAGGGAACTGGACTGAACTAGAATGTCGTCTAAGGTAGCATTGCACATGCACCGGCATCAGCCTGAGGTGAGCTGCCAAGACTGCCAAGATCTTTGTGAAAACCCTTGGAGCAGAAGACAGACCGAAGGGAAGGGCTCTGTATTGGTAATGTCAGTGCGCGTGACAAAACTTGCGGAGGAACTTGCGGTGTTCTTGGAGTATGGGAATGTGAAGGTATGCCTCTGTAAGGTCTATGGAGGAGAGGAAATCCCCTTTTCTGATGCTGGCGAGAATGGACTTTAGGGTCTGCATCTTGAAACTTCTACAGGTCAAGAAGTAATTTAGACTCTTTAAGTCCAGTATCGCCCTCCATCCTCCTGAGGCTTTTGGGACCACGAACAGAATGGAGTAAAATCCCTTTCCTTCTTGATCCCGTGATATTTGTTCTATGGCCTGGATTTCTAACAGATGGGAGATGGGCATGGCTATCAATTTTGATTTGTTTGCATTTCGTGACACTGGACACCGTATGAATCAGTCTGGAGGGGAGGAGTAGAACTCTAGTGTAAGACTGTACTTGACAGTTTCCCTTACCCAAGAGTCGGTGGTGGTCGCTTCCCAAATGTCACTGAACAGTGCCAGATGACCCCCGATGGGAGAGTCCTCCCTGGCGTCACTTGGAACGCCTATACGGGCGGCCCCCCGATCCCCGAAAGGGACGTTTGACCTGGAACTGTCCCCTGGCTCCCATGTTTTGGCGGTCTTGCGGACGATCCTGTCTGGCGGGGGAAGGATCGCGAGCCTCTTGACCAATCCCAGGACTGTCCTGCCCGAAAGGGCTGTCTCCACTCCCAGGAGCTACTGGGACAGAAGGGCTGCCTACGAAACTCCTGTTGGGGCCATCTATCAGACCGTTTGGAGGGATAAGCCAGGATCTTGTGCTTATCCTTGCCCTCAATAATGTGAGGTTCCAGGATTGGACCAAACAACTGTGTACCACTGTATTTAGATGTGGACAAACACCACTTTGACTTTAAATCCGCTCTCCACTGTTTCAGCCACAGTAGTCTATGAGAGGCCACCATGGCTGCAATGGATCTGGCAGAGTACCTGGTCGAATGAAGAGAGGTATCTGCCACGTACTCTGAAATGGTCACGATCTTGCCTAGTGTCTGGTAAGTTTGAACCTGGTCAGGAGGAACGATTGCCTGTAGCTCACAAAGCCACATGATCAATGCCCTGGCGAAGAAAGAGGACGAAGTTGTGGCCTTGATTGCCCATGCCGAAGCCAGGTGTGCGCAACGGAGAGAGAGTTCAAACTTCTTGTCCTCCGCTTTCAATGCCTCAGCCATATCCCCTGGAATAGCTGCTGTAGAAAACAGAGAAGTCAGGGGGTGTCAACAGAAGGCACTTCCAAGAGGGAAGCAAACGAAGAAGAAACATTGAACAGTTTCTTTTCTGAACTGTTAGGAGAAGGAGGAGTGGCCAGGGAGGACCACTGTTTTTCCACTGTGGTACGGAAAACCTGTGGACAAGGAATCTGCTTGTCTTCCACCATCTGTTCCACGAACAGAGGGTTAGACTCCTGACTGGTGGAGGTAGAAGGTTTCTCCTCCTGTACCAAAGTGAGATTGACTGTAGTAATGGCCTTTAATAATAAAGACCTGAAGAAAGAAAGGTCAAAAAGTCCCGAAGTTGGTGCCTGTTCAGGCGCTGCCTCCTCATCCTCTGACATGGGCATGTCAGCTATCTCCAGATCAACAGACTCCTCCTCCCCCAGTTGGGAAGAGGTCTCGGAAACACCCGAAGCAGGGACTGTGGTACGCCCTGCCTGAGAAGGAGGGACAGGCAGAGGTGGTTGAAAAGGTTGTTGTCCCCTGGAAGACATGAATTGCATGAATGCATTTTTCATGAAAGACTGAAGCTGAGCTGACCATGTAACTAGCACCAGCCTCTGCTGTGGCCTCAGGGCCTTGGTGAGCCGATGATGATGAGGAGTGAGGGGGGCCAACCTGCTCAGTTGCCCCCTGAGAAGACCAAGCCCTTGGGTCATCATGATAAGAAACAACAGGAGGTTCAGATATTGGAATGTCCAATGGAGCGGGGAAAACTATTTCCAATTCACTGGACCTAAGACTTTGGGCTTTAGAGAATTCCCTCTCCAGTGCCAAATGTCTCCTTGAAGCCTCTCACTTGGCTGATTTGGAGGGTTCCTTGGGAGAAATGTGTTTTGTTTTGGCCTTCTTCCCCCCCCCCCCGTGTCCAAGTCAGTAGATCTGCGCTTTGATTGAGAGGGGGGAATCCCGGAACCCTGTGATGCCTGAGGCAAAGAACTGTCCACCATTGCGATCCAGATAAACCAAGTAGGAAATATCCAGATGGTGGGGGGAGACCAACTACGCAGATCTGGTTGACAGAGATGGAAAACCAATCCTCGCTCTGCACAACAGCAATGGCGAGGGACAGCCAGACAGTTTCCTAGAACTGCCTGTCTAGGCCTGTGACAAATGCCACACTCTAATTGCAACAGGTGGATTAAATAATGCCCCTTCGCTCAACTCACCCCAAGGACCAACCGGAATTGTGCAAAAGCACAATAAGTACGTAGAATCCCAATGATCCACAATACGGGTCTGAAATCAGCCCTGTGTAACTTCCCCCGAAAAAGGACTGACAAGTAAGGCCTGCAAGAGAAGGATCAGGCCTCCGTGCCATGTAAGGCACACCAAGGCTATCCAAGATGGCTTCCCTGTTCAAAAAGCCCCACTCAAAATGGCGGCTGTTGTTTCTGCTGGCTTCAAAATGGCGACCGCCTGTCCAACACACGGTTAAGATGACGACCGCACTCCTGTTAGAGCCTCCCAAGGAGGACTAGTACTCAAAGGGAAGGGAAATTGAGGGAAAACAAATCCCCTGCCAGAAGCCGATCCCAGAGCCAGATAGAAATAATGAATTATTTCCCCTAAACTTGCGGTTAAGCACGCCGCCTCTGCTGCGATGCGATCTCAGGATCCGAAGGAAGCCTTGTGTCTCCGAAGCCAAAAGGGAAGCCGCTGAATCATTTGAGTCCCTAGGGGCTCTGATTGCCGAAATCCAGCTGATCTGCTGATCCGCGGCCCCGTATTAAGCTGCCTGAGAGCTGAGTCCTCAGCCGGAAAGAAGCTGCTGCAGCCCTCTTCAGAGGAGCCTGTGCCTCGAAGCCAGAAGGCCCCAAGTGAATTTCAGCTTTAAATCAGCCAATTTGCCAAATTTAGTTCCAATTTGAATAAAACACGAATTGAATAAGCCAATTACAACTGAAACCAATTAAATTCCAATAAGAGAATACTAAAGTCAAATAACCTAGCCTGACTAAGAGAGCCAAAAATTTTGCACCCAACTGAGCCCGACACTAAGTTAAAACTGGGAGGATACACCCAGAGGGAGGCGTGGCCAAAGTTTGACCTAGTCTCTTCTGAGCAGGAAGGCTGAAATTACCCATCCAGTGGATTCTACACTCATCATGCTGGAGAACATGATCGGCTTAGCCGACATGGAATGGGGAGGCTGAAGAGGACAGGGTTCTATGGTCCCACTCCCGGAGCCCATTGTTAAAATATGGGTGGGAGGACAGATCGTCCCAATGTTAGTTGACACGGGAGCCACCAGATCGGTCCTAAATAAATCTATTGGCAAGCCATCAAACCAGACCATTCAAATTCAGGGAGTATCCGGAGAAACTCAATTTCGACCACTCCTGGACATGCCAAGTGGGAGAAGAGATCATTAAACATCAATTTTTATATGTCCCAGACTGTCAGGTCCCATTATTGGGAAGAGATTTGCTTAATAAGTTAAAAGCAACAATTTCCTTTGACAATGGGAAGCAATTAATTCAAGTGCGCCACCCAGTGGAAGAAATATGGCGTTTGATGATAGTGACAGAAAAAGAAGTAAGAGGTACTAAGTGGCAGCAATTTAATGTCCCACTCCTGTGGGCAGAGGATAACCCCCCTGGATTTGCAAAATATGCCATGCCCGTTATGGTGGAATTAAAACCACAGGCATATCCTGTTAGAGTGCCTCAACGATATTGTACTCCAGAGGCTGCTACTGCCATTCAAGAATTAATCCAAAAATACTTGATAGCAAAAATCATTAGAAAAATTCGGTCACCCTGGAATACTGCAATTCTACCTGTTCGTAAGCCCGACGGACATTGGAGACCAGTGCAAGATCTCCGCCCCATTAATAAATTGACCTTAACCCTACATGCGACTGTTCCTAATCCATATATTCTTTTAAGTACAATACCTGCATCCGCTAAATGGTTTTCAATTGTGGACTTAAAGGATGCATTTTTCACCATACCTTTAGCTGAGAATTGTCAGCCGATCTTTGCATTTGAATGGGCTAATCGAAAGACACAAGTTAAGACTCAATATACCTGGACTAGACTACCACAAGGCTTCAAGAATTCACCTACGTGTTTTGGCCAAGCTTTAGCCCAAGATCTTGCATATTTGAAGTTAGTCAGACAAGAGGATTGTTGTCTTCAATATGTGGATGATGTTCTGATAACTGGACAAAACAGGGAGGATTGCTTTGAAAACATATCCAGACTGCTCTGAATGTTACAAGACTGTGGCTACAGAGTGTCCAAAAAGAAAGCACAATTAGTTCAAATGACTGTAATGTATTTAGGCTATGAACTATCACAAGGACAAAGAACTCTGGGCCCCCAGAGAAAGCAAGCTGTGTTACAGATTCCCATCCCCCAAACAAAACAGGAAGTTAGAGCCTTTTGGGAATTACAGGCTTCTGTAGAATTTGGATTCCTAACTTCGCTCTCACAGCTAAACCATTATACCAAGTTTTAAGGGGACCAGAAAAGGAACCTCTTTTGTGGCAATGAGAACAGACCCTAGCAATGGAACATCTTCAACAGGTTCTTACTACAACACTGGCTCTAGGACTACCTGATATATCTAGGTCATTTTCACTTTATGTCGATGTGAGACAGAATGTGGCTTGCGGAGTCCTTACCCAAAAGCAGGGAAATTGGAATTGCCCAGTTGCTTATCTGTCAAAACAGTTGGATATGACAGCGCAAGGTTGGTCACAATGTTTAAAAATTCTAGCAGCAGTTATGCTGTTACTACAGGAGGCAAATAAGTTAACCTTTTCTGCTCCGGTGGCTGTTTGTACTAGTCATGCCCTGAAAACAATTATTGACAATAAGGAACATTTATGGATTAGCAATCAAAGGATGCATAAGATACAGGCCCTTTTATTAGAAAATCCACAAGTTACACTGCAACCGTGCTCTACTCTCAATCCGGCCACACTTATGACAATACCAGATTCAGTTATGCCCATGCGTAACTGCATGCAAACAATAGAACTACAATATTCTTGCAGACCTGACCTTACGGACCAACCATTGCATAATCTAGACTTTCAGTGGTTTACTGATGGATCCAGCTTTATGGATCAAAGAATTAGATACTCTGGTTATGCAATTGTTTCTCAAACTGCAGCTGTAGAATCAGCACAATTACCTAGCCAAGCAAGTGCACAATTTGCAGAAGTATATGCCTTAACCCGAGCATTAGAAATAGCTGCAGGAATGATTTTAAATGTATATACGGACAATAAATATGCATTTTTGACAATTCATGCACATGCAGCAATCTACAAAGAAAGAGGATATTTGGACTCCACAGGCAAGATCATCCAATATGCAACTTTGATTAAAAGACTTATTAAGGCAGCTTAATTGCCGTCCAAAGTTGCAATTATCCATTGTCCTGGACATCAAGAAGACTCAAGCCTTATTACCCAGAGCAATAGGAAGACAGACAAAGAAGCCAAGAGAGCTGCGTTAGAAGGCCCTCCCCCTCCAGTCAGATGTCACCAGGTTCATGTATTTAGACACTTACTTAGAACAACTTGATCCTACATATACGAAAGAGGAAAGCCAAAAGTTGAAGCAGGATGTACAAGCTGAACTGGTTAAGGGCTGGTACACCCTTCCCAATGGTCGCATTGCTGTTCCTCTTGCGCTTGCCCGCCCCCTTATTTTTCAGGCCCATAAGCAACTTCATTTGGGGAAAACTGCATTATTACAGCAGCTTGAACGATTTTTCTATCTTCCCTTTGCTTATTCGCTAATGGCACAAGTATGTTCTCAATGTTCCATTTGTGCCCAAATCAATGCATGCCAAGGACCAATAGTACCACCTGGTCAACAACCAATCATTTATTTTCTAATGGACTATGTCGTTGTTGATTTTACTGATATGCCTAGGAGTAAGAAATATGTAGCCCTGTTAGTTATAATCGATACCTATTCAGGGTGGATTGAGGCCTTTCCAACTGTAAATAAGAAAGCTATACAGGTTGCCAGAATCTTTCTTAAAGAAATTATTCCTAGATTTGGTTGCCCTTCTAGGATTTCATCAGATAATGGCCCTGAGTTTGTACACCAAATTAATAAGGCTTTAGCCCAGGCATTAGGAATTAAGTGGAGATTTCATTGTGCTTTCCATCCCCAATCGGCTGGTAGGGTGGAGCATGCGCATCGCACAATTAAAACCCTTATTACCAAATTTTGTTTGGAAACTCATCTCCATTGGCCAGATGTTTTACCTATGGTTTTGTATGCAATCAGACTGGCCCCCCACATTAAATTAAAACTTAGCCCTTATGAGCTCATGTTTGGCCGTCCCCCTTGTCTATTTAAACCTAACAGTCAGGACTGGCCGGACTTGGCTCATAAGGAGGGAATAGACCAACAGAAATTGTTACATCAATTACAGCTTCATAATTTAGCTGTTTCAAATTTGCGCCATTATATGATGGAACAACTACCCCCTCCAGTAGTCACGGCAACACATGGGTTCAAACCAGGAGATAGAGTATGGGTAAAACACTGGAAATCAGATCCCTTGAACCCAAGATGGAAAGGACCATATACTGCTGTCATGTATTCTCCTTTGGCAGTGAAAACCTTGGAGGGAAAGTCCTGGATCCACTGGAGTAGATTGAAAGCAGCTGCACCTGCTGATCCAGTAACTTACAAGGTGGATAAAACTGACAAACCTTTAGTGTTGAAATTTACAAGAAATACACCCTGTCGAACCCTACTGGCAATGGGTTCTCAACACATGGTGTGAACAACAAACCTTGCTGAGACACACCGGAAGCTGTCTCTCTACGCACAGTGGAAGTTATGAGGATTCTACAGCTCATAATATCTGTTAGTTATTTAATATGGGGAATATACACACACATTCCTACACAAATCAGTGCAATGGCTACACGAGAGGTCATACCGCAGTAACCTTCTAATAAAAAACTATTGAGTAGTACACACAAAGAAAGAACAAAAACACAGGGAAACCAGGATTGTCAAAACTGCATCAAAATTACAAAACAAGGAAGCCAGATAATTAAGATTTTGATTTATTATACAATGAAACCAGAAGGGTGCCAAGATAGCTCCCCTAGCTCCTGTACATACAGTAGAACTACATATAAAGTTTGTAGAAAAGGGGTCCAAGATCAGTGTTATAACCCGAAGTCTGATCCTGATAGTTGGGCCTTACAAATCCATACACATAGAACAAGAGGGAGCTCTAGGGACCAAGCACTATTAGGGATCACTCAATGGAAATCCAACCCACACATTTTAGCATCACTTTTGATGTTTGTAAGGCAGCTAATTATTGGGCTGCAATAGATGGTTGCAGAGGGATCAGTCATATCCACAGCTATATCCCAAACCACAAGTACCTGTGCCCACCAGACGGGTGTGCAGTCTCCACGGGCAGATGTAAGTGGTGGTCATGTATTAAGTGGCATACCCAAGACCCAAAGGAGATGAAGCACATCTTGTTTGAAAAGAATAATACAAAAGCAGACTCCTGTGGAACTGATAACTGTAATTTGGTGACTCTCACAGTCAAGAATGGCAGTTGGTTCCTGGAACAAAATAGATGGGAAAGACAAAATTGGATGTTTGGGATAGGAATAGATGCCAACGGCTACGACCCAATATCAGAGGTAGAAATCAAAATTATAACTGCAACCAAAAGATCAGAACAAAAATCATTATGTTGATCATATTATGAGGAAATGGAGAAACTAAGTATTCCTGAAATACCTAGACATGTAACCAATACCTTTGTTAAGTTAGCTTAACATACTTTAGATGTGTCCAACTGTTTTGTGTGTGGTGGAACAAATATGGGAGAAAAATGGCCATGGGAGGCACAAGAGTTAAATTATACCAAGGTATTAGAAATGTCTGAAAATAGTAGTTTAACCTATACAAGCGGGAAAGATGGTGATTGGACTCTCACTTCCAACCTGGTAGGACATGTATGTTACTCAAGGAACAAAACAGAATCTTGCGTAGCAGTAGGTGACCTCCTATGCACAGGGACTTGGGAAAATGGTAAATGGTGTCTGGAACCAACGAAACCACTACTATGGATCATTATGCCCTTACTAACGTATCTGGGATGCCATATCTAAAAGACCCCACAAATACCAGTCTCCTTTGGCTAGCCCCAGATGGAATGTACTGGATTTGCGGGAAAATGGCATATGGACAATTACCTAAGAACTGGTGTGGATCTTGTGTATTGGGAATATTTCGACCAGGATTTTTTCCTGTTACCATTAAAAACTAAGCAAGTTCTTGGAGTTCCCATCTATGATGAAGTTGGCAATATAAGACAAAGAAGGGAACTAAATGCACACATCCAATGCACAGGAGTCACTTGGCAAGAACATGAATGGCCACCTTGCCACATCATCCTAGTTTATGGTCTGGCTACTTGGGCTGAGGATGGAATGTATGGATACCATACCCCTATTTATATGCTCAACAGGCTCATCAGATTACAAGCGGTGGTAGAGTTAATCACTAATGAGACTGTGAAGGGACTAACTGAATTGGCCAAAGAAAATGTGAAATCCAGGACATATATTATGCAAAATAGGTTAGCCCTGGACTATCTGTTGGCCAAAGAAGGAGGGGTATGTGGAAAATTCAACCTAACAAACTGTTGCATCAAAATAGATGAATGTGGAAAAGTGTTGAAGGACATAACAGACAAAATGGTCAAACTAGCTCACGTTCCGGTGCAAACCTGGAAAGGATTTAATTTGGAAGACATATTTTCAGGATGGTGGCCAAAGTTACCAGGCCTACAGACCATCATAGTTATTGCAGTCTTGTTATTATAGGATGTATTTTGATTCCCTGCTTACTCCCCTGTGTTATAGCAATGATTCAAAGAATCTCAGAAAGTACAGCCCAATTAACTGCAAAACATGAAACAATGTTAGCTTTATGGGAATATAAAATGTTGCCCTCTAAAGATCCTGAATTGGAGGTAGAATGATGGAAGTTTAAGCAAGAAAACTTCCAAAGGGGGAATAAGGTAGAATAATGTGGAATAATAATGAACAATCGCTAAAATAATGATGTGTCTGCATAATTATTGTAATAATGCTGTGTTAGCAATATGTGACTAACCTAATGTGCATTGCATTTGGATACAATGTATGTAGCAAAACTCTCCATTGTATACCCATGAGAAACGGACCTAATGTAAATACAATATGTATCATAATGTGTAGTTCTTTGTTCCTGAGAAAAAGAAAGTATAAAACTGAAGCCTGAACCTGCCCTCGGGGTTCAGAATTGCTTGCCTCTATTGCTTCTGAACCTACACAATAAATCTCTCTGCTAAACCCTTTGGAATTCGTAAGAGTCCTTGCGTTTTCCACAAGACTTTGGTTTCCAATAGAAAAAGTAGAAATGCTATTCTTTTGTAGCCAAACCACCTACAACACATTTCTTTCTTACAGTCCCCAGCATGTTTCTCAGCAAACCTGAAGAGCCCCAAGGTTTAGAAAAACAAATGTAAAGGGCACCCCAAAATATGCCAGTTAATAAATCAAACCTCAGCATTCAGAGGAACAGAGATGTATTAATGAATTGGAGAATTTGGAATTCCAATAAAAGAAAGTCATCTACAATAGGATGGTCTAAGGACTGTAATAGCCACTTCATAGGACAGACAGGCAGAAGACTAGCAAAGTGTATCCATGAACACCAACTAGCAGAAGACTTAATAAAAACTCCTTAATCTCACAAAAACATGTAGTTTCAACTGGGAAACTGAGCATTCTAGATCCAGCCAAATCCAAAAGTACTAAGGAAATCCTGGAAGCTTTGCATTCAGACAAATCAGCCATAGAGGTAATCCACATTTACACACTATAAAAAGAGACAATAAAAATAGCTATTTAAAAAAGGAAACAAAAAAAAAACAGAACACATTGTCCCCAGCAGCCTGCACCCAGATAAGCAGGGTTTAGCACCTGACAAACAATCAAGCAGAAAGCAATACCCAAATCAAGGAATGACCAAGGAGAAAAGCACACCCCCACCAACACTGGCACAGCAAATTACTGTATATAAATAAGGAGCAAATTCTATGCTCACTAGCACAGATGATGTTACCTAGTCAGGTAATGAAATGTCTGCAAGTAAACAGCCAAACTCAGAGTACCAAGGACTCAACAGAATTTAGAATGTAACATAGAGGTAGACTCCTTTGAGCTGCACTTAACTCCCAGTGATTATATGGACACAACAATGGATGGTAGTGGGGTGGGCAGTACTAGGAAAGTAGTCTGCCCCTATGTTTTTTCCAAATGGTTTTTAATTTTTTAATGGAGCTGATAGTCGTGAGATATCTTGGTGGTTTCCCAGTCATACTAGCCAGTTCTGAACATGCCAATATTCGAAAACTCTTTAAAAGGCTGAGTCTTTTGTGAGACCCAACGTAAGAAGTAGTTACCTATGATTTTCTTCCAGATAGATAAGCTGGCTGACAGATGTGATTACAGAATCTAATCATGTGAAATTGATTCACCTGTCCCTAACTGGGTATACAGTTGATAGATAGAGCATAATTTTGGTCCAGAGTGCCCAACTTTTCCCAATCTCTGCTGAAGCTCTTGATCTCTTTACAAGGAACTTTTACAAACCCTACAATATAACCATTTCTTTCCTCATATGCAAAATGGAAAACAATTAACATTTTTTCTGCCTTCTAAACAAGCTATTACACAGAAAGGAATATTACCTCTTTACATTAAAAATGTATTATATACACTGACCTACCTAATTTACACATCGCCATAGTTTGCCTAATGATGGTTGGCTGCAGGTAGCAATGGTTGGGCTCTTACTCTGTACTGTCATAAACCATGGTTTGACAAAACTGGTTAGCCAATTTTATCTTTCAAAAGAGTTGTCCTTGATGTATTCTTTAATGCCTCAACCTAAGGACTCTGCTCCTCATCAGGATCACCACTGCTGGGACAGTGGACAAAATTTGTCACTGTTCTCCAAGAAGACATCATAGATCAATGTAAGACTTGAACAGAAGAACTGGGAGAGACTTCAGCCTTATGTAGAATGGATGTGCGCATGTATGTATAAAGTATTGTGTAGAATGGCTACTGTAGGCCACAAGGGAAATCAGGATTATGAAGACATAATGAAACTGACACATACATCATCTGAGATAATCCAATACAACATTTGATCTTTATATATTGATTTATTTCTACCAGAACTGAAATCTAAGCCATATTTCTTCACATTACAAACTTTACATTCTTACTTTTAAGTTTTAACATTTGTAACAACCTGTCCTATAGGAGTTCTAAGCAATGAAGCCTGCACTTTACCTTCAATTTTTGCTAAAATATCCTGGGTTGAGAAACGATAATCAGACCAAAGGCACTCAGGAAGTCTCCCTGTGATCCAAGCCCAGCACTTTAACCACTCCATTGCACCAACTCTACTCATCTTTACAGTGTTAAAAGATCCATTGTGTAGAACTGTACAAATCTGAGCATCAGTTTTAGCAACTATCGTTCAGGGGTTTGCGCTAAGCCTCTGGGAAAGGTTTATTCCCATTTTACAAATGGAGAAAACTGAGACTAATAAGTAAGTCATGTCAATAATACATAGCTCAGCTAAGAACTAAGATTCCACAGGGGATCACTTTTTTCAATCTTAACACAATTACTTTTTAAGATTTGTACGTTTTTTTTAACTGGCTTTCCAGAAAGCCCAGAAAAAAACATGTAACTGTCAAATCAATGAGGAATTGCCAACATGCAGGAAATAATTGCAGATTTTAAGTAGAGCAGCAAGATTTATTAAAAGGATCACGTTGATACAACATGCTATGCACTCCTGGCCAAATGGCTTGGGCTGGCTGTGTCAGTCCTTACCCAGGAGGAGGGCAACATATGATGTTACAGCTGGTGAGAATTCCCAAATCTTAAATACAAAAAAGGCTGGCAAGATGTTCAGCTCCCCCAGTAACAACCTGAAAGCATTTCAGAGGAGTCAAAGAACAGGAGGACAATCCTTCATGCCAAATCAGCTGCACAAGAAATCAACTCAATTATCAGAAAAATGGAATGCAAAGACGAGGTGAAAACGCACGAGGCAGACTGCAAAGCTCTTACTGCAAGCAGGTTGGAACTGATATTTAATTGAGCAAGAGCTAAAAGATTTTGGAGCATATTGAATGGGACACTTAAATTGTGTCCATTAATACCCGTGTTGTGGAGGCTTGGAAAAAAATCGAGGCTGTGGAACCAGATTGTGCAGCTGGTTGATATTAACCGTATAACATGGGGCTTGACTTGTGACATAACAGCCGTACCCTTCTGCCTATTTGCTTCTTAATACACGAAGACTGCGCCAAAGAATATAATAGAATCATTTGCACTTTGTACAAAGCTGGCTATCGCTTGATCTGAAATATAGACCCTCCTACGGGTCAGAAGTAAGAGGAATGGCGGATCCGTTGCGCAAACAAATTAAGTTATGTCGCTGGTGGCAAAGCAGAAGCTGCAAATAGTGTACAATATTAATTGCAGCTGTCTGGAACCCAATAAATGCACTTAATCATCTGAGACTTGGATTGCAGATGCAAATGCTGAGCATAGGTGAGGGAGGGGTGCCTTGCAAAAGGACTCTCCTCTCAACCAAATGCTCAAAGCTTTGAGATACTGCATCTTCTCAAAAGCTTGGTGCAGATGTTTTGAGAGCATGGAAACATGTTCATTGCAGAGGAGATACTTCTGCTAGGATTACCAACAAAGACAAATGTAGATGATACAGGACAATCTTCAAGAGGACCCTTGGAGTCTTTGAAAAGGGGCGTTGTCTTACCTGAACGCCTTTTCTCAGCAGGATGATGTAGAATCCACCGGATGGGTTATTCACAGCCTTCCTGCCCAGCAGACTAGGTCAGAACTTTGGCCATTCCTCTCCTTTGGGAGTGACTCCAGTTTTGACGAGGCAAAGCAGCTCTGATGAATCTCCACTCAATCACTACATTTGTGATAACCTGCCTAGACTATTTATACGGGAGGGTGTGGATTCTACATCATCCTGCTGAGAAAAGGCGTTCAGGTAAGACAATGCCCCTTCTCCAGCAGGATGCCTGTAGAATCCACCATGGGACATACCAAAGCCCTCATGTCCCCTCGGGAGGGATAGTCTAGGCCCTTGAATATGAGAAGAAACAACTTGTTGAAGTACACACCTGCCAAAAGCAGCGTCAGCCGCTGCAAAGGAATCCACTCGGTAATGTCTGACAAAAGCCAAAGGAGAAGACCACGTTGCGGCTCTGCAAATCTCCTCCACTGAAGCCTGCGTGGACCACGCGGCTGACGTAGCAGCGCTGCATGTCAAGTGAGCCATGACATGTGAGGGAACCGGAAGAGACAAGGAAGAATAGGCCTGAGTTATACAAGCCCTAATCCACCAACCTATGGTAGAAGAAGAAACTTTCTTCCCCATTGCTGAAGGTTGGAAAGATACAAAAAGAGCCTCCGACTTACGAAACGAAGAAGTACGCTTCACATAGTAATGCAGAGCCCTGCGCATGTCCAGCTTATGCCACTCACGTTCCAACCTGTGGCTAGGATTAGGACAGAAGTTAGGAAGAATCAATTCCTGAGATCTGTGAAAGACAGTGTTAACCTTCAGAAAGAAAGAGGGGTCCAGTCTAAGGACCACCCTATCCTTGAAGAAGGTGCATAACTCCTCTCTCACTGAAAGAGCCGCTAATTCCGATATTCTTCTGGCTGAAGTAACAGCCACCAGAAAAGCTACCTTCAAAGACAAGGAATGTAAAGAACATGAACTGAGAGGTTCAAATGGGGGCGAAGTCAGGGCCTTCAACACCTTGGTTAAGTCCCAAGAAGGATAGCAATGAATAACGGGAGGTCTGGTATTGACCACTCCCTTTATGAAGGTGCTGACTGCCGGATGTTGCGCCAAAGGACTGGAATTGTCGCAGGAAAGGACAGTTGAAAGAGCCACTAGTTGCCTGCGGATTGTACTGGGTGACAAACCTTTATTCAAACCTTCCAATAGATAATCTAGGATGTTTGGAATAGTGACAGAGAGTGGATCTAATGTATGCACAAGACACCACTTGCAGAAACGCTTCCACGTGGCATCATAGATCCTGTTCGTCGACGGACGTCTAGAAGCCTGTATCATTGAGATCACCTCGGACGAATATGTCTGCCTGGCTAAACTTTCCCGCTCAAATACCAAGTGGCTAGTTGGAGCCACTGCAGATCGGGATGAAGAAGGTTGCCCTGGCTGAGGACCACTTGGTCCGGAGGGATCCTCCACGGAGGAGATACTGAAAGATCCACCAGGTCAGCAAACCATGGACACCGTGGCCAATGTGGAGCAATCAAGATTACCTCTGCTCCTTCTAGAATCAGCTTGCGTAAGGTCGCCGGAATTAGTGGAAGTGGTGGGAAGGCGTACAATAGCTGCGCCGGCCACCGACATCAGAGAGCATCCGTGCCCTCTGCTCCCCGTGTCTGAAATCTGGAGAAGAACCTGCGGATCTGTGTATTTGGATCGAGGTGATCTCTTGGAACAGAGCAGGATCCAGTTGCCACTCCGCATGGTCCACCTTGGCTCTGCTCAGGGAGTCTGCCTGGCGGTTTGCCTCTCCTGATATATGTTCTGCCCTTATGGAGCCCAGATTTGACTCCGCCCAGAGACCCAGAGCTGATGCCTCTCGCATCAGGTCCCAGGACCTGGTCCCTCCTTCTTTGTTGACGTGTGCTTTGGCTGCCATGTTGTCTGTCCTGACGAGGAAATGCTTCCCCTTGACTAGGGGAGAAAATTGAAGGAGCGCCAGGTGAATGGCTCGAAGTTCGAGCCAATTGATGTTTTGGGCGAGATCCAAGCAAGACCACTGTCCCTGGGCTATGTGGGTCCCCAGGTGAGCTCCCCAACCAAACAGACTCGCGTCTGTTGTGAGAATGACCCGGTCCAGTTCCCTGAAAATGGCTCCCTTGGTCATCAAAGATGTTGTCCACCAAAGGAGGGACCACAATGTGTGATGTGGAACTGTAACCTTCCTGTTGGAAGCACTGAGGTTTCGTTTTTGGTAAGGAAGGAGAAACCACTGTAAGAGTATGGAGTGGAGCCTGGCCCACGGAACGATGCCCATGCAAGAGATCATCTTTCCCAGGAGTTTTGACAGCTGTGCCAGTGGCACTCTCTTGTCCTTGAGAACCTGATGAACCAGTTTCCTGATGCTGATCCGACGCTCCTGAGAAAGGTATACCCTGCAATGGGACGAGTCTATTATTGCTCCCAGGTGTTGTAATCTCCTTGTTGGAGTGATGTGGCTCTTCCTGAAGTTCACAGAGAACCCGTGATTCTGCAAGATGAGTATCGTAGTTTGAACATCCCGTTTTGCTGTCTGAAGGGAGCTGGACTGGACTAGGATATCGTCTAACATTGCACGCGCACCGGCCTCAGCCTGAGGTGAGCTGCTATGACTGCTAAAACCTTCGTGAAGACTCTTGGGGCTGATGACAGGCCGAATGGTAGGGCCCTGTATTGGTAATGCCGGTGTGCGTAGCAAAACCTGAGGAACTTGAAGTACTGAGGGTGGATGGGAATATGCAGATACGCCTCTGTGAGGTCTATTAAAGAGAGAAAGTCTCCCTTTCTGATGCTGGCCAAAATGGATTTTAGGGACTGCATCTTGAACCTTCTGTAGGTCACAAAATAATTTAATCCCTTTAAATCCAGTATTGCCCTCCATCCCCCTGAGGACTTGGGGACCAGAAACAGAATGGAGTAAAACCTCATTCCCTCCTGCTCCTTTGGTACTGGTTCTATAGCCTGAATTTCGACCAGATGAGATATGGCCGAAGTCATCAGGTCTATCTTGACCTTGTTTCTGGAGAGCGGGCATCTTATGAAGCGGTTTGGAGGGGGATAGTAAAATTCTAAGGTGAGACCGTACTTGATAGTCTCTACTACCCAAGCATCTGAGGTGGTGCTTTCCCAGATGTCGGTGAACCTTTGTAGTCTGCCCCCTATGGGAGAGTCCTCCCTGGCGTCACTTAGATCACCTGTAAGCGCGGCCTCCTGTTCCCCTGAATGGGCACTTAGCCTGAAACTGGCCTCTGGCTCCAGTGTTTTGGCGATCCTGGAAACGATCCTGTCTGGGATAGAAGGATCGCGAGCCTCTCGACCAGTCCCAGGATTGCCCTGATCTAAAGGACTGCCTCCACTCCCAGGAACTGCTAGGACGAAAGGCTTGCTTACGGAAGTCCTGAGATGTCCTCCTGTCTAGTTTCTTTGAGGGATGTACTAGGACCTTGCGCTTGTCCTTGCCCTCACTAATGTGTGGATCCAAAATGGAGCCAAACAAATATGTCCCAGTGTATTTAGATGTGGACAGACGCCACTTGGCTTTCAAGTCCGTCCTCCAATGCTTCAGCCATAGAAGCCTATGAGAGGCAACTGTGGCAGCTATTGAGCTTGCAGAATATTTAGTGGAGAGCAATGTGGAGTCTGCTACGTATTGTGAAGCAGCCAAAATCTTAGCCAAAGTTTGATGTGTTCTAACCTGATCTGGTGGGACGCTGGTCTGCAATTCGCGTAGCCACATGATACAGGCCCTGGCAAAGAAGGAGGAAGAGGTTGCCGCCTTGGCCGCCCATGCCGAAGCCTGGTGAGCCCGACGGAGAGAGTGCTGAAATTTCTTATCATCGGCCTTCAGAGCCTCTGTCATGTCCCCTGGAATAGCGGATGTAGAGAATAGAGAAATCAGAGGATTATCCACAGTAGGTACCTCTAACAGAGAGGAAAAAGATAGAGAGACATTAAGCAGTTTCTTTTCTACGCTGTTAGGCGCAGGTGGAGCAGCCAAAGAGCACCATTGTTCCTCCACAGAGGTACGGAAGACTTCTGGGCAAGGAATATATTTGTCCTCTGTGACCTTCTTTGCAAACAGAGGGTTAGACTCCTGACTGGTAGAAGGTTTCTCCTCCTGTACAGAAGTGAGATTAACAGTGGAAATTGCCTTGATTAATAGAGATTTAAGAAGAGAAGGGTCAAAGAGCCCCACAGTCTGGGTCTGCTCAGTAACAGTCTCCTCATTGTCTGACAAGGGAATATCAGCTACGTCAAGGTCAACTGACTCAGCCTCACCTAACTGAGAGGAGGTTTCTGAAACCTCTGCGGCAGAAACCGTAGCCCTCCCTTTATGGGAGGAAGATTGAAAGGACAGTTGACCCTTGGAAGACATAAACTGGTTGAATGCATTCTGCATAAAAGCCTGAAACTGAGCAGACCAAATATCCTCCTGAGACCTGGTACTATGGCCCACTGTGGCTGGACCATGATCTGATGATGCAGATGATGAGGAGCGAGGAGAACCAATCTGCTCAATTTCCCTCCGAGGAGACCAGGTCCTGAGAACTTCCTGATGTGGAACAAATGCAGACTTGGGTGTGGGTAATTCCAATGGGGCGGGGGAAACCATGTCAGCCTCATTGGCCCTAAGTCTTTGTGCTCTGGAAAATTGTTTTTCTAATGCCAAATGTCTCCTCGAGGCCTCTCGCTCAGCCATTTTTGAGGGCTCCTTCTGTGTTAAATGTTTTGTTTTGGCCTTTTTCTTCCCCCCCGACTCTGATTCAGTGGATCTGCGTTTTTGTTGTTGTGGGGGAGGCATAGAGGAGCCCTGCGAAGCTGAAGGCGAGACACTGTCTGCCATTGCGCACAGATATACCGAGTAGGAAATACCTGTAGGGGGGGGAGCACCCAGGTTCGCAGATCAATTGACAGAGATGGAAAGAATCAATCCTCACTCTGTACAACTGCAATGGCCGGACAGTCAAGTGATTTGCTAAAACCCCTTGATAAGCCTGTGACAATGCCACACTAACAGAACAGTTGGAATAAAGTTCACTCTTCTCGCTCCTTCACCAGGTATTAGTGAGGTAGAGTATCAGTACTCAGATATTGCTTCTCCTCTAGGAGCTGAGATTGTCTTGTTTCCCCCACACACACACACACAATATGGGGCTGAAATCAGACTCCTGAAAAATAGTATAAGCCCCCTCTGAGGGCTAATCAACTCTTAATAATACCAGGAAAAAATCTCCGTGCAAAGTGTCCACCCAATATGGTGAGGGCCTAAGGACACACTCAAGATGGCGTCCTGAAGGAGACAAAACACACCCTCAAAATGGCCACCCGCAGTGAAGACACGCGGCCAAGATGGCGGCTACACTCTCTGTTAGTAAACAAACGTTGGAGCAATAATAAGAAACCAGGAAAGGAACAAAGACAAAGAGAACTAAGTAAAGGGAGATATTCTCAGTAAACAGGGAAAACCCTGAGCAACTTGTGTTTCCTTGTCGCCTTAGATCCGCAATCTGAATCAGGTGTCCTGAAGAAAGGTAGCTGACGAGCCGAAGCTCTGAGCCTGTAACGGAGCCGATCCAACACTCCAAGGAAAAAAAACGGCTAATTGAAGCTCTGAGCCTGCAAGGAGCTGATCTAATACTCCAAAGGAAAGCCGGCTGATTGAAGCTCTGATCCTGCAAGGAGCCGATCTAATGCTCCAAAGGAAAGCCGGCTGATTGAAGCTCTGAGTCTGCAAGGAGCCGATCGAGGCTCCAAAGGCGAGCCGACTGATCAGCCAGAAAAAACCAGGCACGCAGCCAGCTGGCCTGAATGCCTACAGCCTCCAAAAATTTAAATTTATCAATTTGAGTATTCAATTTAAACGAGGCCAATTAAAGAACAAATTTATGCTAACTAATTGAAACTGTGTCAATGAAATCACTGTTAAAGAAAACCTAATCCATCTGGAGCAAAAATAATCATGTGCTGCCGAGCTCAAGACTAAGTCAAAACTGGAGTCACTCCCAAAGGAGGGGCATGGCCAAAGTTCTGACCTAGTCTGCTGGGCAGGAAGGCTGTGAATAACCCATCCGGTGGATTCTACAGGCATCCTGCTGGAGAAAACCCAAGTGCCTTGACATTTTAGGAACAATTTAAGAGGAGCACTTTGGTAGCTTCACAAAATACCCTTCCAGATAGGTTACACATAGCTATAAAACACATCCCTACAAAGAAATAGACCTCACTGGTGGTAACAAAGTTTATTCCCGAACAAACCTGAACAGAACTTTCCTGAGATGCCTGCAAATTAAGGAAGAAATCAGTTAAATTAATCTTATCGCTAATGCTTTCTCAGAAGAAGAATTCCTGGAATGGTTCTCCCACAAGGAAAAAAAATGACACTGATCCCTTTGAAAGGTGCCTTTTCCAATCTCTGGAGTATTATTTGAAGTAAATAGTTGTATTCCAATCACAACAATTTAATGCTATCCACAATTTATGTGTGGTCCCCTCTTTTACCTCTATCAATTTAAACAAATTGATTAATGGGATGTCACAGCTCAACATTAAAAGGATTGTTTATTTACACAGTCATACGTGAATCAATGCCAGAGTGATTTCCATTTGGGGGGGGGGAGGCAATGCAGCAGGTGGAATTGCTAGCCTAAAGATAGCTTCAGTCAAGAGCCAAATTAAAAGAGAATTAACTGGAAGAGGGGGGGGGAATTACTGGTTTTTTGCTTCTTTACAAGATAGGATTATCGTAGATCTAGTGATCTGAGATGTAGGCGATTGGATTTTGGCCAAATACCAGAAGGAATTTGCTAACTAAAGCTATTTGATAATGGAAACCACGCACGATTGAGTCTTCATTGACATATTGCAATACGTTTTGGGGAGAAATGTCTGCAGTTGGTGTGGCAAGAATTAGTACATTCCAATGACTTTCTGATTCTCTGCCTATTTTTTTTTTTTAAAAATGACTAATGAAGTTACTTGGATGAGTAACAAAATGTCTCAGATTAACAAACTTTGGTCCAGTTGCCATGATTTAACCTTTTAGATACATGCATAATAGAGGTGATAAGTTCTCTTAGTTGTTCAGTAGAGGCTGGATAGTCATCTGTTGGTGCTGCTTTAATGGTGGCTTCCTGCACCGGGCAGATAGTTAGTCTAGATGGCCACCAAGAATCGCCTACATCACTGGTGTCAAAGTCACCATGTCACGTGACGTTTCGCGACGCATAGTGACTTTTTTTGCACTGCCGGAGCTGGGGTGGGCGCAATCTCCACATGATGCAACTGGCCTGTGGACCAGCAGTTTGACACCCCTGCCCTGCATTTTATGATTGGATCCCCCAATTTTCCTCCTTAACTAGAAGTTGCAGTTACCCCAAAGAATCATGGCCACCATAATTGAAGAAAAACTGCATTAGAACAGCATGTCACTTCTGAAAGTCTTCTAAAAGTTCAAAGAATAGAGATCTTGACCTCTCTCTAAATCAAGAATGGAAATCCTCTCTCTATAAAACAATTTTCTTCATTCCTTTGGGCAAGTTATACTGGCATGCAGGGTGTTTTTATTCCATATATTACCAGATTAATCTTTGAACTGTGAATCTGTCTGTGGAATTTCAATGTCCTGCTATATCAGTGGTTCTCAACCTGTGGGTCGGGACCCCATTTGGGGTTGAACGACCATTTCACGGGGGTCGCCAAACAACGCAGTCCGCCATTTTTTTCCCCCTTTTCCTTAGCTGTGCTACTCCCTTTTATTCTATTGGCTTTTGAAAGACAATAGAATAGACTCTCTTGAATAGAGTCTAATTCTATTGGCTTTCAAAAGCCAATAGGAATTGTCCAGACTGTTTCTGCCCTGCTGAGCCTGCCAAAAGTCCCATTCCGCAAACGGTGCTGCACCAGTTGAGTAGTCCTCGACTTACGACTGGTTGAGTAGTCCTCGATTTACGACTGGTTGGGGGTCACGGCATTAAAAAGGTTGAGAACCACTGTGCTATATTTAGGTGCAGAGCTGTAAGGAAGTGATTTGGGAGGGTATAAAATTGCTGGGGGCATAGGGTTAACTCCTTGAGTGCTGCCCCAGAAATGGACTTTGGATGGTCTTTGTGAATTGATTCAGGGAGGGAATTTATTTTTCGTTTGATGAATGTTTTCCTTGAGGAAGCCATAATACAGCTGGAAACAATGGTGCTTCTTTATTAAGCTGTTCTGAAATGCAAAGACAGATAAGGCCAGGAAAAGGGTGAGGAATTTTCATAACAATAAACTATGGTTCCAAAGGCTTTATCTCAACATTCTGTCAGATGGTAAAGACCAGGTCCATGTAGGAAGGTTCAATTAAACTGATTTATTGCTAAACAGCCTATGCACGGAATCTTTTCAATTAATGCCTACTAACACATGCTTGGAGGGTCACTGAATTCAAGAGAAGTCTCAGTCTGCTTGTGGCTATGTAGGGATTCTATGTAGGGATTCTAGACTCTTTTAACTCCCCCCCCCCAGGTTCTGCCGCTCCATCTCCTACACATCCAGAAGGGATAATCATCATGGGTTTGATTATTTCCATTTCCTTGGCAGTGTTTCTCAACCTTGATAACTTTAAGATGTGTGGATTTCAATTCTCAGAACTCCCCAGCCAGTATTTCAATTACTTTTAAACTTAGAACTTTAGGTACAGTATTAATCTTTGAACAATTTTTTATTTTTATTATTATTTTATTAGAGGAGAAAAAGAGGAAAAACATAAGAGCCATCTGATATTAATATCAATTTAATTTGGTTTTTAAACTTTGAAAAGTTGCCTGGGCTTGAAGCAGGAGAAACTGAATCATTTGGAAAGAAAAAAACTTTTTTCTGTTTTTTTCCCCAAAGAACATAATAATTTTCTTTCAAGAGCGTTCCAAATGACACATTTTTCCTCTTCAAAATTTTTCTAGGATTTTTCCCTCAGGCTCATAGAAAGGAATAACAGTATGAAGAGAGTGGCCTGTAAGAAGTTTCATATACAAAATAAAAACTTGCTTTAGCTCACTCTTAGCATTTATTACCCAGCTGTTTTGTTATCATTATGTTTTTGTTATTTCTGTCCTTTTACTGTATACAGGTAATCCTTGACATACAACCATTTGTTTAGTAACCATGCAAAGTTATAGCACTGGAAAAAACATGACTTACAACCAGTCCTCACACGTATGACCCTTACAGCATCCCTAAGGTCATATGATAAAAAATTTGGATGCTTAGCAACTGGCATGTATTTGCAATGGTTGCAGCACCCCAGGGTCACGTGATCACCATTTGCAACCTTCCCAGCCAGCTTCAGACAAGCACAGTCAATGGAGAAAGCCAGATTCGTCAACAACCACATGGTTCACTTAACAACAGTGGCAAAAAGGCCGTAAAATCAAGTGCAACTCAATAACCATCTTCTTAGCAAGGAAAACTCTGGTCCCAACTGTAAGTTGAGGACCACCTGTATTTTCTTTTTTTGTAGAGGGCTAGACTCTTTTGGTTTAGAACTTAGAATATAGTAACAGCTTCTGATTTAGTTTATTTCTCATTCATGTATTTTGTTTTATTATCCCCTCTTTATCATCCTAGCGTTATCCCTTTTAGACACATTAGACATTTCTTTTCCATGTTCTTTCTTAAGCAGTTATTCAGCTTCATCATTTCTCTATTGTCCCCATGGTGAATAAGTGGTGTGTTTCAACAAACTATTCAATTCCTTACCATTACATTTATCTGCATGTGATTACAGATTCAGTTTCACCCACTGTAATGCAGTTCTGAACTCTGATTTGACCCGTGCCAACTTCTGTATCCTACTTATGCTATCAAGAGTTTCAATCAAGCTTAAAGGGTGAGAAGTCTATTATGTCACAAGATTTCATGGTTCCTGGAAATTTTGCCTGGAAAAGTAAGGCACACAGCCAGCCAGCCAGGTATTCCTTCCCAAACCATAAATCAGCCGTGGCTTTGTAAAACAGGGACCTCCCCTTCCTATTAGGTCTTTTGTTCATGCACTACATCCTGTTCACTATGAAATCCCAGTGCTACACAACCCGTATGGCAAAAACAATAGTTTGTAATGGACCCTTCCGCCACCAGCTAAGAGGCAGTCAAGGGGAAAACATAACTAGATCCTCAATCAATGCATATTAGTCATGCTTTAATGGCCCAGAAAAGACTTAAGACTGAGACTTCTCCAATTGCTCCAAATGGAGTCACCATCCCACATTTTAATTTGGTTGCTACCAATGCTAGAACAGACGTTGGCCCAGGTTCAATGCAGCTCAGATGTCAACATCATTGCAACTAACAACCAAACCAAGACCATTTAATTAAGACGGACGGTATAGAAGTTTGATCCATAAATACAATAAACCTGCATTTCCCCAGCCCAGTTTACAAGTTGACTAAATTTACATGAGTTGGCCTCCTACCCCTTCTTCTATTTTTGTGTATTTCAAAAACTCAACTTTGGTTGAAATACTTCATTTCTGAAACATTTTGGGTCTTTCAGCTTTTCCAACTTAAGTCTTAGAAACAAAACAGCCAACAATTTTTGAAAGTAAGCACATTTAGCAATAGCAATAGCACTTAGACTTATAGTGTTTTACATCCCACTCTAAGCAGTTTACAAAGTCAGCACATTGCCTCCAACAATCTGGGTTCTTATTTTACTGACCTTGGAAGGATGGAAGGATGAGTCAACCTTGAGCCAGTCAGGACTGAACTCCAGGCTGTGGGCAGAGTCAGCCTGCAATACTGCATTCTATCCATTTTGCCACCACAACTCTTTTAGTAGCTTTTGGATCAGGAGGAGAATAATGGCACAGATTTTACCAATTTGGGTACCCAAACTCAAAAGCATGGTTTTGGGCTATTTCATTGATTAAGGGAAGAATAAAGGATGACAGTATGCCTTCCTCCCTAAAACAATAAAACAAAAATAACGCAGAAAAAATAGTTCCACTGTTTTCACTGATATCTTCAGAAAGTCACAAAACTGAGCTGCAATGTCAGTATGTAAAAATGTACAAATCCAAGCAAAAGCTTAGAATCCTTCTGTTCTTAGTCAATATTCAGACACTGTAAGGACCCACCTCAATTTTACATCTTAAGAAGATAGAACTCTTGGAATGTCTCTTCCAACAGGGATCCTTATTAAAAGAAGCTGATTGCAGGCATGCTAGACAAGATCTGGAGAATCCTCTCCCACCATTCAATGTTTTAAAGTGTTCCCAAGCAGTCCCCACCCCACAGTTCTTCCGGGTGATTCAATCCATCAGTCCGCTCCGTCGGCACAATCACTCTTCCTCTTTTCCCAGATCCCAGGCATTGTATTTCCCACCCCCTTTTCCTCACTGCCGGCAAAGGGGAGTGAGATGAAAGGCGATGGCCACATCGTTATGGTTAGTTCTCTTGATGAGAATCTACAAACGGTCACTTTGTAGTTTAATGAAGGAAGTGAGAGTCATAAACCCCCCATGCTTACCCTCCTCCCCTTTCGTAGTATGACAGAATCCAGAATAGAGTAAAAATTGGTTTTTCATCAGAGTAGGTAGATAGAAGGGACATTGTCTTACTTAAACGCCTTTTCTCAGCACGGAGATGGATAATCCACTAATGGCCTAATGGGTTAACTTAATCCTCCTGCCCAATCAGATCAAGTCAGCCAAACTTGCCACACCTGTCCTGGGCTTGTTTTCCCAGTCTCGATGAGGGCGCAGCTAATGACTGATAGCAGGACGTGTTGGCTCACAGAAACTGACCCTAGGCCTAAGGACCTGAATGGGTGGGTGTAGATTATCCATCTCCATGCTGAGAAAAGGCGTTCAGGTAAGACAACGCCCCTTCTCCAGCACTGGAGATGGATAATCCACTAATGGGACATACCAAAGCCCACTTGTCCTACGGGAGGGAAGCAGGCAAGTTTGGAACCGTGTCACGGGGCACCACCTGCTGGAGGAACCTGCCAAAGGATGCCTCGGCGGATGCGTACCTGTCCAGTTTATAATGCCATATAAACGGCGAAGGGGAAGATCACATGGCCACCCTACATACTTTCTCGATGGAAACCTCCGTGGCCCAAGCTGCAGAAGTGGCCGCACTGCACGTAGAGTGGGCCGTGACACGATGTGGAACCGGCAAGGAATCGGACTGGTATGCCCCCGCAATGCAAGCTCTTATCCACCGGCCAATCGTGGAGGCCAAGACCTTCCGACCCTTGGAAAAAGGGTGGAAGGAGACAAAAAGTGCCTCAGAGCTGCGAAAGGCAGCCATCCGTTTGATATAATAACGGAGAGCCTGGCAGACATCCAAGGAATGCCATTGATCTCACGTCGCACAAACTGAGGTGTTCGAAAGGAGCCTTTGTAAGAGCCTGAAGGACTTGAGGTAATTCCCACAAGGGATACCTGTGGACCACAGGTGGCCTGGTATTAGTAGCACCCTTGAGGAAAGAACGGATCAAGGGATGTTGACCCAGAAAGTTAACAGTATCACAAGAAATCAAAGTAGAGAGGGCTGCCACCTGTCTGCGCAACGTGTTAGGCACCAATCCTTTATTCAGCCCCTCCAGTAAATAGTCTAAAATATGTGGGACGGTCAATCCCGATAAAGGTAGGTGATGAGTGGAACACCACCAACAAAAGTTCTGCCACGTGGCCTTGTAGATACGGTTGGTAGCCGGCCTACGGGATGCCTGAATTATGTCAATGACCCCTGGAGAACAGGACTCCTGGGATAGGAGCCAGCATTCAAGTGCCAAACGGCTAACTGGAGCCATTGAGGGTCCAGGTGAATCAGATCCTCCTGGGTCAGTGATACTCGGTTTGGAGGAATTTTCCAAAGGCATGATAGGGACAGACCTACGAGGTCGGCGAACCAAGTAAAGACAAGAAGGGTTCTTTTAAATCTCCTAATCATGCAAAATTACCTAAAGTTTTTTTTTTATTTGAAGGATGATTTGGAACTTAGAGACATCTGGCGAGAACGGAATATTGAAGAAAGAGACTTTACTTTATTTTCAGACAGGCATCAATCGTACTCCAGAATTGACTCTTTTTTAATCACTAATGATTGCTTTTCCAGGGTAAAGAATGCCAAGATATTCCCTAGAATATTGTCAGATCATAGCCCTGTATGGTTGGAGTTATCTACTGAAGATGGGAATAGAAGGACTTGGAGATTGAATGAAAATTTATTTAGACATGAGCGGAATTTACAGAAATGTACAGATTACTTAAAGGAATTTTTTCTTTTGAATATGTATAAGGGTACTTCGATGCCAATGGTATGGGATGCTAGTAAAGCGTATATGAGAGGGGTTTTGATTCATATGATAATGTATATAGGCAAAAACAGACGCAGAAACATAAAGAGTTGGAAGAAGAGATTAAACGTAAGGAGAAGGCTCTTATTTTAAATCCATTGGACAATAGTTCAAAGGTTTCTATAACTTTGCTTAAGGAGCAATTTAATATGTTAATAGCTGATCAGACTGCAATTAATTTGCAGTATATGAAACATAATATATTTTGTAATGCAAATAAACCTGGTAGGTGATTGGCTTACCAACTACAAAAGAAACAGAAATCAAGGATTTTAGAGAAAATAAATTATAAAGGTAAAGAAGTATATCAAGAAAATTTGATTAAAAGAAGTTTTTTAGATTTTTATTCAAAGTTGTATGCTAGTGAAAGTATACAAGTTTCAGATATAGAAAAGTATTTACAGGTAGCACACTTTCCTAGACTTTCAAATGATCAACGAGATGAGATGAATGGTTTAATTACTTCTGAAGAAATCATTTGGGCAATTAAGCAATTAAAGTTTGGTAAGGCTCCAGGTACAGATGGATTAACAGCAATTTATTATAAAATGTTTTCTGAAGAAATGATAGAACCACTGAAGGAACTTTTTAATAATATTCTGTTAGGAGCAGAGGTACCTCCATCTTGGAGAAGGGCCTTTATATCATTGATCCCAAAGGAGGATCAAGACTTGACTCAGCCCAAAAATTATAGACCTATCTCTCTTTTGAACACAGATTATAAGATTTTTTCTAAAATATTGGCAAATAGATTAATGCAAGTTTTGAAGCATTTAATACATAGTGACCAATGTGGATTTATAACTGGAAGATACATGAAATATAATGTAAGACAAATTGTTCATCTAATTGAGTACTTGGACAAGAATAATCAAATCCCTGCAGCTTTGATATTTTTGGGTGCTGAAAAAGCTTTTTATCAATTAGATTGGCAATTTTTATTGAGAGTAGTAGAGAAAATGAATTTTGGGGATAAATTTTTGTATGCTCTTAAGGCTATATATCAACAACAATCTGCACAAATTATAATTAATGGTGGATTAACAGATGCATTTAACATTGAGAAGGGCACTAGACAGGGATGTCCTTTGTCCCCATTGTTATTTGTTTTAACAATGGAGATTTTACTTATTAAAATTCAAGAATCATCTAGAATAAAGGGAATAAAAATAAATAAGAATGATTATACAGTAAATTGAGAGCTTTTGCTGATGATTTGGTTGTGACATTATCTCAACCGATAGATTCGGTTAGGGATCTGGTTGAAATTTTAACTCAGTATGGGAAGGTTTCTGGTTTTAAAGTAAATAATAATAAGACTAAAATATTATCGAAAAATATGTCTATGAAGGAAAAGGATACTTTGGCTAAATTAACAGGTTTTGAAATAGTGAGAAAGGTTAAATATTTAGGAGTATACATTACACCTTCTAATATTAAATTGTATAAAAATAATTATGAGACATTATGGGTAAAAGTGCAAAAGTATTTAAATGATTGGAAAAAAATACAGTTATCTTTACTGGGGAGAATCTCAACAGTTAAAATGAATATTCTTCCAAAGTTTTTGTTTTGTTCCAAATGATACCTATTTTGAAAAAAGATGCTAATTTGGAGGAATGGCAGAAGGAAATTAACAAGTTTATTTGGACAGGGAAAAAACCAAGAGTTAAGTTTAAGATTATACAAGATGCACGGGAGAGAGGAGGACTCAAGGCACCTAATCTAAAATTGTATTATGATGTGGTGGCTTTAACATTGATTAGTGGCTGGCTTAACTTAACAAATAAAAATATTCTTTTTCTTGAGGGATGGGATTTATTATATGGACGGCACGCATATTTAATTTATGACAAAAAAGTGGATCTGGTTTTTAAAATCTCATATTTTAAGAAATGCTTTATTACGTGTCTGGAAGAAATATTATTATAGGTTAAATTATAAAATTCCAATTTGGGGGATCCCGGACACGTTGTAGAGGGGGTATCTAGAGGAGTGAAGTTGGATAGGATTTCTTATAAGGAATTACTTAGTTTGGAAGGGAAGGACTGGCAATTAAAATCTCTAGCTGAGTTGAAGCAAGAAAATATTGTACACTCTTGGTTTCAGTATAATCAATTGTTAGTGAGGTGGAGTATAGATCAAAAGGTTAGTATTACTTTAGAGGATGTGAATTTAGTAAAACAGATTAAAGACCAAACTCGAGCTCATATAAAGAGAATTTATAATGTTTTAATAGAATTGGATTCTGAAACGGAGTTAGTTAAAGATTGTATGGTTAAATGGACTCAAAATATTCAAGAGCCGATTTTATTGGATACATGGGAGACAATTTGGGTTAGAAATGTAAAATTTACCCAAGCGCAAAATTTAAGAGAAAATTTTTATAAAATGTTTTATAGATGGCATTTGGATCCCCAAAAGTTGTCCCGCATGTATCCTGATTTACAGCCCATATGTTGGAGATGTGGAATATTTTCATATTTGGTGGACTTGTAGAGATATAAAAGCTTTTTGGATTAAGATTTGGTGGAATATTCAAAAGATTTTTAAGAGAAAGATAAAGTTTACTCCGCAATTATTTTTGCTGGGTATTATTGTAGATTTTGATGTCAAAGAAATTGATTTGATGCTGAATCTTATAACAGCTGCAAGATTACTTGTGGGGCAATATTGGAAGAAAAACTCTTTGCCTGCTATGGAAGAATGGATAGTTAAGGTGTCTAATTTAGCATAAATGGCAAAAATCTCCGCCTATTTGAAGGACCATTCACAAGAAAAATATATTTCGGTTTGGAGAAGATGGATTGATTATATTCAAAAGAAATATGAGACTGAAAAGTATTATCTTGCTTATCAGTAGATTTTAGATTATTTTTAATAGTTCAATATGGTTGAATTTATATAGTATTATGGTTTAATTATATTATTATTTTTGTTTTTAATTTGTTAATACTTGTTTTAAAAAGGAGTTAAAGTGTGTTATGGATCTGATTGATAGTATAGTCGGGTTATGTTAGATTATGTTTATTTATTTTTTACCCTGTAATCAGCTCTGGGAAGTGGAGGAGGGGGGGAAGGGATGGGAGGGATTGGGGTTATAATGTATTAAATTTGTAAAACTTTTAATAAAAAAAAGTTCTGCCATGTGGCCTCGTAGATACGGTTGGTAGCCGGCCTACGGGATGCCTGAATTATGTCAATGACCCCTGGCGAATAGAACTCCTGGGATAGGAGCCGGCGTTCAAGTGCCAGACAGCTAACTGGAGCCATTGAGGGTCCGGGTGAATCAGATCCCCCTGGGTCAGTGATACTCGGTTTGGAGGAATTTTCCAAGGGCATGATAGGGACAGACCTACAAGGTCGGTGAACCAAGGTCTCTGCAGCCAGAAAGGGGCTACCAAGAGAACCTCTGCCCTCTCCTGCAGAAGCTTGCGGATGACCGCTGGGAGAAGAGGAAGAGGGGGAAAGGCATAGAGGAGGCTGTCCGGCCATGGAACCTGAAGGGCATCTACTCCCTCTGCTCCCTGAACTGGGAAGTGTGAAAAGAATCACGGGAGTTGCATATTTGTCTGGGAGGCAAACAGATCTATGATGGGAAGACCGAATCTGTGGGTGATTTCCCTGAATAACTTCGGGTGCAGACGCCATTCTGAGTGGTCCACAGTTGACCTGCTCAGGAAGTCTGCCCTCTTGTTTGCCTCCCCCAAGATGTGGTCTGCCCTGATCGAGGCGAGGTTGGTCTCTGCCCAGGATCCCAGTCGCTGGGCCTCGGTCAGGAGCGCACGGGATCAGGTGCCCCCCTGCCGGTTCACATGGGTCTTTGCCGCCACGTTGTCCATGAGGACGAGTATGTGTTGCTTTGCTATGCTGTCGCAAAAGTAGCAAAGGGCTAGATGTAGGGCCCTGAGTTCCAGCCAATTGATATTGTGTCTCAGGTCCGACCAAGATCACCACCCTTGGGCCCATTATGACTGATAGTGTGCTCCCCAGCCAAACAGGCTGGCATCCATCGTGATCGTGAGCCGACTGGGCTCCTTGAAAAGAGACTCTCTGGTTATGGCTGAAGAGAGCCACCATCTGAGTGAACATAGGACCTGTGTTGGGATCCTTACCTCTCGGGTGGAAGTGCTGGTCCCCTGTTTCTCATAGGGAAGCAGAAACCACTGGAGGGACCGCGAGTGTAACCTGGCCCAGGGAACGATCGAGATACATAATATCATATTTCCCAGAAGCCAGGAAAGACCGGAAGGTGACAGAGTCTTTTCTCTACAGACCTTGAGAATCAGGTCCCGTATACTATCCCTGCGTTCCTGGGACAGATAAACCCGACACTCTACTGTGTCTATTATGGCCCCTAAGTGGAGCAATCTGGTCAATTGGACTGTCTGATTTTTCTTGAAGTTGACTGAAAAGCCGTGACTCTGTAGGACCTCGATCACCAGTCTCAGGTCTGACAGAGCCCCCCGGGGAGAGGATGACTGTATCAAGATATTGTCCAGGTAGCCTTGCACCTGAACTGGCATCAATCTCAGGTGTGCCGCAAGAACCGCCAGAACCTTGGAAAAGACCCTTGGGGCCAACGACAGCCCGAATGAAAGTGCCCTGTACTGGTAATGATGCCCCATGTAACTGAACCTGAGAAACTGGCAGTGGCCGGGGATGATGGGGATGTGAAGGTATGCCTCTGTGAGGTCCATGGAAGTAAGAAAGTCCCCCTTTTGGATGCTGCCTAAGATGGACTGAAGTGTTTGCATTTTGAACCTTCGGTATGCCAGATAAAGGTTCAGGAGTTTTAGGTCTAAAATTGCCCTCCATCCTCCCAAGGTCTTGGGGACCACAAAGAAAATGGAGTAGAATCCGTGACCCCTTTGAGCCGCGGGCACCGGTTCTATGGCCCTTACGTCCAATAAGTGATGGATGGCCTCCTGCATGAGACTTTTCCTTAGAGAGGGATGGATTAAATAGACTGCCGAACGGGGAGGATCCGGTGCCGATTCCTCCTCCTCTGACCACGAGGCATCAAGCGCCTGATCCTTCTCTGGGGTTAATGAGACCCCGCTAAAGGAAGAATGGGAAGGGGAAGGAGAATCACGAGAACTGTGATGTACTGGACGCGAAAGAGGAAGGGAAAGCAAGGATTCAGCCCTGGGCACCGACGGAATCCTGACCGCAAAGTCCCACTCCACCGCCTGAGCCACCAGGACCTGGATCCTATCATCCAAGGATGGAAGGGGGGACTCCTCCCCTCTGAGCCCTGTGGCCATGGGTATAAAGGTGGCTTCCGGGGCCTGCTGAACCTGTGGGGTGGTAGGAGACCTGAATGTATGAGCCTCAGGTTCCACAGTGGCTTGGCTGTAAGAAGTGGAAGGTTCTACCGGTGCCCAGACTTCCTGAGAAGAAGAGGAAAGGCCTAGAGGTAAATCAAAAAAGGTGGACTCAGTCTGAGCAGTCTCAGCCCTGGCCTGTTTTTGAGCCTTTGAAACCTCTTTTTCCAGTGCCTGGTGTCTCCTGCTGGCCTGTTTTTGAGCCAATTTGGAGGTTTTCCCCCAGAGGCAGCCTTGGGTTTGACCCTGGCTGCAATCCTACCAGCAGCCTCTTGGGTAGGAGATCTGTGCCTTTTCCAGACTGAAGAGGAAGGAGAGGCAGCCCTAGATTGGGAAGCCGAGTTATCCTCCATGCTGGTATGAAACTTCAGGTGCGCGAGAAGGTGCACCTGGGAAAGGGATCAATTGGCTGATAAGGGTGTAGGGCAAAGGCTGAAATTAGGCTGCCCTACCCCCCCCCTCCCCGGCCACCGAACCAGTGCTATCCAAAAAACCAGTTCTACTTGCAGTCGCTATGACTTCCACCGGAAAGTGGATTGTGGCCTGCTAGTGAGGCTTGCTGTGTTGCCAGGCCAGCAATATAAAAAGATAGCAATAGTACAGCGTCAGAGGCTAGGAACTACTGTAGTGATCAGCAAGCCAAGAGGTAACCAGGACTTGAGACACCAGAAGGCCCAATAAAAACTCTTGGGCCTATGCCAAGGAATAAAAAGGATACATTCCAAATGCCACAAGGGGAATCTCCAAAGATGACCAGAGAGAATTTTTTCCCGCAGGCAAACCTTGGATGCTGCCACCTGGGAAGGACCCTTGCCAAGGAGGCCTCAGTGAGGCCTTAATTGGAACACTAGAATGCTCCAAAATGGCGGCCTTGTGAGAAAGCTAAAGCCTCCAAGATGCGGCCGTGGACTGCGGGACCCTGTCCAGATCTAGGCTTTCAATTAAGGTGGATGAATAACCAGGGACTGAGAGCCATATAATTGAAAAAAGCACCCTTATTTGAAATATAAGTACTGCCGAAATAGGTGGAAAAGTCTTTTTTACCCCCCCCCCACCTTCCCTTGCAGTCAGCAAGGCTTTGGGAGACCACGCGGTCGCAAAATGGCGGCCGCGGCTCAAGCTCAATCACCCCCTCCGGTTCCGAACGGTCGGAACTCACCCAGCCTGTCGCACGCTTCTCGGGGGGAGACGGGGGCAAAACACCCTCCCCAGCTGATCGTTGGCGTTTAGAGCAACACTGGAAGCCTCCGGAGCGATCGAAATGCACAAAGGCAAACCGAGGCCCTGCAGCCTCCACGAGGCAAACCAGACTCTTTAAGGCCGTCGGAGCTGCAGCTGCAAGCTCTGATGCCGGAGGTGAGTTGGAGGGAATGGGGGGGGGGAAATGTGTAAAGGCGCTGCTGGAAAGGAAGAAAGGATGGGAAAAACCCCTTTCCCAGAGCGAAGAGGGAATGGGGGGGGGGAAATTTGGAGGAAAAAAACGGAGTCCTCCGTTTGAAAAACTGAATCCCAATGGGAATCAATAAGGGATAGTCCTCTAGAGGAGCGCTGGTCCCAGCGCTATTCCGAGGGCTAAAAGTTAAGGGATTTTAGTAAAATTATAATTATTAAAGCCTAATGGATAAGCCACTAATAGGTAACTACCTGCCTGTGAGCCAAACCTGCACGTCTGATCATGGGCAAGATCAAGTCGAGACTGGGAAAACAGGCCCAGGACAGGCGTGGCAAGTTTGGCTGACTTGATCTGATTGGGCAGGAGGATTAAGTTAACCCATTAGGCCATTAGTTGATTATCCATCTCCAGTGCTGGAGAAATGAAATATAATTGGATTCTGACAGACACTGTCCAAACAAGCCTTGCCTCAAAATTAAAATGCAACCTTCTTATATTTAAAAATACTGATAGTTGTTTGATTGGCTTCCATAGACTTTCTTTAATCTTACAGCACATTTTCCAATATAGATTCTGCTCAAAAGAAATTCAGCCAATCCATTCACATCCTTTAAAATCTTGTGGTCAAACACAAGCCAGAAATTTGTTTTATCCAACATCATTATGGTCTTTAATTTATTTTAACAACAGAACCCTCTTTTTCCTTTTCCCCACCATCCTTTACATGCCACTGCCTTGATGATGATACAAAGGGCAATAATTGTAGCACTGCATCCACAGAGTGGAAGCAAAGCCAATTCATCTCATCTCTAACCTCAGTTCCAAAATGGCCTTTAAAGAAGAAAGCACTCATTTGATATTTGAGAGATCACAGCAATCAGAGGCACAGGGAGCCAATAGGAAACTCAGAGGAACAGAAGTAATCATAGGGTACCAGAATATATTACCATGAACCAGCTGGAACTTTTAGAAGGAATAGAAACCTCCGTATAACAACCGTAGCATGGTTTCTTTCCTTGGCTTCTTGCAGAGTTGGCCTATTGAGTGACATCTTTGATCCTCAACTTCACATAATTTATTAATAAATTTCTGATCAGCAAAAGAAGGGAGTCAAACATCTAAAGTGCTATTCCCAGGTTTTTGGGGGTTTTTTAAGACAAGTTTTATTGTTTTTTTTTATTTTTAAAACAAAGTACTTAAGACACACCGTGGTGTTAGGGTGGTCAAACATCCGCAAACAAAACATATATACATATTTCAATCAATACATCAAATATTCCCTCTCTTTTTCCCTTAAGTAACGTATTTTATTTAAAATAATCCAATTCTAGCTTAAATTTATTCAACCTAAACCTGTTTTTAAAGCTTTATAAATTTACACTACCATAATCAAAATAACTTTAAGTACAAACATTATCAGTTTGGGTATCCCTTCCAAATATATTCTAATTCCTTAATTTTATCATATATCTTATTTATTTCTTCTTCCACTAATATCCCTTATTTAAAATAAAATATTAATCTATCCTATACGTATCTAATCGATCAATCAATCAATCTCTTTAACTGGCAAAATAAAGTCCAACCTTAAATCATTTCAATCCATTTGATAGAATTCAAATTTCATCCAGTTAATTTTCATAACTAATCACATCCATGTTATCAAACAAACAGATCATCTTATTAAGTTAACTCAACATTACATAATAATTTTCTTACAAATAAACCTATCATTCTAAAAAAACACATTCTTAATCAATTTAATATATATATTCCATTAATCACCCCTTTTTCTCTTACTTTTTAAGCTGAAAAGATAATATCAAACCTTAAATCATTTCAATCCATTGGACATCAAACAAATCATCTTATTAAAAATAATAATTTTCATATCGATAAACCCATCAATTCAAAAAGTACATTCTTAGTCAATTTAATACATATCTTCCATTAATCGCCCATTTCTCTTACATCTCGCTCATAATCTTAGTCCTTAAATCAGTCCATAATTCTAAATTGCCTTTAATTCATTACATAAAATTTTAAATTTCACCTCTTTTCAGTCTTATTCTGGGCTTCTTCTTCTGCCAGGTAGGTTTCCATAACAGAGCTTCCCTTCCAACTGATAAGTCTCTCTTTATTGCTTGCAGTATCATTTGAATCCATGTAAACCATCTTGGCCTTTGCACTGGCCCTCTGTTTCTCTTAACCATAAAATTTCATTGCTTTGACATTTCAAATCTCAGTCTTTGCTTTTCCTGGTCCTCAAAACCATAGGTGAACTGCTTATCAGGCAAAGTCAATTCCTCTTTATTCTCAGTTAAGTCCTCTTCTTGTGTAGTCTGTTTTATAGAATAATCAGAAGTAGTTTGACTTTGAAGTTTAAAGGAGAGATTCTGGCTCTTAATTCTGTAGTAATTGTAGCACATATTTCTTCTTTAGCCTCATAAATCTTTTCCAGAATAAGTTTACAATTTAAGTGTGAAGGCAGCTTCATTTTAAAAATTATTCAGCTGGATCAGGTTATCTTTCTCTCTCTCTCAAAAAAAAAAAAAAAAAAAAAACAGTCTGAAAGCCAAACATCTCATCTCCAAATAGTCAACAATTACAATATTAGTTTTTGACCAGTAGATGTCCTCAGTAAGCTAAAAAATCTTTTTTCAAGAGTCATTTTTTTCCTTTCTTTCTATTTTTTAAGAAAAAAGTGGAGAAAAGAAATACTCTTCCAATGTAAGATAGTAATAGCGCTCAGCAAGAAAAAAAACAACAGCATAAACTGATAATACAGCTCTTAAGAAAAAAAAATTTGGTACCCCAAAATATGTATAAAAAAATGTAGTCTTTAAAATTTTGTTTTATTCTTTTGTTCACGCCTTCCTTCCCAAACAAGTAGAAGCTGCTTTTCCAAGCCAGGGAAATAATTCCAACAGGGCTCTTACAGGCAAAAAAGAAAAGAAAAGAAAGTAGAAGGAAAAATAATTCAGGACGGAGAGAGGGAGGAAAGGTCTCACCCAGATTCACCACAGTGGTTCTTTATGCTTAGATGATTTTCTGACTTCAGCTGGCACAGCGAAGTGATCGGCCATTTTACTGACCGATCTTCTCCATCGGCCCTACGGAGCTAGCTCAGACTGTAGGGGAGCCGCCGCTCCACCGCAACCGAGCAAAAGCCTCCTCGACGGTGGTCGCCCCTCCAGGACGATTTAAGACCCGCATACGGGTCTACCGGTAGAGAGAAAAGCAGCCAACGAAGAGCAATAGCTCTTCGTATGGCTGAAGCTGCCTGATCCGGGAACAGAAGTCTGTATTAATTTATAAATAAGTTTCTGATCAGCAAAGGAAGGGAGTCAAACATCTAAACTGCTATTCCCAGGTTTTTGATGGCTGGGACAAAGATAGCTTACCCTATCCTATACATTAAATCAGCAATATATGCTTTGTCAGTAGCTCTATAAGGACCATTTCAATGTAAGAACATCCATTCCAGGTAAGGCTAAGGGTTCCGTTTATCTCTACAGAGGGGATGAGGATCCTATAGTCTTCCAAATGTTAGCTGTCCTATACCACAGGTCAGCAACCTGCAGCTCCAGAGCCACATGCGGCTCTTTGAGCTTTCTCCTGCGGCTCCCAGCCTCCTCTGCCATTTGCAGAGAGAGACAGAGACAGAGAGAGCCACTTGCGCCTCTCTCTCTCTCTCTCTCTCTCTGTGTGTGTGTGTGTGTGTGTGTGTGTGTGTATAAAAGAGAGTGGCCTCACCCTATTCGATGAGCCGACAAGCTTATTGGACAGGGCTCCTTCCTTTGCTGCATCTCTGCAGGAAGCAGGAAGGGCAGGAGAGAGCCAGCCTGTTGGAGAACAGCTTGAAGCCAGCTTGCCAGGTGAGCAGAAGATCGGAGAGGGGGGAGACAGAGAGAGAGGGAGAGAGAGGGAGGGAGAGGAGAGAGGGAGGGAGAGAAAGAGAGAAAGGGGGAGAGGAAAGAGAGAGAAAGAGAGTGAGGAAAGAGAAAGAGAAAGGGAGAGGAAAAAGAAAGAGAGAGGGAGGAAAGAGAGAGAGGGAGAGGAAAGAGAGAGGAAAAGAGAGGGGAGAGGAAAGAAAGAGGGAGAGGCGAGAAAGAGAAAGGAAAGAAAAAGAGAGAGCAAGAGAAAGAGAGGGAGAGGAAAAAGAGAGGGGGAGAGGAAGGAGAAAAAGAGAGGAAAGAGAGAGAAAGAGAGGAAAGAGAAAAAAAGACAGAGGGAGAAGAGAAAAGAGAGAGAGAGGGAGAGGAAAGAGAGAGGAAGAGAGAGGGAGAAAGCAAAGAGAAAGAGAAAAAGGAGAGAAAAAGAGAGGGGGGAAGCACAAGTGCCCCCCCCCCTCTCTCTCTCTCTCTCTCACACACACACACACACACACAGTGGGGGAAGAGGACTGGCAGACCAAGGGCAGAAAGAGAGGGAGGGAGAGGGAGAGACAAAGAGATCCTTTTGACATCTAAAATGAAGATAACACTGCATATATCCTATAATAAAGGTAAAAAAGGATATATGCAGTGTTATCTTCATTTTAGATATCAAAAGTCTCCCAGTGTTTTGTTTTCAGTGGGAAACAGGTCCAAGTGGCTCTTTGAATGTTTTGGGTTGCCTACCCCTGTCCTATACTGTAACTAATCATCAGCATCTTTCAGCAATGGACACCAGCCACTTCTGGTAAGCTACAGGTTTCCATATTTGATCTAGTCCATAACCAATGAAAACCATCCAGGTATCTCTGACAAGCTCATTAGTAGAGCGTAAAGGCAACAATGGTCTGCAAGTTTTCAGTGTTATACTGAACACAGTATTACAACAAACATTGTGAATTCTATAATCTATAGCAGGGGTAGGCAACCTTGGCTCTTTTATGAGCCATAGCTGGCTCAGGAATTCTGGGAGTTGAAGTCCACGAGTCATAAAAGAGCCAAGGTTGCCTACCCCTGATCTATAGAATTCTATCAGCAATTTCACACTTGATGAAGGGAAGTGGAGAACACGTCCCAAGAGGTTCAGATATAAAATTAATCTATCTGCCAATCTAGACCCTGGCCAGAGAGCAACAGAGAGTAGGAAATTCAATCTCTGGAAATCAATCAAGAGTAGGAAAGTGTTCCCCATATGACCTTTTACAAGGGAAGGATCTGTCCGCATTTTGCAACATACCAATCTGGAGAAGGTTTGGAGACTTAGAAAAACATCAAGGAAGAAATCAGAAGGAAATCAGAATCAGGCACTGCTGTTGCATGAGCTTCACTGGGTATCCATTCGTTTCCGGGTCCAATTCAAGGCTTTGGTTACCAGCTTTAAACACTTTCATGGCATGGGACCAGGTTACCTAGAGCAGGGCTTTTCAACCAGTGGTACGGGTACCACCTGTGGTACATTGGCACCTGGCAGGTGGTACGCGACCATCCTAGAAAAGTGTAGCGGGGGAGGGGAATGAGCTGAACCAGTGGCAGCACCACACAAGCCTGAGCGAGAGATGGCTGGAGCTGCAGGGCTGTGAGGGCTCAGTGGAAGTGCCAGGATCAGCGCTTCTTCGGGGCAGTCAGGGCTCAGTGGAAGCACCAGGATCAGCGCCAGACCCAGAAGAAGCACCGATCAGCTGGAATATTGCAGCATCTCCAGGGTCTTGTGATTTACATTCAGATGTTTGGCTTGTGATTTACATTCAGATGCAGGGTCTTGTGATTTACATTCAGATGCTTGATTCATATTTATGATGGTCACAGTGTCCCAAGGTCATGTGAAGTGACCAAAATCTGCTGCAACCACCCAGCAGACGGGAGGAATAAAAACCAAACACGCCCCCACCCCATCCCCACTGCCAATCCTCAACAGAAATGCTCACAACAATGAAAACCTCGGACAGGAGGAAGAGCGCCGCCGGGTGGGCAGGCATCTTGCTCCGCTGTGGTTTGGGGGGCACTTTTTTTAGTTCCATTGTAACTTTGAACAGTCACTAAGCGAACTGTTGTAAGTCAAGGACTACCTGTACTTTATCACTTTTTTCCTTTTTTTTTGGATCATCAAGTTTTTGACACCTTGCTAGGTGAATGGTGGTACTCGGATATTGCCATATCCTAAAAATGGTACAATGGGTGAAAAGGTTGAAAAGCCCTGACCTAGAGCAGGGCTTTTCAACCTTTTCATCCATTGTGCCACTTTTAGGATATGGCAACATCCGAGTACCACCAGTCGCCTAGCAAGGTGTCAAAAACTTGATGACCACAAAAAAAAGGAAAAAAATGATAAAGTACAGGTAATCCTCGACTTACAACAGTTCACTTAGTGACTGTTCGAAGTTACAATGGCACTGAAAAAAGTGTCCCCCAAGCCACAGCCGAGCAAGACACCTGCCTGCCCGCCCGGTCGCACTCTTCCTCCTGTCCGAGGTTTTCATTGTTGTGAGCATTTCTGTTGAGGATTGGCAGCAGGGGTAGGGTGGGGTGATGTTTGGTTTTTATCCGCCCCCCTCTGCTGGGTGGTTGCAGCAGATTTTGGTCACTTCACATGACCCTGGGACACTGTGATTGTCATAAATATGAATCAGTTGCCGGTTCAGCTCATTCCCCCTCCCCCGCTACCACTTTTCTAGGATGGTCGCATACCGCCTGCCAGGTGCCAATGTACCACAGGTGGTACCCGTACCACTGGTTGAAAAGCCCTGACCTAGAGAACCATCTCATTCAATGGGATTGACCTGCCGCACTCACTCCAGCAGACGGGGCATGCTGCCGACCCCATCCATCAAGAAAATTCAGCTAGGAGTGGTAGACATGCTTTTCTGCCATGGCCCCCACTCTTTGGAACATCTTGTCACTGGAGATGATGTCTGCCCCCACCCATTTGACCTTTGGAAACGTGTTAAAACCTGGCTCTGCTGATTGGCTTGGAATCCTAATTTTTTTTGGGGGGGTGCTTTATTTGTAAGTGCTGTTAGACTAATAAGGAAGAACCATTGTTGCCTTTGTTTTTTTGTTTTGTTTTGTTTTTTGTGCCTACTGTTAATACTTTACTATTTATCATTTTAATTGTAAACTGTCCAGAGTTGTTTTGCAGAGTGAGATGGGTGGCCTATAAATTTAATAAATAAATAAATAATTCATCTCCTCTGCTCACTGGATAAGCACATCTTGAAATGACTCCAGCCAAAATAAAAAGGAATAACGGTTAACTAGGGCCATGACTATCATTAATGCATGAATAAAATCACAGCAGACTTCCCAATTAAAATTCAGTACATCTGGAGAGGGGCTTGACCCAAACCATATTCAAAACAACTGCTGCCTTTGGCATCCACACATCCTACCCTGGGATGCCAGAACATGTTAAGTTACAATAGCCGCCCTGTTTCTTTTCTTCTCTTCTTCTCTTCCATCTCCCCAGCAAGGTCACTCACCTCCTGGTGGGAGGCCAGCATCTTGAAATCCCTCCCAACATAACGTCCCAGCAGTCTCTGCTTGAGTTGTTTGTAGCCTTTCCAATTTATTTTCCTTCAAACAGAGGTGAAGGCAGTTCCCATCATCACCAGCCACTGGCTAAAAGATGAAAAGAATTGCAGTTCCAAGCCCCTGAAAGGCACTAAACTGAGAACTTCTAAAGGTAATAAAATATCTTCTACTTTAGAAGATAAATTTTTAAGTGGGAAAGGAGATGCATTTTATTTTTAATGTGGTTAGAAATATTATTCCCACAGCAAGACACTGTGTGCGCGTGGTGTGTATACACACAGACACACACATACATATACACAAAGAGACACGTGCATGCCTTTGCAAATATTGAGGTCCTCCTGTAAATATTTGTACTACTGTAAAAATATCAGCAGATAACTTTTGAAGATTGGATGAACACAGCAGCTGCTGCTGTTAATGTCACATAATATTGGCGAGCTAAAGTAATGTTTGCAAAATGATTCTTTTTTTTAACATGGTGTTATTAAAAGTATTATAAAAAGCATAAAAGCTAACACAAATTAATAAGGAGTAAAAGGAGAAAAGAAAAACAAGTGCAGAAAGAGAGAACAAAATGAAATACAAAGAAGCAAATACAAGTACATTTGCAAGATTACAAAATCTTACTCTGTTACAAAGAAAAGAAAAAGCTTTCTCTTATTATTTTTTCCTAATCATCAAAACCACAAAACAAGTGACCAAGTTTTGATCACGTGATTCTAGGACCGCAAGGACGCTAGTGTTTTAAGTGTGAGGGCTGATTGTGAATCATCTTTTTTAGGTGCTATTTTAACTTCAAAATGGTCACTAACCCCATATTTGTAAGTTGAGGACTACCTATACTTCAACAATCTTCGTCCACCATACTTATGAATATTGTCCTCAAATATTTACAAGGCTACCTTATTACTTCTTAAAGAATATCTTTCTCCAAACTAAACATAGCCACTTCCTTCAGACTTTTTCACTGGACATTTGGTCTATAAGACCCTCACCTTTTTTCTTCCTTCTCTGCATATGCTTTCATCATGCAAACTAAATATGCGTATACTTTTTTAAAAAAAATACAGTCGATATTTTATTAACAGCTAAGAGGCAATAAGCCTTTCTTTTGGCCAAACAGTGTTAATAAATTTAATTTTGCTTTAGCAAAGAAACTGGGAAGGGGCAGGTTGGAAAAATGGATTTCTAGATCCCCATGGGACAATTGGAAAATGAATCATTTAGACTAGCTAGCTTCACCATTTCCAATTCACACTTCCTCCAAGTCCTGAATCCAGACTGAAGTGAGCTTTCTGATCTCTATTTATTATATTAGCTAGATAAATTCTGGCTAGCTATACCAGCTCTTGGAGTAGAAATAGTAGATTGTTTATTTTAGCATATCCATCAGCTCTTGGAGCATTTTGATGTTGGCTGGTTTCTTTGCTGCTTCCTGGTAATAAAAAAAAAGGATTTCATTTCCTGCTTGGTCTGTGGAAGCACACGTGAATGTAACACATAGCTCTCTCAATCTGCTGTAACACCAATGCTTTGCACATGGCTCTGCTAGAGCTGCGTGGAATGGCTGGAGGCCAAGCTTAGAGTCTCTAAAAATGCAAGCAATCACATGAGTGCAATACCAGGCAGTCACATTTGTTCATAGGACTGGACATTTGATTCCCAAAAGAGTTTGGAGTTTGTTGTTCCAAGATAAGATACAGCTGTTGTAAAGAGGGGCCGACAGGTGCACCATTCATCTTCTGAGTTACCTTTCTGGAATCTAAACCAAAGCACAACACAGACCTACTTACTGAACCTTATATTCTCCATCCCAGTAGGGAAGAGATTCCTTTGGAGAAATCCTGGGGTGGGGGAGGAGTTTGTTTGGAAGAGTCTATTCCAGATTGTGTGTTTGCTATTGATGAGCTTAGCTGAAAAGAAAATTTGAAAACAAGAATTCATGTACTTAGAAACATGTTGGAGTGGGTTGTAAAAAAAAATATACTTTATTTTCATTAGGACTGAAGTCACATTTGTACAAATGACAGGGACATCACACAATTGCAACTTCTTATGGAAAGCTGAACAGGATGGGGGGGGGTTCTACCCCAAATTCCTGACCCCCGTGTATGTTCCTTCTCCTCAATTAAATAGACCACCATCAGGGATGTCTGAAGGCATGGTCAAAAAAGACAAGAAGACAAGCACGCAGTGTGATCAAAGCTCCAGCTGTTGTTTTTAGGTGCAACATGTAAAATCAATAGCACCATCTCAGCCGCCATACTTTAATGATAACCTGATGCTACCCTTGATCAATACAGAGAGCTTCAGAATAGTTATCCCTTCTCCCACGGGGTTGTTTGCCTCTTAACCCAATTTCAGTCAACCTCCTGTGATCATCAGTACTTATTGACCCTGTTAGACACTTTCTTCTTTCTTCCTAATATCTTAGGGTAGTGTATTTTGTAGTTCCACAATGTCTATGGAAGCAGAACAGAAAGGGGAGGAAGATTATATCCACCAGCCAGTCTGACGAGCTTAAGACAAAGAACACTGCAGGGTTCAAATACATGGAAGTTGGATGTAGATTTCAGAAGTAGATATATGAATGGACAGACGGCCCAGTTTGTGTAGAACCTCAAATGAGTGAGTAAAAGGTAAATCTAGCATGAATTCTCCTGCCATCTAAGCACTGAGTTTACAATGTTTATTGGACAAACAGGTGCAGAACAGTGAGGGATGAAAATCAATAGATAGCTTACAAACTCACTCCTACAAAAATATTTATTATATAAAATCAATCTCCAGGGGAGAAAGGGAGTACAATATCTTCCTATCCGCGTGGACTTCAAACTTGATAGGACTAGTTATAATCCAGAACAAATTTGTAGCACATTAATGAGAGCCGATGGTTATTTTATTCTAAATCACAAAAGAAGAGAAAGGAGCCCCATCTGTTTACTCCAGACAGCCAGGAAGCAGAAGAGAAAGAAGGACATTCAAAATAACAATCATTAGAGTCATCATACTATTTTGAACATGTTGTAGGCATTTCTAGTAAAGGAGTGGTTTTCACCATTGTTTCCTATCCCTGAGAAGGGAGGAATACTTTAAATCTAGAAAATGTATTGCATACAAAAAAAACACCTCCCTTTTTACGACCCTGTAATCCCTTACTATAAGGTAGAATTGGGGCGACTGGATGGAGCTGAGCATTTACTAGCCGGATGCCCTTCCTGGTGCCATGCATAGTTTGCAGCGGATATTTTTTTCTTTGAACCCTAGGGGAGAAATATCTGCTGTTACCTAGGATTGAACTCTTCACTACTAGGCCACCATGCTGCTCAGAAAATGTATTGCATGCAACAAGTGTATAATTCAATTTTCTGCATCCCAAGACGGACCCGAGAAGAAGCCGCAATCCTGAATCCATTGCAAGCATCGCTGTCAGACAAGGTCAAGAATTCTGAGTTAGTTTGGAAATCAGAAACATGTTTATGTCTACAACTGCCAGTGACTGGTCAGGATGGAAATATGAGAGTTGAAATACAACATATCTGATGAACGTCAAGATGCCTGCCATAGACATGAACCAATAGGCTTGCAAGATGATGGGATGTATTTATCCTGTAAGTAAGCCCTGTTTGTTTTCATTGGTTGGATTAATACATAAATCCATTACCCTGCCTACATAAACCACAAACATAAACCCAACTGCACCTTCATTAATAAAACCTATAGCTTGTTTTCCCCACAGCTGAGTCACAATAATCTGGGTAACATACCACTAAACCATAAGCCATAGTTTACAAACTCACTATCAAACAATAAGCCCAATAAGCATCTTTACATTTGTAGCAGTCTGACATTTTTTGTTTAAAAATCATTTCAGGTCAAGGAAAGGGACATATGTCAAAGTGGAAATGTTACACCCAAGTCAATGAGAAAACCTTAGCCCAACTACCACTTGGAATACAGCCATCCTACCTACAAACTCACTAGAAAAAACAGCAGCCAAAGACAGCTATCTCAGCAGCTAATATTCTACAGGCAAACTGAATGAGAACTGAGGAAATTAATTATCTGTAGCATTGCATAATGTTTCAGTTAAGATGGAAGCAGAATTGCCAGATATCATCAAGAATCAGAAGGATCACCAATGTGGGGGTTCCCTTGCACCCCACCCTTTCCAAGATAGTCCTTCTCTTTAATAAGACTCTTCAGTATCAGTGTGGGGAAAGACAATCATCTTATTATGTGTTCTCATGAGAAAAGGCCTTCTTCCTTGTCCCACAAAGAAGCCATAATGTCAGTGGCACCTTTTCACTCCATGACAAGAACTGCAAATGCATTGAACAGGGATCCACAGCTCTCAATGCAGGCCACCAGGCCATATACAGGGAGTTCTCAACTTACAACAGTTCATTTAGTGACTGTTCAAAATTACAACAGCACTGGAAAAAAACTGACTTATGATCAATTTTACACTTACAATTGTTGCAGCATCCCTCTGGTCACGTGATCAAAATTCAGATGTTTGTCAACTAACTCATCTTTATGACGGTTGCAGCATCTCGGAGTCACGTGATCCCCTTTGGCAACCTTCTGACAAGCAAAGTCAGTGGGGAAGCCAGATTCACTTAACAACCGTGTTACTATCTTAACAACTGCAGTGATTCAATTAACAACTGTTGCAAGGAAGGTCGCAAAATGGGGCAAAACTCACTTAACAAACATCTCGCTTAGCAACATAAATTTTGGGCTCAATTGTGGTCGTAAGCCGAGAACTACCTGTAGTTGCTTGAATCACTCTGAAGGCCACCTGGCTGCTAGCAATGATGAAAGTAATGCATACGTGCATTCAAAGGAGCAAGATCTCTCTCAACCCAGCTCTATCTCCAGAACTTCTGTTGGCTTGCAGACATGATGACCCCATTTCTTCTGATGAGCACATGTCTTTATTCTAAACAGAAAAGAGGCAACTGCAACTATCTGCTTGGTTGTATCTGCTCAGCTCCCACTTTCAGCTGGCAAGACAAGGCAAGAGAAACAGAGAGGACCATTACATTTTCACTAAACTGGATCCCATCTAAACAACAATAAAAAATCTTTCACTCAGAAGCCTCCCTAGGAAAAATCTGGTAGTGGTGGGAATATAATAATATTTTATCAGAGTTTTCCAAAGCTACTCAATTTATCTGCTATGCCCCAGTCTCAGAAAGAGAATGGATGCCATTAAAATTCTTCGCCAAACATCTCCACTCCTTTTAAATCTCACAGGAGAATAATAAAAGAGTCCTTTTGCACAAGATTATCTGTCTGGTATTTTATCTTCTCCTCCCCCCCAAGACTTGGTTTGTTTGGGGGCAACCACTAAAAGTGAAAGCAGACCAGAAGAAAGAAGAGGAACAACAATGCTTCTAAAACATAGCCATCAAGAGATTTTGGTTAAAGGGATCCCTGCAAGCTAACCAAATATTTTTTAATATATGCATCAGCTGGTGTACCACAGAAATACCAGACAATTTTGGCCAAAAGCCCCAGCTGGAATAAAACTTTTTTTTTTTATTGTAGCCTTTGAGCAGAGGAGAAGGGGCAGAGAAAAAAATAAATAAAAGCAGGCTTCAGACCCAGAACATTTTGCTTCATAAGAATTTGATTACAAACCACCTACATTTTGGACAGACCTCAGGAGGGCCAAGTCCTGAGTTTGTCTCCTTTGAGGATTTTAACAGAACTTCCCTGCCTTAAGCTTGTTACCTTTTTGACAGCCAAAAACAAAGAGCCCCCTTTTGAGCATTTTTGGTTTTTTTCTGCCACTTGTTGGCAAAAACCAAAAAGGGATTTAGAGAAAGGAAACCATTTATTCTGGGCAGGAAAAATATATACAGGAAATGGGCACAAATCAATCCATTTTGGACACAGATCAACCCATTTCCTATGCACAGAACCACTCCTAGAGAATATCATGTGGTTAGGTAAAGTTGGTCTAGCAAAGACTCTGACTGCTTTGGGGAGACTTCAAAGACCCCCAGGGAAAGTGAGACTTCACAACAGGAGCTCACAATGCATCCTTCTCTTGCATTTCCCACTCACTTTCCCTAGAACCTAAATAAAAAGTGGGGTCAGTAACACAACAGCATCCCCCCCCCCCCATGCTGTCTATGCTTCTGAGATTCACAGGGAAGTAATAGTTAAGGAGAATCAGTGAAGGAAGGAATCAGCCCAGGAAAGCTCTGGGAGTGATTACAGAATAAGAAAGGTGGAAGCTCTCCCCCTCCCTCTTCCTTCCCTGCCCCCACCCTCACCCCACCCCAGTCACTACAGTAAATCTCAAAGGCCCTTTAGTTCCAGGTTAACTAAGGAGGGAAGAAAGGAAGGGTGTGTGTAGAGGTATCAAGGAACAAAGTCCAAATCCCAACAGCTTTGCCTATTCGGCTTGGCTTGACTAAGTATTTGTACAGGCTATGATCCGCTCCTCGCTTACTTGGGAGTAAGTTTTTTTAGACTCCGTAAGGAGCCCTTTCTAAAGGCACCGAAGAGCCACTAACTGGCATTCCTGAGGTGAGGAGAGGGCAGGAAAGGAGCCATCCACACAGACGGCGCGGTTCTTCAGCAGCAAGGGATTGCGGAGTCTTGTGAAACATTCGCTGCGTGATCCCGAGAGGAGCCGAGAGAGGGGGAAAGGGAGGGGGGATTGGTCAGGGGACTTTCTACAATACACCAACTAGGCAAGTATACTCGGGAGTAAACGAGGTCTACGCCCCTCAGCGCTTACAGCTTACAGGCACTCGCGCAAGAGAGTTTTTTTTTTTTTTACAACCGCTGCAAAAACGGGGGAGGAACACAGCAAAGCTGCCCCGCCGGCGCACACCAAGCGTAAGGAAAGCAAACCGGGCATTTCCAAGATAAACACGCCAATTTCAAACTCCTGTCTCTCTTCTTCAGCCGGAGCCAGAGCTTCTGGCTCGATTTCTGCGTAAACCTTCGAAGTTCGCGGGAAGAAGAGACAAGGCGAGCCGCGGCATAAACAAGTTATGTGGGGGGGGGCAAACACGCGCAGGCACAACTGCCAAGCCGGGTGAAGCGGAAGGGAAGGGGGCTGGAAAGAAAGGGATAGAAGAGAGACCCCCCCCAAGAAACGGAACCTTCAACGGGGGGGGGGGAGGTCCGGGAAAACTGAGCGAATCGCTCCGGAACTGACCTGTCGGCGTTTCGGTCTCCAAGGAGCAGATCTGGAAGGTGAGCATGAAGATCAAAGCGCGGGTGCCCGGCATCTTGCATCGGGACAAGCCTGGATCCCCACCTCCCGTCCCCCCCAAAAGTTATCCTTTCCCCCAGCGTCCTCTTTCTCGCCTCTCCGTCGGTCTTCTGGCCGCGACGGGCGGAGAGCTGCCTTCGCTCAAAAACGCGGCGGAAAGTTACCCCGACAAACCGTGGATTCCACACAGCTGAAACAGCAGCGAAAGCCTGATTGGAACCGAAAAGCTTCGGCAGCGGGTGGGGGGAAGAGCAGAGGGGAAAAAAAAAAAAAAAAAAGCACGAACGAACGAACTGCGAGCCACCGAAGTGACGTCAGGGCTTCTTCCAGCGAAGGGAAAGCGAAACGGGGAACTGGGGGGGGGGGTTGCTTGGAGCGGGAGAAAGCGGCCCGGTTTGGAAAGGCAAGGCTGCCTCCTGCTGGCAGAAGGCAGGAGGGGCGAGTGGGGAAGCGAGCCAGACTGGGTTCCCACGGTTGGCAAGTAGTATAGTGTAACTCAGGGGTCTTCGAACTTGGCCCTTTTATGACTTGTGGACTTCAACTCCCAGAATTCCTCAGCCAGTGTGCCTGGCTGAGGAATTCTGGGAGTTGAAGTCCACAAGTCATAAAAGGACCAAGTTGAAGACCCCTGGGTAAACTCGTGCTTTTTGGCTGAGCCAGACTTGATGCCGGGAAAATCCAGGCTCAAATTGGCTGGACTCGCTAGACCGCAAATGTGGTTGGTGTGTTTGCGAGGCGAAAGTTGGAGGAGCAAGCAAAACAAAGGTCAAAATGGGGGGGAGGGAGGGTCCGCACGGTAGGGTCAAAAAAGTCAAGATGGCGGCGACCGCCGTGGGATCAGAACTCGGCTGGATTTAGATGTGTGTGGATCGCACCCCCCGTCCTGCGCGCGAGCCTGAAAAGTATTGATCCAGGCATGTTATCAAGGCGTCCGTTTCGCTATTTGCTGTAAGGAACGGGCAGAAGGTGCGACTGTTTGGGTTGGCTATGGGGCTTCTCAGCATCCAGGTCATGGTTGTCCCAAAGATGCTTTTTCAGAAGGCAACTGGACTTTTGTTTTTCTTTGAAGATGTTTCCTTCTTATCCAAGCTTCAAAGCTGAAGAAGCTTCTTGGGTGAAAAGCGAAATGTCTATAAAGAAAAACAAAGTCCAGTTGCCTCTTGAAAAAGCACCTTTGGGACAACTGTTTGGGTTGTGAAAAGTGAGTGCAGCCGTGGGCAGGGGTGGTAGCTAAGGGTGAGGGGGAACCAACTCCTTCCAAAGCTTCTTTTAAACTTTTAATGGATTTCCTGCCACAGAAAAGACGTGAATCTTCTTTCAATGGAGAAGAAGAGAGTCTGAGTTATTTATCTCTCTGCAGCTCTTGTGATCCCTCTCAATTTAAGTAACCGACTGCCACCTTCTGAGCCCAGAACAAATTGATCTAAACTGTGGTCCTTTCAAAAAAAATCACCTATACATTTATGTATCTATTCACAGATGGGTAGTACTAACATGCAGACAGCTGAAGGTGTCTTGAGTACATCACATTAATAGCCTGGTGTCAGCACTTGGTTGGTCTGGACTGAGCTCAAGCTAAATAGGGTCAGATCTGGTCCTTATTTGGGTGGGAGATCACAAGGAAACCTTGAAGTTGCAAGTAAGACTGGGAAAGGGGAGGGGGGAATCATCCCAGAGGTGGCAATGCAAGCCACTTCTGTGCTGTTGCCAAGGAAACTAAATGAAAGTGACCATGTGGTCACTAAGAGTCAAGAAAACCAGTTGGGTGGCATGGTGGAGGGCTGGACTACAAACCAGGAGACTGTGAGTTCTAATCCTGCCATAGGACTAGAAAGCCAGCTGGGTGACTTTGGGCCACTCCTCAGCCCAACCAACTTCACGAGATTGTTCTGGGGGGCATAGAGAGTGTTAGGTTAGTTGCCTGGAACTGTACAGGAAAATCAGAATATAGATATAATGAATAAGAAATAGAATATGAATAAGAGCAGGGTTTCTCATCCTTGGTCACTTTAAGATATATGGACCTCAACTCCCAGAATTCCCCAGCATGCTTAGGTCTTAAATTGGCTGAGGATGAGAAACATTGGTTTAGACCAGGGATCTTCAAAGTTGGCCCTTTTGTGGACTTCAACTCCCAGAATTCCTCAGCCAGGCAAGCTGGCTGGGGAATTCTGGGAATTGAAGTCCACAAATGTTAAAGTGGCCAAATCTGAAGACCCCTGGTGTATCATATAGTCTTTAAGAAAATCCGACTTCCCCCACTGACTTTGCTTGTCGGAAACTGGTTGGGGAGATCACAGATGGCCATCCCATGACCCCAAGATACTGCAACTATTCTAAGTGATGCCAGTTGTTAAGCGCTTGAATTTTGATCATGCCACTCTGAGAATACTACAACATTTGTAAGTGTGAGGACTGGTCTGGAGTTATTTTTTCAGTGACTTGGCTCAATAACAATAACTGCGAGGGGGATCTTGGAGTTCTAGTGGTCAGTCACTTAAATATGAGCCAGCAGTGTGCTGCAGCTGCCAAAAAAGCCAATGCAGTCCTAGGCTGCATTAACCAAAGTATAGAATCAAGATCACATGAAGTATTAGTACCCCTTTATAAGGCCTTGGTAAGACCATACTTGGAGTACTACGTTCAGTTTTGATCACCATATTATAAAAAGACTTATAGAGACTCCAGAAAGAGTGCAGAGAAGAGCAACAAAGATGTTTATGGGATGGAGGCTAAAACATATGAATAACAGTTGCAGGAATTAGGTATGTCTAGTCCACGGGTGTCAAACTCAATCACATCACATGACGTATTGTGACTTTTTTTACCTTTGTGGAGCTGAGGTAGGCCTGGCCTGTTTGTGACACATCCAGCCCGCAGGCCATCAGTTTGACACCCCTGGTCTAGTTTAATGAAAAGAAGGAGTAGGGGCAACATGATAGCAGTGTTGCACAAAGAAGAGGGAGTCAAGCTATTCTCCAAAGCGCCTGAAGGCAGGACAAGAAGCAATGGATGGAAACTAATCAAGGAGAGAAGCAACCTAGAACTAAGAAATTTACTGACAGTGAGGACAATTAATCAGTGGAACGGCTTGCCCCCAGTAGTTGTGGATGCTCCATCACTGGAGGCTTTTAGGAAGAAATCATACAGCCATTTGAAATGGTATAGGACTTCCTGCTTGAGCAGGGGCTTGGATTAGAAGACCTCCAAGGTCCCTTCCAAATATGTTATTCTGTTATTCAACGCCTTTGTGTCTTTGTATAGTTACTAAACAAATGGCTGTAAGTTGAGGACTACATGTGCTTCATAAGAGTGAAATTAAGATCAAATATAAAAAAATGCATGTTCCATGTTACAGCAAAGAAACAAACGTTCAGTAGGGAATAGGTTTGGTTTCCCAGATGGCCAAACTTTTTAAATTACATGGAAGGAAATCTCTCTGTGTGTACCGTACTTTAAAAAGAAATAAGGAAAGAAAAACATCATATTCATTGCTGAAAATTGTGCAGAGCTGGAAATCATGATTCTTTCCTTTAATTGCAAGGAAGGATATGAGATGCTCTTAATTCTTTTGGCATAATTGTTATTCCAACAACTTCCCCCTTCTGTTAACCAGGATATTACAGAATGAAGGAAAAGAGGCCGCAGAAAAGAATTCAGGAAAAGTCCATAAAGTTATTACATTGTTTATTGTTTATCATTGACCATCTCTAAAACAAAGCACACGGTGAAACAGCAAGTAAAACCCACAGTTAAAACTGATTAAATATATAACTGGCATGGACAAAGTTTTGGCAAACAGCAAAACAACACTTAGACATGTTCTGAGAAATAAATCACATAGATTGGATAGTAACCACTGTAAATAAAATGGATGGCCTGGAAAACTGGCTAGGTGAGGAGTTACTGGCTGCAGCCAAGCATGTTTCTAATGGAGTTAGGTAACAAAACGGGTGTGTGTTTCAGTGAGTCCTTTACCACAGGAGTAAGCTCTTTGTCCAAATAGGATACCCCATAATTTCCCCTTGAGAACAGCAGTGGAGAGATCATTCAATCTTCCCAGGGCTGTTCTGAATTTGGGAATGGGAACCATTAAGTATTTGGCTTATGTAGCTGGCTTGGAAAAAGATAAATGACTGCCCAAGAAAATATCTTGGGGTATGGCAGCCAAGTCAGATTGAGCTTCCAGATCTTGGCATGTTGTTTAAGAGCCGCCTCTACACATTCAGATCAGGGAAGAAAAATTGACAGGATTCTCAGCCAGTTTGTGAGCAACAAAGTGCCAGAAAAATCTATCAGGCCCCGATTTGAAGTTAGAAAAAAACACATTGTCTTTTCCAGAAGAAGCAACTCTGCCAGAACCAATTCCAGCACTGAATTAGAAAATGGTGTGTGTTAAGCTGGGGCTAAGGGAGGGATAAGAAGGAAAATTGCAATCAAATTGTTTCTTCCACAGCACGTGTCTCCAAACTTGGCAACTTTCAGACTTGTGGACTTTGAGTCGAAGTCCACACGTTTTAAAGTTGTCAAGTTTGGAAAGCCCTGTTCTACAGTGCTCCAGAATGGCTTCAGATATGTGAATAATAGAAGAAGCAGCTTCAAGGAGGGAAGAGAATCTGATTAAAATTGGCTGGATAGGCAAAATTATATAGTCCAAATCAAACTATGATTTACTTTCATCCTCTTAATAAACTGCTACTAAGTTCCTCTTACCGTTCTTACAGGAAGAACCCTTCCCATAAGTCTTGGCTACCGTCCATTTCATCACAGCAATTCCCATTGTTTTCTGGTGTGGCTGTTTATTCACATAGCAGGGAGGCAATGGAGAACAGCATGATTAATTTGCTTGGTTATTTTTTTTCCACCCCACACTGATCACATGGTGTGGTGAGTTTAACTTCCCCAACATTTTCCCGCTTGATCAAAGCTAACAATGAGATATTCAAAAAAATACCTGTTGAAATCCTGTATTGCAGAGGTCCCCAATCTTTTGGGTACCAGGGACCGGTTCCGTGGAGAGAGATTTTTCCATGGACGGAGGGTGTGTGGTTTTGTGTGCTGCCTGCATCCCGCTGATGGGGATTTGCGTGTTTGTGCAGCCTGTTGCTGGCATGCTGCAGCCTGGTACTGGTCCACGGACCAGGGGTTGGGGACCCCTGATGTATTGCATGAATGTTTAGATATGGTTGACAATCAGAATCACCAAGTTGGCTCAATTCCTTATGAGACATTCAGTGGAGAAACAGAAGCAAAATGGCCCATTGCTGTTGCTTATTTTTCCACTTTTCGCTCCTCCTCTCTCTAATAATGCCTGTCTGGGTTTTCAATGTGATGTTAAGATGATAGAAGATCTGGACTACTTACATGCCAAAGAAGAAATCAAGGCAAAGAGAACAGAAGGGGGGGGTAGGTGAGAAGAATGGGCCAGGCTTCAAGAAATGTGCATGGTAATTGTGTAATGTAAGAACTAAGTGTGTGACAAGCTGGCACATGAAATCAAGCATATTGTCAGAGAGGCAACTGCTGTTCGTTAGATACAGATGGAAGGGAGCTGAAATAACTAGGACTTAGGCAAGAAAGAGGGAGGGGGAAGAAAAGGACCATCAACAGGAGGAAATCTCTTGGCACAGAATGAAAAAGAGGCAGAATCGCAATCTGCCAGCTGGTAGGACAACAGAACACATGACATCCCAGCAGCTCTACAAAGAAATGTGGAGGCCGCCAGCCACCTTCAAGGTTGGAAGGAACTTGCAATTTGGGCTGCCCCAGAGGGTCTTTTGTTGTTTGGCTTGTTTCGTGCAAAGAATAGCACCCCACCTTCCAAGTATGACATTTTAATTCCTCTTGCTTTTTTATCCTCCCGTAATTGTCGACTTGTTCTGCATGATGGGGGCTTGGAAGGAGAAGTCAGAGGGAGGGGAGCAGCTCTAAACAACACCAGCAAGCACAGGAAAAGCAAGGTGTAAAAGAAGTGGCAGCCATCAGTAGGAGGGAGAAGAATGGGAACTGGGGAAACACGTTGGTTGAAATGAGTGAAGAGAGAAATTCCAAAGTGGACAATGAGAGGTTTGGTATGTAAGTGCCATTCTGATGCGCACATATTCCCATGGATGCAATACAGTGGACAAACTCTCACATGGGCTCCAAATGACACTTCTAGATAATGGTTATCTTCTACAGCAGGTGAAGCAGTCTGTGATTCTCAAGCCCATTTCTTGTGGCCTTTGAGAGTATAGAATGCAGAATAACAAGAGTTGGAAGGGATCTTGGAAGTCTTCTAGTCCAGGGGTCTCCAACCTTGGGAACTTTAAGATGCTGGCTGGAGAGTTCTGGGAGTTGACATCCACAAGTCTTAAAGTTCCCAAGGTTGGAGACCCCTGTTCTAGTCCAACCTCTACTTAGACAGGAGAATCTACACCATTCCAGACAAATGGCTGTCCAATTTCTTCTTAAAAACCTCCAGTATTGGAGTACCCGCAACTTCAGGAAGCAAGTCTTCCACTGATTGATTGTTATCTCTGTCAGGAAATTTCTCCTTAGTTCTACATTGCTTCTCTCTTTGATTAGATTGCCTCCATTGTTTCTTGTCCTCCCTTCAGGTGCTTTGGAGAATAGGTTAACCCCCTCTTCTTTGTGGCAGCCCCTTAGATATTGGGACACTGCTATCATCTTACCCCTAGTCATCTGTAAATTGCTGGAAAAACGAAGGTTGATTTGGTTTCAGAGCTGCACAGGTTTCCAAGGCCATGTTCCCTTTTATGAAGGGTGGAGGAAGCACCTTCATAAAAACGTTCTATGAAGCAATGCAACTCTCTCATTTTTAAGAGCAAAGCAACAGGTTCACTGGCCACTGTAGCCACTCTGCAGCCTTCTTGGAAAAATAGGTAATAAAATTGTGGTTGTGGTTTCCCAGCAAAGTGCAAGTACAGGAACCTCTTCCGACTATTACAAATCCCAGAGGAGCTTAATAGGAAACTATGAGGGGACTTGAAGTAATGAGAATGCAAAGCACATTTATTTATTTATGAGACTTATATACCGCTTTAAGTGCAAGCACTCTCTAAGCGATGTACACCAGTAAGCAATGTATATATATATATACCTTGCTCCCAACAATCTGGGTCCTCATTTTACCTACCCCGGAAGGATGGAAGGCTGAGTCAACCTTGAGCCGGTGAGATTTGAACCGCTGACCTGCTGAACACAGTCAGCTAAAGTGGCCTGCAGTACTGCACTCTAACTGCTGCGCCACATCACTTCTCTTTCCTTTAATACGTCCAAATGTGGAGCCTTTGTATTAATTGTCTGCTGCTTTTTTTTGTAGTAGTAGTAGGGACAAAATATAGTTTTTATTTTATGCATCAACACCTGTTCTTCCCAAATTTAAAAAAACCCTGAACAACCTTCTCAAAAAACACAATAAACTGGAATTCCTGGTCCCAGCCTCTGCAGTGACATTCTTGCAAAATTCCACATACACATTGTGACAGTTAAAAGTTCTTTCAAAATTTTGAGTGCACTCCTTGGCTACCAGGCAGTTACCTCTGACCTAGAGTGACCCTTTTCAGACGCTGAGAACATTTTTCTATACTTTCTGTTTGATCATATCTTGGAATTGATGCTGAATATGGTCAGAAGAATGAAACAGAATTTGGGACTTAAGAAAGGGAGGCTGTAGGGTGCTACAGATGCTATGTAGTGTTCAATTGATTACTCCTTCTAGAATGCATATATACCTTCATAGTTCAGTGACCGCTCGAAGTTACAATGGCACTGAAAAAAGTGACTTACAACCAGTCCTCATACTTATGGCCATTGCAGCATCCCCACAATCATGTGATCAGAATTCAGGCGCTTGGTAATCAGCTTGTATTTACAATATTGCAGCATCCCAGGGTCATGTGATCACCATTTGCAGCCTTCCCAGCTAGCTTCTGTCAAGCAAAGTCAGTGGGGGAAACCAGATTTACTTAACAACTGCATGATACACTTAACAACTGTGATTCCCTTAAAACTGTTGTAAAAAGCCCTGGTGGTGGTGCAGTGGTTAGAATGCAGCATTGCAGGCTACTTCTGCTGACTGCCGCTGCCAGTAGTTTGGCAGTTCAAGTCTCACCGGCTCAAGGTTTATTCAGCCTTCCATCCTTCCGAGGTCCGTAAAATGAGGACCCAGATTGTTGGGGGCAAAAGGCTGACTCTGTAAATTGCTTAGAGAGGGCTGTAAAGCACTGTGAAGCGGCATATAAGTCTAAGCGCTATTGCTATTGCTAAAATCAAGCATGACTCACTTAAGAACTGCCTTGCTTAGCAATGGAAATTCTGGTCCCAGTTTTAATTGTAGGTTGATTACTGCCTGTACAGATACAGAAATACACACACACACACACACACAAAAACAATCAGGCAAGTGGAAGGAAGGAGGGAGGGAGGGAGGGAGGCTGCATAGGCTTCTCCAGAGGGAGGACAAAGAGGGGCAAATAACACACACTTGCATCTGATGGCATGATGTCTTTACACATTTGTCCTTTTGAAGCAATCTCAGTTTGATGCCTATGGTTGTTCAGCACACGTAAGAACAAACCTCAAGAGCATACAACCATTTTCTCTGTATTTACTACCATTTCAAATTCTCTTGGCTGTAGGTTTTTTATAAAAAAAAAATTCTGAATGTGCATTTGCGTCTCACTTGGAAAACTAAAGAAATTCACTAGCTAAATCATCACAGAGTACTAGACTTGCTTAATTTATACATGGAAGACTCTGGAGTCATAAAAACAGCTGAACTGCCTCTCTAAAAATAACATTCTGTCTCACAACAGAGGGAAAGATGGAACACGGAGAGTTCAGGATAATGTTCCAATCAGCAAATCCAAACTCCTGAGTGGCTGGAGTTTGGAAAATGCAGGTATCTCTGCATTTCTGTCTCTTCATCAGATCAATAACAAGAAGGATTACTCACCTGCGCTGTAGACAGCCCATTCACTGCATCTTAGCTTTTGCCTTATGTGATTTTCTTCTTTCATGCTGGTTAAGAAAATAAGATGAACATGTCCAAACTAAAAACTTCTGAGTTCCTGAACAGGGAAGGGAAAAGAAAAATATGGGATGAAAGCGATTAAGGCCAGAACTGGAGATCATTAACCTTTATTTTTCCCCGGTTGAAAATCTGTACCAAAAAAAGACCTATATATAGGTAGTCTTCTTGATTAACTTGTGCAGCTGCACTAAGTTGAAGCTTATTTTTAATATGATGGACTAAGCTCTAACTGACAAGGTTTCCACAACACACTCAACCATAAACCATCATGTTTCATCAGTCATTGTCAGAATCCAATTATATTTCATCTTTAGTTATCAAATATAGAAAACCCCAATTCTGCCTTCTCTGGATTCTGCCATAAGAGGGAGAGAAGGGGGAGAACAAAGGGGCTTTATGGCCCTCACTTCCTTCAGTATACTTCTAAGGACCTGAATGTGTGTATTGCAAAAGAACTAACCATAAGAATGGGGCCATTTCCTTTCATGTAGTTTCTTTGAAGTCTCCATCCAGCCGGGCAGTAAGGAAAAGGAGGTGGAAGTGTAATGCCTGAGACTGTCGCTGAAAGAGGGGGTTGATTGGGTGGGGCTACTGGGGAACCCCTTAAAACCTTGAATTGGAGAGCTTGGACCCCAAGTCCTGTCTAGAACCGCCTGCAACCATTTTCTCTTAATAAAGGATTCCTGTTGGAAGAATTATTCCAAGAGTTCTGTCTTCTTAAGATGCAAAGTGGGGTGGGTCCTTACATTAGACAGGACTTGCAAAATTAATCCACCTGGAAGGGAGACCCTTGCCAGGGGATTTTGCAAAAAATTTACCATGTCAGACAATGGAGCAAGAAAGGGGGAAAACTCCCTGGAAAGAGAGCCGCTGCCCCAACTGGAACCTTGCCGGATGTTGGGATCCGAGAGGTCAGATTCCTCAGGAGAAGAAGTGGTGGAGACACGGGACCACAAGCCTCGCTGGTCAATGGGCATTGGAAAGAAAAGTGAGTGGGGAAAGAAATCAAGACAGGTGACCCTGAGACGGGGGGCCAAGCAACCAGAATGGAAGCAGGAGATGGAGAAATCCCTGCACGCAAGTGAAGAGGAAGAAAGCTGGGCACCGTACTCAGACTGGATCTTAGAGAAAGCTATTGACCTGATGAAGAGAACTCTCAGCTCCCTAAGAGAGGAGAATCCTAAGCCCTATGGCCGCCTCAGCTGCTGGAGCCGCAAAGGGAGAGACACTGAGGGGGACGTGGAACCTGCAACCCCGGGGACATCTGCTGATTCAGTAGTCCCCACCCCCTACTGGACCACAGATGGCAACCTGGACGGAAGACACTACCACCAACAACGGAGGCACTGATCCATTCCAAGACGTCCGCCGTTGGAGGTGAAATTCAAAGGGGAGCCAACACGCTTGGGGTGTTTCCTAACCCAAGTCCTCAGCTACATGGAGGAATACGGGCAGGACATCCCCAGCGACAAAGCTCGCATCCGGATCGTGCAGTCTGCCCTGGATGGACCGGCTGCAGATTGGGTGGTGAACTTGCATGACTCCAATGCCCCAGAACTCAGCAACTTCAACCGTTTCATGTCCTCTCTGAGAAGACGATTTGAAGACCCCCTGGCTGATTGCAAAGCCCGTGAAAGGATAAAAACGATGAGGCAAGGCAAATGCCCGGTGGCTGAATATACACAAGAATTCCGGGCCATTGCCAGCAAACTGAACTGGCCAGAAGACAGCCATTTCAAAGACGGACTAAATTATGATCTATATGACGCTTGCCTGCCCCGAGGGGACCCACACCAACTTGAGGAATGGTACATCTTGGCAGAGGAAGCAGAGATCGACATATTGAAGAGACACCGCCGAGGAAAACAATGGAGCCGCCCCCCGCCTGAGCTGACACACGAACCAGTGAAATCATCGGCTACAGCCAAGAAGCAAATGGGGTGTTTCAAGTGCGGAAGAGAAGGACATCGAGCTGTAGAATGCCACTCCAAAGCCCCCCAGCACAACCCAGACAGATCCCCAATCAACAAATCCGAAAAGTCTTCAGCTAAGCCAAAAGAAACTGCCATGAGAATGATGGAAATTGCGGAACCCCCCACTTCTGCTCACCAAGGGGAAAGAACTCCAGCCTACACCACAGGGACGGTGGATGCCTCAGATGACAGCTCGGAGGGCGAACCCCTGGTAAGTGGACACATCACACCCATCCTCAAGACAGTGACTATATTAATTCCCCCCATGCCCAAAGCTGTGAAGGTGAAAGCCTTAATAGACTCTGGCTGCACCCGCTGCCTCATTAGCCCAACACTAGTGGGGAATCTGGGCATCCCATCGAGGAGACTGGAACAACCAATCTCATTTGGCCACTTAGATGGATCCATAGCAGGGGGGGGTGCCAGCTACCCTAGCCACTCTACCAATACACCTCTAGCTGGGCAAACATGAGGAGGACATAACGTTTGTGGTGACCCCAGGCATGGAATGCCCAATGATCCTAGGGATGGAATAGTTAAAAAAATGGAACCCCTGGGTAAATTGGAGGATGACAGAAATCAAATTCCCGAAGGGGGACTCTATGGACTTAAAGTCCCAAGGGAGGCTACCAGAATCAAGAATAGAAAAAGCATCCATAGGAGAGGAAAAAAGATTAACAGAAATACCAGAGGAATATAGAGATCTTGCTGAAGTTTTCAGTGAGGAGAGGGCGAATGAGCTCTCCCCCCACCGACCCACAGACTGTACCATTGAATTCAAGCCTGGGGCAAAACTCCTGAAGCCCAGATTATACTCCATGAGTCCAAAGGAGAAGGAGGAAATGGAAAGATTCATTAAAAAAAAAACCTAGAGAGAGGTTTCATTGAGCCAGCCAAGCCTAAAGTGGCTGCCCCGGTCCTCTTTAGAGAGAAGAAGGACTGCTCTTTAGGCTTATGCGTGGATTATAGGGCCCTGAATACAATCAGTGAAAGCAACCTATACCCTCTACCCCTCATGAAAGACGTGCTGTCACACCTATCGAAAGGGAAAAAAATTTCTAAACTAGACCTAAGGGAAGCTTACTATCGCGTGAGAATTAAGGAAGGGGACGAATGGAAGACTGCATTTAACTGCCCCATGGGGTGCTATCAAGTCAAAGTCTTGCCATTTGGATTACAAGGGGGCCCTGCAGTCTTTATGCAATTAATCAATGACGTTCTAAGGGAGCACCTGTTTAAGGGGGTCCTTGTTTACTTGGATGACATTCTTATCTTCACCGAAACAAAAGAGGAACATGTCAACCTTGTCAGAGCGGTTTTAAAGAAACTGCGAGCCGCCCACCTATATGCCAAACTCTCAAAATGTGAATTCCACCTGGAAAGGATAGACTACCTAGGTTATCGCATATCCCCCCAGGGCATTGAAATGGACCCAGAGAAGGTCAGAGCAGTATTAGATTGGGTATCTCCCCGCACAAGAAAGCAACTACAAAGTTTCCTGGGCTTTGCAAACTTTTACCGCCAATTCATCCACTCATTTGCCCAGATAGCCTTGCCCCTCACTAACTTACTAAAAATGAAGGGAGCATCCTCAGTAAAACCTAGCCAGCCACTAACATGGACAATGGAGTGCCAAGCAGCGTTTGAGAGACTAAAGAGACTTTTTTCTGCCGAACCAGTACTAAGGCACCCAGACATGGACAAGCCCTTCGTAATACAGGCAGATGCAAGTGATGTGGCAGTGGGGGCTGTTCTATTACGAGAAAATGATGATGGAGTATTGCAACCCTGTGCATATACATCCAAGAAACTCAAGGAAACAGAACAGCGCTGGCCCGTATGGGAGAAGGAGGCATATGGAATACGTTGGGCATTACTCACGTGGCGACAGTTCCTGGAAGGCAACAAAATCCCCTTCCAGGTGTGGACTGATCACAAAAATTTGGAAGCCCTGAAAACGTCCAGGAAACTCAATCCCAAACAAGCCTGCTGGTCCCAGCATTTTCACCAGTTCCAATTTAAGCTCAAACATTTACCAGGGAGAAAGAACTTCCTGGCAGATGCCCCAATATAACAGCACACGAGCCACAGACTCTAAACCAATGATGGCAGAGTCACAACTGGCAGCACCAGTAACCATAAGAACCCAAGCTAAATTAAAACCACAACTGGACAGCCAAACTGGAATTGAATTCAGAAAAAGTTTGGAAACAGACGAATGGTTCCAGAAAAACAAAAATGTGTGCACAATGACAGACGGGTTGCCTTGGGTGGGGGAAAAGTTATATATACCAACAACCCAAAGAATCACTTTCATGCAGCTTTGCCATGACACAAAATCAGCAGGGCATTTTGGATTTGTAAAAATTTTACACTTAATTAAACGGCAATTTTGGTGGCCATCAATAAAAAAGGACATAGAAAGTTATGTTGCCAGCTGCCCAACATGTGTATCTGCAAAGAGGTTGCAAGGGAAATCGCCAGGGCTATTACAACCAGTGGCAAATCCCTCAGCCCCCTGGAGGGAAATAGCCATGGATTTTATAGTGGAATTGCCAGAAAGCAATGGGAATACTGTTATCTGGACAGTCACGGACTTGTTTTCCAAACAGGTGCACTTTATCCCTTGCCAAAAGATTCCCACTGCACAGGCCTTAGCAAAACTTTTCATCCAGCACATTTACAGATTGCACGGGGCACCCCAACGCATCATCTCTGATAGGGGAGTGCAATTTACGTCTGCATTTTGGAAGGAATTTTTATCCCTCTTAGGGACCACTCAGGGACTGACATCTAGCCATCACCCTCAGATAGATGGACAAACGGAACGTTGTCATTCAGTACTTGAGCAATATTTGAGATGTTTTTTAAATTTCCAACAGAGTGATTGGACGGACTTAATCCCTTTTGCAGAAGTTGCCTACAATAATGCAGTCCACTCCAGCACAGGCTACACTCCTTTTCAAATAGCCAATGGTCAAAGTTTCAGCCCCATGCCAGAATTAACCCCAAATGAACCAATGATCCCATCACTGAAAGAATGGATGGAAAAACTACAAAACACCTGGCCAATAGTTAGAAAAGCACTAGATGAAGCTAGGCGGGCATACAAAGCACAAGCCGATAAAAAAAGGGTTGAGCCTACACCATTCATTATAGGTGAAATGGTGTACCTATCTACAAAATACCTAAAGTCCCTACAACCCTCTAAAAAACTTGGACCAAAGTATATAGGGCCTTTTCCAATTAAAAGAATCATAAACCCAGTAACAGTAGAATTAGAATTACCCAAAAATCTCAGGCAAATACACCCAATTTTTCATTGCAGCTTGCTGAAAAGAGAGCATCAGTCAGCTTTACGGCCAAAAATCCTCACTTCCTTCAGTATACTTCTAAGGAACTGAATGTGTGTATTGCAAAAGAACTAACCATAAGAATGGGGCCATTTCCTTTCATGTAGTTTCTTTGAAGTCTCCAGCCAGCCGGGCAGTAATGAAAAGGGGGTGGAAGTGTAATGCCTGAGACTGTCGCTGAAAGAGGGGGTTGATTGGGTGGGGCTACTGGGGAACCCCTTAAAACCTTGAATTGGAGAGCTTGGACCTCAAGTCCTGTCTAGAACGCCTGCAACCATTTTCTCTTAATAAAGGATTCCTGTTGGAAGAATTATTCCAAGAGTTCTGTCTTCTTAAGATGCAGAGTGGGGTGGGTCCTTACAGTCATCATCAATTATGGCTGATCCGATAAAGAATAGAATAGAATAGAATAGAATAGAATAGAATAGAATAGAATAGAATAGAATAGAATAGAATAGAATAGTTGGAAGAGACCTTGGAGGTCTTCTAGTCCAACCCTCTGCTCAGGCAGGAAGCCCCATACTATTTCAGACTAATGATTTTAAATCAGTTGCATGCAGCCCTTGTGTGGTGAATCCTTGAACCACAGAGACGGATTCTTAGAACAGAAACTCTCAGATTTGGACTACTTCGGCCTCACAGGCTTGTCATTAAATTTTTCTCAATAAAAAATGATAAGATGTTTTCTGTTGAAAATAAGATTGAGTTTCCTGCTCTTCTTCCCTAGCTCTGGATTTCATCTCTGTCTAATTACTCATTAGTTTAGCATTTATTCATAGCTCCTGCTTGGATCCCTGCAATGTGCTGAATTGGATTATTAAGTTAATCACTTTTATTGGTTTACATCAGTATTTTCCCAGGCTGAGCAACTTTTAGATCATGGACTTCAGCTCCCAGAACTCCTTGCTAAGAATTGTGAGAATCAAATATCACCCATCTACTGATGGTTCTGGTAAGCGAATAGTAGATTACACAACACATTGAACTCTAAACTACCAATTGGTCTGTTTTAATATACAGAGCCATTAATAAAGCCAACCAAGTTAAGCATTTTTAGCATGTTTTGTGAATATAGACAAAACATGTACCTCAGTATGTACCCCTCACATCCTGGACATAAACTAGACATAAACTCCTCCCCTCAAGACGCTGCTACAGGGCATTGCATGCTAAAACAAAGGGGGTTTTTTGCTCTGTGCCATCACTCTGCTAAACACCTAACTCCTACAGCACTGTCTTAGGCCTAAAGATATTTACCCATGTAGTAGGATGTATTGCTGTTATCCTTCTCATCTTCTCATCTTTCTCACCTTCATCTTTCCTATCGGTACTACCTTCTATTGGTATACTATGATTTATCAATTGTTGTGTGTATCTTATTATTTTCTATCTTATATTTATGATTGTATTTTATTATTTATGATCTATGACTTATCACTCTGTTGTTTGTATGTACATGGGGCGCTTATGGACCGGAGAAAAATTCCTTGTGTGTCCAATTACACTTGGCCAAATAAAGTATTCTGTTCTGTTAAGAAAGAAGCAACCTAGAATTAAGGAGAAAGTTCCTAACAGTGAGGACAATTAACCAGTGGAACAGTTTGCCTTCAGAAATTGTGGGCGCTCCATCACTGGAGGCTTTTAAGAAGAGACTGGACCGTCACTTGTCTGAGATGGTATAGGTTCTCCTGCTTAACTAGGGGGCTGGACTAGAAGACCTCCAAGGTCCCTTCCAGCTTCTATTCTATTCTATTCTATTCTATTCCATTCCATTCCATTCCATTCCATTCCATTCCACAGTTAATTTAAACAAGGTCTACTCACTTAACTAAACTTTCTGGATTTACATTACACATTGAATAACAGTTAATCCCTGATTTACAGCCACATTTGGACCACTATTTCTGTGGCTAATCAAAGTGGTTATTAAGCAAATTTCTATCACCTTTTATGTTATAGTTATTAAGCAAATCACTGCAGATAATAAATGAATCACATGATTGTTAAGTAAATCTAGCTTCCTCCATTGATTTTGCTTGTCGGACATCAGTTGGGAAAGTCACATTAATGATCATGTGACCTAATAATGTTGCAGTGGCTTTGAATACAATGTGCAGTCGTAAGTCACTTCTTTCAGTGCCATTATAACTTCAAATGCTTGCTGTATGAATGGTGGTAAGTTGAGGACTATCTGTATCAAACTAAGCATATCAGCTGGATTTGCAAAAGATGCAAGGCCAGGATACTTTTATGTCAGATGAATACAGCCAATTGCATTACTGTAATGTTAAGGTTCATGCTACCTATGGTTTAAAATCCAAGCAAGTATTTTAGAAAAAAAAACAGAAATAAAAAGAATCTCCATTATTCAGCTTATACAATTGGAAAAGATGAAAAAAGGTGAGCAAAATAACCAAGAATTTGAAGCATCAGCCTTTTTACCATCTCATTTTGCAGAGAGGAAAAAGAGCTAGTAATTAACATCTGACTATTTGGTACAACATTGGATGTTTTAAACTTCCTAGATAAGCATGCAGAATAAAACATAATTTTTACCAGCTCCCCAAGTATTCCAGTGTAGCTTTAGCTTCTGTGTGTATGAGTGTGTGGGTGTTGTATGTAATACTTGTTAAATTATGCATTTTGAGGGAAGATCTTTTTGAAAAGAGATTTTTAAGGGTGATTTTTAATGGAAACTTGTTTAAAGAGAAATGTAGTTCAGTCTGGAAAAGAATGGACTTATGAGTCAACACATGTGCAAATATCCTGGGCAAAAATAGATCAATTTGTTTTCCTCACTAAACAGTCATCACAGCCAAAAGAAAAAAAATCACTTATTCTCATTTTGATAAGTATAAATCAAATTTTAGTTCAGGAACCCCTTCATTCTTCACACACACAGTGTTACAATTGTCTTTTGAGTTCTGTATTTTGCTGAATTTTGCCATGCAAATCCCTCATAAAATGAGAATGAATGGGTACATTTGGAGAAAGTGTTTATGCATATACATATAATTTTACTTTGTAAAAAGCAAGCAATTCCAAATGGATGTAGCAAGTGGTTAAATGAACTTTGCAGTGAGCAAAACAGGCTGTAAAGTGGGACAAGCACCCAACTCTGAAATAAAGTCATGTTATTATCTTGACATCACAACTATGTTGCAGGGAGTGAAGAATCCAGCCTCAAACACAGAACAAAAATAATTTCAGACCTGGAAAACATTCAGCCAGGCTAGAAAGTAGGAGACTGTGAATTCAAGTCCCACCTCAGCCATGAAAGATAGCAGGGGACTTTGGGCTAATCACCAGGAGACAGAGTTCAAGTCCCACCTTAGCCATGAAAGTCAACTGGGTCACTTTGGGCCAGTCATTCCCTCTCAGCCCAATGCACCTCACAGGGTTGTTGTTTTGGGGGAAATAGAAGGAGGAAGGAGTATTGTGTGTGTTCTCTACCTTGAATTATTTGAAAAAATAATAAAGGTGGGATATAAACTAATTAATAAAAATTCAGACAGTAACACAATTCTTCACTGACAGAAAAATGCCCAATGAGTATGCATCTCAGAACATCAAATAACCCATGTCCAGTTTTTAATTTGGATATAGCTGTGAGTGCAAGTTATGCTTTTGTCATATGTTATGCTTTCAATTACCTATTGGAAACAAGACAAAAGAACAAGAAAAGAACCAACTATGGGCTTCCTTCTTCCCCCTCCCCTCTTAGCCCCAGTTTAATCCCCCCCCCCGCTATAGATTGTTGTGCCTTTGCTCCCCCACTCATCCTAAATCCAGTTGTGACAACCTGTGTATCTTGAAGAGTGGATTGCCTATAGCAGTGTTTTCCAATTTTAGCAACTTTAAAACGACTGGACTTCAACTCCCAGAATTCCCCAGCCATCAGAGCTGAATTGTTGATGGATTAGCCTTGAACTGTTGATGGATTAGCCCAGGGTTTTCCAACCTTGGCAACTTTAAGATGCATATACTCCAGGCTGGCTGGGGAATTCTGGGAACTGAAGTCCATTCATCTTAAAGTTGCCAAGGTTGAAAAATCCTGGGTTAGCCAGTCCTTGCCATCTGAGAGCAAAAGAGAACTATAGCTCACGTCCTTGTATTCTACTTACAGCCTCTCTAGAGATATCATGACTTTTGCTTCTGGTTTCAGCCTTGAAGCCAGCAGAGGTCCAACCAGCAAGGGACAAGAGGATGTTAATATAGTGTATTCTCATTTGTCATCTGTGAAATTAGAGGGAAGGCTTTGTGCTTTTATGTGGTATTGAAGATCTCTTCATTCTCTCCCCCAACTTAAGGGCAATTTAAAAACACCTACTTAGAATTTAGAATGCATTAATTAATGAAATAAATTTCCATTTAAAAACTGGTAATCAAGAGGCAAAGCAAAAAGCCATCTTGTTCTGCAAACAAGCAGTTCTAGAATGAAGGAGTCACCTAACATTGGGAAATGGAGAGAAGAAAGAAAGAAGCAAGACAGCAACCCCCAGGTAAGTTATTCATTGGATAGTCATCTTGTCTGTAGAACCAGAAGCTAAGATGGCTGAATCAAATAATTTTTGCAGAGGAGATCGCAGTACACCAGTCAGGGCCAATTTTGAAAGTGCAGAAACTTCTAGTACTTTGTGGTAGACCCAGAGATAAAGAACAGACAAGTTTTCAGTGTTTGGGAGATGCGTTTTTTTTTTTTTTTTTTATTAAAAGTTTTATAAATTTTACAAGAAAAACAAGAACAATACAGAACAAAAAACAACATACAAAAGAAAAAAAAATTAAACAATACATATAAAAAAAAAAAAACCCCACCCCACACACCCCCCAAAAACCCTCCCTTCCCCCCCCCTGAGCTTCCCAGAGCAGAATATAGGCTTAAGAAATAAAAAAAAAATAAAAATTAAATTAAAAACTTTATATTTATATATATAAAAAAGATATCTATAATATATATAAAAATAAAACTTATGAAAAAGCTATATGATATTTTTGTATACCCAATCTAAATTGTATAAATTTTATCCATTTGTCCCAGATAGCAAAAAACTTCTCTTGCGTTTGTTGCTTTAAGAAAGCCGAAATCTTTGCCATTTCCGCCAGATAAGCTACTTTAAAAAACCATTCCTGCAATGTAGGCAAAGATTCCTTCTTCCAATATTGTCCAACTAACAGCCTCGCGGCTGTGATCAAATTTAACATCAATACAACCTCCTTTGTATCACAATCTGTAACAATACCTAACAAAAATAATTGCGGAGTAAATTTTACCCTCCTTCTAAAAATTCTCTGGATATTCCACCATATTTTGATCCAAAATGCTTTTATCTCTCTGCATGACCACCAAATATGATAATAGGAAGCCTCCTTATAACCACATCTCCAGCATTTAGGTTGCACGTCAGGGTACATGTAAGACATTTTTTGTGGATCAAGGTGCCATCTATAAAACATTTTATAAAAATTCTCCCTTAATTCTGTGCTTGAGTAAATTTGACATTTCTCACCCAAATAGTTTCCCAGGTGTCCAATGAAACTGGCTCACCAAAGTTCTGCGCCCATCTAATCATACAATCTTTAATTAGTTCCGTTTCTGAGTCCAATTCAACTAAAACCCCATAAATTCTCTTAATGTGGGTTTGTCTTTGATCCTTCAGTTGCTTAATAAGATTTTCATCTTCTCTAAGAAAACCCACCTTACAATCCATCTTCCATCTATCTAGTAGTTGCCTATATTGGAACCAAGAATAAGTAAAATTTTCTTGTGCTAATTCTTCCCGTGATTTTAATTGCCAGTTTTGTCCATCCCATTTAAGTAACTGTCTATAAGACACCATATCCATTTTAACCCCTCTTTTTATTCCTTCTATCGCATGCCAAGGTATAGCCCATAATGGTACTTTAAAATCACTTTTATAATATTTTCTCCAGATCCTAAGTAAAGAAATTCTTAAAATATGAGATTTAAAAGCCCAATCTATTTTTTTATTAAATATTAAATAGGCATGCCACCCATAAAGTAAATCCCATCCCTCTAGATAAAGTATCTCAGAGTTTGTCAAATTTACCCAGTCACTAATTAATGTTAAAACCACCGCATCATAATATAATTTCAAATTTGGTACCTTGAGTCCACCCCTCTCACGGAAGTCTTGCATAATTTTGAACTTAACCCTTGGTTTTTTCCCTGCCCAAATAAATTTATTGAGACCCTTCTGCCACTCATTTAAATTAATCTCATTTTTCAAAATTGGTAACATTTGAAACAAAAAAAGAAACTTGGGTAGAATATTCATTTTTATCACTGCAATTCTTCCCATGAGGGATAATTGCAGCTTTTCCCAGTTCTTCAAGTCTTTCTGTACCCTGACCCACAACCTTTCATAATTATTTTTAAATAATTTTGCATTAGAAACAGACAGCATCACCCCCAAATATTTTACCTTATTAACAATCTCAAAACCCGTCGAGTTAACCAAAATCTGCTTCTCCTGACTCGACATATTTTTAGGTAAAATTTTAGTCTTATTTACATTAATCTTAAAACCCGAGACCAAACCATAATGGTGAATCAACTGTAATAAGTTTACTACAGAATAATCAGGTTGCGACAAAGTAACAACCAAGTCATCCGCAAAAGCTCTCAACTTATATTCTTTTTTATTAACATATATTCCTTTAATTTCCTGAGACTCTCGAATTTTGATCAATAATATTTCCAATGTTAAAACAAGCAACAATGGCGATAAAGGACACCCCTGTCTAGTACCTTTCTCTATTGTGAAAACCTCCGACAAACCTCCATTAACAATAAGTTGTGCTGTTTGTTTTTGATATATTACCTTAAGGGCTTGTAATATGTTTTCACCAAAATTCATTTCTTCCATTACTCTTAGCATAAAATGCCAATTCAGTTGGTCAAATGCTTTTTCAGCATCTAAAAATATGAGCCCTGCAGGAACTTGGTTGTTCTTATCTAAGTATTCTAATAAATTAATAATTTGTCTAACATTGTTTTTCATATACCTTCCTGTTATAAACCCTGATTGATCTTTATGCACAAGATGATGCACCACCCTCATAAGCCTATTTACCAAAATTTTTACAAATATCTTATAATCCACGTTTAAAAGAGATATAGGCCTATAATTTTTTGGTAAAGTAAGATCTTGATCCTCCTTTGGAATCAATGATATAAAAGCACTACGCCATGAAGGAGGAATCTCTAAACCCTGTAAGATACCATTAAAAAGATCATTTAATGGTTGGATCATCTCCTCCATTAAGGCTTTATAATAAACAGCTGTTAACCCATCCGTACCCGGTGCTTTCCCTAATTTCAATTGTTGAATTGCTGAGGCAATTTCCTCCTTAGTAATTAAGCCATTAATTTCATATTTCTGATCCTCAGTCAGTTTAGGAAAACTTGCCTCAGCTAAATATTTATTTATATCTAACAGTTGTACATTAGTAGATTTGTATAGGTTTTGATAATAATCCAAAAAAGATTTTTTAATTAATTCCTTCTGAGAAACTAGTTTACCCTTATAATTTATTTTCTCTATTATTCTCAGTCTCTGTTTCTTTCTTAATTGATAAGCCAACCATCTCCCCGGCTTATTAGCATTACAAAATGTATTTTGTTTCATAAATAATAAATTGGTTGCAGCTTGATCTGCTATCAACATATTAAATTGTGACCTTAATAACTTTACAGATTCTTTAGTACTTTCATCAGAAGGATTTAGAATCAAAGCCCTTTCTTTTAGTTTAATTTCATCTTCGGGAGATGCGTTTTTTAAAATCAATTTTTCATGAAGAAGGGAGGGCCAGAATTTTCCTTCTTTTTTATTGTGGGGAAGCTTGGACACATTAATGCCAGGCATGAACAATCAGACCCACATGTGCAAAGTTCGAGCTAACTACTTTTTTATATTCTGCCTATCCAGGTAGTCCCTGACTTATGATCACAACTGAGCCCAAAAGCAAGACAGTTGTTAAGTGAATTTTGTCCCCATTTTAAGTCAGTAACATGGTTATTAAGTGTATCTAGCTTCCCCACTGACTTTGCTTGTCAGAAGATCACAAAAGGGGATCACATGACCCTGGGACACTGCAACTATCATAAATACATGCCAGTTGCCAAGTATCTGAATTTTGATCACATGATGATGGGGATGCTGTAAGGAACATAAGAGTGAAAAATGGTCGTAAGTCATTTTTTTCAGTGCCGTTCTAACTTCAAATGGTCACTAAACTAATGGTGGCAATTCAAGGACTATCTGTAATATAAAAATCTCTCCAGTCTGGCAGTTCTCCCTTGGGAATAATTAGATGAGGCTCCAAGGAATTCAGGAACAGCCAGTTCTAGCCTCATTATAGTTGTGCAGTGACTCTAGACTAGCTCTGCTCTTCATCCCTCCTCCCTGCCAGGGTGGGTGCTTCCCAACATTAATTAACAATCTATGTTATTCATCCTGATCACCAGGAGGCAGTACATGATCAATTTCATTGTTTGGGATCATCAGGTGTACCTAACCACAGATCATTTAAATCTCTTATCCGGAATTGAATTCAAGGGCTATTGCATTTAAGATGACCAGAAAAAGCATTTTTCCCTACCCGGTGATCCTGGGTCCTCATGTATCATATATGGCAAGGGTGTCAAACTGGCAGCCTGTGGGTCAGATGTGTCACAAAACCACGCCCACCCCATTGCCAGAAATGGGGGGAAAGCTCCGATACGTTGTGCGACATCAAGTGACATCATGAGTTTGACATGTCTGATGTATGGAATCTTAAATAAGGTGGAGTCCAAATGCAGAATAGGATCTCATGCCCCACAATAAGGAGAGAGGACAGTAATAAACTGGGGGACCTGAAGTGGGAGTTGGATGGATGGATGGATGAAATAAACAAAGATAAAGATGAGTTTCTAGATCTGTTTCTATTAGCTAAGAAAGATAGATTTCAGCTGAAATCTCTTTATATTTTGAGAGACTTGGCTCCTTTGGAAATGCTTGCAATTTTATCTTCCATGTTTTTACTTTTCTCTAAACTTGGGACTGCCACTTCTGAGACACCCATGTAAAACAACAGTGGATTTTTTTATGAAGGTGATGAAATTATTTGAGACCAGAAAAGCAGCTAATTGGGTAAACAATTCAAAAACAACTGCTCTAACAGAAAAGAAACTCACCAAAGGAAATTCTCCCGGAGCTCTCCAAAGTTCTGTTTCCAACATATAAACCCTTAAGCAGCTCGCTCTTAGGAAAAAAAGGAAAAAGTGTTACATTAGAGATGAAGAGAGGCACTTCCCCCACATTTAATTTAAAATATAACATCTGTCAATACCCATTCATGCCTCTTGGTGACTTGCAAATTATTATACATAGACAAATATTAATATTTGAATTAAAAGTTTTTGAAATACTCTTTAAAACCTAAATATTTCTGAGTAATAATAAATGTACCAATAAAGGAGAATATTTGTAGTTGAGGGTTGAAATGAGGGGTCCTGGGTGCTCTCTGAGCTTGGCTGTTTTCTTGCACTGATGATTTTGGGTAATGAAACATCTGCAAGAAAACAGCCAAGCTCAGAAAGCACCCAGGACTCATCAATAATGTTTTCAGCTGCCTGCTGGGCTAAATAAGAAGAGGAAAGGGCCAGATTTAATTACAGCAGCAAGTTGTTCCATGATCTAGACCTGACTAGAGAATAAACAAATGGATCATTGAACAAATCAGTTCATACTTCTATAACTGTCTGGTTTGGCAGAGCAACCAAACAGGACAGATACAGATTTCAGTGGATAGTTAGGACTGCAGAAAAAACAATTGCAACCAGCCTGCCTTCCACCGAGGACTTGTATACTGCATGAACCAGAAAGTGGGCTGTGAAATTATCTTTCCAGGTCTATTCACACCTGGAAAGGGACTTTATTGCCTTCAAGGAACTGGCGCCACATGAGTAATGACCAATGTATCCCGTATGCCTCTTTCTCCCACACGGGCAAGCGCTGTTCCATTTCGGTGAGTTTCTTGGATGTATACACGCAGGGTTGCAATACCCCTTCGTCATTTTCTTGTAATAGTACAGCCTCCACTGCCACATCACTTGCATCCGCCTGTATTACGAAGGGCTTATCCATGTCTGGGTGCCTCAGTACTGGTTCAGCAGAAAAAAAGTCTCTTTAATCTCTCAAATGCCGCTTGGCACTCCATTGTCCATTTTAGTGGCTGGCTAGGTTTTACTGAGGATGCTCGCTTCATTTTTAATAAGTTCGTGAGGGGCAGGGCTATCTGGGCAAATGAGGGAATGAATTGGCAGTAAAAGTTTGCGAAACCCAGGAAACTTTGCAGTTGCTTTCTTGTGCGAGGTGGTGCCCAATCTAATACTGATCTGACCTTCTCTGGATCCATTTCAATGCCTTGTGGGGATATGCGATAACCTAGGTAGTCTATTCTTTCCTGGTGGAATTTGCATTTCGATAGTTTGGCATATAGGTGGGCACTCGCAGTTTCTTTAAAACTACTCTGACTAGGTTGACATGTTCCTCTTTTGATTTGGTGACGATAAGGATGTCGTCTCAGTAAACCAGAACTCCCTTAAATAGGTGCTCCCTTAGTACCTCGTTGATTAATTTCATAAATACTGCAGGCCCCCCTTATATTCCAAATGGCAAGACTTTGAATTGGTAGCACCCCACTGAGCAGTTAAATGCGGTTTTCCATTCATCCCCTTCCTTAATTCTCACATGGTAGTACGCTTCCTTTAAATCTAGTTTACTAAAAAAAATTCCTTTTGAGAGGTGTGATAACATGTCCTTCATGAGGGGTAGGGGGTATAGGTTGGTTTCACTTATTGTATTTAGAAGCCTATAATCCACGCATAAGCATAAAGAGCTGTCCTTCTTCTCTCTAAAGAGGATCGGAGCAGCCACTTTAGGCTTGGCTGGTTCAATGAACCCCCTTTCTAGGTTTTTCTTATGAAGCTTTCCATTTCCTCCTTCTCCTTTGGGCTCATGGAGTATAATTTGGGCTTTGGGAGTTTTGCTCTGGGCTTGAATTCTATGGCACCGTATGTGGGTCCATAGGGGGGGGGGGGAAAGCTCATCCACCCTCTCCTCCTGAAAACTTCAGCAAGATCTCCGTATTCCCTCTGGTATTTCTGGTAGCCCCTTTTCTTCTCCCATGGATGCTTTTTCCGTTCTTAATTTTGGTAGATCCCCTGGGGTTTTAAGTCCATAGGGCCCCCTTTTGGGAAATTGATTTCTGCTATCCTCCAATTTACCCAGGGGTTCCATTTCTTTAACCATTCCATCCCTAGGATCATCGGACATTCCATGCCTGGGGTCACTACAAAAGTTATATCTTCCTCATGTTTGCCCAGGGAGAGGTGGATTGGTAAAGTGGCTAGGGTAGCTGACACCCCCCCCCGCTATGGACCCATCTAACTGGCCAAATGAGATTGGTTGTTCCAGTCTCCTTGACGGAATGCCCAGATTCCCCACTAGCATCAGGCTAATGAGGCAGCGGGTGGAACCAAAGTCTATTAAGGCTTTCACCTTGACAGCTTTGGGCATGGAGGGAATTAATATAGTCACTGTCTTAAGAATGGGTGTGATGGGTCCACTTACCAGGGGTTCACCCTCTGAGCTATTGTCTGAGGCATCCACCGGCCCTGCGGTGTAGGCTGGAGTTCTTTCCCCATGATGAGCAGAGGTAGGGGATTCCACAACCTCCATCACTCTCATGGCAGATTCTTTTGGCTTAGCTGGAGACTTCCCAGATTTGCTGATTGGGGATATGTCTGGGTTGTACTGGGGGACTTTCGAGCGGCATTCTATAGCCCAATGCCCCTCTATCCCGCATTTGAAACAACCCATTTGCTTCTTGGCCATAACCGATGGTTTCACTGGTTCGCGCGTCGACTCAGGCCGTGAGTGGCTCCATTGTTTTTCTCGGTGGTGCCTCTTCAGTAGGTCGATCTCTGCTTCCTCTGCCAGGACATACCATTTGTCAAGTTGGTGTGGGTCCCCTCGGGGCAGGCAAGTGTTATATAGGTCGTAGTTTAGGCCGTCTTTGAAATGGCTAAGGAGGATGTCTTCCAGCCAGTTCAGTTTGCTGGCAATGGCCCGGAATTCTTGCGTATATTCGGCTACCGGGCGTTTGCCTTGCCTCATCGTTTTGATCCTTTCGTGGGCTTTGCAATCAGTCAGGGGGTCCTCAAATCACCTCCTCAAAGAGAACATGAAACAGTTGAAGTCGTTGAGCTCTGGAGCATTGGAGTCATGCAAATTCACCACCCAATCTGCAGCTGGCCCGTCCAGAGCAGATTGCACGATCCGGATACGGGCTTTGTCACTAGGGATATGCCGCTTGTATTCCTCCATGTAGCTGAGGACTTGGGTTAGGAAAAATCCCAAGCATGTCAGCTCCCCCTTGACTCTCGCGTCCAGTGGCAGGAGTCTTTGAATGGATCGTTGCCTTTGTTGTTGGTGGTATTGTCTTCCATCCAGATCACCATCTTCGGGTCGGCGGGGCGTGGGGACTACTGGATCAGTGGATGTCCCTGAGGCTGCAGGTTCCAATTCCCTCTCAGTGTCTCTCCCGTTGCAGCTCCAGGAGCTGGTGCGGCGGTGGGGCTCAGAATTCTCCTCTCCTAGGGAGCTGAGGGTTCTTTTCATCAAGTCGATACCTTTCTCTAGGATCCAGCTCAGGTGTGGTGCCCAGCTTCCTTCCTCTTCGCTTGCATACAGGGACTTCCCCATCTCCTGCTTCCATTCTGGTTGGTTGGCCCCCCGTCTCAGGGTCACCTATCTTGATTTCTTTTCCCACTCGCCTTTCTTTCCAGTGCCCATTGACCACCGAGGTTTGCGATTATGTGTCTCCATCACCTCTTCTCTTGAGGAATTTGACACCTCAGGTCCCGACATCTGGCAGGTGTTCAGTCGGGGCAGTGGCTCCCTCTCCGGGGGGCTTTCTCCCTTCCCTGCTCCGTCATCTGACATGGTATTTTTTGCAAAGTCCCCTGGCAAGGTTCTCCCTTCCAGGTGGACTAATTTTGCAAATCTTGTCTAATGTAAGGACCCACCTCAATTTACATCTTAAGAAGACAGAACTCTTGGAATGTCTCTTCCAACAGGGATCTTTATTAAGAGAAACCGATTGTAGGCATGCTAGACAGGATCTGGGGGATCCTCTCCCACCATTCAATGTTTTAAAGTGTTCCCAAGCAACCCCCACCCACAGTTCTTCAGGGCAATTCAATCTGTCAGTCCGCTCCGTCGGCACGATCACTCATTCTCTCTTTTCCCAGATCCCAGGTGTTGCATCTCCCCCCCTTTTCCCTTACTGCCAACAAAGGGGAGAACTTCAGAGGGAGTAGAATGAAAGGTGATGGCTGCATTGTTATGGTTAGTCCTCTCGAAGAGAATCAACAACTGGTCACTTTGTAGTTAATGAAGGGAGAGTCATAAAACTGCCATGCTTACCCTCCTCCCCTTCCGTAGTATAACAGAATCCAGAAGAGAGTAAGAATTGGTTTTATATCAGAGTAGGTAGATAGAAATGAAATATAATTGGATTCTGACATCTTGGCTTGATACATTGTATGAACCAAGTGTCAGAATCCAATTATATTTCGTCTCTAGTTATCAACTAAAGAAAATCCCACTTCTGCCTTCCCTGGGTTCTGTCATACAATGAAGGGAAGGGGGTGAACAAAGGGGCTTTATGGCTCTCACTTCCTTCAGTATACTTCAAAGAGATGTAATGTGGATAGCACCAAAAAGGCCTAATCATAACAAAGGGGGCTATTACCTTTCATGTAGTTTTCTCTGAAGTCTCCATCCAGCCGGCAGTAAGAAAAAGGGGGTGGGAATGTAATGCCTGAGACTGTCGCTGGAAGTAGGGGGTGATTGGATGGGGCTACTGGGAAACCCCTTAAAACCTTGAATGGGAGAGCTTGGACCCCAAGTTCTGTCTAGAACGCCTGCAACCATTTTCTCTTAATAAAGGATGCCTGTTGGAAGAATTATTCCAAGAGTTCTGTCTTCTTAAGATGCAAAGTGGGGTGGGCCCTTACATTAGACAGGACTTGCAAAATTAATCCACCTGGAAGGGAGACCCTTGCCAGGGGATTTTGCAGAAATTTACCATGTCAGACAATGGAGCAAGAAAGGAGGAAAACTCCCTGGAAAGAAAGCCGCTGCCCCAACTGGAACCTTGCCAGATGTTGGGATCCGAGAGGTCAGATTCCTCAGGAGAAGAAGTGGTGGAGACACGGGACCACAAGCCTCGCTGGTCAGTGGGCGTTGGAAAGAAAAATGAGTGGGGAAAGGAATCAAGAAAGGTGACCCTGAGACGGGGGACCAAGCAACCAGAATGGAAACAGGAGATGGAGAAATCCCTGCATGCGAGTGAAGAGGGAGAAAGGTGGGCACCGTACTCAGACTGGATTCTAGAGAAAGCTATTGACCTGATGAAGAGAACTCTCAGCTCCCTAGGAGAGGAGAATCCTGAGCCCTACGGCCGCCCCAGCTCCTGGAGCCGCAAAGGGAGAGACACCGAGGTGGAAGTGGAACCTGCAACACTGGGGACATCTACTGATCCAGTAGTCCACACCCCCTACCGAACCACAGATGGTGATCTGGACGGAAGACACTACCACCAACAACGGAGGCACCGATCCATTCCAAGACGTCCGCCGTTGGAGGTGAAATTCAAAGGGGAGCCAACACGCTTGGGGTTTTTCCTAACCCAAGTCCTCAGCTACATTGAGGAATATGGGCGGGACATCCCCAGCAACAAAGACCACATCTGGATCGTGCAATCTGTCCTGGATGGACCGGCTGCAGATTGGGTGCTGAACTTGCATGACTCCAATGCCCCAGAACTCAGCAACTTCAACCGTTTCATGTCCTCTCTGAGAAGACGATTTGAAGACCCCCTGGCTGATCGCAAAGCCCGCGAAAGGATAAAAACGATGAGGCAAGGCAAATGCCCGGTGGCTGAATATACACAAGAATTCCGGGCCATTGCCAGCAAACTGAACTGGCCAGAAGACATCCTCCTTAGCCATTTCAAAGACGGACTTAATTATGATCTATATGATGCTTGCCTGCCCCGAGGGGACCCACACCAACTTGAGGACTGGTACATCTTGGCAGAGGAAGCAGAGATCGACACATTGAAGAGACATTGCCGAGGAAAACAATGGAGCCGCTCCCCGCCTGAGTTGACACACGAACCAGTGAAACCATTGACTACAGCCAAGAAGCAAATGTCGTGTTTCAAGTGCAGAAGAGAAGGACATCGAGCTGTAAAATGCCACTCCAAAGCCCCCCAGCACAACCAGACAGATCCCCAATCAGCAAATCCGGAAAGTCTTCAGCTAAGCCAAAAGAAACTGCCATGAGAATGATGGAAATTACGGAACCCCACTTCTGCTCATCAGGGGGAAAGAACTCCAGCCTACACTGCAGGGCCGGTGGACGCCTCAGATGACAGCTTGGAGGGCGAACCCCTGGAAAGTGGATGCATCGCACCCATCCTAAAGACAGTGACTATATTAATTCCCCCCATGCCCGAAGCCTTAATAGACTCTGGCTGCACCTGCTGCCTCATTAGCCCAACACTAGTGGGGAATCTGGGCATCCCATCGAGGAGACTGGAACAACCAATCTCATTTGGCCACTTAGATGGATCCATAGCAGGGGGGGTGCCAGCTATCCTAGCCACTCTACCAATACACCTCTCCCTGGGCAAACATGAGGAGGACATAACGTTTGTGGTGACCCCAGGCATGGAATGCCCAATGATCCTAGGGATGGAATGGTTAAAAAAATGGAACCCCTGGGTAAATTGGAAGATGACAGAAATCAAATTCCCGAAGGGGGACCCTATGGACTTAAAATCCCAAGGGGGGCTAACAGAATCAAGAATAGAAAAAGCATCCATGGGAGAAGAAAAGGGACTAACAGAAATACCAGAGGAATACAGAGACCTTGCTGAAGTTTTCAGCGAGGAGAGGGCGAATGAGCTCCCCCCCCCACCAACCCACAGACTGTGCCATTGAATTCAAGCCTGGGGCAAAACTCCCGAAGCCCAGATTATACTCCATGAGTCCAAAGGAGAAGGAGGAAATGGAAAGATTCATAAAAAAAACCTAGAGAGAGGGTTCATTGAGCCAGCCAAGCCTAAAGTGGCTGCCCCGGTCCTCTTTAGAGACGACGGCTCTTTACGCTTATGCATGGATTATAGGTCCCTGAATACAATCAGTGAAAGCAACCTATACCCTCTGCCCCTCATGAAAGACATGCTGTCACACCTCTCGAAAGGGAATTTTTTTTCTAAACTAGACCTAAGGGAAGCTTACTATCGCGTGAGAATTAAGGAAGGGGACAAATGGAAGACCGCATTTCACTGCCCCATGAGGTGCTATCAATTCAAAGTCTTGCCATTTGGATTACAAGGGGGCCCTGCAGTCTTTATGCAATTAATCAATGACGTTCTAAGGGAGCACCTGTTTAAGGGGGGCCTTGTTTAGTTGGACCACATTCTTATCTTCACCGAAACAAAAGAGGAACATGTCAACCTTGTCAGAGCGGTTTTAAAGAAACTGCGAGCCGCCCACCTATATGCCAAACTCTCAAAATGCAAATTCCACCAGGAAAAGATAGACTACCTAGGTTATCGCATATCCCCCTAGGGCATTGAAATGGACCCAGAGAAGGTCAGAGCAATATTAGATTGGGCACCACCCCGCACAAGAAAGCAACTACAAAGTTTCCTGGGCTTTGCAAACTTTTACCGCCAATTCATCCCCTCATTTGCCCAGATAGCCTTGCCCCTCACTAACTTACTAAAAACGAAGGGAGCATCCTCAGTAAAACCTAGCCAGCCACTAACATGGACAATGGAGATCCAAGCAGCGTTTGAGAGACTAAAGAGACTTTTTTCTGCCGAACCAGTACTAAGACACCCAGACATGGATAAGCCCTTCGTAATACAGGCGGATGCAAGTGATGTGGCAGTGGAGGCTGTACTATTACAAGAAAACGACGAAGGGGTATTGCAACCCTGCGCGTATACATCCAAGAAACTCATGGAAACAGAACAGCGCTGGCCCGTATGGGAAAAGGAGGCATATGGGATACGTTGGGCATTACTCACGTGGCGACAGTTCCTGGAATGCAACAAAATCCCCTTCCAGGTGTGGATTGATCACAAAAATTTGGAAGCCCTAAAAGGCCCAGGAAACTCAATCCCAAACAAGCCCGCTGGTCCCAGCATTTTCACTAGTTCCAATTTAAGCTCAAACATTTACCAGGGAGAAAGAACTTCGCATGCCCCAATATAACAGCACACGAGCCACAGACTCTAAACCAATGATGGCAGAGTCACAACTGGCAGCACCAGTAACCACAAGAACCCAAGCTAAATTAAAACCACAACTGGACAGCCAAACTGGAATTGAATTCAGAAAAAGTTTGGAAACAGACGAATGGTTCCAGAAAAACAAAAATGTGTGCACAATGAGAGACGGGTTGCCTTGGGTAGGGGAAAAGTTATATATACCAACAACCCAAAGAGTCACTTTCATGCAGCTTTGCCATGACACAAAATCAGCAGGGCATTTTGGATTTGTAAAAACTTTACACTTAATTAAACGGCAATTTTGGTGGCCATCAATAAAAAAGGACATAGAAAGTTATGTGGCCAGTTGCCCAAAATGTGCGTCTGCAAAGAGGTTGCAAGGGAAATCGCCAGGACTATTACAACCAGTGGCAAATCCCTCAGCCCCCTGGAGGGAAATAGCCATGGATTTTATAGTGGAATTGCCAGAAAGCAATGGGAATACTGTTGTCTGGACGGTCACGGACTTGTTTTCTAAACAGGTGCATTTTATCCCTTGCCAAAAGATTCCCACCGCAAAGGCCTTAGCAAAACTTTTCATCCAGCACATTTACAGATTGCATGGGGCACCCCAACGCATCATCTCTAACAGAGGGGTGCAATTTACATCTGCATTTTGGAAGGAATTTTTATCCCTCTTAGGAACCAATCAGGGACTGACATCTAGCCATCATCCACAATCAAATGGGGGGGGCTGAAAAAATGAACTCCGTACTTAAGCAATATTTAAGATGTTTTCTTAGTTTCTTGCAGACCGAGTGGGCGGACTTACTCCCTTTTGCAGAAGTTGCCTACAATAATGCAGTCCACTCCAGCACAGGTTATATTCAAATAGCCACCAGTCAAAGTTTCAACCCCATGCCAGAATTAACCCCAAACGAACCAACGATCCCATCACTGAAAGAATGGATGGAAAAACTACAAAACACCTGGCCAATAGTTAGAAAAGCACTAGATGAAGCTAGGCAGGCATACAAAGCACAAGCCGATAAAAAAAGGGTTGAGCCTATACCATTCATTATAGGTGAAATGGTGTACCTATGTACAAAATACCTAAAGTCCCTACAACCCTGTAAAAAACTTGGACCAAAATATATAGGGCCTTTTCCAATTAAAAGAATCATAAACCCAGTAACAGTAGAATTAGAATTACCAAAAAATCTCAGGCAAATACACCCAATTTTTCATTGCAGCTTGCTGAAAAGAGAGCATCAGTCTGCTTTACGGCCAAAAATCCCCCCACCACCACCTCCAATCATGGTAGAGGGCGAACAACACTTCGAAATAAAGGAAATCCTAGACTCTAGGACAGTGATGGCGAACCTATGACACACGTGTCAGTGCTGACACGCGTAGCCATTTGGGGTTATACGTGCAGGATTTCATGCGATTTTATGCAATTCATCCTCGGCTCCTGCACGCCGAGGATGAAAGAAAAATTTTTTTTGTTTTCGCCACGGAAGAGAAATCCCCACGGATACCTGGCGGGTCACCAGGTTATGTGGGACTCGAACCCATTAAAACTCTCCCATTATGACTACCAACCCCCTAGAGCAACCGTACCACTACGGCCTTGGATCCAGGAAGGATGAAAGAAATACGCTCTGTGCTGGAGGAACGGTGGGCAGGACGTGTGATCTCCCCCACCCACACTCACTCATTCACTGTGTCCCCGCCGCAAACTTCAGCCTGCACCGCCGCCGACTGACAGGCAAGCACAGGCACAGCCCCTTTATCAGCGCAGGGGCTGCTGGTAAGGCGTGCGTGCCGTGCACACACACTTCATCAGCACGGCTGAGAGTACGTTAGGGAGGACCCCCAGGAGAGGAGCGTAGGAACAGTGCGCGCCTTTCTCCAATCAGGCCGCAATTAGTGAGTGCCACACAGTAAGGGGGACCTGTGAGCGCCATTAGCAGCAACTATTGGGGTGCCATGGACTTGTAATTGTCCACAATAACTGAGATAAGTGAGGGGGAGGCTGTGTTAGGCTAGTTAACCCCTAATTGGCTAACAAACTATCTATAATTCTATCTGCTGTCACTGGCCCACTGATGGAGCACCCAAAAAATAAAAAACAAAGGTTAAGTAAAGGGAGTGGTAGTAGCAGTGGCCAACCCTTTCAAGAGACATGGAGCGAGATGTATGGTATTATAGAAAAAAATGGCAGATCATTTTGCGTTCTATGTACTGAAACGGTAGTAAGCAGAACGTGGAATATAAATAGACATTTTGAAACTAATCATTCCCAGCTCTTGGAAAAAAGTGAGGATGAAAGGAAGGAATACATTTCCAGGAAGCTACACCTTTATAAGAGCCAATCTAACTCCATCCTTAAATTTATAAAAGGCTGTACAAATTTAACATCTGCAAATTTGAGCATTGCTCACTCCATAGCTCAGCATGCAAAAGCACTTAATGAGGGAGAATTTATTAAAGAAACTCTCCTAAGATGTGCGCCACTTCTATTTCACAATATGCAGAATAAAGATGCAATTATTAAGAGAATATCTGAGTTACCACTCAGTAGAAATATCATAAAAGACCGAATAATGAGACTGAACACAAACGTACAACATCAATTAAAGAGACATAAGGAATTGTAAATATTTTTCCATCTGTCTTGATGAAACTACTGATGTCATGTCACATGCTCAGTTGGCCATTATTGGTCAATATTCTGATAGTCACACAATGAGAGAAGAGTTGATAAAGTTAGTATCAGTTCCAACAAGTACATCAGGAAGCGAAATATGTAAGGTTGTTATGCAAACATTCTGCGACCTAAGCATTGATATCTCTAAAGTTGTGTCAGTGACGACAGATGGTGCCCCAAACATGGTGGGGAAAAAAGTTGGATTTGTGAAATTGTTTACAGAAGCTATTGGACATCCGATTGTGCCTTTTCATTGTATTATCCATCAGGAGGCTTTATGTGCCAAGGCAGGATTCACTGACTTAAATGACTTAATGTCAGTTGTTACAAAAATAGTTAATTTAATAGCTGCTCGCCCCCTTCACAAGTGAGAATTTTCAGCACTTTTACTGGAGGTTGATTCCACCTACAGTGGACTGCTGATGTACAATAATGTAAGATGGCTGAGCCGAGGCAAGGTTCTTGAGCGCTTTGTGGAGTGCTTTGAAGAAATTAAGGTATTTCTTGAAGATAAGGATCTGGGAAACTTTCCTCAGCTCAATGATGATAAGTGGGTCAACACCCTGATGTTTTTTACAGATCTCTCTGTTCATGTTAATGAACTGAACTTAAAGTTACAAGGTTTTGGCAAAAGTATTGATGTTATGTTTGGATACATAAAAGCTTTTGAAAGTAAAGTAAAAATTTTCAAGCGAGATGTAGAAACTAAAACGTATAAGTATTTTCCTCGAGTACAAAAGCATTTTGAGAAGGCCAGTGCAGCTGTACGAAATGAAGTGGAACTCTTGCATATGAAGTGCCAGCATGTTTTAGACTCGTTACTTGACCAGTTTACTGATAGATTTAGTCAATTTAGAAGCCTAGAACAGACCATGAGAATAATTAAGTATCCTGATGTAGTAGTCTACAATAGTTTGGAATTAAATGGTTTCCAAAGGACGCAAATAGATGATTTGGAGATGCAGCTTGCAGAATTTGAAGACAGCATCTGGGCTCAGGTGTTTGTCGACTTGAGGTCAAAGCTTGAGAATCTGGAAAGGGGCCGCTTGGAGAATCAAGATGAGTGCCACTACGAACAGGAAATTTGGAGTGCCTGGAACAGACTACCAGACACTTTTAGCACCCTGAAAAATATAGCAACAGCTTTACTCACAATTTTTCCTTCTACGTACTTTTGTGAGACCTTATTCTCAGCATTAAATAATATCAAAACCAACAAAAGAAACAGATTGACAGATGAGGTTAGTAGCGCTTGCTTGGGCCTGAAGTGTACAAAATACCAACCTTCAATTGAAGATTTAGCCAATGAAATTCAGCAACAAAAAAGTCACTAATATGCAGGTTAGTTAAAGAATTCGCCCTCCCCCTCACTTATCTCAGTTCACGGCACCCCAAACAAGTTCAATAATATCAAGGGCAACATACGAAATCGACAGATTGATGAACAAAGAAGTTACTAAGCAGGTATGTTAAATAATTTGTTTTTGGTTTATTAAATACAATTATATATTGCAATTATACATTTTTGTAGTTTAAACTATAAATTGCGCAAAATTATGTTTTTTTGTCGAAGTGACACATCACGCGAGTTATGCTCGATTTTTTGCCGAATTTTGACACACCACGCCGAAAAGGTTGCCCATCACTGCTCTAGGAGATATCATGGAGCGACTCAGTACCTAGTTGCCTGGAAACACCTCTCTGCCTCACAAAATGAGTGGGTCCATAAGCGTTATGTCAGAGCTCCGAAGCTTTTAAATAAGTTTCACACAGAATTTCCTAACGAGCCTGACTAACTTTTATACCTGTTTTGTTTTCTTTCAGGTGGATCTGTCTTATTTTTGAGGGGGCCGGATGTCAAAATCCAATTATATTTCATCTCTAGTTATCAACTAAAGAAAACCCCACTTCTGCCTTCCCTGGATTCTGTCATACAATGAAGGGAAGGGGGTGAACAAAGGGGCTTTATGGCTCTCACTTCCTTCAGTATACTTCAAAGAGACTGAATGTGGATAGCACCAAAAAGGCCTAATCATAGCAAAGGGGGCTATTACCTTTCATGTAGTTTTCTCTGAAGTCTCCATCCAGCCGGCAGTAAGAAAAAGGGGGTGGGAATGTAATGCCTGAGACTGTCGCTGGAAGTAGGGGGTGATTGGATGGGGCTACTGGGAAACCCTTTAAAACCTTGAATGGGAGAGCTTGGACCCCAAGTCCTGTCTAGAACACCTGCAACCATTTTCTCTTAATAAAGGATTCCTGTTGGAAGAATTATTCCAAGAGTTCTGTCTTCTTAAGATGCAAAGTGGGGTGGGTCCTTACATTACCAAGTCTATTTGGTTAAGTTTAAGATTTGATGTATCATGCAACCCAGGAAGTGGCTGAATTCACTACTCAGGTTTAGAGTATTGAAAGACTAGACTAGACTAGACTAGACTAGACTAGACTAGACTAGACTAGACTAGACTAGAACAGAACAGAATAGAATCTGGAAAAGACCTTGGATGTCTTCTATTCCAGCGCTCACAATTTCTAGAGGCAAGCTGTTCCACTGATTGATTGTTCTCACTATCAGGAAGTTTCTCCTTAATTCCAGGTTGCTTCTCTCTTTGATCAGTTTCCAACCATTGTTTCTTGTCCTTTCCTCTGGTGCTTTGGTGAACAATCTGACCCCCTCTGTCTTCTGGCAGCCCCTCAGATACTGGAACACTGCTATCATGTCTCCCCTATTTCTTCTTTTATTTAGACTAGCCAAACCCAAGTCCCTTAGTTGTTCTTCATATGTTTTAGTCTCCAGGCCTTTGATCATCTTAGTTGCTCTTCTCTGAATTTTTTTCAAAGTCTCAACATCTTTTTTGTGATAAGGTGACCAAAATTTGCTGCAGTATTCCAGGTGTGGTTTTACTAGGGTTTTATAAAGCGGTAATAATACTTCATGTGATCTTGATTCTTTGCCTCTGTTTATACAACCCAGGATTGTATTAGCTTTTTTGGTTGCTGCTGCACACTGCTGGCTCATAATCAAGTGATCGTCCACTAGGATTCCAAGGTCCCTCTCACAGTTGCTCTTTTTAAGCCAGGTCTCACCCAATCTGTACTTGTACCTTTGGTTTTTCCTGCCTAAATGTACTCAGCCATAATGCACCATGAGCTATGAAGTGTATTTATCACAAATGAAGGTGAATATACATGTCCCAGTATAATGTTGCAGGATCCAATCTGGATCAGTCACTGGGACAGAGGTTTTTAATTCTGAGCTTTCGGATTCATGCTGGAATCCATCTTCAGGGAACTTCTCTCTAGCCTAAACAGACGTTCCTTGTAGATGGGCTCCAGTATAAGTCCAAAAGCTCAGAAGATGAAACCTCTGGTCCCGGTGACCAACCCAGATAGGATCCTGCAAGAGTATTTATTTTATTTATGTATCAAATTTAGGTCCTGCCTGTTGTGTCTTGAGCCTGCAAAAGCAGGCTCGGGACGTTGCATTGGTCCCGGGCATTCCAAAAGCTGCCCGGGACCAGACAGAGCAGCGCCAGCCTTGTGTGCAGGAGCAAGGCGCGAAAATGCTCTGTTCCTATTGGTTGACACTGTCCAGGTTTCTGGCCATATAAAAAGGCCTGCGTGTCTTTTGCTTTTGCTTGGTTGTTGGAGAAAGAGAATAAAGAGTAGTTAACAGTGACCATGTGTCTTCATCATTTGCATGCGAACGAAGTACTTAACACTGGCAATGAAGGTGGGATCCTTTGCAAGCTGAAACAAAAGATTTAAGGACTTATCCAGGAAGTCCTGAAGAGGGGAAAACGGCGTCTGAATCAGCATCCCAGCCTGCCAGTACAGAGTTGCTGGAGGGTGAGCTCGGCTAAAAGACCCTTTCCCCAAACAGCAGCTTGCAGAGGAAGCGATTGGTGAAGATCATAAAGTTTATGATGTCAAAGATTGGCCGCTTTTCTGATTTCAATGTCTCCCACCCAGAGAGATGGAATTCCTACGTAGCACGGGTGGAGAACTACTTCAGAGTAAATCAGATAAGAGAAGATGGCCTGAAGGCAGCAACTCTTTTGTGTGCTTGTGGACAAGAAGCTTTTGACATCGCAGAAAATCTGGTGGCCCCTGCACCTCTAGAGTCAGTAACATATACTGACTTGAAAAAGATGTTGAAGGAGCACTTCCAGCCGAAGTTATCCGTCATTGTCTGGAGGCACACATTCGAGCAGAGAGACCAGAGGCCGGGTGAATCTGCTGCGGACTTTATTGCTGCCTTAAGGCAAGCAGCCAGGCCTTGTGAGTTCAAGGATCTGGAAGAGAGGCTGCAAGATCGCTTCGTATGCGGTTTGAGGAGCAGAGAGTTACAACAGAAGATTTTTGCAAAAGAAGATGTCTCCTTCCAAGATGTGCTACGAAAGGTGGCAGCTGAGGAAGCAGCAGGAGGGGCTGTGAAGGCTTTACGGCTCACCAGGAACCCTCCAGACACAGCTACCATCCATCAAGAGGATGCTCGAGAAGGATCGCAAGAGGATCCTGAAGAGGAGGTGGACAGACTTCACCAGCCAGCTGAAAGGAGGCAGAAGGGATGTCCGGACAAGGCCCCAGCATCTCTTCAATGCTTCGGGTACGGAGGACGCTACAAGCAAGTTGACTGCAGGTTCTGCTCCGCCATTTGCAGGGTGTGTGGCAGGCAAGGCCACATCCCATCCATTTGTTTGGGTCGCCAGAAGGTCCAACCTCATGAAGAATTGCATCTGAAAGGTACCAGGGTCCTCAGCCAACACAGGGTGAGTTTCTGCGCATCGCACAGGAGTATTCTGAGGACAGGGACATACAAGCCCTTTAAGAAGAAACTTAATGTAAGATTGCAAGGGGTTCCCTTATTCATGGAGCTGGACACTGGGTCTGCTCTCTCAATTATTTCAATTAACACATTCAAAAGGATTTGCAGCAGCAGTGGCCTTCGAGTTAAACTCAGGCCATCAAATCTAATACTCACTGATTTTCTGAATTCTGTGTTGTGTGTTAAGGGGGAGGCCACCCTTAGAGTACAGCATAAGGATTTTGAAGGTCCCCTAGATGTGGTGGTAGTTGGGGGTGAACGTACAAGTCTTATTGGACTCGATTGGTTCGAGGCTCTGGGAATCCAGGGAATTGGGCTACACCATTTGCAAACGATGAGCCCTGAAGAAGTCTGCAAGGAGTTTGCAGATGTGTTTAGTTCAGAGCTAGGATCCTACAAGGGGGCCCCCCATTGCGCTATGGTTAGATCCAACTATCATGCCCATCAGGGTCAAGCTTAGGAGGGTACCTTTTGCCCTCAAAAGGAAAATAGATGCTGAGCTGGACAAATTGCTCCAGCAAGGCATTTTAGAACCTGTGGGTTCTAGTCCATGGGAAACCCCCATAGTAATGCCTCTAAAGGCTAATGGGGAAATATGTATCTGTGCTGACTACAAGTGTACACTGAATAAGGCGTTGCAACAGCATGCTTATCAAGTCCCTGTTGTGAGCCACATCCTGGCCTCCCTCAAGGGGGGGGGCGAATTTTTGCAAAGCTTGACCTGGCACAGGCTTATCAACAGCTACCTGTTGATGAGGCAGCTGCAGAGGCCCAGACTATTGTAACTCACAGGGGAGCCTTCAAGGTCAAAAGACTGTAATTTGGGGTAAATGTAGCCCCTGGCATATTCCAAAGTGTCATGGAGAGCACACTTCGGGGTATTCCTGGGGTCTGTCCCTACTTCGATGACATCCTCATTGCTGGGGAGTCATCTCAAAATTTAGCAGAAAGGTTAAGGGCTGTCTTGCTTCGTTTTCAAAAAGCAAGCCATAAGCTAAAGCAGGATAAATGCAAGATAGGAGTCACTTCCACTGACTTCTTAGGTTTCAGGATTGATGCCCAAGGCATTCACCCTACTGAAGCTAAACTACAAGCTGTTCAACAAGCCCCAAACGCCAAGTCCAAGCGTGAGCTGCAAGCCTTCTTGGGGTTATTAAATTTTTACCATGCATTTCTCCCACATAAAGCTGCAGTGGCAGAGCCATTACACAGGCTCTTAGACAAGCAGGCTCCTTGGCAGTGGATTAAAGTCCATGACAAGAGTTTCAATGAGGTTAAGGCCTTGCTCACTTCTAATGCTGTTTTAGCGCATTTCAATGAGTAACTGCCTGTTTGCATCGCATGCGATGCATCTCCTTATGGGGTGGGAGCTGTACTTAGCCATCTGAAGGCTGATGGAACACAGGCCCCTTTGGCCTATTACTCAAGGAATCTGTCTTCTGCAGAGCGAAATTACGCTCAAATTGACAGAGAAGCCTTGGCCATAGTGGCTGGCATAAAGAAATTTCATGATTTCTTACATGGCCGCCATTTCACTGTCTATATTGACCATAAGCCTCTTCTGGGTTTGTTTACCACTAATAAACAGACCCCACATATCATTTCTCCTCGTATGCTGAGATGGTCCATTTTCCTATCAGCATATGACTACACTTTAGTTCACAAACCTGGAAAAGAAATGGGTCATGCAGATGGCCTAAGCAGATTACCTCTAAAACAGGTAGAAGCAGAGCCTGCTCCTGCCATCAATATTCTTTCCATTCAGGAGTTTCCTGAGTCTCCCCTCAATGCTAGGGACGTGGCTGCAGAAACTGCCACTGATCACATGCTTACACGCGTGCTGACATGGGTGTTGTCAGGATGGCCTGACAAGTGCCCAGATACTGAGTTCCAAAGCTTCTGGCACAAGAAGCATGAGTTTTCCACTTTCAAGGTTTGCCTGTTATGGGGTAGCAGGGTAGTGATCCCAGCCTCATTGAGGTCTAGAATCTTGATCTCTCTGCATGAGGGACATCCTGGTATAGTCAGGATGAAAGCGCTTGAGCGCAGCCATCTTTGGTGGCCTGGGCTCGATAAAGCCATTGAAGTCCAGGTGTACGGGTGCCAATTGTGCCAACAGTCACAGCCTGAAATGCCTCAGGCCCCAGTATATAGGTGGGAGGAAACTCAAACCCCATGGTCTAGGGTGCATATAGATTATGCTGGGCCCTTTCAGGGGCAATTTTTCCTGGTTGTTGTTGATAGCCATTCCAAGTGGCTAGAGGTTGTTCCTGTTTCCTCCACTACTACTGCCAGGATCATCCAGGTGTTGAGAGGAATTTTTGCATCACACGGACTTCCAGATGTCCTGGTTTTTGATAATGGCCCTCAATTTACATCTTTTGAGTTCCAGGCTTTCCTTCAGGCCAACCTGATCCGGCATGCAACGTCAGCTCCCTTCCATCCATCCTCCAACTGATTGGCAGAAAGAATGGTGTGCACCACCAAAGATGCTCTCAAGAAACTGACTTACGGTAACTGGCATCATAGGTTAGCAGATTTCCTTCTTGCACACCACACCACACCATGTACATCCACAGGGAAGAGCCCTGCTAAACTCTGCTGGGGTCACTGCCTCATTACCAAACTGGACAGGCTGCACCCTGACTGGGTGGCTCCACAGGTGTCACAACTGCGGGCACCTGGGAGACTCCAGGTGGGGGATCAGGTTTGGGCATGAAACTATGGGCCTGGACATCTCTGGGTCACAGCAGTGGTCTGCAAGGTCTCTGGGCCATTGTCATACAAAGTTGCCTTGGGTGACGGCTGCATTCTTCGCAGACAGATAGACCAACTGCGTTGGAGACTGGACTGCCACCCTTCTGCTCCTGGCTCTGCCCTGTGGGGGAGGACCATAATATGCATTCTGGGTCACAGATTCCCAGGTCTAACAGGCCCTCACTAGCTGATGAGGCTGTCAGGGCGTCATTCCAAGGTTCTGCAAGTGCTCCAGACAGCAATTCACTGGATAGGGGGTCATCCCACACATCCACAATTACTCCAGACAGGGAGTCACACCGGGGGTATCCACAGTATTCACATATGACAGTTGCCATGGAGGTGGCTCCTGACTCTGGCACCTCTGGCACATGCTTAGGGGCAACAGAGTACTGGGGCCCTTCCACTACCCAGACCTCTCCATATGCTGGCCTTGGGCTTGAGGGACAGTGTTCCCAAGAGGGGTCCATTGTGGACTTAGGGACTTCCACCCCTCCAAGGTATGCTGGCTTGGACTCAGAGGGTCCAGCCAGTCAGCAGCTGGGTGGGTCAACCGGGTACTTGGGGCAGCAAAGTCCTGGCCTGCCTAACCTGGTAGGTGAGCAGGTAGGCCAGGCACCCTCATCAGGGTCACCTGGATATTTAGGGCAGCAACGTCCTGGCCTGCCTAACTTGGTGGGCGAGCAGGTGGGCCAGGCAATCTCTCCGGGCCTTAGAAGGTCACAGCAGGCCAAGTGCCCAGCCAAACATCTGAGATACTTTGTGAGGTTGCTGTCAAATCATGAGGGACCTTCTTATGAGGCCCCTGAATGAAGGGAGTAATCCATGGTTAGATTACTTTGCATTATTTTGATTCCGGATACATTTATTTGTGTTAATAAAGATTGAAGGGGTTTGCCTGTGCGCAGACTCGAGTATTCCACACTTTTTGTATTTGAATAATGCAACTGTATGTCACTCTTCCCAGTGCATGACATACCTGTGTGTACGCAAAGTATGTTCCATCTAGGGGGGAGGTGTGTTGTGTCCTGAGCCTGCATTGGTCCCGGGCATTCCAAAAGCTGCCCGGGACCAGACAAAGCAGCGCCAGCCTTGTGCGCAGGTGCAAGGCGTGAAAATGCTATGTTCCTATTGGTTGACACTGTCCGGGTTTCTGGCCATATAAAAAGGCCTGCGTGCCTTTTGCTTTTGTTTGGTTGTTGGAGAAAGAGAATAAAGAGTAGTTAACAGTGACCATGTGTCTTCATCATTCGCATGCGAACGAAGTACTTAACACTGCCCATCTCATTCTCAGGGTAACTGAGCAGTTAGCTGGGCATTAGAGTAGGTACAATGAGGACATGTAGCAAAGCAATGCTTGACAAATTCACAGCTTATCAGAAGTATAGTCTGGGCCTTGAATCAAATTTTGTCAAAAAAACATAAATCCAGGTGGGGCAAAAGAAGAAATGTGTTATAAATGTGCTTATAAAACAATGGCAAAGTGGTAGCTAGATGTCACATTGCTCTTGCTAGTCCTGCTGCGATGCAATTTAATGAAGTACTGGGGTTTTTCTAATTGTGTTTTTTCTCCCTCAGTGGGCCTGTTTAGATGAACATTTTAATTAACCTGAAATGCAATGGGGTAAGATTGGAAGCCGAAGGCCTGTTGAGCGTCTATGTGGATATATTTTTTAAAAAAGAAGAAGGCCCAAATGAATTGTGCATGCAGATTACAAGTAGCCTTATCTGCAACTACGAGAACTACCTCACACTAGTTTTGGTGTGAACGTTGCCCAGAAATTGCCACTTGAAACATCTCAATTTTGATAAAATTGGCACAGAAAGATTTAGCAAGGAATACTCATGAAACCAGGTCATGAAATCATCTACAGGTAGTCCTCAACTTATGACCACAATTGAGCCCAAAATTTCTGTTGCTAAGCAAGAAAGTTGACTTTTGCCCCATTTTATGACCTTTCGTGCCACAGTTGTTAAGCAAATCACTGCAGCGATTTAAGTTAGTAACACAGTTGTTAAGTGAAGCTGGCTTCCCCCTTGACTTTGCTTGTCAGAAGGTCACAAAAGGTGATCACATAACCTGGGACACTGCAATCGTCATAAGTATGAGCCAGTTGCCAAACATCCAAATTTTGATCATGTGACCACAAGGGATGCCGCGAAGTGTGAAAAACAGTCATTAGTCACTTTTTTTCAGTCATAACATCAAACAATCATTAAAAAAATAGTTATAAGCCAAGGACTACTAGTAAATGGAGAGTACAGAGCCTGTAATATCTTAGATGTAGCTAAACTACCATTTCCAGCAGTCCCAGACAGCAAGACCAAAAGTGAGCGATTCTGGGATTTGTAAATGAACAACATCTAAGAGCTTACAAGATCTGATTGGCCAGTTCATTATATGCTGTCATGTTCTGTCTTTCCTTCAGATGCTCCCTGATTGGAACATCGTCTATATGTGTGCACACGCATGTGCATTTCCTTTACAAAACCATCACCCTGAACTAATTTTATTAAATAATTCTTCTATTAAAAGATTTTTATAAAGATTTTGAAAACTACAGAGTCAAGACAGAGCTAAAGGCTCCACATAATGTACCATGGTTGACTTAACCATGATAATAGGCTGTGTTGACATAACTTATAAGCCATAAGTCATGATTTAGTCATTGGTTTAGTCACCAGGCTAGAAACCAGGAGACAGTGAGTTCTAGTTCCACCTTAGCCATGCAAACTGGTTGAGTATCCCTGGACCAGCCACTCTCACAGCCCAAATCACTTCACAGGGTTGTTGTGGGGGAAACTAGGAAGAGGAAGGAATATTAGATACATTTTCTGCCTTGTGTTATTTATAAAAATAATACAAGCAGGATATAAATCAATAAATAAATGATCTGTATGCCAAAGTGGCTGATTTTTCCATACTTCATCCTGAATCAAAACCAGACAAGCCATTTGAGGATTGCAGATTTTAAGCCCAACCTATGATTCAGCAAGAAGAATCCAGTTTCCCTATGTTCTTCTCAAATAGAAAGATAGCCTCAATCCTTGTCATGAGACAAAAATACTCAGGCTAAAAATGAAGTAATCACTTGCCAAGCACAGTTATTTGAAGAGGAAAATACAGGGTTTAGTGCTTGCAAATGCTCTAGAATTGTCACCTCCATTCCAAGGAGAAATGTTTTCAAAAACAACTGTGTGATTACAGCCAGCCTGAAAAGGACAGCAATTGTATCTTAATAGTTGACTTGGCCAAGATGACAGCGATGTGATTTCAGTTAAGAAAAAAAAACTGTCCAGGATTGGACTGGTCAGCTCTGATCTTCCATCAGCCTGGCTGTAATTTGGGGAATGGTTCATTTCCACCATGAAAACTGGAGAGTTAAAAAGGCAGCTTGCTCAACACCAACACCAACACCAACACCACCACCAACAACAACCAAATAGTGACCAGTTCTGTCTTCTAGGTAGAAAAGTTATCCTCTGGACCCAGAGTTAATTTCCTCTTTCTGTTTTACTGCTTTTCTTTGTCTTTTGGACTGCAAAGCGGTTTGCTTTTTTCTAAACAACCCACATGGCTGGAAAAATTACAGTGAATGTTTTCTTATTTTAAAAAAATCCCTAAAAACAACACATCACATTCAATCAATCAATCTGTTTATTACAGCCATAAGGCCAGACATAATCAAAATGTATAACAACAGTAGCAATTTTACTTCCATATTTACAGGATATAAAACCACCAAACAATCAATATAATATAATCCAAAATTCTAAAAATAAAACATCGTATTAAAATTTATTTATTTATTTTTCAGACCTTATTAATTGTGTGACATATTGTGCAAATGGTGGCACAAAATTGGGCAACCTGAATTGATATTTTCAGATCCTTATCCGAAAGTAGCAACTTTAGATAAAATTCATATCCCCTGCCTGGAAATTTCTTCAATATCGGATATATAAGAATCTGTCTAGAGTCTTTATATAAAGAGCAATGAAGCAACATATGGCTTAAAGTTTCTATAGAGCCATCACCACATGGACACAACCGAAGGTGCATAGGAATTCCCTTAAACCGTCCAAAAAGGACTGCCAAGGGCAATGTATCCAGCCTAGCTAAGGTGAAAGCTTTACAAAATTTCGGAATTGTAATGGAAAATAGATAAGAAGTTGGAAAACATCACATTAGGAGTGTTATGGATGCATTGAAACAAGAGCAAGAACAAACCCAAAAGACTAAAAACAAAAAAGACAGGGCGTTGGACTAGAAGACCTCCAAGGTCCCTTCCAATTCTGTTATTCTGTTATCTTGATTTTGTCCAGGAGCTCAAGGCAACTTACATTTTATACCAATTGCTACTGTAGTGTTGTAGGTTGGACTGAATAAGACTGGCCTAAAATCATCCAGGCAGTTTTTAGAGCTTTCATCCCTTCAGGGTAGGCCACACTAGGAACCAGAGTTATAAATGCTAATGCTACTTTTATTACTACAATAACAGAAACCTGGAAGTCTGAATGTGATTCCCCCACCTTCCCATTATCTTTGTGAGCATTAGGGTGGGTCCAGCCTGAGACCACTTTCTCAAATTACAGGTAGTCCTCGACTTAAACGATCACAATTGAGCCCAAAATTTCTGTTGCTAAGTGAAACATTTTTTAAATGAATTTTGCCACATGTTGCAAACTTTCTTGCCACAGTTGTTAAGTGAATCACTTTGCTTGTCAGAAGGTCGCAAAAGATGGTCACATGACCCAGAGACACTGCAACCATCATAAATATGAGTCAGTTGCCAAGCATCCAAATTTTGATTACATGACCACGGGGAATGCTACAACGGTTGTGTGAAAAACGGACATAGGTCATTTTTTTCAGTGATGTTGTAACTTCAAACAGTTTTTGGTCACCACAATGTAGTTTTGGCCACCACGATGTAAAAAAAATGTTGAGACTCTAGAAAGAGTACAGAGAAGAGCAACAAAGATGATCAGGGGACTGGAGGCTAAAGCATATAAAGAACAGTTGCTGGAATTGGTATGTCTAGCTTAATGAAGAGAAGGATGAGGGGGTGACATGATTGCAGTCTTCCAATATCTCAGGAGCTGCCACAAAGAAGAGGGAACCAAGCTATTCTCCAAAGCACCTGAAGTCAGGACAAGAAGCATTGGATGGAAACTAACCAAGGAGAGAAGCAACCTAGAACTAAAGAGAAATTTCCTGACAGAATAATTAACCAGTAGAATCACCTGCCTCCAGAAGCTGTGAATGCTCCAACACTGGAAGTTTTTAAGAAGAGACTGGACAGCCATTTGTCTGAAATGGTATAGGGTTTCCTGCCTGAGCAGGGAGTTGGACTAGATGATCTGTAAGGTCCCTTCCAACATTATTATTGTTGTTGTTGTTGTTGTTGTTGTTGATGATGATGATGTTATTATTTGCAATCACTAAAGAACTGTTATAAGTCAACTGTTATAATAGCTGTATATTTCTATCCCAGAATCAGATTTCCTTTATCTGGCCTTGGTTGCAGCACTCCCTCTTCTTCAAAGTTATTCCCACTGACCATGATGATAGGACCTGAATGTGGACCAGAACCTGGGTCTAATCCAATACTTTAACCATTATACCAACCTTACTCCTCCCTCCCATGCTTCCCTCCTCGCCAATGTTGGAAGACTCCCATGGTGGCTAGAGATAGTCCTTCATTTACAACCATTTGTTCAGTGACTGTTCAAAGTTACAACAACACTGAAAGAAGTGACCTATGACTGTTTTTCACACAATCATTGCAGCATCCCCATGGTCACATGATCAAAATTTGGACGCTTGGCAACTGGCTCATATTTATGACAGTTGCAGCATCCCAGGGTTATGTGATTACCTGTTGCAACCTTCTGACAAGCAAAGTCAACTGGGAAGCAAGATTCACTTAATAACCGTACTACTAAGTTAACAACTGCAGTGATTCACTTAAGAATTGTGGCAAGAAAGGTCTTAAAATGGGGCAAAACTCACTTAACAACTGTCTCAGTTAGCAACAGAAATTTTGGACTCAGTTGTGGTAATAAGTCAAGGACTAACTGTAAAAAACTAGTTTCCCCCCCCTCTCTTTCTGAGGTCTGCTGAGGGAAGGTGGACTTGAGTATTAAGCTGCCTTCTTCTATCCCAATTAATTATACTGAGTCAATGACTTTTGGATTGCAGAACCATTCCTGAGGCAAGCAACGAAGTTTTTCCATGGCTTTGAAGCTGACTCAGTGGCCCCTGTACTTAAGAAACCCTCATCTTGAAATCTCAACCATTTCTATATTTTCTTAAGAACAAATCTGATGTGCTGGCTGAATATCGCTCGGAGAAGGACATGATTTCCCCAGACATCTTTTCAATTTTGGGTAAGAATGCATTTGCACTCTGCTTTGCATATCCGAGCTATGCTTTATTGTAACTCTCTCCAAATAAGATCTATACAAAGGGGTGTGAAAATTACGCTGCAAAGCAGGTCCATTGCTTTATATGAATTTAAGCAATTTTAGATCATAATTTTTATCTTTATTACTTTTGCAACATTTTTTTTAATCTTTTCTTCTGCATCTGTTTGTACTCCACTACAGGACTACTAAGATGTTTTCCCTAATTGGGCTCTGCCTCTTTTCTTCAAGTCCCCTTCTTTTCCTTTTAGCTGGACAAAAAAAAATCTTTTCTTTCCAAGCAACAAGATGGAGCTCAGCATCCATTTATTTACTTTCCCCAGATGTCCAGATCATTTCTGCCCTTTCTTTTCATCAGCTAGTGCTACAGCAATCAGTAAGGTGACCAACTTTTTTACAATGAAAAGGAGGACACAAATAAATTGAAGAAAAAAATATTGTAAATAAAAGAAACATTTTATTCATTACAACAATAATACAGAATACACTATAATATGATAAATGCATAATAAAAAACATTTGTAACAATAACATTTTATATTGTAATTATGCTTACATGCCGTGCCCCCGCCAGCAGCCGCCCCGCCAGCACTGCTGCCCCGCCGTGTAGAGCGGGCCCCGCGGCTCCCAAAGAGAATATTTGTAGCTCAGGGATTCTTAGTGCTTTCTGAGCTTGGTTCAATGTGCTGATGATGTTACCTGGTTTTGTAATGAAATATCTGCAATGAAACAACCATCTCAGAGCATATTAAAAGTGTGTCACTTTTACAAGTTACCTGGATCTGAACAGTATAACTAGTTCTTAATTGAGCAGACTTGATAATAAACTTAGCAGTTCTACTATCTACTGTATATATTAAGTGCCCTAATGAAATTAGGACAGTTTGCTATTAGATGTATCCTATTGTTTACTTCTTCATCCAACATGAACATGAAACTTTGGAAAATGTTAGCTGATGTGCCTCTAAGAATAGAATTTTTAAAATGTTGCCCAATGTGCATCTCATCAATTTCAACCATTGGTCAAGATAGCAAAATTGACAAAAAAATATTTCCAAGGAGTAATCTAATATTTCAAGAACAACATAAGGTAATCATCGAAAATGCTGTAAAGTCAAGCTATAGTATATTGTATAATTACTGCTATGATTAGGGCAGTGTTTCTCAAGATTGGCAACTTTAAGAGGAATGGACTTCAACTCCCAGAATTTCCTAGTTAGCCATGCTGGCTGGGGAATTCTGGAAACTGAAGTCCACACTTCTTAAAGTTGCTAGGTTTGATAAACACTGGATTAAGGCTTAGTGAGCTGTGCCCTTCAGAGTTGTTTAAATATAGCTTTCCTCAGCTTATTCAGCACTACCATGGATCAAGAAGGATGAGCGATATAATCCAGCAACTTCTAAAGAGCCAGAGAAGGCCTAAGCCAGCCTTCCCCCCCCCCCCGCCCATCTTCGGAGCAGTAAAACCTGTATAAATTAGTACTAAAGTCAACCAAATCCACTCATTTTCAAAAGGGAAGCAATGAAAAAGGTAAGGAGAATTTACTTCAAAGCTGTCCTAGTGAAATTTGCTGGGCAGATGGAGATCACAAGGTTATTCAGTGGAAAGGAGACTGCAGAGAAATTTTTAATCTGAAATGAAGGCTCTTTCTAAGCACGTCATCTTAAGCAGAAACAATTCCTATGCTGCCTTGTGTCATTTGAATATTTTCAGTTGAGCCTGATAAAAATCACTTAAAATCAGTAAGCAATGATGATTTCATTTTTACCTGGGAGAAAAAAATACCTTCTATTGATCTCAAAGGTGTCATTTATAGAAGAAAGTGATTGCATCTGATAGAAGAGAACGTCAGCAATTTCTTTCACTAAATTGAGGGTTGGATCGTCCTCAAGCAAATTGCTTAGGGAGAAGAGTCCTTTAGATTCCTTCCTGCTAGATCCAATGATCCAACCAAGGATGATAAAGTTTATTCAGAGGCTGAAGGAGACCCTTCTGTCCTAAGAATCCAAAGCACAAGAGCTCCTGACAATTGGAGACCAGGGGTGATGGACACTCCATAGGTCCCTGTGGAAGAAATTAGGCTGCTTGAACTCTTCACTTTAAGGCTCTCTCAAAATACTTTTAACCATTCATATTTTTTTCTCCTGTTATAATGCCAAGTAAAGTTCCTACCACATGAGCATTGGTTTCAGCCCCCAGATCTTCACCAGCAATTGAATTGAATTGAACTGAATTACAAAGAGTCCAAGATGAAGAATTTGTAACATACAAGTAATTATCAACTTAGGAGTTAGTAATAGAAATTCTAGTCCCAATTCTAAGTAAGACGCTTGTTAAACGAGCCATGCCCAAATTTTTCAGTGCCTTTATAATGGTTGCTAAATTAATGGTTGTTAAGTCAAGAACTACATAGACTCTCTGCTGCAGGCAGAATGAAATAATTCCCCAGACATTTATGAACAGAAGTTGGTCAGCTATCTATGCTGGGCTGGTGTGTACAAATTTGCCCTGTGAGGAGGTTAATAATAATAATAATAATAATAATAATAATAATAATAATAATAATGCAGAACTACTGGAAGAAAAGGTGTTTACCCGTCGCAGATACACAGTGATGGAAAACAAAGAAATAATGATCTGTTACTACAGATCAAGTCCAACAAGAAGAGGATATCTAAAACGAATGCACCAATTCTGGAAAGAACAACATCCAGAATCAGAAATAACAGAACAGAGACTAGCAGATCAACGCCGATTTATAACACGAAATAAAGTATTTACAGAAACAGAATTAGACGAACTGCAAAGGTTTACCCAGGGCAAAGAAATCAAAGCCTTACAAGAAGTAATTCAGAATGTAGAGGCAAACCAGGGGGAGTTGGCAGTGAAAGAATCCAGTAGAGATATACAACTGTTCTCATTTGGAAACCAGGCACCTCTTCCTCAGGAAGAACAAAACCCTCTAACTAAAGAAATAAAAGAATTGAAACAAAGAATAACTGAGCATCTAGAACAGCACAAAAACAACAGAATAAGGCTGCCTGCATTGAAGCTTGTTCCAAAGAAACAGCTAGCACAAGCATTAAAAGATGCAAATACTGCAATAGCAAGTATAAGCACCAATTCACTGCAAGAAACAAACCAACTAATGTACAGCACAGCTGCAGTTATAACAGAATACCTGGGATGCAAAATCAACAAAAAAGAAAAACAAACAAACAGTGCACCAGAAAAATGGAAGGTTAGACTAGAAAATAAGATCAGCAAGTTAAGATCACATGCAAGCAAGCTAGAACAGATGAAAGAAAAGAAGCTGAAGAACAAGAAGACCAAAGAATACCTAATCAAGAAATACCACTTAGAAACAAGGAAGATCAAGGAAGCACTGGAAATAATAAAGCAACAAATAACAGCTATAGCCAGGAAAATCAGTAGATATGAAGCTCGAATTGCAAACTATAGGCAGAACCTCCAATTTCAATCCAATCAGAAACGTTTCTACCAATCCATCAATGGAGAAACTGCAAGGAATCAGTCAGTACCTGACAAGGAAGAAACAGTGCAATTCTGGAAGCAGATATGGGATAACCCAAAGAAATACAACAAGGATGCAGCTTGGTTAAAAGAGGTGGATGCAAATAAAACAGAAGTTGAAATGAAAGAACTAGTAATAACAACAAAAATGGTAGAAAAAAGAGCAAAGAAAATCAAAAATTGGTCAGCACCAGGTGAAGATGAACTGCATGGGTTTTGGTTGAAACATCTAACTGTTATACACCCACTCATTGCCAAGCAATTCAACAATATACTACAAGGAGGAGAAATTGAAAAGTGGCTAACAACTGGGAAAACCTACCTAATAATGAAAAATCCAACAAGAGGGGCAACACCAGGTAACTACAGGCCAATTACCTGCTTACCAACAACTTTCAAATTACTAACTGGTGTGGTAGCTGATGCAGTACAACAGCATCTAGTTGAAAACAATCTCTTTCCACCTGAGCAGAAAGGAAACCGCCCCAATAGCAGAGGAACAAAAGATCAACTCCTAATAGACAAAATGATCTTGGAAAACTGCAAGAGAAGGAAGACCAACCTGAATGTGGCATGGATTGACTACAAAAAGGCATTTGACTCTCTGCCACATGATTGGATAATCAAGTGCCTAGAAATAACAGGAGTCAGTAGAAACATCAGAAAATTTGTGCAAAGATCGATGGCACAATGGAAGACACAGTTGCAGATCAATGGTGAGAGGCTGGGAGAGGTTAATATCAAGAGAGGAATATTTCAAGGAGATTCATTATCACCATTACTATTTGTTATTGCACTGTTTCCTCTGTCAACAATACTAAATAACTCAGGACATGGTTATCAAACATCAAAAACATCTGCTAGACTATCCCACCTCCTTTATATGGATGATCTGAAGCTGTATGGAAAAACATCATCTGAAATAGAATCGCTGCTCAACACTGTCCGTATATATAGCCAAGATATTGTAATGGAGTTTGGCTTGGACAAATGTGCCACACTTACTATCAAACAAGGAAAAATAGTGAAAACTGAAGGAATCAAGATGCCCCACGAAAATAACATTAAGAGTCTGGATGAGGAAGAGTACTACAAATACTTGGGTATCCTTCAAGCTGACAACATCAAGCACACTGAAGTCAAGAAAAAGATTAGAGGTGAATACATCAAGAGAGTGAAGAAGATCTTAAAATCCAAACTCAATGGAGGAAATACCATAAAGGCAATCAACACCTGGGCAATCCCAGTCATTAGGTACACAGCTGGAATAGTGGACTGGACTCAAGCAGAACTAAAAGCAATGGATAGGCAGACCAGAAAAATAATGACAATGAATCATGCCCTTCATCCACGCAGTGACATTGATAGACTTTATCTACCAAGGCAAATAGGTGGGCGTGGAATGCTACAAGTACATCAGATGGTTGAAGAAGAAAAAATGGCTTTGGAAGAATATCTGAAGAACAATGATGAAGATGCACTGAAATTAGTATATCAGGAAGGCTTACTGACTACTGGAGAGACCAAACTGGCCTACAAGAAAGACCAAATGAAGAACAGAATAGAGGCATGGGAAGACAAAGCACTACATGGCCAATACATGAAAAAAATAGCTGGGAAAGCAGATAATAATAAAACCTGGCAATGGCTAAGAGCAGGAAAATTGAAGAAAGAGACCGAGGGACTAATTCTGGCTGCACAAGACCAAGCCTTAAGGACAAATGCATACAAAGTCAAAATTGAGAAGACAGCAACAGACAGTAAGTGCCGCCTATGCAAAGAAGCTGAAGAAACAGTGGACCACTTGGTAAGCTGTTGCAAGAAGATTGCACAGACTGATTACAAGCAGCGGCATGACAAAGTAGCAACAATGGTGCATTGGAAGATCTGCAAAAAATATCATTTGCCTGTAAGCAAAAACTGGTGGGATCATAAAATAGAGAAAGTCATAGAAAATGATAAAATTAAACTGCTCTGGGACTTCAGAATTCAAACAGACAAGCACCTGCAACATAACACCCCAGACTTAACAATTGTCGATAAGAAAGACAAAAAAGTCTGGATAGTGGACGTGGCAGTGCCTGGAGACAGCAGAATAGAAGAGAAAGAACTGGAGAAGATAACAAAATACAAAGACCTACAAATAGAAATAGAAAGACTGTGGCAAAAGCAAGCAAGGGTAGTACCAATAGTAATAGGCTCCTTGGGTGCAATCCCAAAACAACTGGAGCACCACTTGAACACCATTGGCATTGACAAATTCGCTATTAGTCAATTGCAAAAGGCGGCCTTATTAGGAACTGCTTCCATCCTGCGACGATACCTGTAATACCATCAAACATCCACATCTGCCTATCCCAGGTCCTGGGTAAGGACTCGATAGGTAGACAAAATGCCAAATCCAGTCTGAACATCTGGCTGACTGTGCGATGATCGATAATGTTGGAAGGGACCTTGGAGGTCATCTATCCAACCCCCTGCTCAGGCAGGAAACCCTATACCATTTCGGACAAATGGCTGTCCAGTCTCTTCTTAAAAACTTCCAGTGTTGGAGCATTCACCGCTTCTGGAGGCAGGTTGTTCCACTGGTTAATTGTTCTAACTGTCAGGAAGTTTGTCCTTAGTTCTAGGTTGCTTCTCTCCTTGATTAGTTTCCATCTGTTGCTTCTTGTCCTGCCTTCAGGTGCTTTGGAGAATACCTTGGCTCCCTCTTCTTTGTGACAGCCCCTGAGATACTGGAACACTACTATCATGTCACCCCTAGTCCTTCTTTTCACTAGACTAGACATATCCAATTCCAGCAACCGTTCCTTATATGTTTTAGCCTCCAGTCCCCTGATCATCTTTGTTGCTCTTCTCTGTACTCTTTCTAGAATCTCAACATCTTTTTTACATCGTGGTGACCAAAACTGGATGCAGTATTCCAAGTGTGGCCTTACAAAGGCATTGTAAAGTGGTAAACTTCTCGTGATCTTGATTCTATCCCTCTGTTAATGCAGTCCAGCACTTTGTTGGCTTTTTTGGCAGCTGCAGTACACTGCTGGCTCATACTTAAGTGATTGTCCACTAGGACTCCAAGATTCCTCTCACAGTTACTACTATTGAGCAAGGTACTATACCTGTACATTTGGTTTTTCTTGCCTAAATGTAGAATCTTACTTTTTTCACCATTGAATTTCATTTTGTTAGATAGCGCCCAGTGTTCAAGTTGATCTAAATGACCACCTTCCTCCTTTCTGGATCTTGAACTTTATACCATCATTGATCTTCAAGTCCATCGTCAGATACACTATTCCCTGTCAACCGTACCTTGATTTAAAAAAAGGACTCTCCTATACATTTTTGAATTTCCATGATTGACAATTCCCATACCAATAAGAATGGTACTGTGGTTGTCCGGTGGTGTTTGCCATGCCGATGGCGGCTTTCGTCTAGCCGCCCACCCTGGGATCGTGTAAAAGTCTGCGGAGACAGCAAAAATCAGCTGGTCCGCGGCTTAAAACTTCTTTTCTTGGGAGAAGAGGAAGAGGAGATCTTCTTGGGTAAAGGTAGAGCTCCCCTGGACCCCCATAACTTCAGGGAGGTCAGAAGGTAAGAGCTCCCTTGGAGCCTGAGTTTAACTCCGCATTCCAGGTCGTCTTTGTTCCGAAATTTAGGAACAAAGCTAGATGCCACTTCCACATCTGCTTCTTAAAGTGAGCTTGTGAGTATTTAGAAGCAGACGGAGCTGACCAGGAGAAATTAGATTTGTGATTATCTGGGACTTTAACTCCTGAAAAGTATCTTCTCCAATTTTTTTTTTTTTTTGAAGAAGAGAAAGGGAAAGTGATAGAAGTTAAAGATGGCGCTCGGCTTTCTTGTTTGAAGGTTTCGCAACAAAGTTAATAGACTGTTAATAGACTGTTCTACTACAAGGCAAGAACTTCCTTTTTTTGTTGTCTTTGGGAACTTGTTTTTTCCTTTTTTGATTTTATAATATAAGACTCTGGATTTATAAAAATGGCTTCAAAACATTTTGTTTCCTCAGTCCCTAAAGCTTCTATTTCCTCTCCGATAACACAGACACCCTAAGCCAAAGACACCCCCTCCTTCTCCTCCTTCACCTGCATTTTCACTTAAAGATTTACAAGAAGCTTTAAAAAAACTGCTTTAGATATTAAAGAGGAGGTAGCTGATCTTTTGGATAATAAAATGACTTCGGAGAGGGCTGAAATGGCAAAATTATTGGAAGAAAAAAACAGAAATGAGAGAGGATATAATGTTTGCATTTCAAGGACTTGCGATACATATTGAGAGACTTGATGATAGATTGGATGAGGTGATGGAAAATGCAGCGAAATTGGAAAGCAGAGTTAAAGAGGTTGAAAATAAGATAGATACGACACAGGATGAATTAATTATCTCACAGTATAGGGACATGGAATTTGCGCTGCGTATTAGAGGTTTGAAAGAAAATCCGCAAGAAAATCTAAAAGAGTTAGTGGTTAAAGATATTGCTTTTAATTTGGGATGGAGACTGGAGGAAATCCGGAATGAAATTGAAAAAACTTTTAGGGTTAACTCATGGATTGCCAGACAAAGAAATCTACCTAGAGATGTGGTTATTTATTTTTCCAGAAGATCAATTCATAATGAAATTGTACAAGCTTTTTAGAAACAGAGGTTTCAAATTGCAGCTCAAGATGTCATAATTTTAAAAGAAATAACTCCAAAAATTTTGAGGAAAAGAAAAGAATTTGCTTTTTTATCTGAGGAGCTTAAACGTCATCAAATTCAGTTCAGATGGGAGATTCCAGCTGGGATAATGGTGAATCATGCAGGAATGCATTATAGATTAAATACAGTTTTAAAGGCAAAAGATTTTTATTCCTCTGTTCTGAAGGCAGGTTTGCCCTTATCTCCGCAAGCTAGTAAAACTGAAGAAGAGCAAACAACTGGAGGCGCGACTTCATTGATTGCTAGAGAATCACAAGCGGAACCTGCCATACAGATTCTGGAGATAAAAGAACAAAGGATGACTTGTGCTGCGCATAAACTCAGAGAGAAAGATCAGAAGCAGAAGACCAGTGAAATAACAGAAGGAACCATTACTATAGAGCCTGTGGGAGGAGCAAGACCAAAAAGATCTTCAACAGCTGATCTTCAAATTATGCTTCAGAGGCTTCAGGCCGTGAGAGATGGCAAAGTTTCTGACATGGAATGTTAATGGCCTGAACTCACCACAGAAAAGAAAAAAGTATTTCACTATTTGAAACAACATAATAATGATGTAGTATGTTTGCAAGAGACTCATATAACTTTGAAGGACTCTAAATATTTGATAAATTCTCGCTTGGGATCGCATTTTGTAGCTTCAGCTCCAGGGAAAAAAGGGGGAGTTGTAATTTATGTGAAAAAAAACTTATCAGCTAAACAAATTGACTCTGATTCTCAAGGAAGATATGTCATTATTGATTTAGTACTACAAGGCAAGAAATTCCTTATTGTTGGATTATATGCTCCTAATCAGCAACAGAAACAATTTTATAAGATTTTGCATGAAAAAATAACTCAGTTGGATTATAAATCTGTTATTTTGATGGGAGATTGGAATGGAGTTCTGGACTCAAGGAAGGATAAAAAGGGTTCTTTTAAAACTTTTAATCAAACTAAATTACCCAAAGCTTTTTTTGATATGAAAGATGATCTGGAACTCATTGACATTTGGCGAGAAAGGAATTCAAATGACAGAGACTTTACTTTTTATTCGGACAGACACCAATCATTTTCTAGAATTGATTTCTTTTTAATTACTAATGATCTTTTTCCAGGGTTAAAAAAGTCAAGATTTTTCCTAGGACATTGTCTGATCATAGTCCTGTGTGGTTGGAGCTATTTGTGGAAGACAGGAATAGAAGATCTTGGAGATTGAATGAAAATTTATTTACATGGGAGGAGCTTGTACAGAAATGTAGAGAATATTTGAAGAAATTTTTTGTCTTAAATATGAATAAGGGTACTTCAATGTCTATGGTGTGGGATGCTAGCAAAGCGTACATGAGGGGAATTTTGATTTATATGAATAATGCTCTTAGGTCTAAATTGATACAAAAACGTAAAGAAATAGAAGAAGAGATTAAATTAAAAGAAAAGGCTTTTATTTTGAACCCAATGGATAATAAGTTAAAGGCTTCTATAAATATGCTCAGGGCGCAATTTAATATGTTAATGACAGACCAGGTTGCGACTAATTTGCACTATATGAGACATAATACCTTTTGCAATGCAAATAAGCCTGGGAGGTGGTTGGCTTATCAATTACGTAAGAAACAGGAGGCAAGAATTATAGAGAAAGTAAAATATAAAGGTAGTGAGGTTTATCAAGAATTTGATTAAAAAGAGTTTTTTAGATTTTTATATAAAATTATATGCTAGCGACAATATACATGCTTTAGATGTAGAGAAGTATTTATAATCAGTACATTTTCCTAAACATTCTAATGAACAACAAAATGTGATGAATTGTTTAATTACTTCAGAGGAAATTGGTTTAGCTATTAAGCAGTTAAAGGTGGGAAAGGCCCCAGGTACAGATGGACTAATGGCAAAGTATTATAAAATGTTATCTGAAGAGATAATAGAGCCATTAAAAGAACTTTTTAATAGTATTTTGCTGGGAGCTCCGGTTCCCCCTTCCTGGAGAAGGGCCTTTATATCATTGATCCCGAAGGAGGATCAAGATCTTACTGAACCTAAGAATTATAGACCTATATCTCTTTTAAATACAGATTATAAGATTTTTTCTAAAATCTTGGCAAATAGATTAATGCAGGTTATGAAGGATTTAATTCATAGTGATCAGTCTGGATTTATAACAGGAAGATATATGAAATATAATGTAAGACAAATCATTAACTTAATTGAGTATTTGGATAAGAATAATCAGATCCCTGTGGCTTTTATATTTTTGGATGCTGAGAAAGCTTTTGATCAATTAGATTGGCAATTTTTATTTTTATTATAGAGAAAATGAATTTTGGAGATAAGTTTTTATATGCTCTCAAGGCTATATATCAACAACAGTCTCCTCAAATTATTATTAATGGGGGATTGACAGAGACTTTTAATATTGAAAAGGGTACAAGACAAGGATGTCCATTATCCCCATTGTTATTTGTTTTAACAATGGAGATTTTGTTAATTCAGATTCGAGAGTCAACTGTACTTAAGGGAATAAAAATAAATAAGAATGAGTATAGATTGAGAGCTTTTGTGGATGATTTGGTTTTAACTTTATTACAACCGACTCAATCGGTTAGTCATTTGTTGGAACTTATAACTCAATATGGGAAAGTTTCTGGTTTTAAAGTAAATAATAATAAGACTAAACTATTATCTAAGAATATGACTGAGAGGGAAAATGAAATTTTAGTTATTTAATTACAAGCATACCACAATAAAATTGTGAATGGCCTTAGCAGGAGATGCATTTGCATGGGGATCTTCTGTCCTTAAGTAAAGGATTTATTTATTTAAAAGATTATCAGTTATGCTTGTCTGAAATATTTTATATTTTTAATTGCTTCTAATGGAAAATTATATAAGAATAATTATGAATTATTATGGACAAAAATACAAAAGGATCTAAATGATTGGAAAAAATTACAATTGTCGTTGTTGGGGAGAATTTCAGCTGTAAAAATGAATGTTCTACCAAAGTTTCTTTTTTTGTTTCAAATGATACCCATCTTTAAAAAAGATGCTAATTTGGATGAGTGGCAGAAGGGTATCAATAAATTTATCTGGGCTGGGAAGAAACCAAGGGTCAAGTTTAAGATTTTGCAAGATGCTCGAGAAAGAGGAGGGCTTAAGGCACCTAATTTGAAATTATATTATGATGCAGCCACACTAACTTTGATAAGTGATTGGCTTAATCTAACAAACAAAATATTCTTTCTCTTGAAGGGTGGGATTTATTATATGGTTGGCATGCATATTTAATTTTCAATAAGAAAGTAGATTGAGCTTTTAAATCGCATATTTTAAGAAATGCCTTACTTCGAGTCTGGAAGAAGTATTATTACAGGTTAAATTACAAAATACCTATTTGGGGGATTCCTGGACATGCAATTGAGGGGATTTCTAAGGGGATGAATTTTGAAAAAATTCCGTATAAAGAATTACTTAATTGGTCAGGTACTGACTGGCAATTAAAATCCTTAGATGTATTAAGGCAAGAAAATATTTTACAGTCATGGTTCCAGTATTTACAAATAGTGGATAGGTGGACTTTAGATAAGAAAGTTGGAATAACATTAGGAGATGAAAATTTGGTAATTCAGATTAAAGATCAGAATCAGGCCCACATTAAAAGAATTTATAATGCGTTAGTAGAATTGGACTCAGAAACGGATTTGGTTAAAGATTGTATGGTTAAATGGACTCAGAATATCCAGGAACCGATCCCATTGGATTTATGGGACATAATTTGGATTAGAAATGTTAAATTTACACAGGCTCAAAATTTAAGAGAAAATTTTTACAAAATGTTTTATAGGTGGCATTTGGATCCTAAAAAGTTGTCTTGTATGTATCCTAATTTACAGCCTAAATGTTGGAAATGCGGAAGTTCTGACGCAACTTATTTTCATGTTTGGTGGACTTGTAAAAATATTAAGGCTTTTTGGATTATGATTTGGTGGAACATTCAAAAGATTTTTAAAAGGAAGATAAAGTTTACTCCTCAACTATTTTTACTAGGGATTTTTGAGGATTTTGATGTTAAAGAAACTATTTTAATCTTGAATCTAGTAACAGCGGCAAGGCTACTGGTAGGTCAATATTGGAAGAAAAATTTGTTGCCTACTATAGAAGAATGGACACTTAAGGTTTCTAATTTAGCAGAAATGGCTAAAATTTCTGCTTATTTAAAGGATCATACACAAGAAAGATATATTATGGTATGGAGAAGATGGATATATTATATTCAGATTAAATATGGAACTAAAAAGTTCCATTTATTTTATGATTAAATTTTAAATAATAATTATTATTAATAGCATTTTATAATGGAAATTATTTAGTTTATTTACTGTTATTATGGTTCTTTATAATTGTTTTAAAATGGATTTGTTTATAATATTATGATATTAAGGTTTAAAGGGAGTTAAGGGTTAAGTATGAATTTAGTTATTGTATAATTTGTTAAATTTAATTAGATTTTGTTTAACTTGGCTCTGGGAAGTGGGGGGGTAGGGGGTGGGGGTGGGTGGGTTTGTGGGTTTAAAAATTTTTTGTTAATTGTTAATAAAACTTTTTCAGTAAAAAAAAGAATGGTACTGTGGTTAACATTCATCCCACCACATGTCTTCTGCTCTTTTTATATATTAAATTATTGTTAGAGAATTTTAATTTCTCTGTTGGTGAAAAAATAAATCAGAAGCTCTCACAGCTGACTGCATTTAGCTGATTCAAAATAACTTCTTTATATTTATATCAAAATATTTACAATACCATACATTCTTCTTTACAGCAACATAGCTCAATGAATACTTCTTACAGAGAGATACAGAGACAAACCTGAGACTGAAAATTCAGCTCCTAACTCAATACCCTTTTTTAAAGACTCAGTAGCACTTTCTTCACATTGGCTGACTGAGTTACCACATGACTCTTCCTGCTCATGAATATTCCAACAATCATGACAGTTTTTAATATATTATTTCTTAATTTAGTGTTGTATGCCACCAGGAGTCAATGCTTGTGAGAAAGAAAGGGAAGGAAGGAAGGAAGGAAGGAAGGAAGGAAGGAAGGAAGGAAGGAAGGAAGGAAGGAAGGAAGGAAGGAAGGAAGGAAGGAAGGAAGGAAGGGTTTACATTGGCCCAGTCATTCTCTGTTTTCATCTCTGCTTGAAGAAATTCCTCCTCTTTAGCACTAACCTGATACTGTCTTCACTCTGGTGTTCTGCTGAGATAGAGTTGTTATCCTCTGAGAGTGCTTTGACCCCATGAGGATTAACAGGGTCATCCAGAATATGTAGATAACCATTTACCTGGCAGAGCTGCCAATCACCCATTCAGCAGCCGTCTCATGTGACTATCAGGCTCTCCATTAATGCTCAGCAAGAGTGCTGTCTTCTCTATCACAATGGCAGACAATTCAACTTCATCCATCTAAACCTCACCACCAAACAAACAACAACAAAACCTTTAGAACAGTGGTTCTCAACCTGTGGGTCGGGACCCCATTTGGGGTCGAACGACCATTTCATGGGGGTCACCAAACAACACAGTCTGCCATTTTTTCCCCCTTTTCCTTAGCTGTGCTACTCCCTTTTATTCTATTGGCTTTTGAAAGCCAATAGAATAGACTCTCTTGAATAGATCTAATTCTATTGGCTTTCAAAAGCCAATAGGAATTGTCCAGGCTGTCTCTGCCCTGCTGAGCCTGCCAAAAGTCCCATTCTGCAAACGGTGCTGCACCAGTTCAGTAGTCCTCGACTTACAACCGGTTGAGTAGTCTCGACTTATGACTGGCTGCGGGTCGTGGCATTAAAAAGATTGAGAACCACTGCTTTAGAAGCATTACACAATGTTGGAGGCTGGTAGAGGACATTGAAAAGATTAGCTGACAAGTTCTAATGTTATCCTTTTAAAAGCATGCATTGGGATATAAAAAATATAACTGGAAGAAGCATCTTCTACTCCACACTACATGGCAAAATTGTGACTAAAAGAGTGGGATGCCTTAGTCATAACAAGCAAAGAATAAATGCTTTAATGAAGGAGGGGAAAGAACTACATCTATTATTTTCTGCAACTAAATAGAAATTTGGATTTCTTTATATATTAATGTATTAGACCTGTATGCTGCCTAATCATTCCAGGCTCCAAGCAGCTTAACATAAAGAGTCATACGATAACAAAAATCAAAATGCCCATAATAAAATGTAAATTACATGGAGCAATCAATCCAAACAGAAAATAAATAAAAAAGCCAATCATACTTCAACCACAAATGCCATCCAGAAAGTTCCTTTTTAACTGCTTTCCGGGAGATATTCACTGAAGGAACTAGTTGAGCTTCAGGGGAGGCTGTTCCAAAGTACAGGTAGTCCTCAACGTATGACCACATATGAGCTCAAAATTTCTGTTGCTGAGACATTTGTTAAGTAAGCTTTGCCCCATTTTACGATCTTCCTTTCCACAGTTTTTAAGTGAATCACTGCAGTTGTTAAGTGAATCAGTGCAATTGTTAATAACACGGTTGTTAAGTGAATCTGGCTTCCCCATTGACTTTGATTGTCAGAAGGTCACCAAAGGGGATCACATGATCCCGTGATACAGCAACCGTCATAAATATGAGTCAGTTGCCAATCATCTGAATTTTGATTACGTGGCCATAGGGGATGCCACAATGTTTGTAACTGTGAAAAAGAGTCTTAGGCCACTTTTTTCAGTGCTGTTGTAACTTCAAACAGTTACTAAACAAACTGTTGTAAGTTGAGGACTATATGTATATGAGTGTAGAGAATACAGGTGTTCCTCACTTAATATCCGCTCATTCAGCAACTGTTCAAGCTCACAAGGTCACTGAACTGGTGGCACTTTATTACCAGCTCTCAAAGTTCCAGCCATTGCAGCATCCGGACAGTCCCATGATCAGACTTCGGCTGCTTAGCAACCGGCATGCATTTATGATGGCTGCAGCATCCCAAGATCTTTTGCAACCTTCCTAAGCAGCTTCTGATAAGCAAAGTCAATGGGGGAAGCCAGGATGACTGAACAACTACATGATGTTCTTAACAACTGCAGTGAGTCGCTTAACAACCATGGCAAAAAGGTCATAAAATGGAGCACAACTCACTTAACCACTGTCTTGCTTAGCAATGAAAATTTTGGGCTCAGTTGTGGACATAAGTCAAGGACTACCTGTATTTGGTGTCTAAAGGTTGTCCTATTTTTTTTCCCCAGATTCTGTAAACTGCCCACAGCAGAGGATGGCATGCAGGGGGAGGGGATTTATATCATGCATATGAGTGTGAACAAGTGTAATCTTTCCTGACTCTCCCATTTAAGATTGAGCTTTTTATTACTCAATCTTTGTTTTGTTGTCCCGCGGGGATAGGCTGCATCAGAATGTGGAGGTTCCATTAACAATTGTGGCAATTTTGCCTTTTGCTTTCGCCCCTTTAGGTAAGAAAAAAAAATGAATAATACAGCACAACTTTCCTTGCTCCTCAAGTGCCTAAGTGTAATCTTTTCTTGACAGAGACACACATGGTCTGGTTGATTCTGGGAGCGCCCTGTGAATTGAAAGGCTTTAATAACTGAATAAGCTTGGAGCCCAAGTAAATTACAGAATTGTCCAACACCTTAAAAAGTGTTAAAGAAGGATTGGGGATAAGCCATGGATTAGGGAAAGTACATCTTTAAGTACATAATTTTTTAATATTATTATTATTAGACAATTCATGCATACCTAATAACAAGAAAATCAATGGATCTTAAGGCCTTGCTTTATTTTCTGAATAGAAATGTTATTCATGAACATGGTTTAAGAGCCTTAGAGACAGCATTATAAGAAGTCAGACAGCTGATCAAGCCCTTTTGCACAGTTGAAGACATTTTTAACCAACCATGAACCAATGACTAAAGGATGGCACTTAGAACATGGCAAATTTGATCAAGAGTTGTAGAGCTTCTTTGGAAAATAGAGGGAAAGGGAGAAAATCAAGATGGATTTTACCATTTCCAGCAATGTTTGTATTATGATATTAAATATTACAGTAGTATGATTATTAGTACATATAGTCCTTATAATCAAGCACATTGTGTTAAATTTTATGACCTTTGGTGTCATGGTTGTTAAATAAATCACTGTGGTTGTTAATTAAATCATACAGTCATTAAACAGGTCCAGCATCCCCATTACCTTTGCTTGTTAGAAGCCAGATGAGAAGTTGCAAATGGTAATAACATGACCCCAGGAGACAGGAAATGTCATAAATACAGGTAATTCTCAACTTATGACCACATTTATGTTGCTAAGTGAGAAATATTGTTAAGTGAGTTTTGTCCCATTTTACGACCTTTCTTGTCATATTTGTTACATTGTTAAATTAGTAACACGGTTGTTCAGTGAATCTGGTTTTCCATTGATTTTGTTTGTCAGAAGTTCCCAAAATGACTCTGGGACACTGCAATTGTCATAAATGTGAGCCAGTTGTCAAGCTTCTGAATATAAATCACATGACCAATGGTCATAAGTGTGAAAAATTGTCATAAGTCACTTTTTTCAGTGCCGTTATAACTTTGAATGGTCACTAAGCCAACTGTTGTAAGTTGAGGACTACTTGTATACTGTATGCCAAGTGCTCAAATTTTGATCACATAATTATGGGGATGTTGCAACAGTTGTTAAGTATGAGAACTGATTGCAATTAATTTTGTTCAGTGCTGTCATAACAGAAATAGTCACTAAATGAATGGTCCTAGTTGAGGATTACTTCCGTGATGTCTCAGCTATGAACATTTTACTTCAGGAATTAAAATAGCTGTACCTACACAGCAGAAAATAGGAGCAGTAGCATTAAATGGAAAACCTTTGGGGGAGTAAGCTGATCTGTCCAGGGAAGATGCAGCTTGCCCAATGTAGACTGCCAACCAGCCTAAGGAAGCAAAGCAGAGCTAGTTTGGTGTAATGGTTAAGGCATTGGGCTAGAAAGCAGAAGATGCTGGGTCTCCTTGAGTTCAAGTCCTGCTTTAGGCATGAAGCCAGATGGGTGACTTTGGGCCAGTCTTTCTCTCTCAGGCCAGCCCACCTCACAGGGCTGTTGGTGCGGAGAAAATAGGAGGAGGAAGATGTGTTGGATATGTTTGCCATGTTAAGTTATTGATAAAAATAATAAAACGGGAACAAGTAAATAAACAGAAACAAGTAAATAAACAGAGAATAGAATAGAATAGAATGCTGAAAGATTAAGAAGAATATGCCTTAAACTTAAAAGATCACTAGACCTAGTGGTGATTTATTTTGGCTAGCATCACAAATACCTGGAAATTGACCATCACTTATCTAAGTGACCTCCCAGAGTGATGTCTCAAGATACCTGACAAGAACCTCAGGATTAAAAAAAAATCAGAATTGAAAATTGTGTCAGTGGGCACTACCTATGTGCTGAAAGACCTGTAAAACATTAATGTTCAAGCTGCAGCAATTTAGGACAGCAGATGCCCCTTGAAGAATTCCACTCTCATACTTCCCCCAGCATCTCTAGAAAGCCAGCATGAATGAAAAGCATAAAATGGAATCCCTCCCACCGCTGCATCTGTTCAGTGATTGATGCTCAGAACAGTGGCACGATATATTTATCACCCTCTGTGTTAACTACAGTACTTCTTTTTAATTCTGCCATTCCGGAAAGCAGCATGTCTTCCAGATTCAGAGCTTTATCATCACAAAGCTTCTCGGAAGACAGCTATGTTAATCTAAAGGCAGAGAGAGAAACCCATCTACAATATCTAGATAGATATGGGGGGGGGGTGTTAAAAGACCAAAATGCCAGGGTCCTCTTCTTGGTTGAGAGACCAGGCAAGCCATGACCCTTCCATAGGAAACTAAGGCTAAAACAAAGAACAGTTGCAGAAATTGAGTATGTCTAGTTTAATGAAAACAAGGACTAGAACAAACAACCTAGAACTAAGGAGTAATTTCCTGACAGTTAGAACAATTAATCAGTGGAACGACTTGCCTCCAGAAGTTGTGGGTGCTCCATCACTGGAGGTTGTCAAGAATAGATAGTCAGAGCTTCCGGTTCTGGGTCGCAGTGCTGCGGTTGTGTAGAGAGACTTGTCTCTTCGTCGGCTGAGTTTCCCCCACCGGTAGACCCTTGATTGGGTCGAAAGTCGCCCTGGAGGGGCGACCACCATTGAGGAGGCTGCCTGTTTGACTGCAGAGGGGCGGCGGTGCCCTTTGCAGTCCAAGCGAGCTCCTTTGGGCCGATGGAGTAAAGATCGGTCAGTAAAATGGCCGATCACTTAGCTGCACCAGCCATAAGCCACAAGAACATCTAAGCAAAATAGAACCACCGTGGAAGATTCGGTGAGACCTTTCCTTGCCTTTCCCTCTCCTATTTACTCCTGTGAAAAGCCTTTGGGATCATTTCCTTATCTTTTTAAAGCGGCTTTGTTGATGGGGGAAGAAAAGACTTGGAACAAAAGAAAAATTAATTTTAACTTTTTCAATGGTTGATTTTATTTTTGAATATTTGGGAGTCCTAAAATCCCTGTTATAGAAACTTAATATGCTAGTATTTTGGAGAATTTTTTTTCTATTTTCTACTATTTTTATAACTAAAGAAAAGAAGGAAAAGAGGAAAGAAATTATTTTTATTGGGCGTCTGGAAAGACTGAACAACTGGTTAACCCTCTGGGGACATCTTGTGGTGAAATTATTTACTGCAATTGTTATTCCCTTTCTTTGGACTCTGAGTCTGACTTTAACCTTCAAATTATCTCAAAAGGGAAAGATAAAGAAGCTGTACAGCTGGGTGGAAGCGGATATTGACTGACTGTTATTAAATACAGCCTCCACCAAAAGAATAATGGCTTTATATACTATTGAAATGGAGGAACTCTGTCCAGATTTCAATTACAAGTATATATTGGACAAAATTCTTGAAAATACTGAACAAATAATTGCCTATACAAAAGAGATTATTTTTCAACGACAAATCAAAGTGCAAGGTGTAAGTGAGCACTTTGTAAGCAAAGAAACAGCAGAAGAGGTATATACTCAAGCGACTTGTCTTCAACCTTATCCACAATTTACTGAGATGGAGGAATTAAATTTACATCAGAACTACCAACCTACATGGAAAAAACTTTTGATGCTAATGAACAAATGACTTTTAGCATGGAAACTAAGGATGTTACCCCAGAAGGGCAGGCTGATCTCCAGACTCCAACTGATTACCTAACAGATAAAAAACCAATAGGAGGAGAGCAAAATAATATTAAAGAAGACTCTATATTATTTTATAGACAATCTATTGAGACTTTGGATGATTCAAAAATGACTGTAATTAAACTAGATGCAACTTCAAAAATGATGAAGATGGATATTCAACCACGAGCTATTAAGAATCGCTACAACTTTTTCACTAGCCTATTAAAATGGACAATGGGAGATTCTCCTGATTTATGCATTATGGCAAGAAATAGAGGGAGTTTTATTTGCGGATTTAAAAGCCTTACTATGGAAACCCGTTTGGAACAGAAAGAAAGCTAGAATAAGATATAAATATGGAATTTAAGATTACATTTATGGGTTGCAATGGCTTTATAGAGATGTGGATTGATTTGGATTTGGATTTTTAAAAGGTATTTTTAGGATAAGATTTAGAATTTAATATTGAAATATAGTAAGAATATGTTTTTGGAATAATAGATCTTCCTTCTTTTCTCTTTCTTTTTCTTGGTTTCTTTTTGTCTGTTTCTATTTTTTTTTCCTATGCTTTTTTTATTATTAGATATGATAGCTAATTTGTGGAGCTATAATGATAAAAAGATTGTAATGATGGAAGAGATGAAATTAATAGATGAAGACTTACTGAATAAGAAATAGAATATAGTTGAGAAATGTAAGAATGTAATTATGGAAATAATATGCTTAAATAAAAGAAATTATAAACACCCAAATTGTAAATAATATTTTTGTTTAAGGCTAAGTTAGATATGGTATTTGGAAATTAATAAACCTAAAAACAGGGTTTGATTTACATCGATGAAAGATTGCTGATAACTTCTGTTGATTAAGAGAATTCTTATTTAGGAAGGTATTAATGAATTAATTTTACTTAGAAATGTATTATTTGACTATATTATTCTAATTGTTAGAGAGGGAAATTTTAAGAAGCATTATTTGAGCTATATATGTATGATGTTATTGTACCTAACTGATTACCCTATCTCCATGTTGTTTCTCAAGCATTCTGGTGTAAAAATGGAAAAATCGATAAAATTATTTGGTAAAAAAAAAACCGAATAGATAGTCATTTGTCTGAAATGGTATAGGGTCTTCTGTTTGAACAGTGGGTTGGACTAGAAGATGTCCAAGGTCCCTTTCAACTCTGTTCTGTTATTCTGTATAGGCACTCTGGAAACCACAAATGATCTCTGTTCCTGTAAATAATAATAATAACAACAACAACAAAATACAAAGACCTACAAACAGAAATAGAAAGACTGTAGCAAAGGCAAGCAAGGGTAGTACCAATAGGTGCCTTGGCTGCAATCCCAAAACAACTAGAGCACTACTTGAACACCATTGGCATTGACAAATTTGCCATTAGTCAATTGCAAAAGGTGGCCTTACTAGGAACTGCTTCCATCCTGTGACAATATCTGTAATACCATCAAACATCCACATCTGCCTATCCCAGGTCCTTGGTAAGGACTCGATAGGTAGACAAAAATGCCAAATCCAGTCTGAACATCTTGCTAACTGTGCGATGATTAATAATAACAATAATAATAACAACAACAATAATAATAACAGCTGCCGTTATAACTGAATACCTGGGATGCAAAATCAACAAAGAAGAAAAACAAACAAACAGTGCACCACAAAAATGGAAGGTTAGACTAGAAAATAAGATCAGCAAGTTAAGATCACATGCAAGCAAGCTAGAACAGATGAAAGAAAAGAAGCTGAAGAAGAAGAAGACCAAAGAATACCTAATCAAGAAATACCACTTAGAAACAAGGAAGATCAAGGAAGCACTGGAAATAATAAAGCAACAAATAACAGCTATAGCCAGGAAAATCAGTAGTTATGAAGCTCGAATTGCAAACTATAGGCAGAACCTCCAATTTCAATCCAATCAGAAACATTTCTACCAATCCATCAATGGAGAAACTGCAAGGAATCAGTCAGTACCTGACAAGGAAGAAACAGTGCAGTTCTGGAAGCAGATATGGGATAAACCAAAGAAATACAACAAGGATGCGGCTTGGTTAAAAGAGGTGGATGCAAATAAAACAGAAGTTGAAATGAAAGAACTAGTAATAACAACAAAAATGGTAGAAAAAAGAGCAAAGAAAATCAAAAATGTGTCAGCACCAGGTGAAGATGAACTGCATGGGTTTTGGTTGAAACATCTAACTGTTATACACCCACTCATTGCCAAGCAATTCAACAATATCCTACAAGGAGGAGAAATTGAAAAGTGGCTAACAACTGGGAAAACCTACCTAATAATGAAAAATCCAGCAAAAGGGGCAACACCAGGTAACTACAGGCCAATTACCTGCTTACCAACAACATTCAAATTACTAACTGGTGTGGTAGCTGATGCAGTACAACAGCATCTAGCTGAAAACAATCTCTTTCCACCTGAGCAGAAAGGAAACCGCCCCAATAGCAGAGGAACAAAAGATCAACTCCTAATAGACAAAATGATCTTGGAAAACTGCAAGAGAAGGAAGACCAACCTGAATGTGGAATGGATTGACTACAAAAAGGCATTTGACTCTCTGCCACATGACTGGATAATCAAGTGCCTAGAAATAACAGGAGTCAATAGAAACATCAGAAAATTTGTGCAAAGATCGATGGCACAATGGAAGACACAGTTGCAGATCAATGGTGAGAGAGTGGGAGAGGTTAATATCAAGAGAGGAATATTTCAAGGAGATTCATTATCACCATTACTATTTATTATTGCACTGTTTCCTCTGTCAACAATACTGAATAACTCAGGACATGGTTATCAAACATCAAAAACATCTGCTAGACTATCCCACCTCCTTTACATGGATGATCTGAAGCTGTATGGAAAAACATCATCTGAAATAGAATCGCTGCTCAACACTGTCCGTATATATAGCCAAGATATTGTAATGGAGTTTGGCTTGGACAAATGTGCCACACTTACTATAAAACAAGGAAAAATAATGAAAACTGAAGGAATCAAGATGCCCCACGAAAATAACATTAAGAGTCTGGATGAGGAAGAGTACTACAAATACTTGGGTATCCTTCAAGCTGACAACATCAAGCACACTGAAGTCAAGAAAAAGATTAGAGGTGAATACATCAAGAGAGTGAAGAAGATCTTAAAGTCAAAACTCAATGGAGGAAATACCATAAAGGCAATCAACACCTGGGCAATTCCAGTCATTAGGTACACAGCTGGAATAGTGGACTGGACTCAAGCAGAACTAAAAGCAATGGATAGGCAGACCAGAAAAATAATGACAATGAATCATGCCCTTCATCCAAGCAGTGACATTGATAGACTTTATCTACCAAGGCAAATAGGTGGGCGTGGAATGCTACAAGTACATAAGATGGTTGAAGAAAAAAAAATGGCTTTGGAAGAATATCTGAAGAACAATGATGAAGATGCACTGAAATTAGTATATCAGGAAGGCTTACTAACTACTGGAGAGACCAAACTGGCCTACAAGAAAGACCAAATGAAGAAAAGAATAGAGGCATGGGAAGACAAAGCACTACATGGCCAATACATGAAAAAAAATAGCTGGGAAAGCAGATAATAATAAAACCTGGCAATGGCTAAGAGCAGGAAAATTGAAGAAAGAGACCGAGGGACTAATTCTGGCTGCACAAGACCAAGCCTTGAGGACAAATGCATACAAAGTCAAAATTGAGAAGAGAGCAACAGACAGTAAGTGCCGCCTATGCAAAGAAGCTGAAGAAACAGTGGACCACTTGGTAAGCTGTTGCAAGAAGATTGCACAGACTGATTACAAGCAGCGGCATGACAAAGTAGCAACAATGGTGCATTGGAGGATCTGCAAAAAATATCTTTTGCCTGTAAGCAAAAACTGGTGGGATCATAAAATAGAGAAAGTCATAGAAAATGATAAAATTAAACTGCTCTGGGACTCCAGAATTCAAACAGACAAGCACTTGCAACATAACACCCCAGACTTAACAATTGTCGATAAGAAAGACAAAAAAGTCTGGATAGTGGACGTGGCAGTGCCTGGAGACAGAAGAATAGACGAGAAAGAACTGGAGAAGATAACAAAATACAAAGACCTACAAATAGAAATAGAAAGACTGTGGCAAAAGCAAGCAAGGGTAGTACCAATAGTCATAGGCTCCTTGGGTGCAATCCCAAAACAACTGGAGCACCACTTGAACACATTGGCATTGACAAATTCGCTATTAGTCAATTGCAAAAGGCGGCCTTATTAGGAACTGCTTCCATCCTGCGACGATACCTGTAATACCATCAAACATCCACATCTGCCTATCCCAGGTCCTGGGTAAGGAATCGATAGGTAGACAAAATGCCAAATCCAGTCTGAACATCTGGCTGACTGTGCCATGATCAGTAATAATAATAATGTTGGAAGGGATCTTGGAGGTCATCTAGTCCAACCCCCTGCTCAGGCAGGAAACCCTATACCATTTCAGACAAATGGCTGTCCAGTCTCTTCTTAAAAACTTCCATTGTTGGAGCATTCACAGCTTTTGGAGGCAGGTTGTTCCACTGATTAATTGTTCTCACAGAAAATTTCTCCTTAGTTCTGGGTTGCTTCTTTCTTTGGTTGGTTTCCATCCGTTGCTTCTTGTCCTGCCTTCAGGTGCTTTTGAGAATAGATTGACACCCCCCCCCTTCTCTGTGGCAGCCCCTCAAATATTGAAACACTGCTATCATGTCATCCCTCGTCCTTCATTAAAGTAGACATACCCAATTCCTGCAACCATTCTTTATACTGTATGTTTTAGGCTCCAGTCCCCTAATCCTCTTTCTTGCTCTTCTCTGTACTCTTTCTAGAGTCTCAACATCTTTTTTACATCGTGGTGACTTTTGTGTTTCGAGATTCGAGGCATTGAAGCACGACACATCATAAAACAAGTTTCTTTATTTCACCTTAACTCCACTCCAAGCAACTGCAAAATAGGCATGCAGGCCTTTTATAGTTTTCCAACCCCCAGGCAGCCCAGCCAATAGGAATCCTTCTTTCTTCATCCCTTGCACATGCGCAGTAGTCCAGCGCTAGCCTGTCTGATCCCGGGAAGCATTTAGATTGCCCGGGACCATTTGCAACATTTCTGGGCCTGCTGAGTTTCCTCATCAGGCCCAGGACACAACACCCCTCCCCCCTAGATAGAACACACACACTTCCAATTTGTTCACAATAATAATAATAATAAAAAGAAAATAATATTCCTGCTCACACACAGGAAACATTCTTATAAAATAACAGGGTTCTCTAAACAACCCAGCCTTTAATGTGGATTTCCTTTGTCTCTCTTCTATTCCGCATAAGTCTGTCTCCTATCCTAGATCAGTAAGGTTTCCTTGTGCTGACAGGAACCTCACATATTCACCTAGATGCTTAGGAGGGGCCTTAGCTCTTTGTGACCTACACAAAGTCAGGGAGGGTGCCTGGCCTGTCAGCTCACCTGCCCGGCTAGGCAGACCAGGACTTGTACTTAAGGGCGCCTGGCCTACCGGCCCGTCTGGTGAGCTCACTAGACCAGGACTTTTATGAACAAATTTTGCAGGTGACCCCTGGTGAGGCGGGCTGGCAGAGTTGTCGGGGGTCTCCCCAAAGTCCCTTAGAGCAGAGGATTTCCCCAATCCCCTGGAGTGGCTGAGGACTCCCCAACTACCCTGGATGGCTCCAGGGAACTTAGTCCCTCGAGCCCGCGACCAGTCTCAGACATGACCTGTGTTGCAGGTGTGCCCCAATAATTCCATTCCCCCTGTGAGTGGCTGGGGTGCCAGAGTCAGGAGCTGCCTCTATGGCAAACCCCTCCTCAGGAGAATTCCTGTCTGGAGCTCTTGCGGATACACATGACTCCCTGTTTGGCGCAATAACTGAACCGTGAGGATGCCCTTGCTCCTCCCCTGGGAAGTCCCTAGCGACTTGTGGTAATTCCCAGGAACAGTGAGTCTCAAAATGTTGACCTGAAGTGTGACTTAGTTCATGGGTCCCCTCCCCCCCAGAGCGGAGGCAGGGGCAGAATCAACAGGGGACAACCGCCAGTGCAGTTGATTGATGTGATGCCACAGGACGCGGCCTTCTCCCAAGATCACTTCGTATGATAGAGGTCCAGAGATCTTACAGATGACAGTAGGAACCCAGAGATGTCCAGGACCATAGTTCCTTGCCTAAACCGGGTCGCCCACCTGGAGCCTTCTAGGAGCCCATGGCTGTGACACCTGTGAAGACACCCGGTCTAGGTGCAGTCTGTCTAACTTCGTGATGAGACAGCGGCCCCAAGCGTGTGATCAATGGCAGTTTCTGCAGCCACATCCCTAGCATTGAGGGGAGATTCAGGTAGTTGCTGAATAGAAAGAATATTAATAGCAGGGGCAGGATCTGCCTCTATGTGAGTGAGAGGTAGCCTACTGAGGCCATCTGCATGGCCCATTTCTTTGTCAGGTCTGTGAATGAGCGTGTAGCCATATGCTGACAGGAAGATGGACCACCTCAGCATACGGCGGGAAATGATGTGAGGGGTTTGTTTGGTCATTGTAAACAACCCCAGCAAAGGCTTGTGGTCTGTATAGATCATGAAGTGACGGCCATATAAGAAATCATGGAATTTCTTTATGCCAGCCACTATTGCCAAGGCTTCTTTGTCAATCTGAGCGTAATTCCTCTTTGCAGATGACAGGGTCCTTGAGTAGTAAGCCACAGGGATTTGTGTTCCATCAGCCTTTAGGTGACTGAGTACTGCACCCACCCATAAGGGGATGCATCACAAGCGATGCATACAGACAGTTGCTCATTAAAATGGGCTAATACCGCATTTGATGAGAGCAAGGCCTTGACCTCTTTAAAACTCCTGTCATGGACTTTAGTCCACTGCCATGGAGCTTGCTTCTCTAAGAGCCGGTGTAATGGCTCAGCCACAGCAGCCTTATGGGGAAGGAAAGTATGATAGAAGTTAAGAAACCCCAAGAAACCCACCCTGTGTTGGCTGGGGACCCTGGTAGCTTTCTGAAGGGATTCTTCCCGAGGTTGCACCTGCTGGTGACCCAAACAAACGGTGGCAACGTGGCCTTGCTTACCACATGCCTGGCAAATGGCAGAGCGGAACCGGCAGTCCGTGCGCTTGTGGCGTCCTCCACAACTGAGACACTGAAGGGCTGCTGGGGCCTTGTCTGGTTTCTCTCGTGCTCTTCTTACCGCCAGCTGGTGAAGTCTGTCCACCTCCTCTTCAGTATCCGAGTCTTGGACTTCCTGAGTGACCTCTTGATGGATGGTCACAATGGCTGGAGTATTTCTGGTGAGCCGCAGAGCCTTCACAGCACCACCTGCTACTTCTTCAGCTGCAACTTTGCGTAAGACATCTTGGAATGTGACTTCAGCTTTAGCAAAGATCTTTTGTTGCAGCTTCCTGCTTCTAAGGCCGCAGACGAAATGGTCTCGTAAGCATTCTTTCAGGTCCTTGAATTCACAAGGCCTGGCAGCTTGTCTCAAAGCAGCGATGAACTCAGCAGTGGACTCGTCCGGCTTCTGATCCCTCTGCTCAAAAGCATGCCTCCATGCAATCACAGAAAGCTTGGGATGAAAGTGATCCTTCAGCATGTTCTTTAGATCTGTATAGGTGACAGACTCCAGAGGTGCCGGGGCTACCAGGTTCTTGGCTACATCGAAAGTGTCCTGACCACAGACGTACAGCAGAGTTGCCACTTTCAAGCCGTCTTCTTGAACCTGGTTGACCCTTAGGTAATTTTCCACCTGGGCCACGTAGGAGTTCTAGCGCTCCAGGTGAGAGACGTCGAACTCGGACAGACATCCAATCTTTGACATATTCTGCTTCAAATGCCTCGCTGCAAGCCTTCGTTGAGGGGAAGGGCCCATTTGCCAAGCTCATCTCCAGTGATGCTGTACTGGCAGGTGAGTGCAGAGCTGGACGCCGATTTCCCAGGCTTCATGCTCTTCAGGTGAGGCTTATCCTCTTCTTACTGCCTTGTAGTGATCCCACCTTTGTCGCCACTTTTGTGTTTCGGGATTCGAGGCATTGAAGCATGACACATCATAAAACAAGTTTCTTTATTTCACCTTAACTCCACTCCAAGCAACTGCAAAATGGGCACGCAGGCCTTTTATAGTTTTCCAACCTCCAGGCAGTCCAGCCAATAGGAATCCTTCTTTCTTTGCGCCTTGCGCATGCGTAGTAGTCCGGCGCCAGCCAGTCTGGTCCCGGGCAGCTTTTAGATTGCCTGGGACCATTTGCAACATTTCTGGACCTGCTGAGTTTCCTCATCAGGCCCAGGACACAACAGTGACCAAAGCAGGATGCAGTATTCCAGTATGGCCTTACCAATGCATTGTAAAGTGGTATTAAACTTCACGTGATCTTGATTCTATTCCTCTGTTAATGCAGCCTAGCACTGTGCTGGTATATCTCAAAGTGTTGGTGCCAGAGAAGTTGCTACCAAGGCTAAGATGATGATCAGCTGCCCACATTTAATGAATAGTGAATATATTGTGCAGTCATACCTGCCTTTCTTCCCAGCAAAAAAAAAATCTCTTTAAAAATTTCCTACCTCCAGAAGCATTTAATTAATTCAAAGTCATATTGGTGACATTTTGGCTTTCAGGATGCAAGCAGGCAGGAATACTTGAATCCATCCATGACTGTAATAAGTCATTGCTTCATAATTAACAATAATGGTTATTAGGTAGGCAAGGTGGAAAGGAACAAGCAGACCCATTCATTCCCCCAGGCCTACTCTTTTTTCGGGCAATGGAGGGGGAGAACATCAAGACTAATGAAGTCTTGAGAACATGTCCAAATTTAGAAAGTTTTGCCCTATCAACTTTCTCAAAGCTAAGGAAAAGCGAGCAGCATCTGCTGCCAGGGTGCAGTCAGAAATTACATGCTCCTAATTTTTTTTTAACAAAGAGATGATGTCTTAAAGAGATGAAAAGCTCTTTAGCATGAGAAATTATGCTTGTTAAAAGACAAACATTAACAAAATAATCATAAATCATCTGCCAGGTCTGATTTTCAAATTCATTTATTTTGACTGATATGCCAGAGAATCTCATTTTGCTAAGGTAATTAGATCCTTAACACCATTTTTTGTGGGGCAGAGTAGGTCAGCAAAGAGACAGTAAGTTAAAAGAAACCCAGCAAACAGACCGATTTTTTGCACAAGATGATCCTGATAGAGACATCAAAAGGAAGGGAAAACTAGAGAACAGAGGCACTTTGTTAAATATCTAATTCAGCAAAAAAATTAATTTGGGATTTTTATTTTTTATTTTTTTCAGCAGAAGTAAAAATACATAGAACACAAGAGGTATCATTAGTCCAAGAGGAGTAGGCAGAAGTCCAGGACTGCAATAGGCAAATTGTTACCGAAATATAGCAAAGTTGAATTATCCCAATTTAAAGCAAGTGAACTATTCATTTTGCTTACTGCAAAATGTACTAAAACAGCAGAGTTGAAATATCACAATTTAAAACAGGCAAACTATTCACTTTGCTTACTGCATTTGGCAGTCCTCGACTTATAATCATTCATTTAGTAACCATTCATAGTTAGAACCAGACTGAAAAGAGTGAGTTATGACTGGTCCTTTTACTTACAACGGTCACAGCATCCATGGTCATGTGATCAAAATTTGGATGCTTGACCACGAACGTGTGTTTATGATGCAGCATCCCAGGGTCATGTGATCTTTCCAGCCAGCTTCTAACAAGCAAAATCAATGGGGGACTCTGGGTTCACTTAACAATCATGTGATTCACTTAACAACTGCAGTGATCACTTGCAGCCGTGGCAAAACAAGTTGTAAAATTGTTCAACACCTCTGGAAGACAAGTTGTAAAACCATCTTTGTTGTGTCCTGAGCCTGCAAAAGCAGGCTCGGGACATTGCAATGGTCCCGGGCTGTTGCAAGCTACCTGGGACCATACTGAGTGGCGCCAGCCTGCGCGCATGCGCAAGACGCAAAAGCGCGCCATTCTTCGTTACCTTTTTGCCCGGGGATTCTACTTAAAGGCAAAGAGGCCTGCGAGCCTCTGAGTTGTGTCGGAGAGAGCTGAAGAGAATAAAAGCTGTTAGAAACATCAGAATGTGTGCTCTTCTTTCGCCATTGACTCGAGGACTCAACACTGGTGACGAAGGTGGGATCGCTTACAAGATAAAGAAAGAAGACTTGTAAGGCTTACCCAAGGAGTCCTGGAGAAAGGAAGACGGCGTTAAACTCAGCACTTGGCCTGCCAGTACAGCGTCACTGGAGGTAAGCTGGCTGATAGACCCCTTCCTAGAATAAAAAGCAAGGATGGCGAAGATAGGGAGATTGTCTGAATTCGACGTTACTCACCCAGAAAGATGGGAGTTTTATGTCGTTAGAGTAGAAAATTACTTTAGAGTGAATCAAGTTAGAGAAGATGGCTTGAAGGCCACTACTTTGCTGTGTGTCTGTGGTCAAGATGCATTTGAAATTGCAGAAAATTTGGCAGCTTCTGCTCCTCTTGAGTCTGTCACTTATACAGACTTAAAGAAATTATTGAAGGAACATTTCCAGCCCAAGTTATCTGTCATTGCGTGGAGGCACACGTTTGAACAGAGGGATCAAAGAGCTGGTGAATCAGCCAAAGAATACATTGCAGCCTTGAGAAGAGCAGCCAAGCCCTGTGACTTTAAAGATTTAGAAGAAAGGCTGAGAGACCATTTTGTATGCGGGCTAAGGAACAGAGACTTGCAACAGAGACTCTTTGCAAAAGAAGACATTTCTTTCCAAGATGCTTTGAGAGAGGTCACTGCAGAAGAGGCAGCAGGTGGGGCGGTCAAGAACATGAGGCCCATCAGGAACAACCCAGAAGCAGTTTCCGTGCACCATGAGGGAGTCCAAGAGAGCTCGGAGGGAGATCCTGAAGATGAAGTGGATCATCTCTACCCATCCAAAGAAAGGAAGCAGAAGGAAGGCAAAGAAAAGGCTCCAGCTGTGTCCAAGTGCTTCGGGTGTGGAGGTCACCACAAGAGGGCCGACTGCAGGTTCTGTTCTGCAATCTGTAAAGCTTGTGGCAGGCAAGGCCACATAGCATCTGTTTGTCTGGGCCGTCAGAAGGCACAGCCTCGAGAAGAATTGTGTCTGAAAGGTACCAGGGTCCCCAGCCAAAACAGAGTGGGTTTCTGTGCATCACGTAGAAGTATTTGTAGAACAGGCACACACAAGCCACTTAAAAAGAAACTGTCACTTAAGGTGAGATTGCAAGGAGTTCCATTGGTTATGGAGCTGGACACTGGGTCTGCTCTTTCAATCATTTCCATCCACACTTTCAGGAAGATTTGCAATAGCAGTGGGTTCCAGGCCAAACTTAGGCCATCCAATATAATCTTAATAGATTTTCAAAATTCCAAGGTGTGTGTAAAGGGGGAGGCCACTCTTACAGTACAGCACAAGGATTTTGAAGGTCCATTGGATGTATTGGTAGTTGGGGGTGTGTTTTTGTAAAGTTAGATCTGGCACAGGCTTATCAACAGTTACCTGTTGATGAAGCTGCTGCTGAAGCACAGACTATTGTAACCCATAGAGGGGCATTCAAAGTCAAGAGACTACAATTTGGAGTAAATGTAGCTCCTGGAATATTCCAAAGTGTTATGGAAAACACCCTGAGAGGTATCCCTGGGGCTTGCCTCTATTTTGATGATGTCCTTATTGCTGGAGAATCCACTCAGAATTTAGCTGAGAGATTGAGGGCTGTTTTGCTCCGTTTCAGAAAAACAGGCCTAAAACTTAAAAAAGATAAATGTAAGATAGGAGTTACTTCTACAGATTTCCTGGGATTCAGAATAGATGCCAGGGGTATTCACCCTGCTGACTCTAAATTAAAAGCTATACAGCAGGCTCCTAGGCCTAAGTCTAAAGCTGAGTTACAAGCATTCCTAGGCCTCTTGAATTTTTACAACGCCTTCCTACCCAATAAGGCTAATGTAGCAGAACCACTTCATAGGGTTTTAGACAAGCAGGCAATGTGGCAGTGGTCCCAAGTACATGAAAAAAGTTTCAATGAGGTCAAGGCCTTACTTACATCAAATGATGTGCTTGCACATTTCAATGAAACCCTTCCTGTCTGCATCGCTTGTGATGCTTCCCCTTATGGGGTGGGGGCTGTACTTAGCCACTTAAGAACTGATGGAACTCAGGTTCCTGTTGCATATTACTCCAGAACTTTGTCCTCTGCTGAGCGAAATTATGCTCAGATAGATAGAGAAGCCTTGGCCATTGTAGCTGCAATTTTAAAATTCCATGATTTTTTATATGGCAGACATTTCACAGTCTATACCACAGGTCGGCAACCTGCGGCTCCGGAGCCGCATGCGGCTCTTTGAGCCTTCCCCTGCGGCTCCCAGCCTCCTCTGCCTTTGCAGAGAGAGACAGAGAGAGGAATTGCGCTTCCCTGCTTCTCTCTCTCTCTCTCTCTCTCTCTCTGTGTGTGTGCTTTTCTCTCTCTCTGTGTGTGTTTTTTTTGTGTGTGTGTGTGTGTGTGTGCCGAGGAGCTGAAAAGCTTACTGGGCGGAGCTCCTCCCTTTGCTGCGTCTCTGCAGGAAGCAGGAAGGGCAGGAGAGAGCCAGCTAGCCCAGCTAGGCTGACCCAGGAATTCTGGGAGTTGAAGTCCATGAGTCATAAAAGAGACGAGGTTGCCTACCCCTGATCTTGTTGGACAACAGCCTGAAGCTTGTCAGGTGAGCAGCAGATAGGAGAGGGGGGGAGGAGAAAGAGAGAGAGAGAGAAAGAGAGAGAGGGAGAGAGAGAGAAAGAGAGAGAGAGGAAAGAGAGAGAAAGAAAGAGAGCGGGGGAAGAGGAGTGGCAGACCAAGGGCAGATAGAGAGGGAGAGAGAGAGACAGAGAGAGAGACCCTTTTGACATCTAAAATGAAGGTAACACTGCATATATCCTTTTTTTACCTGTGTGCGTGTGTGTGTGTGTATACATACATACATATACATATATATACACACACACACACACACACACATACATACACACACAAACACACGCACCCCTATAATAAAGGTAAAAAAGGATATATGCAGTGTTATCTTCATTTTAGATATCAAAATGGTTTTGCGGCTCCCAGTGTTTTGTTTTTGGTGGGAAACGGGTCCAAGTGGCTCTTTAAGTGTTTTGGGTTGCCTACCCCTGGTCTATACTGACCATAAGCCTCTGTTGGGGTTGTTCACCACTACAAAACAAACTCCCCATATTATCTCTCCTAGAATGCTGAGATGGTTTATTTTTTTGTCTGCCTATGATTTTTCCTTGATTCACAAACCTGGCAAGGAAATGGGCCACGCTGATGGCCTAAGTAGATTACCTCTGCAACTGGTAGAGGCTGACCCTGCCCCTGCCATCAATATTCTCTCCATTCAGGCGTTGCCTGAGTCTCCCCTAAATGCCAGGGATGTGGCTATTGAATCAGCCACAGATCTCACGCTGACTCATGAACTGTCATGGGTTTTGTCTGGATGGCCTGAGAGTCGTCCAGGTACTGAGTTCCAAAGCTTCTGGCTCAAGAAGCATGAGTTATCCACTTTTCAGGGTTGTCTGTTGTGGGGCAGCAGAGTAGTTATTCCTACCTCATTGAGACCTAGAGTCTTGGCTTCTCTCCATGAGGGTCATCCTGGCATTGTCAGGATGAAAGCGCTTGCACGCAGCCATTTATGGTGGCCAGGATTAGACAGGGAAATAGAGGCCCAAGTGCATGGATGCCACTTGTGCCAGCGTTCACGCCCTGAAATGCCTCAGGCTCCTGTGCATAGATGGGAGGAGACACAGTCACCTTGGTCTAGGGTGCATGTGGATTACACTGGGCCCTTTCAGGGACAATTCTTTTTGGTCCTTGTTGACAGCCATTCAAAGTGGCTTGAGGTTGTTCCTGTCTCTTTCACTACTGCTGCCAAGACCATTCAAGTACTGAGAGGGATTTTTGCTGCACATGGCCTTCCAGATGTTCTGGTTTCTGACAATGGTCCTCAATTCACTTCTTCCGAGTTTCAGGCTTTCTTGCAGGCCAACATGATTCGTCAGGCAACTTCGGCACCATTCCACCCTTCCACCAACAGTATTAAAGTGGGAAGCTGGAAAAATACTGATTGTCCGACAGAGAATGTGGGTGAAAGGGAGGTTTTCCTGCTTACCAGACAACCCTTAAAATTAGAATGGCCAGACATCCTGTTCTCAGCTCTGCACATGATATATTGCAAACTGTTTATCACATGGTGTATTGAAAACTGCTTAACACTTGAAATATTACTAACTGCTAAAAGCATTCCTATGTAAAAGAGGAACTATCGATTATAATCATGTCTAGTAATTTTCCTATGTTAAAATAAGGAACTATAGAATGTAACCATGTATGGAATATGACTTACTCAGGAAATAACCATGTATGAAGGGTTATAAAAATGATCATCAATGCCTAGTCTGGTGTTCAGACTTTTTTTAGCTATGATAGCTCTCTGAACCTGCGCAATAAACTTCCCTTTCCTTAAAAGAGCTGACTCAAGTCTCTCACTTCTACAACATTTTCTGGTGCATTGGCCGGGAATCTTGAGTGAGGCGATGTTTCGCTGAGGACGGCTTGACCCTTCGGACCTGCTGGAAAGCCATCTCTGAACTATTCTCCAGGCGCCGTGGGGGTGTGTTTCCTCCAGGAGACAGATGTGACTTCTCAGCAGAGCCGACAGTGCTGAGGGCCAGTCCAAGAACCCTTTGGGAAAGGAAGTCTGAACCAGCTCCTGGCCAGGACAAGTGTAACAACAAGGCAGGCGAGTATGTGTTTAAAGTAATTGTACCTATCTCACTTGAAGATAGAAGAGGGGGCCTGATCACTCCTCTGGACTCGGGACGGCGATCCTAAAGAAGTCCGTGTTAGGCTGTGTGGGTGGTTAAGCCAGTGCATTCCCTACTAGTGACCGTTGGAACGTCCGGCACTGTAGGTCATTGGCAGTGTGTTAGGATGGGGGGGGGCGTAGCAGTGTTCCCAGCACACTGCTGGAATGCATGATAAAGGGATTTGATAAGTACTGTAATCATACCCAGTATAAGGTTCCCTATCCAAAGGTAACTAGGGATAGGCTGCAATTTTTATGTGAGCATCAATGGCCTCACATGGATGTGGGGTGGCCTCCAGAGGGAACTTTTAAGCTCCAAATCATTGATGACCTCATCTCTCTGATAGCAGCCCATGAGGAAAACTATCCTAACGAATTTCAATATATAGATCAGTGGGGGGATGCAGTAGCAGGACAGGCAGATGAGTTATTGCAATGTCAGGCTGAAATGGTTCGTTTGTGTGTGGCCAGACCTAAAGGGAAAAAGCTTCAGGTTGAGACTAAAAGAGTCAAGGATGTGAAGATTTTAGAGACTAAGGTATCAGATGTAAAGAAAGAGATAAAGGTGGAAGTAGAGGAAGTAATCCTTAGACCCCCTCCCTATGTGCCGGCCTTTCCCCCATGCCCCCAGTGCTGGCTGCAGCAGCTGCTGTGCCTGGGGATGGGCTGACTGCTTCTGCTGTGCCTGGGGACATGCAACCAGTTGTGAGGCAGAAACAAAGGGGGAGGCTGTCGGCCCCCAAGGAGGAAGGGGATTTGGAAGGTCTCTCTGTAAATGTGAGGGGAGAAGTAAGTAAAGAGGACGTGGCAGGATGTACAGCAATTGTTGAATACTTTGTTGACTCCCGAGGAAAGGGAGAAGTGGAAGGCTGCTGTTAGGCAGTGCTTGAAAGATAGGTTGCCAGCTGTGCAGGATATACAGCCAGAGTTGGAAACAAGGGCACCAGAGAAGGATCCAGAGTGGAATGCACAGGATCCACCACAGATGAGATTGCTGAAGGAATATCAGAATTTAGTAGTAGAGGCTCTTCGCAAGGCTGGAAAGCCTTCGGTGAATATGTTAAAGCAGTCTTTTGTGATGCAGGAAGCAGATGAAAGTCCAGAGAGTTTCCTGCAGAGATTGATTGAGGCTTATGAGCTTTATACTCAGGTTGATCCAAGGGTGCAGATAATGTGAGAATGTTGAATGAGAGGTTCATAGCACAGAGCTATGATGATATAAGGAAGCATTAGGGAAGAATGCTACAGAGTTGTTGGAAGTGGCAAGGAAAGTGTTTGTTAATAGGGATAAGGTGGAAAAGAGAGAGAGAGATGCGAGGATGCGTAAGAAGACAGAGTTGTTGGCTGTGGCATTGTAAGGAGGAAGGTCATTGGCAAAGAGAATGTCTTAGAAGGCAGATGAGAGGAAGAGGTTAGAGAGGAAGAATAGGTAGAAGATGTGGGGGTGTTGAAGGTGGACCCACCACTAGGCTTCCCTTTAGGGGAAGGGGACAGAGAGGAACCCGAGGGTATAAAGGAGATTGGGATAGAGAGAGGGAAGTTGAAGGAATTGGATTGGCAGGGACCGGATGGATGGATTGAGCAAGGACATAGAGCTTTAGGCTGGGAAAGGAAGCAAGCAGTGTTAGCTATTGCTGAACCCCTAAATAGGCAACAGTTAAGGGATTTTTAGGTTTGGCAGGATTTTGTTGAATATGGATACCAAATTATGCCTTATTAGCAGCACCTCTTTCTTTGGCTACAAAAGGGGGTGATAGAGAGCCTTTTGAATGGGAGGGAGAACAAAGGAAAGCCTTTGAGGAAGTGAAACGAGCCCTCACATCTGCCCCTGCCTTAGCCTTGCCTAACTTGGAAAAGCCTTTCAATTTGTATGTCAATACCAGGAAGAATGTTGCCTTGGGGGTGCTGACACAACAATTGGGGCAGTGGCAACGCCCGGTGGCTTACTTATCTAAACAGTTGGATGGGGTTGCTCAAGGCTGGCCACATTGCTTGAAGGTTCTTGCTGCTATAGCAGTCCTTTTACAGGACTGTAATAAATTGACCTTCTCATGTCCCATAAGTGTCCACACCCCTCATGCAGTCCATTCTATCTTGGATAATAAAGGGCATCTGTGGATCAGCAGCCAAAGGCTTTTTAAGTAGGAACTATGTTATTGAACAAACACCACCTAGATTAGTAACAAGATGTCATCCTTTTAAACCTGGGGATAGGGTGTGGGTGAAACATTGGAAACACGAACAACTGGAAGGGAGATGGAGAGGACCTTATGAAGTAATAATGGCCTCTCCTTTAGCTATAAAGATTGCAGAATCTAAATCCTGGATCCACTGGACTAGAGTCAAAGCAGCCACAGAACCTCTGTGGACAGTGAACAGGGACCCCAAGGTTCCTACCAAACTCACTCTTAAACGTGTTTAGTGTGTTTAATGAATATTTTATTGTTTGTATAACAGATATTATATTAGCACAAGTGTATCCTGCACATATATCTACGACTGTCTGACTGGAATTCAACCCCCTGCTAAGCCACCACCGGAAGCTGGCTTTCTACGCACGGGAGAAGAAAGGATGAAAGGCTTCTTTCTACTTTTATATAGTACTATTGTTGCATGTAATAATGTTTGTCTTTCTAATTTAGGCCAATGGAGCAAGGCAGAAGAAGCTCCATGCATTATTCAATCTTGTGCTCTAGGCACTGGCACTTGTGAAGGTCATCCCCCTATTGGTTTTTCACCAGAATGCTGAAATGGTATCTTGCCTCATCCTTGTCAATTTCCACTAGTGTTTGACAGAATAGTGAAAGAAACTTGCATTACTGTGGAGGAATTTGCACGTGCAGCAAACTGCCATGCATTGCCCCCCACAAACCTCACAACCTTTTGATACCCTTTGTCCCAAGGAAGCAGCCAAAAGATCACCCCCTTTTTGACTTAATATCTTACCTACCTAAATAATAAGTTTCCCCTTATCTCTTCCTGTCTTTATCTCTTCTTGTCTTTATCAGTTCTTTCTCCTTTTCTAATTTACCTGTATTTGTTTTACCTGCTCTCAACAGGTAATGTGTTACTAGAAAATAATTGCTTATATGAAGGAATTTTTCAATTACTTTATGTCAACAACTAAAGGTTAAACTTCTAAATGTAAAATGTCAGCAGTTAATGGTAAAGCCTATGTATGTAAAAAGAATATAAAAAACAATAAACTCAGAGTTGAAGAAGCTGTGTGAAGATGTGTCATGCAGCTTCAAACCTCTGCCCAAGACATGCCTGAGTCTTTTTCTTAGCATCGTTACAAATGGCGCCCGAACAGGGACATCCCCTTCCGAGGGAAAGCAGCAACCAACATATTTACAGTCGTCTGGAACAGACCCCTTGGTGCACCTTCTCGTCTTCTCGTCCTGCGAGACTTCTCAAACTGTAAGTATGGGCTGCGATATATCTCACCATCAGCAAAAGCATGTAAGAGAGTTAAAGTTTCTCTTACACAAATCGGGCATGACTATGCCTGAAAGGGAGCTTAGGAAGCTGGTGAGTGAGATAGGAAAAAACCGTCCTTGGTATCCTGAAAGGGGGACACTCCAATTTAAGGATTGGGAAAGAATAGGTAACACCCTTCATCAGGAACCCCGAGCCTCAGTGGATGTTTTGCATTGTTGGCATCAATGTCGCCATGCGGTGGAAAAATATGGAGCTGATGCAATACAATTAAATTCTACTCCCTCTCCAGGTTTTAATCATGAAAAGGTTTCAGTTCCATCAGCTCCTATATCTTCCACGATAGATGTAACACCTTCAGAGCAAAAGAATTCTAGATCTTATGTTTCTATTCGCCATATATTAGAAAATCAAATGGCGAAAGGAGAGGGAGATATGCAGGAAATAGCAGATATGCTCTCAGTTTGTCCTGTACATTTGACTGGGCAGGTAGATGAGAATGGAGCCCCAGTGGTTGAATATTGACCACTTTCTTATGCAATCTTAACAGAATTGCGTAAGGGTATAAGAGATACTGGGTTAGGTAGTTCATATGTGCAAGGTATGTTAGAAGCAACAATGAGGAATCATGTTTTGGTACCAGAAGATTGGAAAGCAACAATTCGTATGTTATTAACCCAGCTCAGTATGTGGTATGGGGTAGTGAGTTTAGACATCAATGTGCATTAAGAGCAGCAACTTCTGGAGGTGCTTACCTCCCAGAGCAGTTATATGGCTCTGGTAATTACACTCCAGTGGATGCACAAATTGTTTTGCCTATAGCTACTCTTCAAATATCCTCTGAATGTGCTTACAAAGTTTTTGGAAAAGTTCCTATAACTGGGAAACCATCTCAAGCATTTTCAAATATTCGCCAAAAGGCAAATGAACCATATGCAGATTTTATTAACCGTCTGCAAGATGCCTTGAGATGACAAATTGATAATCCTGATGCCCAAGCTGAATTGCTTATGAAATTGGCTAAAGAAAATGCCACCTCTGAATGTAAACGGGCCATCATTGGATTGGGAGCTCAACCAGATTTAGCAGAAATGATAAAAGTATGTCAGGACATAGGGACTGTTTCTTTTCAAACTAATCTCTTAGCTACAGCTCTTACAAAACCTCAGGGGAAATGTTGTAATTGTGGTAAAATTGGACACTTTAAACAGGATTGCAGAAATCCTGGGGGAGGAAAGTATGCCTCCCGACCATTTAAGAATAATGCTGGGAGACGTCCAAAAACAAAATGTCCTAAGTGTAATAAGGGATTTCATTGGGCTAATGAATGTAGGTCGGGAAACTTCAAAGCGGGCCGGTCTCTGGCCCCGGTCCAAACAGAGACCCTTCAGTAATTCCATCAACAATTAACAATAGCCCTGCTGCCACTAGAGGGAGTGCTGGGATAGATTTAACTATCCAACAAGACGTATGTTTCAAATTTCCGGGAGAAGTACAAATAATTCCTTCACAACTTTCTGGACCTCTCCCTTCTGGATATGTTGGATTAATTTTGCCTCGCTCTAGCATGGGAAAAAAGGGAATTTTTGTAATACCTGGAGTAATTGATTCTGACTATACAGGTATCATCTTTATTCAATTATGGACTAACATGCCACAGACTTTGCCAAGTAATACTAGTCCTGCACAATTACTCCATTTGCTCTATTTTGTCCCTGCAGGGGGTCGTGATAGGAATCGAGGGGACGGCAGGTTTGATTCCACAGATCCTGTTGTAATTGCATTAACCACCCCAATCACCGCCCAAAGACCCCATCAGACAGTCTTTTTTCAGGGTAAGCCTTTTGAGGGCATAATTGATACAGGGGCTGATGTTTCAGTAATTTCAGCTAAAGATTGGCCTGCATCTTGGCCCACTGACCCATGCCCTAGTGTCTGGGGTGTAGGAGGGCGACAAGGTGCACGACAAAGTACACAATTTCTTTCTGCAAGTCTTCCTAATTCTACTGTAACTGTTCAACTTCGTCCTTTCATTCTTGAAATTCATGTCAACCTTTGGGGACGAGACTTGCTTGGTAAATGGGGGGCTACCGTCACCTTCGATGAATAAAGTGTCTGCCTTACCCTTAACTTGGTTAACTACTACCCCTGTTTGGGTGGAACAATGGCCTCTTCCTCTGTACAAATTACAGGCCTTAAAAATTCTTGTTCAAGAACAATTACAAGCCAAACACATTGCCCCTTCCACTAATCCATGGAACACTCCAGTTTTTGTTATCAAAAATAAGTAGTGAGAAGTTTGTAACAAAAAATTTTTTCCTGTCTCTTTTGTTTTTCAACTGGCTGTGTTGCTTTAAGAGCAAGAGAGACCAAAAGAAAGAAAGGGGGGGGACTGTTCGTTTTAAACTTTTTTTTTCCTTCTCTGCTTAGAATTCCAGTTTGCGAATGGAGATGAAATTTAATCCCCGCTCTTGCAATTTCAGCTAGCAAAACTTAAGTTTTGTAAATATTTAACCTACTTAATAGAAATTTGTTTGCATCTTTGATTAACTTGGAATTTAACTTATTGACCAAAGGAAAACAACCTGAAGATCTCATTTGTAGTTCCACTTGCAGCATTTATCACAGTTGAGCAAATTAAGTACTTGAATACTCAATTTGTGGACAGAATTCCATATAAAATTTGTCACTTAACACTTTTGATATTTCTTACTAGTAAGCTACTTACAGGAATATTAGCTGTGTTAGAAGTGCAAAAAGTATATTGTATTGAATGGCTTTACTTATCCCATCACAAAATGTTTTATCTTTTATCCAGGCTGTTGCTGAAATAACCTCAGGACACAATCAAGCTTGTCCTTGAAATGGGACTGATTTAATTAATATTGTTTTTTCTTATCCCAAAATTTAATTTTCAATTTTATTTTCAGAATAACTTATCTCTTCTGCTGCTATTTTAGCTTTCCACACCTTTTCTCAACAGACTTTTAACTTAATCTCTGACTCTCATTATGTGTGACAACTTATTTTTAATCTTATAGGTGCTTACATCATGCCCCAGGATCAACTCCAATCTTATGGCTTTGTTTTTAACTTTACAGCAGCTATCCTTTGTTTCTCACACATGTATCGGTCCTTTAAGGACTGCCTTTATAAACAATTAAAAAAGGAGGGATCAAGGGTACCTAATTTGCAATTTGCATCAAGTCAATAAAGTCTTAATAACTTTAAACCAGTTAAATATTTCTTTTCAAAACACTACTGCCTACCAGCGTCACTTTCAGCAGAAAGCTGTGCTTCCTAATCCATTGGTATATTATCAGCAATTGCCTGATAAAACCTGGTTAGATCCAATTCCAGTACTAACTTGGGGGCAAGGCTATGCTCTGTGCTTGCTCCTACAGGCCCTCTCTGGATTCCAGCCCAGTGTGTGCAACCAGCCAAAGATGTCATGGCATCAAGTCCAGAACCCAATACCGGAAATGAAGCAGGTGACTCTTCAGACAGCACAACGTCCCTTTCGCTCTCGCCATTGCAGTCGGCCAACAACCTGGGGTGATGTAAAGAACCTAACATCCAAAGCGCAGGAGGTTCTGAGACAACAGGGAAAAGAACTTACACCAGAGAATTTATGCGCTGCCTTATTTGTAGTTTTGACTGCAAATTCCTTAGTCATTCTTTGCCTCTCTTTCCTTCTTAATTGCTGTGTGGGGGCTCAAGCTCTTCCATCTCATCCTTTAGAATCACGGATGAAATATAATATCTGGGTGCAATTAGCTAAATGTAACACAAGTGACAGACTTTTGTATTTCTGAATCATATGACATGGAAAATCTACTCTCTACCTGTCTTACACCTGTGTATGTCCCAGCTTCAGTTTATTTGTTATTTCAATGTTTCTGATCAATCTGGCGTTATTCAAAAGCAAATTAATGTTTTACATAACTTGGCTTCTGATTTAAAAATTGATACCTTAGGAAATTGGTGGAGTGCTCTATGGTCATGGCTTCCCATTGGCCTTCTTGGAAAGATTGTTCAATATCTCATTATAATAGTTGCTATCCTTATCAGCTGTTGTTGTTTATTTCAATGTCTTTTTTCTTTACTTAATAAGATGTCTTGCAATCTTCCATACTAAGCTAAGACCCACTAACTACTCCTGCTTAAGATGTCTTCATTAATAAAATAGAAAAAGGTGGGATGTGGAGGAATTTGCACGTGCAGCAAACTGCCATGCATTGCCCCCCACAAACCTCATAACCTTTTGATACCCTTTGTCCCAAGGAAGCAGCCAAAAGATCACCCCCTTTTTGACTTAATATCTTACCTACCTAAATAATAAGTTTCCCCTTATCTCTTCCTGTCTTTATCTCTTCTTGTCTTTATCAGTTCTTTCTCCTTTTCTAATTTACCTGTATTTGTTTTACCTGCTCTCAACAGGTAATGTGTTACTAGAAAATAATTGCTTATATGAAGGAATTTTTCAATTACTTTATGTCAACAACTAAAGGTTAAACTTCTAAATGTAAAATGTCAGCAGTTAATGGTAAAGCCTATGTATGTAAAAAGTATATAAAAAACACGTGGATTATAAGATATTTGTAAAAATTTTGGTAAATAGGCTTATGAGGGTGGTGCATCATCTTGTGCATAAAGATCAATCAGGGTTTATAACAGGAAGGTATATGAAAAATAATGTTAGACAAATTATTAATCTATTAGAATATTTAGATAAGAACAACCAAGTTCCTGCAGGGCTCATATTTTTAGATGCTGAAAAAGCATTTGACCAATTGAATTGGCATTTTATGCTAAGAGTAATGGAAGAAATGAATTTTGGTGAAAACATACTACAAGCCCTTAAGTTAATATATCAAAAACAAACAGCACAACTTATTGTTAATGGAGGTCTTTCGGAGGTTTTCACAATAGAGAAAGGTACTAGACAGGGGTGTCCTTTATCGCCATTGTTGTTTGTTTTAACATTGGAAATATTATTGATCAAAATTCGAGAGTCTCAGGAAATTAAAGGAATATATGTTAATAAAAAAGAATATAAGTTAAGAGCTTTTGCGGATGACTTGGTTGTTACTTTGTCGCAACCTGATTATTCTGTAGTAAACTTATTACAGTTGATTCATCATTATGGTTTGGTCTCGGGTTTTAAGATTAATGTAAATAAGACCAAAATTTTACCTAAAAATATGTCTAGTCAGGAGAAGCAGATTTTGACTAACTTGACGGGTTTTGAGATTGTTAATAAGGTAAAATATTTGGGGGTGATGTTGTCTGTTTCTAATGTAAAATTATTTAAAAATAATTATGAAAGGTTGTGGGTCAGGGTACAGAAGGACTTGAAGAACTGGGAAAAGTTGCAATTATCCCTCATGGGAAGAATTGCAGTGATAAAAATGAATATTTTACCCAAGTTTCTTTTTCTGTTTCAAATGTTACCAATTTTGAAAAATGAGATTAATTTAAATGAGTGGCAGAAGGGTCTTAATAAATTTATCTGGGCAGGGAAAAAGCCAAGGGTTAAGTTTAAAATTATGCAAGACTTCCGTGAGAGGGGTGGACTTAAGGTACCAAATTTGAAATTATATTATGATGCGGTGGTTTTAACACTAATCAGTGATTGGGTAAATTTGACAAATTCTGAGATACTTTATCTAGAGGGATGGGATTACTTTATGGGTGGCATGCCTATTTAATATTCAATAAAAAAATGGATTGGGCTTTTAAATCTCATATCTTAAGAATTTCTTTACTTAGGATTTGGAGAAAATATTATAAAAGTGATTTCAAAGTACCATTATGGGCTATACCTTGGCATGCGATAGAAGCAATAAAAAGAGGGGTTAAAATGGATATGGTGTCTTATAGACAGTTACTTAAATGGGATGGACAAAACTGGCAATTAAAATCACGGGAAGAGTTAGCGCAAGAAAATTTTATTTATTCTTGGTTCCAATATAGGCAATTATTAGACAGATGGAAGATGGATTGTAAGGTGGGTTTTCTTAGAGAAGATGAAAATCTTATCAAGCAAGTGAAGGATTCAAGACAAACCCACATTAAGAGAATTTATGCGGTTTTAGTTGAATTGGATTCAGAAACGGAACTAATTAAAGATTGTATGATAAGATGGGCGCAGAATTTTGGTGAGCCAGTCTCATTGGACACCTGGGAAAATATTTGGGTGAGAAATGTCAAATTTACACAAGCACAGAACTTAAGGGAGAATTTTTATAAAATGTTTTATAGATGGCACCTTGATCCACAAAAAATGTCTTATATGTACCCTGACGTGCAACCCAAATGTTGGAGATGTGGTTATAAGGAGGCTTCCTATTATCATATTTGGTGGTCATGCAGAGAGATAAAAGCATTTTGGATCAAAATATGGTGGAATATCCAGAGAATTTTTAGAAGGAGGGTAAAATTTACTCCGCAATTATTTTTGTTAGGTATTGTTACAGATTGTGATACAAAGGAGGTTGTATTGATGTTAAATTTGATTACAGCCGCTAGGCTGTTAGTAGGACAATATTGGAAGAAGGAATCTTTGCCTACATTGCAGGAATGGTTTCTTAAAGTAGCTTATCTGGCGGAAATGGCAAAGATTTCGGCTTTCTTAAAGCAACAAACGCAAGAGAAGTTTCTTGCTGTTTGGGATAAATGGATAAAATTTATACAATTTAGATTGGGTATACAAAAATATTATATAGTTTTTTCATAAGTTTTATTTTCATATATATTATAGATAATCTTTTTATATATATAAATATAAAGTTCTTAATTTAATTTTTATTTTTATTTCTTAAGCCTATATTCTGCTCTGGGAAGCTCATGGGGGGGGAAGGGAGGGGGGGGGTTTTGGGAGGGGTGGGGGGTTTTTTTTTTATATATATGTATTGTTTAGTTTTATTTTTTTGTATATGTTGTTTCTTGTTTTGTATCCTTTTTTCTTTTTTGTAAAATTTATAAAACTTTTAATAAAAAAAAAAAAAAAGTATATAAAAAACAATAAACTCAGAGTTGAAGAAGCTGTGTGAAGATGTGTCACGCAGCTTCAAACCTCTGCCCAAGACATGCCTGAGTCTTTTTCTTAGCATCGTTACACATTACGAGACAACCTGTCAATCCCGAAGCCTGTCAATATGCTGGGTATATTCTTAGAAAAGGCATATGTGTAAGGGCCCCATATAAGAAGCCTCCTCCTCCTGTCACATTGGAATGTGGGCCTCCTTTATTCTGGGGATGGGAGCGGGTCACCCTAGTCTCGCAGTTAAAGACGGGATGGAAGGGGACTTGCATCGTACATGTAATCCCAGTGGAGTTTGGAGTCACTATCCAAAGACCCCCGAGGAAACGCCCAGAGAGAAAACGAAGTAAAAGGTCCCATCAGAATAAGGATATGCCCCATCCATTGGAGGCAAGGATGCAATATAATTTGTGGGTCCAATTGGCTAAACTAGCCAACACAACAGATTTTTGCCTTTCTGAAGCATATGACATGGAGAATCTGCTGTCCACATGTTTAATACCAGTATGTGTTCCTGTCACAGCAGCCAAGGAGTTCAGTCAACATGAGTTTAAGGAACATATAGGCTATGAAACAATGTACAGCTGGGGTCACATTTCCAAGTTTCTACCAACTGATGCTTTAGCTTTACATACTCCTAACATAGCCGTTCCAGAAGACTTACAATGTGCACATATCACAGGGTGTGAGCAGAATACACCTCTACCTCATTGCCTGAAAGTGAGCCAAGAAAAGCTGAATTGCACATCTTTCCAAACAGTGTCTTTTGGGTATGCAAACATATGGTTACCTAAAGGGTTGTTCTTCACTTGTGGAAAGGACACTTTTAATTACATTCCTGCTAATCTAAGCACATCATATTGCTGTTTAAGTAGACTGACTACCTTTCTACCAGATAGATCACTTTTCACCTCCCCTAACACCACACGATACAAGAGGGCAGAGGTTTTGACTGAGGATTGTGATTCCTCTCGCACTCTTCTGAACGCGGCTGAATACAATGCTTTGGCTGTCTCATTGGTGGGAGTTCCTGCACTTGCTCTAAGGGCCCATGTCAATATAAATTCTGTGGCCTGCAACTTGGCTAAAACTATAAATGCTACTTCAATAGCCTTGTCTGCCATCAATCAGGAAATGATAGAATTACGTAAAGCAATTATGCAAAATAGGGCAGCCATAGACTATCTTCTACTTCGCCAACATATAGGATGTGAAGCCTTTGAGGGGATGTGTTGTTTTAACCTTTCAGATCAATCCCCAGTCATAAATAAACAAATTAAAGTACTCCATAAAATGGCCTCAGAGCTGCAAATAGATTCCCTGGGAAATTGGTGGAGTAACTTATGGTCTTGGCTCCCAATGGGCCTTATTGGAAACATTATAAGAGCAGTAATCATCTTTATTGCTATTCTGATTAGTAGCTGTTGTCTTCTGCAATGTACCTTTTCAATGATGCACAACATAACACTACCTAAACGAGTGTCTCTGCTTGCAGAGAGGAAAGCTACGGCTCAAGTTATGGCTATGTGGGAATTCCAGAAACAAGAATATAACAACATACATACATCAGACCCAAGTGTTACAGAATGAAACTTATCTGCAAAGATGAGATAAGTCTCATCAGGGGGGAATAAAGTGGGAAGCTGGAAAAATACTGATTGTCTGACAGAGAATGTGGGTGAAAGGGAGGTTTTCCTGCTTACCAGACAACCCTTAAAATTAGAATGGCCAGACATCCTGTTCTCAGCTCTGCACATGATATATTGCAAACTGTTTATCACATGGTGTATTGAAAACTGCTTAACACTTGAAATATTACTAACTGCTAAAAGCATTCCTATGTAAAAGAGGAACTATCGATTATAATCATGTCTAGTAATTTTCCTATGTTAAAATAAGGAACTATAGAATGTAACCATGTATGGAATATGACTTACTCAGGAAATAACCACGTATGAAGGGTTATAAAAATGATCATCAATGCCTAGTCTGGTGTTCAGACTTTTTTTAGCTATGATAGCTCTCTGAACCTGCGCAATAAACTTCCCTTTCCTTAAAAGAGCTGACTCAAGTCTCTCACTTCTACAACAGTATGGCTGAACGGATGGTTCGCATCACCAAGGATGCTCTCAAGAAACTGACTTATGGTGACTGGCATCACAGGTTGGCAGATTTTCTTCTTGCTTACCGCACCACACCTTCCACTTCCACTGGGAAGAGCCAGGCAGAACTTCGCTGGGGGCACAGACTGATCACCAAACTTGACAGGCTGCATCCGGACAGGATGGCTCCTCGGGTCTCCCACCCAAGGGCACCAAGGTGTCTGCAAGTGGTGTCCCGGTATGGACCCGGGACTATGGGCCGGTCACCTGTGGGTCCCGGCTGTAGTCTGCAAGATCACCGGTCTCTTGTCCTACAAGGTTTCCCTGGATGACGGTCATGTCCTTCGGCAGCATATTGATCAGCTGCATATGAGACTGGACTCTTCCTCTGCAACCCCTGGGTTTTCTCCGTGGGGAAGGGGGACCATTGTGTACAAAGGGAAGGGTGTTGGCAGCAATTGGGGGCAAGTGGAGAGGTAGAGAAAGGCCTCTCCCAAGGTTCCGCAAGTGTCCCTAACAGGAACTCAGGGGAACAAGGAACAATACAGGCACCAGTACTTACTCCAGCCAGGGAGTCACCCAGGGGGCATGCTCATTATTCACAACCCCAATACAGCACTCCAAGCAGGGAGACTAACCGGGAGCATCCAAACAACCCAACTAGCACAAGAGAATTGGCACCCAAACAAACAAGCTGGCCCAATGCTGCAATTGCTCCCAAAAGGAAGTCTGCATGCAGGGAGGTAGTCAGAAAGGCAAATCCTGATTCTGGTACCTCTGGTATGGAATGGGGGGCAACAGAGTATTGGGGCATCGCAGAGATCCTAGACAACCCAGTTACTGGGCTTGGGAGTGAAGGGATGCGTTCCCTTGATAGGTCCATTGTGGACTTGGAGAATACCACAGATTTGCCAAATACTGGGGGAAACATAGAGGGGCCTGATAGCCTGCAGTTAGTCAGATCAACCGGGTATAATCTGGAGCAAAGTCCTGGTCTGACGAGCCTGGTGGGCAAGCAAGCAGACCAGGCAACAGAACCCAGGTCACGGGGACCACCAGGGCTTAAAAGAGGGGCCAACTCCACTACAATAACCACACAGGATGGTCAAGGGTGTTCTCAAAATCTGAGGAGGTCACAGAGGGTTAAAAGACCTCCCAAACACCTGGAAGATTTTGTGGCATTGCTGTCAAAGCAAGGGAGGTGAAAAGGGTGCCTGCTGTTGGGGAACTTGGAAGTGCAAGTCTTGGGCACTTAATTCCAAAATAATAGCATGGTACCATGCTATAAGGTGGCTAGTAAGTAGCTGCAACAGTTGTGCGGTTCCATAAGGATAGCACACCATGTTCATGTTGAGGTCACGTATACCTATCTATATAGGTTAATTAAATTTCATCCGGGGGGAAGGGGTGTGTCCTGAGCCTGCAAAAGCAGGCTCGGGACATTGCAATGGTCCCGGGCTGTTGCAAGCTGCCCAGGACCAGACTGGCGCCAGCCTGCGCGCAAGTGCAAGGCGCGAAAGCGCGCCATTCTTTGTTACCTTTTTGCCCGGGGATTCTATTTAAAGGCAGAGAGGCCTGCGAGCTTCTGAGTTGTGTCGGAAAGAGCTGAAGAGAATAAAAGCTGTTAGAAACATCAGAATGTGTGCTCTTCTTTCGCTGTTGACTCGAGGACTCAACAATCTTGCTTAACAAAAAAATGCCCTCATCCAGAGCCTTGCCACTAAACTCGATAGTATACTACCAATTTAAGATGCTTGCAGTTAAACTATTGATTTTGCATTAGTGCTTAACTGAATTGCAGTAATAGAACAAAAACATTCTGGTTTCAACTGTGGTTGTAAATTGGGGGCTGCTTATACAAATGAATGGAACTCTGGGCCTTTACTGTGACGTCCACTGCAAATGGCACCACTGCAGATGGACTGAAGATGTTGACCACAAAATTAACAGGGCAAATAAAAACCCCAGTGGTGATCATGTTAGCTTTTTTGTGCAGAAAGGATGATATATCATAAAGACAGAGTTATTGTGGCCTAAGCTACTATAGACTAGATTCCATCCACTGCATAAAGGAAAAGCTTGCAAAGCAGGACATCTGGGATTTTGTTCTATTGATGTAATGTGTTGCATCTGTTCCTGCATGTGTGTGAGAGAAAGTATTTCTGTTTTTCCTTTGTGCTGCATCTGCGTGTGTATATGTGCACTGGGAAGCTCAGGATGGGCTGCAAATGCTCCATGCTGGCCACATGACCAGGAGGGAAGATTGCTTAAAAGGTGCTTTTTCAAAAGGCAACCAGGCTTTCTTTGTTTTCCTTGAAGACATTTCGCTTTTCATCCAAGAAGCTTCTTCAGTTCTGGAGTCCAGTTACCTTAAAAAAGCACCTTTGGGACAACCATGATCTGGATCTTGAGAATCTCCATGGACACTTAGAACAGAGCAATCAGCAACATGCCCAGTCAATTCCCAACTGCCTCTCCTTTAGAGATGCGTTGGGGTTTGTTTGTTTGTTTATTTGGAATATATTTCTCTGGAGCCCAAGCCAGATTTGGCTTACTCAATCATATAGATAGCTCTGCATGATGTAATAATTATCTCAATTTTCTCCAGTACCTACATATATCTATGTTCTAACCCAAACTGTTCTAACCCAAACTGTATAATGCAACTGTATTCGGCATGTTGCTCACTTAACATTTAACATATCTGACTGTTCTGTTTCTTGCCAATAATATCCCTGGGAGAAAGCATGGCAAACTCGTTTTGCTTTTCCATGCTGGCTTATATCAAACTATTTTCAAGCCAACTTTATAAGTGCATTGATTGACAAGCCATAAGAAAAGCAATAAAAGAAAGAACAACATGAAAGATATTTGGTATAATTTGAAGCCAGATTTTCAAACGAAGTTTAAATGTTTTTGTTCTATTACTGCAATTCAGTTAAGCACTAATGCAAAATCAATAATTTAACTGCAAGCATCTTAAATTGGTAGTATGCTATTGAGTTTAGTGGCAAGGCTCTGGATGAGGGCATTTTTTTTCTCAAGTCCTAGCTAGCCTGTAGATGCAATAAATTACAGCTATTATGACTGGCAATATCTGCCAAGGAAGATTTCTGACACAGGGATCTGCCAGGCTCCAAATGCCAAAAAAGATACATGGTGAGTCTTCCAAGCAATTCCAATACTGTTTAGACAGAATCTTACCAAACTGAAGCAGCTAAGTGAGACAGTTGTTGAATGAGTTTTGCCCCACTTTACAAACTTTCTTACCACAGTTGTTAAGTTAATCACTGCACTGGTTAAGTTAGTAAAATGGTTGTTAAGTGAACCTGGCTTCCCATTTGACTTTGCTTGTCAGAAGTCACAAAAGATGATCATATGACATCAGGACATTGCAACCATCATAAATATGAGTCAGTTGCCAAGCAGCTGAATTTTGATCATGTGACCAGGGGGATGCTGCAACAATTATAGGTGTGAAAATGGTCATAAGTCACTTTTTTCCCTGTCACTAAGTGAACTGTTGTAAGTCAAGAACTATCTGTATTCTATCATAGACATGCTTCAATCACTAACAGTTTACAATCTTCTTTCCTTTTCCCTTTGGAACTGTATAGTAATTCTACAAGATTGCCAGGACCTATTGGCCAATTCTTACAATATTCCTCAGGGCAAAAAAAATTTGATGTGATGTTTTTCATCCGTTATTGCCCAACTCTTATTGATAGCTCAGTTTCTAAAACTATGTTTATATACCCACTTGTGAGAAAAAGGAGTTAAAAGAACAGGTGTTTCTTGCCGTATTGTAGATCTCAATTCCATGAGTAGAATCATGATGACAGGTGTTGAATCAAGACACTAAAGGTATATTTATTATTGTTTTCTCTTAAAAAGGGGACGTTCAGATTGCTGTGTGAGACATTTGCTATTTGGATCCTGTTCCAGTGAGCTTTTATTTGTGTCAGCTCATCATTTTATTATAGTATTCTGCTGCTGTAAAAGTTAAAGAGAGTGCCTTGCGTGGCTCTGATTGTATTTTTAAAAAAAGGTTATCAGTAGATACCAAAAAAATGAATTAAATGACACAACAATTAGAAAGCATCTTGTAACCACAAACAGAAGCATTAATAACCATTCCTAAATTTGATCACACATTCACTGAGGCATAGGGTACTTAATGCTTAGTTTGTTAAATAAGCCACAGATGACAAAATCTACATAACACACTGGACATAAACCATAGTTTGCAAACCTCAGTGATTCCAACCATACAACTTTCTGAACAACAAGAATTATCATTTAATCCTAGTGGATGATTCAGACTATAATACCACTATGGCTATTAAGGATGTCTGGAACAGTATTTTTCAGCCTCAAGATGTGTGGACTTTGTTATATCTTCAGTTCTTTAGGCATTGAATGAAGCAGAGTTTATTAACTCAGAACAGAAGCAGCCCTAAAGGCTGCTTCACAGTTATTTATACAGTTAGCCAACAGTTAATTACAGTGGCAACCAATAGATTTAAAGTAACAGTTTCCCGCCCCAAACCTCATTATCAGCTTGGAGACAACCAGTCTGGCTTTCAGTAACAGCAACTGTTAAACAATACAGCAATATAGGTCAGACATTAAGCAAGTGATTTAAAACAGTTATGGCCAAAACATTATAGACTTCAACTCCCAGAATTCCTCAGCTAGCATGAAGTCCACACTCATAAAGTTGCTGACTGGAGAATTCTAGGAGTTAAAGTCCACATACCCAAAATTGGCTGAGATTGAGAAACAGTGGTCTGGAGTCTTCAGAATTTAGTCTAGACAGTGATGGTGAACCTTTTAGAGACTGAGTGCCCAAACTGCAATCCAAAACCCACTTATTTATTGCAAAGTGCCAGGGGCCCATCAGCATTGTGGTGCCCTCATGGGGGGCACGCAAAAACCAGGGGTGCAAAAATGGGCCACCGTGCTGCAAGGCGCAAAAACAGCCACCACTGCGCCTTGCTTGGTGCAGATACAAGGCACTGCACCAAGCAAGAATGGGGCAGGGCTAGTGAGTATCATGCAGGCATTAGCCCCACCTCATTTGCAGTGCATGCATACTCGCAGCCCCGTGTGTGCACACGCATATGTAAAATACTTCCCCCTCCCTTTTCTTCCAGTCCACCAATCGACAATGGTTGGTGACCTCTGCTCTACCACCTCTACTCGAGCTTGCTAGTCAGCCATTTCACCTCCTTTGTGCTGGGCAGGGCTCTGCTCCGGGCGGTGGTGGTGGCCTGATGGACTTGCTGCTAGTGGCGGCATGTGTGCCAACAGAGAGGGCTCTGAGTGCCGCCTCTGGCACGTGTGCCATAGGTTCGCCACCACTGGTCTAGGAAGTAAATCCATTAATTTGAAATGTATTGGTTTTTTTTATTTTGCTTTGTTGCTGTCATAACTAGGAACTTTGCCCAGGATGTAAAATAAATAAATCTAGTCTTCCTAACAGCAGTCACATAAGTAGGAAAAATATTTTTCCAATAATAGCTAGTCTGCAAATAATTTTATGGGTAAGGTTGTAGTTCTGCTCTTCTTAATTAGAACTGTAATCCAAAGGATGCTTTCTTATAAAAAAGATATCTAACATGTTGGCAAATGTGTTCTGAACGTTCAGTCTTGGGCCTCAAGCCAGCCATTTTACTGTACTACCTTTATTTGTAGATTCCTGGAAGTGATTCTGTTGAGTCTAGAGTAGAAGAATAGAACCAGCCACAACAGAACATCCTTGAGTTGGGCCCTTTAGTTATATATGGAAGATATACATGACTGCAGAATTAATCATGCTTACAGTCGTGCTCAGACGTGTTATACTCTTGAGAATTATAAACTTTATGGCTTATAACAAACCAACAGAGTTACTGCTAAGTTCAACAGCATTGCTTATCTATAATACTACACCACACACTACTTTTCTTTATTACACCATAACTAAGGGATTGAGATTTAATTACTTTTTCTTATATCAATGAAATCCTGCTTTTTTGTAGGGGCTGGAGGAATCTCATGCTCTCCACATATGTTAGACTTCAACTCCTCATCCTGGCCAGGAATTCTGAAAGCTGATGTTCAACACAACTGGAGGAGAGCATCACAGTAGGTGCAATTTTCAACCAATGCTATATTTTTCTAATCAGACAAATAGAAAAACAAGTAAATCCTTCTGGAAAAGCAATGGGTGTTCTTCTAAAGAAATGTGGTTCAATTAGGCTGTAAGACTTTCGAACTGCCCTGAAGTTGCTCATAAACACAATGTCTATAATTAATTCCTAAGCAACTTTTAAAAAAAGTTTCCAACCGTAAGTATTATTTACAATGGGGGGAAATTAAAAGGAAGGGGGAATTAATTAAAGCTGACTTGAAGCAATGGGAAGTCAGTGATTTTTGTTTTAAATATAAAAAATACAGACTGAATCCACTCAATACGTGATATTATTTTCATACCTTTTGCTTATAAAGGCATTGCGCAAGGAAAATAACGGGCAGAAAGACTGTCTAGAAGATTGATATACTGTATGAATATTAATTCCATTCTTCAATACTGCATTTGCTGAAGATTTTAATTATTAGCACCATTCAATGCCTGGAACCCAGACAAAGACACAAAGTCAGGAACAAATGCCAAGCTCAAGTCCAGAAAATCTGGGTCAATGAGAAGATTTTCTTCTAAAAAGCATCCAGAGAATTACAATACAGGTAGTCGCTGATTTACAATCATTCATTTAGCAACTGTTCAAAGTTACAAAGGCACTGAAAAAAGTGGCTCACAACTTTTCCTTGCAATTATGATAGTCACAGCATCCCCACATTTATGTTATCCAAATTTGGGTGCTTGCAACCAGCATGTTTTTACAATGTGTCAGAATCCAATTATACTTCATCTCCAGTTATCAATTATAGAAAACCCCATTTCTGCCCTCTCTGGATTCTGTCATACAAGAAAGGGAAGGGTGTGAACAAAGGGGCTTTATGGCCCTCACTTCCTTCGGTACAACTTCAAAGGGATTGAATGTGGATAGCACCAAAAGGCCTTATCATAACAAAGGAGGCTATTTACCTTTCATGTAGTTTTCTCTGAAATCTCCATCCAGCTGGCAGAAAGGAAAAGGGGGTGGGATTGTGATGCCTGAAACTGTCACTGGAAGAGGGGGGTGATTGGCTGGGACTACTGGGAAACCCCTTAAAACCTTGAATGGGAGAGCTTGGACCCCAAGTCCTGTCTAGAACACCTGCAATCATTTTCTCTTAATAAAGGATTCCTGTTGGAAGAATTATTCCAAGAGTTCTGTCTTCTTAAGATGCAAAGTGGGGTGGGTCCTTACATTAGACAGGACTTGCAAAATTAATCCACCTGGAAGGGAGACCCTTGCCGGGGGATTTTGCAAAAAATTACCATGTCAGACAATGGAGAAAGAAAGGGGGAAAACTCCCTGGAAAGAGAGCCGCTGACCCAATCGGAACCTTGCCAGATGCTGGGATCGAGAGGTCAGATTCCTCAGGAGAAGAAGTGGTGGAGACACGGGACTACAAGCCTCACTGGTCAATGGATGTTGGAAAAAAAAGTGAGTGGAGAAAGGAATCAAGAAAGGTAACCCTGAGACGGGGGACCAAGCAACCAGAATGGAAGCAGGAGATGGAGAAATCCCTGCATGCAAGTGAAGAGGGAGAAAGCTGGGCACCGTACTCAGACTGGATCCTAAAGAAAGCTATTGACCTGATGAAGAGAACTCTCAGCTTCCTAGGAGAGGAGAATCCTGAGCCCTACGGCCACCCCAGCTCCTGGAGCCGCAAAGGGAGAGACACCGAGGGGGAAGTGGAACCTGCAACCCCGGGGGCATCTACTGATCCAGTAGTCCACACCCCCTACCGAACCACAGATGGCGATCTGGACGGAAGACACTACCACCAACAACGGAGGAACCGATCCATTCCAAGATGTCCACCGTTGGAGGTGAAATTCAAAGGGGAGCCAACACGCTTGGGGTTTTTCCTAACCCAAGTCCTCAACTATATGGAGGAATACGGGCAGGACATCCCCAGCGACAAAGCCCGCATCCGGACCGTGCAATCTGCCCTGGACGGACCGGCTGCAGATTGGGTGGTGAACTTGCATGACTCCAATGCCCCAGAACTCAGCAACTTCAACTGTTTCATGTCCTTTCTGAGAAGATGATTTGAAGACCCCCTGGCTGACCACAAAGCCCACAAAAGGATAAAAATGATGAGGCAAGGCAAATGCCTGGTGGCTAAATATACACAAGAATTCCGGGCCATTGCCAGCAAACTGAACTGGCCAGAAGACATCCTCCTTAGCCATTTCAAAGACAGACTAAATTATGATCTATATGACGCTTGCCTGCCCCGAGGGGAGGCAACTTGAGGAATGGTACATCTTGGCAGAGGAAGCAGAGATCGACACATTGAAGAGACACCGCCGAGGAAAACAATGGAGCCGCTCCCCGCCTGAATTGACACACGAACCAGTGAAACCATTGACTACAGCCAAGAAGCAAATGGGGTGTTTCAAGTGCGGAAGAGAAGGGCATCGAGCTGTAAAATGCCGCTCCAAACCCCCCCAGCACAACCCAGACATATCCCCAATCAACAAATCCAGAAAGTCTTCAGCTAAGCCAAAAGAAACTGCCATGAGAATGATGGAAATTGCGGAACCCCCCACTTCTGCTCACCAAGGGGAAAGAACTCCAGCCTACACTGCAGGGCTGGTGGATGCCTCAGATGACAGCTCGGAGGGCAAACCCCTGGTAAGTGGACACATCACACCCATCCTAAAGACAGTGACTATATTAATTCCCCCCATGCCCGAAGCCGTGAAGGTGAAAACCTTAATAGACTCTGGCTGCACCCGCTGCCTCATTAGCCCAACACTAGTGGGGAATCTGGGCATCCCATCGAGGAGACTGGAACAACCAATCTCATTTGGCCAGTTAGATGGATCCATAGCGGGGGGGGGGTGCCAGCTACCCTAGCCACTCTACCAATACACCTCTCCCTGGGCAAACATGAGGAGGACATAACGTTTGTGGTGACCCCAGGCATGGAATGCCCAATGATCCTAGGGATGGAATGGTTAAAAAAATGGAACCCCTGGGTAAATTGGAGGACGACAGAAATCAAATTCCCGAAGGGGGACCCTATGGACTTAAAATCCCAAGGGAGGCTACCAGAATCAAGAATAGAAAAAGCATCCATAGGAGAGGAAAAAAGACTAACAGAAATACCAGAGGAATGCAGAGACCTTGCTGAAGTTTTTAGTGAGGAGAGGGCGAATGAGCTCCCCCCCCCCGACCCACAGACTGTACCATTGAATTCAAGCCTGGGGCAAAACTCCCGAAGCCCAGATTATACTCCATGAGCCCAAAGGAGAAGGAGGAAATGGAAAGATTCTTAAAAAAAACCCTAGAGAGAGGTTTCATTGAGCCAGCCAAGCCTAAAGTGGCTGCCCCAGTCCTTTTTAGAGAAAAGAAGGATGACTCTTTACGTTTATGCGTGGATTATAGGGCCCTGAATACAATCAGTGAAAGCAACCTATACCCTCTGTCCCTCATGAAAGACATGCTGTCACACCTACCTAAAGGAAAAAATTTTTCTAAACTAGACCTAAGGGAAGCTTACTATCGCATGAGAACTAAGGAAGGGGACGAATGGAAGACTGCATTTAACTGCCCCATGGGGTGCTATCAATTCAAAGTCTTGCCATTTGGATTACAAGGGGGCCCTGCAGTCTTTATGCAATTAATCAATGACGTTCTAAGGGAGCACCTGTTTAAGGGGGTCCTTGTTTACTTGGACGACATTCTTATCTTCACCGAAACAAAAGAGGAACATGTCAACCTTGTCAGAGCGGTTTTAAAGAAGCTGCGAGCCGCCCACCTATATGCCAAACTCTCAAAATGCGAATTCCACCAGGAAGGGATAGACTACCTAGGTTATCACATATCCCCCCAGGGCATTGAAATGGACCCAGAGAAGGTCAGAGCAGTATTAGATTGGGCACCACCTCGCACAAGAAAGCAACTACAAAGTTTCCTGGGTTCTGTCTTCTTAAGATGCAAAGTGGGGTGGGTCCTTACACAATGGTTGTAATGACAGCATCCTGGGATCATGTGATCGCCACTGGTAATCTTCACAGCCAGCAAAGACAATGGGGGAAGCTGGATTTGATTCACTTAACAATGGCAGTGATTTGGTTAACAACTGTGGCAAAAAACTTCGTAAAATCAAGTGCAACTCATTTAACAATTGCCTTGCTTATCAATGGAAATTCTAGTTCCAACTGTGGTCATAAGTCAAGGATTACTTGTACTGGGTCACTTCTTTGAAAATGGCCAGACCCTTCCTCAGACTTTCTCAACCACTTTCCAAATTGCTGGTCTTTCTCTCAGATGAGGCTCAGTCACTATATAATCTAGAACAGGAATGTCAAACTCAATTTCATTGAGGGCTGCATCAGCATTGTGGTTGCCCTCAGGGGGGCAGGGGTGTGTGGCCAGGGTGGTTGCGACTTACTGGGTGGGCGTGGATGGAGTGGGTCTGGCTTACTGGGTGGGCATGGCCAGCTCTACATTGTTCGCATCAAGGGTGCCTATGGGGGCCTGGGCAGGAGTGGGACAGATCTGAGGGTCTCTGGCAGAAGGGGGTGGAACAGGGGCAAGCGCCAAGGCATGGTCCATTTCTTCATTCCTCACAAAGGGTTATACCTCCCCAGCATGCACCCAGGGGGTGGGGCCGACACAGCAGGGGCTGGTTCCTCGGTGTTTCTAGACGGCCTTGTGGAGCTAAGATTGAATGCATTTCAGCATAGATGGCCACCACAAAATTGTACGTTGGCTCCCAGCTGGCCTGTGCCAGGGCCAAGGAAGCAGGGGCCATTCCCTCACTGTTTCCAGCATGGTTTCGCGGGCCACATGAAACCACTTTGCGGGCCGCATCCAGCCCCCAGGCCTTGTGTTTGACATGTCTGATCTAGAAGTATCAAGAAAGATTTTTTTAACTCTAAGATTCTCAGAACTGTTGATAAACTGGCATACAATTTCTACATGGCTTCTGACAAAGCACCTTTTCTCTTGAACTTACTAACTACTGTAAGTGCAAAAAAGGGGGGAGATTTTCTGCAATCTACACTACCCAGAAAATTGTCCACCCCCTTTTTAAGTATAACTTTTATTAAAAGCTTTAAACATGAAGAAAAAAAGCTAACACAAAGTAATGGACAGTAGGAAAGGAAAAAGAAACAGAAGTCAAAGAAAAAGCAAACAGCGCAAGGAAAGGAAAATAGAAAGAATAGAAACAAAGTGGTTTCCAATATGCTTCAGAACAGTTATTAAGTACAAATATATTTTGACCTCCTGCTCTTGTTGGAAACGTGATTAAAATTTTGTAACGGTAATCTTCTATTATTTACATTTCCCCCCCTTATTCTTCTTTAGATATATTTGTCCTTGTTCCATTGTTTCTTGTTTACATTTTTCTTCCTTCATACTATACCTCATACTAAAAATAATACATATTATTATTACTATACATTATTATATACACATTTTCCACTTTTGACTTTTCCACATTTATTCTCCTTTATTATTTCTAGTCTCCAACCAATCATACCACTTATTCCATATTAAATAGTACTCTGTATCTTCCTTTTCTTTTATCTTTTTTGTTAATTTGTCCATCTCAGCACAGTCCAGGTTTTTTCTTATCACTTCTTCCTCTGATGGTATATTCTCATTTTTCCAGTACTGTGCATATACTATTCTTGCTGCTGTTGTTATATGTAGAATTAAGAACCGTATTTCTTTACTATATTTTCTGTTTAAAATACCCAGCAGGAAGATCTCTGGTTTCCAGTCTACGGGTTGGTCTATATTTCTTCCATCCATCTTCTTATTTTAGTCCAGAATTTTTTCACAATTGGGCATGTCCACCATAAATGGTAATATGTTCCATGTACTTTCTTACATTTCCAACATGTTGGCGAATTGTTCTGGAACATCTTGGCAAGCTTTGCTGGTGGAAGATGCCATCTGTAAAACATCTTCAGCTGGTTTTCCTTGAATGCCACTGACATAGTCAATTTTATGTTTATTTCCCATATTTTTTCCCATTTCTCTAATTCTATATTATATCCGAAATTTTTTGCCCATTTAATCATTGTGTCTTTGACAACCTCATCTTCCATTTTATATCTCAATAGGTATTTGTATAAACTGCTAATTAATTTTATTTCTGTTCCATGTATAATTTTATCCAATTCTTGTGGCTCTTTTTGTATTTCATATAATTTTTTGTCCTCTGTATATTTAGATTGAATTTGTATAAATGTCCACCAGTCAATCTCTCTGCCTAAATCTTGTTCCAATTCTTGTTTTGTTTTCAGATTTCCCTGTTTGTTTACTAATTCCTTGTATCTAATTATCTTATTTATATCCAGTAAGTTTGGGTGTTTCAGAGCTTCTGTTGGGGATAACCACATTGGAATTCTTATATAATGTTTTTGTTTTATTTTTTCCCAAGTCTGTAGCAATGCATTCCTAACTATGTGTCTTTGAAAGTATCTATGTAGTTTATATTTTTCGTCCCATAGGAATGCATGCCACCCGGCTTGCAAATCATGTCCTTCTATTGTTAAAACTCTGGTATTTTTCAATTCCATCCATTTTTTTAGCCAAGTTAGGCTCGATGCTTGGTAGTATGTTTCCCACTCTGGTAATGCCAATCCCCCCTTATCTTTCATATCTTGTAAGAGTTTTAATTTAATCCTGGGCTTTTTCCTTTGCCATATAAATTTAGTGACCAGTTTATTTAATTCTTGAAAGAATGTTTTCCCTAGTTTTATTCGAATAACTTGGAACAGAAATAATCTTTTTGGCAATATATTCATTTTGACTGTGGCAGTCCTCCCTAAAAATGAAATTTGTAGATTTTCCCAATTTTCTAAATCTTTTTTTATCTGGTGTAATATTTTATCATAATTGTCCTCCTTAATGGAGGAACACTTCACTATAAGCCAGATCCCTAAATATTTTATTTTCTTGGTTACACTTATCTTTGTTTTATCTTCCGCTTCACTTTCCTGTGCCTTTGTAAGATTTTTGGTTATTAATTTGGATTTATTTTTATTGATCTTAAGTCCAGCTACCTCACCAAATTCTTCTATTTTTTGAATCAATTTAAGGCCGGTTTCTAATGGATCTTCCAAAATGAATACCAAATCATCAGCGAAGGCTTGGACCTTATATTCTTCCTTGTTGATTTTTAAACCCTTTATTTCTTGGTCCTCTCTGATTTTTGTCAGAAGTATTTCTAATGATAAAATAAACAGAAGAGGGGAAAGTGGGCATCCTTGTCTTATTCCTTCGGTTATATCAATTTTTTCTGTCATTTCATCATTTATAATTACCCTGATGTCAGAATCCAATCATATTTCATCTTTAATTATCAAATATAGAAACTCCCAATTCTGCCTTCTTTGGATTCTGCCATAAGAGGGAGAGAAGGGGGAGAACAAAGGGGCTTTATGGCCCTCACTTCCTTCAGTACACTTCAAAGAGCTGAATGCTGAATGTGTGTTTATTGTAACATCAAAGCGTTAGCACTAGAGAACCTTATCATAACAAAGCAGGATACTTGCCTTTCATGTAGTTACCTGAAGTCTCCATTCAGACGGAAGAAAGAAGAAACGGGGTGGAATTGTGGTACTTGAAACTATCACTGGAAGGGGGGTTGATTGGGTGGGACTACTGGGGAACCCCTTAAAACCTTGAATGGAAGAGCTTGAACCCCAAGTCCTGTCTAGCATGCCTGCAACCATTTTCTCTTAATAAAGGATTCCTGTTGGAAGAATTATTCCAAGAGTTCTGTCTTCTTAAGATGCAAAGGGGGGTGGGTCCTTACATTAGACAGGACTTGCAAAATTAATCCACCTGGAAGGAAGACCCTTGCCGGGGGATTTTGCAAAAATTTACCATGTCAGACAATGGAGCAAGAGAGGGGAAAACTCCCTGGAAAGAGAGCCGCTGACCCAGTTGGAACCTTGCCAGATGTTGGGATCCGAGAGGCCAGATTCCTCAGGAGAAGAAGTGGTGGAGACACAGGACCACAAGCCTCGCTGGTCGATGGGCGTTGGAAAGAAAAGTGAGTGGGGAAAGGAATCAAGAAAGGTGACCCTGAGACGGGGGACCAAGCAACCAGAATGGAAGCAGGAGATGGAGAAATCCCTGCACGCAAGTGAAGAGGGAGGAAGCTGGGCATCGTACTCAGACTGGATCCTAGAGAAAGCTATTGACCTGATGAAGAGAACTCTCAGCTCCCTAGGAGAGGAGAATACTGAACCCTACGGCCGCCCCAGTTCCTGGATCCGCAAAGGGAGAGACACCGAGGGGGACATGGAACCTGCAACCCCAGGGACATCTACTGATCCAGGAGCTCCCACCCCTTACCGGACCACAGATGGCAATCTGGACGGAAGGCACTACCACCCACAACAGAGGCACCGATCCATTCCAAGACGTCCACCGTTGGAAGTGAAATTCAAAGGGGAGCCAACACGCTTGGGGTTTTTCCTAACCCAAGTCCTCAGCTACATGGAGGAATATGGGCAGGATATTCCCAGCGACAAAGCCCGCATCCGGATCGTGCAATCTGCCCTGGATGGACCAGCTGCGGATTGGGTAGTGAACTTGCATGACTCCAATGCCCCAGAACTCAGTAACTTCAACCGTTTCATGTCCTCTTTGAGAAGACAATTTGAAGACCCCCTGGCTGATCGCAAAGCCCGTGAAAGAATAACAATGATGAGGCAGGGCAAACGCCCAGTGGCTGAGTATACACAAGAATTCCGGGCCATTGCCAGCAAACTGAATTGGCCAGAAGACATCCTCCTTGGCCATTTCAAAGATGGACTAAACTATGATCTATATGATGCTTGCCTGCCCCGAGGGGACCCACATCGACTTGAGGAATGGTACGTCTTGGCAGAGGAAGCAGAGATCGACATATTGAAGAGGCACCGCCGAGGAAAACAATGGAGCCGCCCCCCGCCTGAGCTGACACACCAACCGGTGAAATCATCGGATACAGCCAAGAAGCAAATGAGATGTTTCAAGTGCGGAAGAGAAGGGCATCGAGCTGTAGAATGCCGCTCAAAGGCCCCCCAGCACAACCCAGACAGATCCCCAATCAACAAACCCGGAAAGTATTCAGCTAAGCCAAAAGAAACGGCCATGAGAATGATGGAAATTGCAGAAACCCCCACCTCTGCTCACCAAGGGGAAAGGACTCCAGCCTACACCACAGGGCCGGTGGATGCCTCAGATGACAGCTCGGAGGGCGAACCCCTGGTAAGTGGATGCATCACACCCATCTTCAAAACAGTGACTATATTAATCCCCCCCCATGCCCGAAGCTGTGAAGGTGAAAGCCTTAATAGACTCTGGCTGTACCCGCTGCCTCATTAGCCCAACACTAGTGGGGAATCTGGGCATCCCATCCAGGAGACTGGAACAACCAATCTCATTTGGCCAGCTAGATGGATCCATAGCAGGGGGGGTGCCAGCTACCCTAGCCACTTTGCCAATACATCTCTCCCTGGGCAACCATGAAGAGGACTTAATGTTTGTGGTGACCCCAGGTATGGAATGCCCAATGATTCTAGGGATGGAATGGTTGAAAAAATGGAACCCCTGGGTAAATTGGAGGACGACAGAAATCAAATTCCCGAAGGGGGACCCTATGGACTTAAAACCCCAAGGGAGGCTACCAGAATCAAGAATAGAAAAAGCATCCATAGGAGAGGAAAAAAGATTAACAGAAATACCAGAGGAATATAGGGACCTTGCTGAAGTCTTCAGTGAGGAGAGGGCGAATGAGCTTCCCCCCCACCGACCCACAGACTGTACCATTGAATTCAAGCCTGGGGCAAAACTCCCGAAGCCCAGATTATACTCCATGAGCCCAAAGGAGAAGGAGGAAATGGAAAGATTTATAAAAAAAAACCTGGAGAGAGGTTTCATTGAGCCAGCCAAGCCTAAAGTGGCTGCCCCGGTCCTTTTTAGAGAGAAGAAGGATGGCTCTTTACGTTTATGCGTGGATTATAGGGCCCTGAATACAATCAGTGAAAGCAACCTATACCCGCTGCCCCTCATGAAAGAAATGCTGTAAGATTTTTGGTTATTAATTTGGATTTATTTTTATTGATCTTAAGTCCAGCTACCTCACCAAATTCTTCTATTTTTTGAATCAATTTAAGGCCGGTTTCTAATGGATCTTCCAAAATGAATACCAAATCATCAGCGAAGGCTTGGACCTTATATTCTTCCTTGTTGATTTTTAAACCCTTTATTTCTTGGTCCTCTCTGATTTTTGTCAGAAGTATTTCTAATGATAAAATAAACAGAAGAGGGGAAAGTGGGCATCCTTGTCTTACTCCTTCGGTTATATCAATTTTTTCTGTCATTTCATCATTTATAATTACCCTAGCTGTTTGTTTAGTAAATATTTTCTCAACCATCTTTCCAAATTTTGTCCCAAAATCTGTATAGTGCAATTGTGTTATAATAAACTTCCAATTCAGATTATCAAATGCCTTCTGGGCATCAAGAAAAACCAGTGTAGATTGTCTTTCAGGATGGACTTCATAAAATTCTAAAGTGTTCATTATTATCCTCATATTATTTTTTTATCTGTCGTCCTGGTAAAAATCCATTTTGATTTGGGTGGATGTAGTTATTCAATTTTTTTTAATCCTTTCTGCTATTATTGTTGCAAATGTCTTGTAATCTGTATTCAATAAAGAAATTGGCCTATAATTTTGAATTTGTTGCAGGTCTGAGTCTTCCTTAGGGATGAGGGTGATGATTGCTTCAGTCCAAGTTCACCTTCTCAGCACCTCATTATAAATCTTCAACATTATCCATTGTAGTGACTCTTGTGTATTTTTATAAAACTCAACCGGAATTCCATCTGGGCCTGGTGATTTATTGTTTTTTTGTTTTTTCAATGCTGTTTCTAGTTCTATTGCGGTTATTGGTCTATTCAACATTTCCTTTTGTTCTTCAGTGATTTTGCTCATTTTTGCTGCCTCTATATATTGTTTGACTTTATCATCTGCTATATCTTCCTGGTGGTATAGCTTTGAAAAGAAATTTTGTATTATATTCTTTTTTTCTTCCTGTCTATATTGTACTGTTCCACTTTCATCTTGTAGTTGATTTATTGTTCTTTTGCCTTTTTCTTTTTTTAATTTATAGGCCAACCATCGACCAGTTTTATTCGCATTTTCAAAGTAATTTTGTTTCGCCAACCTAATTTTCTGTGCCATTTCTTTTTGTGTTGTCAGATTAATCTTATGTTTTATAATAGTCCATTTTTCTTTTATCTTTTTATTTTGTGGATCCTTCTGTAAATCACCTATTTTTTTAAGTTCTTCTTGTAATTTTCCTTGTTGAAGTATCCTATCTTTATTTTTCTTAGAATTGTATGCAATTGTCAATCCCCAAATGTAAGCTTTTGTAGTATCCCACAAATTTTGTCTTGATATCTCTTCCTTTTTATTTACCTGAAAAAATAATATCAACTCCTTTTCTAGCATCTGTATATATTGTTTATCTTTACACAGTCTTTGATTCATTGACCATCTTTTTCTCTGTTTCTGGCCTTTCCATTTTATTATTATTGGGTTATGATCCGCCCAATCATTAAGTCCTATTTCAATTTCCTCTATCTCGTGTTGTACTTCTGTGGTTGCCCAGGCCATATCGACCCTAGACCAAGATTGATGCAGATACGAATAGAATGTGCATTGTTTGTCTGACCTGTGTATCTCTCTCCATATATCCTGAAGGTTGAGTTTTGTTACCATGTCAAAGAATGATTTTAGTAATATATTTTTCTTCTTTTTATTCTTTTTACTACTCTTATAATCTTTCTTAACATCAACTATTGCATTTAAATCCCCAATCATACAAATATTTTCGTAATCCAGCTCCACTAGTTTCTTATGTACCTTTTTAAAAACTTAATGTTGATTATTATTTGGTGCATATACTGCTGTTAATAAGATTTGTTTTTGCTCTAATTCTATTTCCAACATTAAAATTCTCCCCTCTTCATCCAAATATATTAATTTTTATTTTATTTTTTCTTTGACATATATAGCAATTCCTCCTTTCTTGTTTTGTGCTAATGTTGTGTATAGTGTTCCTAATTTTACATTCTCTAGTAGTTTTCTATAATCCTTTTTTATATGAACTTCCTGAAGACATATCACATCTGCATCCAATTTCCTTAATTTGTGAAATGTTTGTACTCTTTTTCTTGGTATATTTAAATCATTAATGTTTACAGAAAAGAGCTTAATTGCATCTCTGATTTTTTACTTGATCTATTTTTTATGCTTCTTGTCTCTATTACCCTTCCTTTTGCTCCTTCTCTTTCTAACCTTACTCTTTCTTGTATCTTTTGTGTTTCTTTTTCTCGTTCAACTTCCTCTAATAGATCTTCATCCTGACTTTTACTCTCCAACTCTTCCCTACTTTCCTGTTCTTCTCCCTGCGTAAAGTGATGTTCATAAAAGTCCTATGCTTTCTCGAGTGTATCTATCTTACATTTTTTTTTCCTGCCATGTTAGAAGTATGCCTTCAGGTATTAACCATCGAAACGTAACTTTATATTTAATTAATTGGGTCATTAGAAATTGGTATTCTTGTCTCTGATTTTGTATTCTACGTGGTATTTGTTTTAATACAATTATTTCTTTACCTTATATATTATCGGTTCGTCTCTTATTTTTTTATATATTTCGTCTCTTATTGATCTTCTAGTAAACTTTATATGCACCTCTCTTGCCTATCTATGCCTTCGTGCATAATTTGTATATACTCTATATATTTCATCTATGTCTCTTCTTGTTTCCTGTTTGTCCTTTCCTAATATCTCCGCCAATATCTCCACCATCTTCTCTCCCAAATCTTCTTCCTTTTCCTCTACAATATTTTGAAATCTTAGAAAGAACAAAGCTTTTTCCATTTCCAAAAAGGCAATGGATTCAGTTAACTCCCTATTTACTTGCTCAGATTTCTGTTCCATCCTTTCTATTTTACTATCAAGTTGCTCCTTTTTTGTTTCGACTTTTTGAATTCTTTGTTCGTTTTCCATCATTGTTTGTTGTATACTTCCTATCTTATCACTCATGTTTTTAATTTCGTCTCTCATTTCTTCAATATCATTCTTAATTTCTTTGTGATGTATTTTCATTTCTTCATGATTGTTTGCTATTGCCTCTTGGGTCATCATCATTGTTTCTTGAATCGTTTGTAGTGTTATCTGCATGCTCTGTGGGTTCATTGCCAATTCTGCTTTTTCTTTTTCTTTCCCCAGCATGGTCACTATCATTCTTTGACCTGCAGGAGAGGCCATTATAGGTGTGGGATTTGTAGCTGGTTTTTTGCCTACTTTAGTTGTTGTTGCAGTACTTGTCATTTTTATTACTTGAATAATATTTTTCCATGTTTGCATATACCAATTTATGGCAAGTTATTTTTGTTGATCAAGTTTTCAATCTATATAGTCTTAAGTTTAAATAAGCATATATATATATAATATAGATAGTAAAAAGTATATAGGTCTTTCGTTATTCGGGTTTTCTCCCGCATCAAATTGGAAGTGTCTTGGCGGCGTTTCGACAAAGTCTCATTCGCCATCTTCAGGCTGGTGTTTTCGGCTTCATGCTTCTAGGAGCAATGTGTGATCATAGCTGTTTCTTCCTTTTAACTGCCAGTGGGGGTATGAACTGATTGGGTGAGAGCTTGGTTGTGTTCTGATTGGGTGGAAGTGTGTTCTGATTGGTTAGGAGCTTGGCTGTGATCTGATTGGATGGGGGGTTGGCTGTGCTCTGATTGGATGGGGGAGTGTTCTGTTTGGGTGGGGGCTTTGTTGTGCTCAGGTTAGTCTGAGTTGCAGAGGGATGTGAGATGGTGAGCTGCATTGCTATTGTTTGGCTTTGCGTTCGTGGTCGTGCCTCATCTTCATGGTGGGTGTCAGTTTCAATTTTTCCACTGCTGGCCGCATGACAAGGGGTGTGAAATTTCCAATTTATCCCCAAGGCTTCCATAACATTTTGCAATACCCTTGCTGTGAAATGGCTCCCTTGATCACTGTCAATTTGAGTGACCATCCCGTACCTACTACTACATTGGTAAGCCTCTACCCATCCGGTTAAATGATTAATTATAACCAACAAAAACTTTATTTTGCCTATTCTAGGTAACTCTGTAAAATCTACCTGAATGCATTGGAATGATCTTAGGGCAGGTGGCCTCCCTCCTAGTTGCTGTTTTCTCATAGCTTGTCTGTTAGTTTTCTTGCATATGAGACATTTTTCAGTGATTTGTTTGGCCAAGGTATAAATTCCAATGCACCCATAATGTTTCAGGAGCTCATCCACCAATGCCTGAACCCCCCAGTGGTTTCCTTCATGTAACTTCTCCAATAATCCTCATGCTGTGGGTTTACTGATTACCTGCCTCCCATCTGGGAGAAATCATTGACCCTTCTCTCCTTGTTGTCCACCTATCTGCATTATTTCTTTTTCCTCTGTTTCTGAAAACACAGAGATCTCTTCTAGTGTTTCTACAATGGGTATTAAGACATTTATGCTTTCTTTATTTGCTGCCCTCTTGGCTTCCTCATCCACAATCCTATTTTCCACACATTCAAAATAATTGCCTCTCATAACATGGGTTATGGCAATTCTTTTTGATAACTGAAGGGATTCAATTATCTGTTTGATCAATCTTTCATGAATCAATTCCTTTCATTTGCTGTTAATCATTATCCTTTCCACCCAAATTTTTCCAAAGGTATGGACCACCCCAAAGGCGTACTTTGAATCCGTATAAACAATTCCAGCCTTGTTTTCTAACAATTTTAGGGCCTGATTTAATGCATACAGTTCGCACGTTTGGGCTGACCAGTTCTTTGGCAGGCTACCGGATTCTACCAGCTCTTTGGTGTGTCCATTTATGATTGCATACCCATTTTTCTTTAACCCATTCTCTACCTGGGAGGAGCCATTTATAAATAATGCCTCCCCATCTTCTAGTGGATATTCTTCCAGATCCGATCTGATTTTAGTTTGCAAATCAATCACCTCTATACAACAATGTTCCAAACCCTCTTGATCTATTTGTCTAGTGTTGGCCAGAAACTGGGCAGGGGTTAAATTGTGATCAGTGGTAAGTACCAGGTCACTCCTTTGCATTAGTATGGTTTCATATTTTAGAATTCTAGAATCTGTAAGCCACCTTCCTGCTTTTTGTTGCAATATTGTCCTGACTTGGTAGGGAGTACTTATAATAAGCGCTCCTCCAAAGGTTAGTTTCCTGCTTTCTTGAACCAAAGGCGCAGTGGCTGCTATTGCCTGTATGCATATGGGCCACCCTCTTATTACAGAGTCCATAATTTTTGAAAGGAAGGCGACTGGCTTCCTTTGTCCAGCCATTTTGGGTCAACACCCCTTGTGCTATTCTATCTTCCATATTTACAAACAAATGGACAGGCTTTTCCAAAGATGGTAGACTTAAAACTGGGGCTTTTACTAAAGCTTGCTTCAAATTTTCAAAATTTCCTCTTTTGTGGCCCTCCCATTTTAAACCCCATGGTTCAGTATCTGTTAATTTACAGTGGTAGTCAACCTGGTCCCTACCGCCCACTAGTGGGCTTTCCAGCTTTCATGGTGGGCGGTAGGGGTTTTGTCCGATACTGAAACACTTTTCTTTTTTTAATTTAATTAACTTTTTAAAAAAAATTCATAGCATTATTTAAAAACATTTTCATTAGGTTTTCATAAAATTCCCCGTGACAATTTAAATTTCTGAAAATATACTATTTGTATTGCCCGCGCATAAGTTTAGTTCACGTTACATAAGTGAAACTAAATGGCACTATAGTGCAACCGCAAACAAAAGAGCCTCGTTTCAGAATAGCTTGCACATCTCCCCCCACACCACCCAGCTGTAACAGACAAGCAGAGCTGGTAGCCGGCGCCCCCCCCAAACCCAATCCACAATGCGCGAGAGGCATGCACAGACAACGATACACGGCGCAGGCTCTTTTGTTTGCGGTCGCACTGGTCAGTACACAGTTAGATTTGTGAGAGTGAGCACGTGCCTACAGCTTCAAACAAAACATTGTGAGTCCATGTCTCAAAAAAAGAAATACCTCATGCCTATTTGCCAGAGAATCTGAAGATGGGTTTCATAGAATCTGTTGTAAATAAACAACATACAATGTGTTTATTGTGTCATAAAACATTATCCAATGAGGCAATGAAGCCAAGTTGATTGCGAGAACATCTTTCTACAAAGCATCCAAATGATAAGGACAAGCCCATTGAATATTTTCAGGAAATATATAAAAAATTTCAAAATCATTCAACAATCGTTGCATCATTTAAGAAACAACATGCAGCGAACGAAGATGGGTTAATTGCTGCTTATCGCATTTCACAATTAATTGCAAAAAGTGGTAAAAGCTATAATATTGGAAAAACTGTAATAATACCCTCTATAAAAGAATTTATCTCAACAGTAATGCATCAGGATATACCTGAAATTTTAAAAACATTGTCCCTAAGCAATAGCACACTAAAGCGACGAATTGAAGAAATGGCAGTTAATGTTGAAAAAAAACTGATAAGTATTCTCCAAAACTCTTCATTTTCCATGCAATTGGATGAGTCTACCATTGCAGATAATAATGCTTTATTGATGGCATATGTACGTTATTTTGATGAAAATAATACATTACAAGAAGAAATGCTATTCGCAATAAATCTCATTACAGATACAAGAGGATTACCTATATTTAATACTGTGAAATCATACTTTACAAAAAATAATATTCCTTTGAATAATATTGTTGCATGCGCTACTGATGGAGCACCATCAATGGTAGGTCGCTATCGTGGATTTGTTGCTTATTTGAAGGAAGAAGTGCCAAATATTTTATGTATTCATTGTGTGGTGCACAGACAACATCTTGTAGGAAAACATCTAAGTACAAGTCTCCATTCATCATTAACTATAATAATTCGAGCCATAAACAAGATCAAATCCAATTCAAAAAATGATAGAATGTTTGGACAGCTTTGCCAGGACAATAATGAAGATTTTATTACGTTACTTTTGCACACAGAAGTTCGGTGGCTGTCAAAGGGTACATCTTTGGCTCATTTTGTAGCATAATATGATAGTGTCATACAATTTTTTGAAAGTAATAATGAGACCAATCTGTGTCAATAGTTAAAAACAGTAAAGAATGATGCCTTTTATTTGGCAAATATTTTCAAGAGATTTCATGATGTCAATTTGCAGCTTCAAGGAGCTAATAAAACTCTTATAGGTTGCCAAAGTATTATGTCATTATTTATTGACAAACTTGAACTATTTCATTATAATCTATTGAAGAGAGAATTTCATCAGTTTCCTGAATTATCATCTATAAAAGATGATGTAACTCCAGAGGATATTGACAGATTCAGTAGCCACCTCAACGAACTTAAATTGGACATGGAAAAACGATTTGAAGATATTTTGAAGTTGAAGGTGTATGACTGGATGAAAAATCCTTTTACCGCAAATATTGAAGAGGCTGATACAACTTGTCAAGAAGAACTGTTAGAAATTAGATATGATGAAGAAAGGAAACATAAATTCGATATGAAAACCTATGGCAAAGTAAAAAAAATGCCTGTCTTATATACAAATATGTGGAAAATGATATTCAGTTTATTGATACCTTTCCAAGTTAAATATTCACATCAAGCCAAAGAATCGTCCATAGGGAAACAGAGTTGTGATGAAAAAGATCAATGTCAGTACACTGGAAAACCCCGACGTAGTAGCTTCATTAGTAAAAGATCTTGACAATCAATTCCTGGAGCTGCAAATACAGGAAAATGCTGAGACGGACTGGGAATGTTTCATGGACATCTTGCACTCTTCTGCACTTAAGGTTCTTGGACCCTCATATAGGAAGCAGCAGGACTGGTTTGATGAAAATGATGAAGAGATTAAGGCCTTGCTTGCCGAAAAACACCATCTCTACCACGCTCATCAGAATGACCCGTCGTCAACTGCAAAGAAAAATGCTTTTACAAACACTCGCAGGATTGTACAGAGCAAGCTCCGCAAGATGCAGGACTCCTGGCTGAGTGCCAAAGCAGATGAAATCCAGAAGTTTGCTGATAGAAACGATGGCAAATGATTCTATGAAGCCCTTAGATCCCTGTATGGACCTCAGCCCTTAGGAAGCTCTCCTTTACTGGATTCGAATGGTGCAATCCTTATCACTGAGAAGACCCTGATTTTACAGCGTTGGGCCGAGCATTTCTACTCTGTGCTGAACCGCCAATCCACCATCAATAATGAGGCGATTGACAGGATACCCCAGGTAGATATGAACTATAGCCTGGATGCCCTACCATCAGAGGCTGAAACCTCACAGGCCATCAGTCAATGTTCCAGTGGTAAGGCGCCAGGATCTGATGCAATCCCAGCAGAAGTCTATAAGGCTGACGGTGCTGTGCTTGTTGAAAAACTTACCCAGTTGTTTTGAACTTTCTGGAAACAAGGTTCCATTCCTCAGGAACTGAAAGACGCGTCCATCGTGCACCTCTACAAGAGGAAAGGAAATCGACAAGTCTGCAATAATTATAGAGCAGCATTTCTCAACGTTTGTGTGACGGCGACCCCCGTCACACGAATGTGCCGCGCATGCGCGGGGCTGTCCCATGCATGGTGCGCATGCGGGGGGCACCCCCATGCATGGCGTGCATGCACGGGGCACCCCCATGCGGGGCACCCCCATGCACAGCGCGCATGCGCGGCGCCGCCCCCTGAGGGGGGAAAATGGCGGATCGCATTGTTTGGCGACCCCCGTAAAATGGTCGATCGACCCCAAATGGGGTCACGACCCATAGGTTGAGAACCGCTGTTATAGAGGAATATCACTTCTCTCTGTTGCAGGCAAGATCTTTGCACGAGTGTTGCTAAATCACCTGATTGACCATCTGGAACAGGGTATACTACCTGAGACACAGTGTGGTTTCCGCAAAGAGCGTGGCACAGTGGACATGATATTTGCAGCTCGACAGCTCCAGGAGAAATGTCAGGAGCAGAATCATGAACTATACACCACCTTCGTGGATCTCACCAAGGCTTTTGACACAGTTAGTCGTGAAGGACTATGGCGCATTATGTCAAAGTTTGGGTGCCCTAGCAGGTTTATTCTGATGGTATGACAGTTCCATGATGGCATGGCGGCTCGTGTTCTGAGTAATGGTGGAACCTCAGAGGCCTTCCCTGTTACTAATGGTGTTAAGCAAGGCTGCGTGCTGGCACCAACCCTGTTCAGCATGATGTTCTCAGCCATGCTGTCAGACGCCTTTCAGAACAGCTCAGTGGGAGTTAATCTGAGGTACAGAACCAATGGGAAACTGTTCAACCTGCGAAGACTTCAGGCTGTCACCAAGGTAAAGGAGACTGTGCTATGAGATCTCCTCTTTGCTGATGACTGTGCCCTTAATGCAGGATCGGAGCAGGAAATGCAAGCCAGCATGGACAAATTCGCAGCCACTTGTGACAACTTTGGCCTCTTCATCAACACGAAGAAAACTGAAGTGATGTATCAGCCAGCTCCAAAAGCCCAATATCAAGAGCCTACCATCACAGTAAAGGGACAAAAGCTGCAAGCAGTGGACCAGTTTACATATCTTGGTAGTACCCTCTCCCGTGCAGTGACAATTGACATCGAGGTCAACTATAGAATTTCCAAGGCAAGTTCTGCAATTTGGCAGATTGCGGACTAACGTGTGGGACCGCTGTGGAATAAGTCTTGCTACCAAGCTTAATGTTTACCAGGCAGCAGTGCTAACTACCCTATTGTATGCTAGTGAGACCTGGACAGTGTACAGAAGGCATGTTAGGCAACTGAACTACTTCCACATGACTTGCCTTCATAGAATTCTGAGGATCCGGTGGCAGGATAAGATACCAGACACAGATGTCCTCTCCAGAGCAGGCCTACCATCAGTTTACACTCTGTTGATGAAAGCCCAGATGCGCTGGGCATGCCATGTTGTAAGGATGCCAGATCATCGCATCCCTAAACAGCTCTTCTATGGTGAGCTGTCTTAAGGAAAGTGATTGCATGGGGGACAAAAGAAGCAATATAAAGACACATTGAAAGCTTCTCTTAAGTCCCTGGATATTAACACCATCTCTTGGGAACTTCTGGCGCATGATCGACCGACATGGCGCACCTTGGTGTACCAGGGTTGCCAGACATATGAACACAGAAGGACAATCTTGGCACAAGAAAAGTGAGCACTCCGCAAAGCCAGAGCTGCAAATGCTGAAGTAACAGTGCCTACATTTCTTTGTTCAGTATGTGGCAGAACATTCCGTGCTAACATCGGTCTTATTAGCCACCTACAGACACATCGTTGATGGCCCATAACCCACAAGATGTCAAGGTCTTCATCGAAATCAATCGAACAACAAACAATCTTTCTCTACCTCATACCTTGTGGAATCAGGCTTTAGTGCTGTTAATCATATTATGACCAAAGAAAGGAACCGCCTGAATATTTCCAAAAGAGGAGATCTTTGTTTGTTCCTTACAAAAATTGAGCCAGATATCCAGTATTTAGTTTCGCAGTATCAGCCTCAGGGATCTCATTAATAATTTAATTAATTAAATGTAATTTCATCAGACTTTATGCTTCTATGTATGCAAAGTATAAATAAAAAGATAGATTTAACTACAGTAAGTTGTTTTATAAAGATTTATTCTACCAAACTTAGTGAAAGTCCAACATAAAGTATTTGGTAAGTAATTATTATTATATGCTTTAACTTGCTGTAACTCTGCTTTATAAATTTTATAAAATAAAGTAACTTCCCTACTTTATAAATCACCATTACTATGGAACTGGTGGGCGGTTAGAAAATTTTACTACTAACAGAGATACAAAAGTGGGTGGTAGGTATAAAAAGGTTGACTACCCCCGATTTAGAATATAAGGATTTAGTTAAATCTGCATATCCATCGATCCACAATCTGCAATATCCCACTAATCCAAGAAATTTTCTTAGTTCCTTTTTATTTTTGGGTAGGGGTTGTGAGGCCACCCCTTCTATTCTCTCAGGGGTGATTCGCCAACTCCCTTCACTAATTAAATGTCCTAAATAAACCTCCCTTTCTACGTATTGCAATTTAGTTTTGGAAACCCTCAATCCCTGTTGTCCCAGTAAGTTTAGTAATGCATTGGTAGCACCAGTAGTTTCTCTTTTCTTCTTCCCAGATATTAAAAGATATCTACATATTGTATTAAACATGTCCCCTTGGGCAACTGCAAGACTTCCAAAACTTGTTCCAAGACCTGTCTGAATAAGTTGGGAGATTCTGTAAACCCCTCTCAAGGGAAACATTGTATCTGTTATGTCCCGAGCCTTGCAAACGGGCTCGGGGCGTTTGCAGGCAGTGCCGGGCAGGTGCAAGCTGCCCGGGACCAGACAGGCTGTCGCCAGCGCCTGTGCGCATGCACGGAGGCTGGCGCGGGAAAAGTAACACATTGACCCGGGAATTGCCTATATAAGAGGCTGGGAGGTTTTGGGCGTTGCTGAAGCCTTCACCTGTAAGCTGAACACAGAATAAAAGAAAACCTGAGAACTACAACTGCTTCTCGTGTCTGCTTTTCGCCAAGGACTCAACACTGGCGACGAGGGTGGGATGCCTTACATCGCCTGGAAAGGAAGAGGTGTAAGCTTACCCAAGTGAGTCCTGAGCGGTGGAACGGCGTTGACTCGGCAGCTACCCGCCAATCCAGTGCGCATTCGGGGGTAGGCTGGCTGATAGACCCGTCTCCTGAAAATGGCAAAAGTCGGAAGGCTTTCGGAATTCGACGTCTCACATCCAGAGCGGTGGGAGTCCTACGTAGCCAGGGTGGAAAATTACCTCAAGGTAAACCAAGTGAGGGAAGATAGCTTGAAGGCTGCCACCCTGCTTTGTGTCTGCGGTCAAGACGCCTTCGAAATCGCAGAGAACCTTGCAGCACCTGTCCCATTAGAGTCTGTCAGCTACGCAGATCTAAAGAAGCTATTGAAGGAGCACTTCCAGCCCAAGATGTCCGTCATCGCATGGCGCCACACCTTCGAGCAGAGGGATCAACGATCCGGAGAGTCGGCCAAAGAATACATCGCCGCATTGAGGAAGGCCGCCAAGCACTGCGAGTTCAAGGACCTTGAAGAACGACTGAGGGACCGATTCGTGTGCGGCTTAAGGCATCGAGATCTACAACAGAGGCTTTTTGCCAAAGAAGACTTGTCCTTCCAAGATGCCTTAAGAGAGGTCACCGCAGAAGAAGCAGCAGGCGGCGCCGTCAAAAACATGCGGCCGATCAGGAACAGTCCAGATGTTGCATCCGTGCACCAAGAGAACGTCCAAGGGAACTCCGAAGAGGATCCGGACGAGGAAGTCAACCGTCTCCACCCCACGAAGGAAGGGAATCAGAAAGGAAGCTCTGCAGCTCCCCTCAAGTGCATCGGCTGTGGAGGTCGCCACAGGAGAACCGACTGCAAGTTCCGCTCCGCTATCTGCCGGGCGTGCGGGAAACAAGGACATATTGCAGCTGTGTGTCTGGGCCGACGAAAGGTACAACCTCAGGAAGAACTGCGCCTGAAAGGTACCAGGGTCCCCAGCCAGAATAGGGTAGGTTTTTGCGCTTCGCGAAGAAGCATCTTCAGGACAGGCACACACAAGCCCATCAAGAAAAAGCTGTCACTCAAGGTGAAGCTACAAGGGGTTCCATTAACTATGGAACTAGACACGGGGTCTGCCCTTTCAATCATATCCTTACATACATTTAGGAAGATTTGTTCCGGCAGTGGAACTCAGGCTAAATTAAGGCCTTCTGACATTGTGTTAACAGACTTTCAAAATTCGAGAGTGTGTGTTAAGGGGGAGGCCACCCTTAACGTACAGTATAAGAATTTTGAAGGTCCACTAGACATATTAGTAGTAGGGGGTGAACGAACGAGTCTCATAGGACTCGATTGGTTTGAAGCCTTGGGGATACACGTCACGGGGCTCAACAGCTTACAAACACTCGACCTACAGGAAGTCTGCAAAGAATTTGCAGATGTCTTCAGCCCCCAGCTGGGCACATTCAAGGGACCTCCTGTGTCCTTAAAACTAGACCCCACTGTCACGCCCATTAGAATTAAAGCAAGAAGGGTCCCTTTTGCTTTAAAGAGTAAAATTGACACTGAGTTAGACAAACTGATCCAACAGGGAATCCTAGAACCTGTTGATTCCAGCCCTTGGGAGACCCCCATTGTCACGCCTCTAAAGGCAAATGGGGACATTCGCATTTGTGCTGACTACAAATGCACTCTTAATAAGGCATTGCAGCAACATGCCTATCCTGTTCCTGTGGTCAGTCATATTCTGGCCTCCCTCAAGGGGGGGCGCGTTTTTGCAAAGCTTGACCTAGCTCAAGCGTATCAACAGCTGCCTGTTGATGATGATGCTGCTATAGCTCAGACTATTGTGACCCACAGGGGAGCCTTTAAGGTAAAAAGGCTACAGTTTGGAGTGAATGTCGCTCCTGGGATTTTCCAAAGCGTAATGGAAAACACACTACGGGGCATACCGGGGGTTTGCCCCTACTTTGATGATGTCTTAATTGCAGGAGACTCCACACACATTCTAGCTGAAAGGCTAAGGGCTGTTCTGTTAAGATTCAGGAAAACAGGCCTCAAGCTCAAAAAAGACAAATGCAAAATTGGGGTGCCTTCTACTGAATTTCTGGGATTCAAAATTGATGCTGCTGGGATTCACCCTGCTGAATCCAAACTAACTGCCATTTTAGAAGCACCTAGGCCAAAGTCTAAGGCCGAACTTCAGGCCTTTCTGGGCCTCCTGAATTTCTACAATTCCTTTCTTCCACATAAAGCTAGTGTAGCTGAGCCTCTTCACAGGCTATTAGACAAACAAGCAGTGTGGCAATGGTCACAAACACATGAGGCTAGTTTCAATGAGGTCAAGGCCTTACTCACTTCTAACAGTGTACTTGCACACTTCAATGAGTCCCTTCCTGTGTGCATCGCTTGTGATGCTTCCCCTTACGGGGTAGGAGCCGTCCTGAGCCACCTCAGGTCTGATGGAACTCAGGTTCCTGTTGCATATTACTCCAGAACACTGTCTTCTGCTGAGCGCAACTACGCTCAGATAGACAGGGAGGCTCTGGCTGTTGTTGCTGGAATTAAAAAATTCCATGATTTCTTGTATGGCAGGCATTTCACGGTCTTCACTGACCATAAGCCTCTGCTGGGACTGTTTACCACACGTAAACAAACTCCCCAAATCATTTCCCCTAGAATGCTTAGGTGGTCTATTTTTCTGTCTGCATATGATTTTTCCTTACTCCACAAGCCTGGGAAAGAAATGGGCCATGCTGATGGCCTCAGTAGATTGCCCCTGCCAGTAGTAGAAGCTGACCCTGCGCCAGCTGTCAACATTCTATCCATCCAAGCCTTGCCCGAGTCCCCTCTGAATGCCAGGGATGTCGCCGCTGAAACAGGCACAGATCACACACTTTCACGTGTCCTTTCTTGGGTTTTGTCTGGATGGCCTGAGCACTGCCCTAGTCCTGAGTTTCAGAGTTTCTGGTCCAAAAGGAACGAGTTGTCCACTTCTCAGGGTTGTCTGCTTTGGGGAAACAGAGTTGTCATTCCCACCTCAATGAGGACTAGGATCTTAGAGTCCCTCCACGAGGGTCATCCTGGCATTGTTCGCATGAAGGCCCTTGCGCGCAGCCACTTGTGGTGGCCTGGTTTAGATAAGGACATTGAGGCTAAGGTGCATGCATGCCACCTGTGCCAGCGCTCTCGCCCAGAGATGCCCCAAGCTCCTGTGCATAGATGGGAGGATACACAGTCCCCATGGTCTAGGGTGCACATTGACTACGCTGGGCCCTTTCAGGGCCAGTTCTTCTTGGTCCTCGTTGACAGTCATTCAAAATGGCTTGAGGTTGTACCTGTCTCATCCACCACTACTGCAAAGACTATTCAGGTACTGAGGGGGATTTTTGCTACACACGGGCTTCCAGATGTCATTGTGTCTGACAACGGCCCTCAATTTACTTCCTCCGAATTCCAAGCTTTCTTACAGGCAAACATGATTCGTCATGCCACGTCTGCACCCTTCCACCCGTCCACCAACAGTATGGCTGAACGCATGGTCCGCATCACAAAGGACGCCTTGAAAAAACTCACCTATGGGGACTGGCATCACAGGTTGGCTGACTTTCTCCTTTCTTACTGCACCACACCGTCCACTTCTACAGGGAGAAGCCCAGCTGAACTTCGCTGGGGGTGTAAACTTACTACAAAACTTGACCGGTTGCATCCGGACAGACTGCCTTCATCTACCTCACATCCTCGGGCACCTAGACAATTACTTGTGGGTGCCCCAGTTTGGACTCGCAATTACGGGCCTGGTCATGCATGGGTCCCCGCTTCTATTTCCAGGGTCACAGGTCCTCTATCCTACGAGGTAGCCCTGGACAACGGTCGTGTCCTGCGTCGGCACATCGACCAACTCCGCCCTAGGTGGGATCTTCCAGATGAGACCCCTGGGTCTTTTCCAGGGGGGGAGGGGGACCCTTTAGAGCAAAGGGAGGGGCACGAGCTGCTGCCCACCTCCAATGATGGAGCCACAAACAGCCCATTCCAAGATTCCGCGAGTGCCCCAAACAGGAATTCTAAGAGCCTATCCAACTACCAGGCATTCACGCCTACTCCAGTCAGGGAGGATACCCGGGAGCATCCCAATAAATCATACCCCGCAAGAGAGCTGGCACATAATCCCCAGAGTTGGCCTGACCTTACCCCAAGTCCTACAGGGGGTCAAACATACAGGGAGGTGGTCGAGGAACCAAGTCCCGACCGCAACACCTCTAGCCCAAATCAGGGAGTAACTGAGTTTTGGGAAGGTACAGAAACCCACACGAGCCCGGACACAGAACGGGGTTTAGGGAATGGACAGCCTCCTGACAGGTCTTGGACGGACCTAGGAGGTTCTACAGAGACGCCCAGCAGTGGCTATCACTTCAAGGGGCCCGAGGGCCTACAGCTAGGCAGGTCAACCAGGTCACAAAGTGACAGAAGCCCTGGCCTGACGAGCCCGGTGGGCGAGCGAGCAGGCCAGGCATTGGGGCACAGTCCTTGAAAGACACCAAGGCATGATAAGGAGAACAGGCTCACGTCTCCCCTCAGTCAGGGAACACCTGTCAGAAACCCAGAGCTGAGAAGGTCACAGAGAGCAAGGAAATCTCCTAAATACTTAGAGGATTACATAACATTGCTGGCCAAACAAAAGCCAGTAAACAGTAGAAGCACTGGGGAGTAGAACATTGCATCAAGAAATAATTGTATGTTGGTAGTAGTCTTAGCCCGGGGGAAAGGGGTGTTATGTCCCGAGCCTTGCAAACGGGCTCGGGGCGTTTGCAGGCAGTCCCGGGCAGGTGCAAGCTGCCCGGGACCAGACAGGCTGTCGCCAGCGCCTGTGCGCATGCGCGGGTGCTGGCGCGGGAAAAGTAACACATTGACCCGGGAATTGCCTATATAAGAGGCTGGGAGGTTTTGGGCGTTGCTGAAGCCTTCACCTGTAAGCTGAACACAGAATAAAAGAAAACCTGAGAACTACAACTGCTTCTTGTGTCTGCTTTTCACCAAGGACTCAACAGTATCCTTTTTCTCTATGTGTTTAAATGGAAAGTCTTCTATGTCCTTTTTACATTGTTCCAATTCTTCCTGTAAGGCTTTATACTGATTAACCTTTTGTCTTATTTGGGGGCTCCCTGGGAGTGATGGCACACAGGGTGGAGTCTGGGCTATGTTGATTGGGCCTGGATTATACAGTGGGGGTACATACTTTCTCTTCTCGTCTTCTTTCTCCTCTTCATCTACTAAGAAGACACGAGAAGGGATTTTTTCTGATATATTGGCCCATTTGCCCGGATTCCAGACCAGGGCATAATCTAGTTCATTATCTAGGGATTCACAAGCCTTAGTTCTAACATAATCATATAAGTTTTAGCAGGTGAAATAATTGTTAGTTCCTAATCAGGTCCACTCAATTTTCTCGTCCTCCCACCATATGTAACAACACAAATTTACCATGTCTTCTTTTATTAAATTTAACTTAGTAATCAGTTTGTTATATGGTGGTTTCCCCCAGTTTTCTAACCGTTTTCCTAATGGACTGTGGGGATCTATTTTTAGTTTTGGATTTTTCCTAACCTTTTTCACACATTTCTTCTCCTGGGACCCTCCCAAATGGTTAGTTTACAATACAATTCTCTTGTCCTTACCAATCTAATGAGACCACGATTCGCTTCACCAAGCCTCTTTCTCCTTTTACTCAGGAGTCTGCTTTCACTCCGCCTTGCCAGCCCTTATGGCCCTCGGGCGTCTTACACACACCTCTCACAGATCTCAGACTCGAACTGTTCTACCCAACCCTCCGACCGCCTAGGTTTTATTCCTTGGTTTACACCAAGTTTTACTCACCTAGGTTCGTACACGAAGTTGCCCGGTCCTTGTCCTGGTAATTCTCTGGTCCCCTCTCCTCAGTTCTTACCAATCACCATTTGGTCTGTGGGCCTGGCTCTGTTTCGCTTCCTCAACCTGCAGCTGCAACCTTGGACCATTGAAATCAATGGGGCATGCCGTCCTCAGTTGACCTCACCTCCCGAAGATGCAGGAACAGATGTCCGAGGCTCCACGCTGGGCGCCAATTTGTTGGAAACATGATTAAAATACCAACAAAATTGGATTGGTAAGAAAAGAATTTATTCTGCAGAAAATAGAAAAAGCAGTTTGGCAAAGTGTGGTGGATCTCTGAGAGAAGCTTCAACAGGAAGTTCTAAACCAGAGACCCCACTCAAACATTCAAACTCATAACATTATATACATTTCTATTGCGACACCCCTGTCCCCTCCCCTTTGGTCCCGTTTGAAAGGACTTCAGAGGGCACAATCTTGTCCGAGATGCCTAGCCAGAATGCATCATGCCTCCCCCTGGTTACATTGTTTCGAACTTCCCCCTGCCACCCTTTTGTCTTGTTAAGTGTATCTTATAGCCAAGCCTCTGGGATTCTAGCAAGCTACGTGCAGTTTGCCTTGGCTAATCCTTTTATTGTTAATCAGTTTAAACCATTTTATTTTTAAACTTTGGTGTTGCTCACACTCTGAAGTTACATCGTGTTATTCTTCTTTCCATAATCTATCCTGTCAAAACCATAAGGTTTTTCTGAGCATACTGGCCATTTTCTAAAGGCCAGCAAAATATCTGTGCCATATTATTGTCCCTAAATTCCAGAGATTGCTAACCTTATCATTGGGATATGTATCTAGATTAGAGATATCCAACCTTGGCAATTTTAAGACTTGCAGACTTCAACTCCCAGAATTCCCTAGCCAGCCATGGCAACTTTAAGACTTGAAGTCTTAAGGTTGCCAAGGTTAGACACCCCTGATCTAGATAGTCTAAGATAAGAGACTATCTTATCTTAATAGTAGTAGTTGCTAGAAGTGAACCAATTTCCTTTTTGGCTGAACTATTGTTTTTCTTTGAACATCACTCTGGATAGCAAGATAGGCAGCATATAAATTTAATAAATAAACATTCTTTACTTTGAGATGGCCCTGTAATAAGTATTTAAAAACATGGTTGTTGTTTTTTTAAAAAAGCAATACAATATTCTTGTAGTTAAAGATTCTCACACAATGCCCTGCAGTCTCTTTATGTTTTCAGATATGGGAAACATTTTTCAGCTAAGGTCATCAACAATGTTTAGGGACCCAGCAGGCAGGGATTTATCTCTAGTGACCAGAGGGAGCCAAGCTTTAGATCTGCCAGCAACACTTGGCAGCTGGTTGGGAGAAAAATCCATGGAGGCCACGCAAACTTTTGGCATGGAAAATATTGTGTTCCTGGTGAATGCTGAACAGAACCAGAGGGAATTGGATTTACAATTCAAATTGTTAATTAACCTCTAGGAAGTTCATATTAAGCTCACAGAAGATATATTTACTTGGGTGTATTTAACAAACAAAACAGGTGGTTTTCTTGACCCAGTTCAGTATTTATATAGCTTTTGAACAATTTGACATTTGCAGACAGCAGAGCAATAGATCGCTTGGCAGAAACTATGGAGCCAGAATATTTCCCTTGCAGAATTAAAGGCTAGTTTTTGCCTTTAAGTTCTTGCTTATTGATTACATTTATATTCTGCCTATCTGTGATTATTCCTTTATTTTTCTAATTGATGTAGCCACCTATCTCATCTATATAATTCAGTGGGGGGGGGGCGCTTACAAACTATTAAAACAATGTAAAAAAAAAGAACCAAACAGTATATCAATTTATTGTTTGGATTGCCACTGGTAACAAATAAGTAAAATCTACATAAAAGTAGCCAAACATTAATAAAATACATTAAAATGTGTAAAACCCATTAAAAACATTAAAACATTGCCAAGCAATATCTATCTGTCTGTCTATCTATACATACATACATACATACATACATACATACATACATACATACTGTAAGGACCCACCCCACTTTGCATCTTAAGAAGACAGAACTCTTGGAATAATTCTTCCAACAGGAATCCTTTATTAAGAGAAAATGGTTGCAGGCATGCTAGACAGGACTTGGGGTTCAAGCTCTCCCATTCAAGGTTTTAAGGGGTTCCCCAGTAGTCCCACCCAATCAACCCCCCTTCCAGTGATAGTTTCAAGTATCACAATTCCACCCCCTTTCTTCTTTTTTCCGTCTGGATGGAGACTTCAGATAACTACATGAAAGGCAAATACCCTTCTTTGGTATGCTAATGCTTTGAGGTTACAATAAACACACATTCAGCATTCAGCTCTTTGAAGTGTACTGAAGGAAGTGAGGGCCATAAAGCCCCTTTGTTCTCCCCCTTCTCTCCCTCTTATGGCAGAATCCAGAGAAGGCAGAATTGGGAGTTTCTATATTTGATAATTAAAGATGAAATATAATTGGATTCTGACATCCGGCCCCTCTTAAAAATAAGAGAGATTCACCTGAAAGAAAACAAAACAGGTATAAGACTTAGTCAGGCTTGTTAGGATACTCTGTGTGAAACTTCTTCAATAGCTTCGGGGCTCTGACATGACGTTTATGGACCCACTCGTTTTGTGAGGGAGGGAGGTGTTTCCAGGCAACTAGGTACTGAGTTGCTCCATGATATCTCCTAGAGTCAAGGATCTCTTTTATTTCGAAGTGTTGTTCGCCCTCCACCATGATTGGAGGTGGTGGGGGGGGATTTTTGGCCGTAGAGGTGATTGATGCTCTCTTTTCAGCAAGCTGCAATGAAAAATTGGGTGTATTTGCCTGAGATTTTTGGGTAATTCTAATTCTACTGTTACTGGATTTATGATTCTTTTAATTGGAAAAGGTCCTATATATTTTGGTCCAAGTTTTTTACAGGGCTGTAGGGACTTTAGGTATTTTGTAGATAAGTACACCATTTCTCCTATAATGAATGGTGTAGGCTCAACCCTTTTTTTATCGGCTTGTGTTTTGTATGCCTGCCTAGCTTCATCTAGTGCTTTTCTGACTATTGGCCAGGTGTTTTGTAATTTCTCCATCCATTCTTTCAGCGAAGGGATCGTTGGTTCGTTTGGGGTTAATTCTGGCATGGGGTTGAAACTTTGACCGTTGGCTATTTGAAAAGGAGTGTAGCCTGTGCTGGAGTGGACTGCATTATTGTAGGCAACTTCTGCAAAAGGAAGTAAGTCCGTCCAATCACTCTGTTGGAAATTTAAAAAACATCTCAAATATTGCTCAAGTACTGAATGGCACCGTTCCGTTTGTCCATCTGTCTGAGGGTGATGGCTAGATGTCAGTCCCTGAGTGGTCCCTAAGAGGGATAAAAATTCCTTCCAAAATGCAGACGTAAATTGCACTCCCCTATCAGAGATGATGCGTTGGGGTGCCCCGTGCAATCTGTAAATGTGCTGGATGAAAAGTCTTGCTAAGGCCTTTGCAGTGGGAATCTTTTGGCAAGGGATAAAGTGCACCTGTTTGGAAAACAAGTCCGTGACTGTCCAGATAACAGTATTCCCATTGCTTTCTGGCAATTCCACTATAAAATCCATGGCTATTTCCCTCCAGGGGGCTGAGGGACTTGCCACTGGTTGTAATAGCCCTGGCGATTTCCCTTGCAACCTCTTTGCTGATGCACAGGTTGGGCAGCTGGCAACATAACTTTCTATGTCCTTTTTTATTGATGGCCACCAAAATTGCCGTTTAATTAAGTGTAAAGTTTTTACAAATCCAAAATGCCCTGCTGATTTTGTGTCATGGCAAAGGTGCATGAAAGTTACTCTTTGAGTTGTTGGTATATATAACTTTTCCCCTACCCAAGGCAACCCGTCTCTCATTGTGCACACATTTTGTTCTTCTGGAACCATTCATCTGTTTCCAAACTTTTTCTGAATTCAATCCCAGTTTGGCTGTCCAGTTGTGGTTTTATTTTGGCTTGGGTTCTTGTGGTTACTGGTGCTGCCAGTTGTGACTCTGCCATTATTGGTCTAGAGTCTGTGGTTCGTGCGCTGTTATATTGGGCATGCGAGATAGTGCATCTGCCAGGAAGTTCTTTCTTCCTGGTAAATGTTTGAGCTTAAATTGGAATTGGTGAAAATGCTGGGACCAGCGGGCTTGTTTGGGATTGAGTTTCCTGGAAGTTTTCAGGGCTTCTAAATTTTTGTGATCAGTCCACACCTGGAAGGGGATTTTGTTGCCTTCCAGGAACTGTCGCCACGTGAGTAATGCCCAACGTATCCCATAAGCCTCCTTCTCCCATACGGGCCAGCGCTGTTCTGTTTCCGTGAGTTTCTTGGATGTATATGCACAGGGTTGCAATACTGCATCATCATTTTCTTGTAATAGCACAGCCCCCACTGCCACATCACTTGCATCTGCCTGTATTATGAAGGGCTTGTCCATGTCTGGGTGCCTTAGTACTGGTTCGGCAGAAAAAAGTCTCTTTAGTCTCTCAAACGCTGCTTGGCACTCCATTGTCCATGTTAGTGGCTGGCTAGGTTTTACTGAGGATGTTCCCTTCGTTTTTAGTAAGTTAGTGAGCGGCAAGGCTATCTGTGCGAATGAGGGGATGAATTGGCGGTAAAAATTTGCAAAGCCCAGGAAACTCTGTAGTTGCTTTCTTGTGCGGGGTGGTGCCCAATCTAATACTGCTTTGACCTTCTCCGGGTCCATTTCAATGCCCTGTGGGGATATGCGATAGCCTAGGTAGTCTATCCTTTCCTGGTGGAATTCGCATTTTGAGAGTTTGGCATATAGGTGAGCGGCTCGCAGCTTCTTTAAAACCGCTCTGACAAGTTTGACGTGTTCTTCTTTTGTTTCGGTAAAGATAAGAATGTCGTCCAAGTAAACAAGGACCCCCTTAAACAGGTGCTCCCTTAGAACGTCATTGATTAATTGCATAAAGACTGCAGGGCCCCCTTGTAATCCAAATGGCAAGACTTTGAATTGATAGCACCCCATGGGGCAGTTAAATGCAGTCTTCCATTCGTCCCCTTCCCCTTCTTGATTCTCACGCGATAGTAAGCTTCCCTTAAGTCTAGTTTAGAAAAAATTTTCCCTTTCGATAGGTGTGACAGCATGTCTTTCATGAGGGGCAGCGGGTATAGGTTGCTTTCACTGATTGTATTCAGGGCCCTATAATCCACGCATAAACGTAAAGAGCCATCCTTCTTCTCTCTAAAAAGGACCGGGGCAGCCACTTTAGGCTTGGCTGGCTCAATGAAACCTCTCTCCAGGTTTTTTTTTATAAATCTTTCCATTTCCTCCTTCTCCTTTGGGCTCATGGAGTATAATCTGGGCTTCGGGAGTTTTGCCCCAGGCTTGAATTCAATGGTACAGTCTGTGGGTCGGTGGGGGGGAAGCTCATTCGCCCTCTCCTCACTGAAGACTTCAGCAAGGTCCCTATATTCCTCTGGTATTTCTGTTAATCTTTTTTCCTCTCCTATGGATGCTTTTTCTATTCTTGATTCTGGTAGCCTCCCTTGGGGTTTTAAGTCCATAGGGTCCCCCTTCGGGAATTTGATTTCTGTCGTCCTCCAATTTACCCAGGGGTTCCATTTTTTCAACCATTCCATCCCTAGAATCATTGGGCATTCCATACCTGGGGTCACCACAAACGTTAAGTCCTCTTCATGGTTGCCCAGGGAGAGATGTATTGGCAAAGTGGCTAGGGTAGCTGGCACCCCCCCTGCTATGGATCCATCTAGCTGGCCAAATGAGATTGGTTGTTCCAGTCTCCTGGATGGGATGCCCAGATTCCCCACTAGTGTTGGGCTAATGAGGCAGCGGGTGCAGCCAGAGTCTATTAAGGCTTTCACCTTCACAGCTTCGGGCATGGGGGGGATTAATATAGTCACTGTTTTGAAGATGGGTGTGATGCATCCACTTACCAGGGGTTCGCCCTCCGAGCTGTCATCTGAGGCATCCACCGGCCCTGTGGTGTAGGCTGGAGTTCTTTCCCCTTGGTGAGCAGAAGTGGGGGGTTCTGCAATTTCCATCATTCTCATGGCTGTTTCTTTTGGCTTAGCTGAATACTTTCCGGGTTTGTTGATTGGGGATCTGTCTGGGTTGTGCTGGGGGGCCTTTAAGCGGCATTCTACAGCTCGATGCCCTTCTCTTCCGCACTTGAAACACCCCATTTGCTTCTTGGCTGTATCCGATGATTTCACCGGTTGGTGTGTCAGCTCAGGCGGGGGGCGGCTCCATTGTTTTCCTCGGCGGTGCCTCTTCAATATGTCGATCTCTGCTTCCTCTGCCAAGACGTACCATTCCTCAAGTCGATGTGGGTCCCCTCGGGGCAGGCAAGCATCATATAGATCATAGTTTAGTCCGTCTTTGAAATGGCCAAGGAGGATGTCTTCTGGCCAATTCAGTTTGCTGGCAATGGCCCGGAATTCTTGTGTATACTCAGCCACTGGGCGTTTGCCTTGCCTCATCGTTGTTATTCTTTCACGGGCTTTGCAATCAGCCAGGGGGTCTTCAAATCGTCTTCTCAAAGAGGACATGAAACGGTTGAAGTTACTGAGTTCTGGGGCATTGGAGTCATGCAAGTTCACTACCCAATCCGCAGCTGGTCCATCCAGGGCAGATTGCACGATCCGGATGCGGGCTTTGTCACTGGGAATATCCTGCCCATATTCCTCCATGTAGCTGAGGACTTGGGTTAGGAAAAACCCCAAGCGTGTTGGCTCCCCTTTGAATTTCACCTCCAACGGTGGACGTCTTGGAATGGATCGGTGCCTCTGTTGTGGGTGGTAGTGTCTTCCGTCCAGATTGCCATCTGTGGTCCGGTAGGGGGTGGGGGCTCCTGGATCAGTAGATGTCCCTGGGGTTGCAGGTTCCACGTCCCCCTCGGTGTCTCTCCCTTTGCGTCTCCAGGAACTGGGGCGGCCGTAGGGCTCAGTATTCTCCTCTCCTAGGGAGCTGAGAGTTCTCTTCATCAGGTCAATAGCTTTCTCTAGGATCCAGTCTGAGTACGGTGCCCAGCTTCCTCCCTCTTCACTTGCGTGCAGGGATTTCTCCATCTCCTGCTTCCATTCTGGTTGCTTGGTCCCCCGTCTCAGGGTCACCTTTCTTGATTCCTTTCCCCACTCACTTTTCTTTCCAACGCCCATCGACCAGCGAGGCTTGTGGTCCTGTGTCTCCACCACTTCTTCTCCTGAGGAATCTGGCCTCTCGGATCCCAACATCTGGCAAGGTTCCAACTGGGTCAGCGGCTCTCTTTCCAGGGAGTTTTCCCCCTCTCTTGCTCCATTGTCTGACATGGTAAATTTTTGCAAAATCCCCCGGCAAGGGTCTCCCTTCCAGGTGGATTAATTTTGTAAGTCCTGTCTAATGTAAGGACCCACCCCACTTTGCATCTTAAGAAGACAGAACTCTTGGAATAATTCTTCCAACAGGAATCCTTTATTAAGAGAAAATGGTTGCAGGCATGCTAGACAGGACTTGGGGTTCAAGCTCTCCCATTCAAGGTTTTAAGGGGTTCCCCAGTAGTCCCACCCAATCAACCCCCCTTCTAGTGATAGTTTCAAGTATCACAATTCCACCCCCTTTCTTCTTTTTTCCGTCTGGATGGAGACTTCAGATAACTACATGAAAGGCAAATACCCTTCTTTGGTATGCTAACGCTTGAGGTTACAATAAACACACATTCAGCATTCAGCTCTTTGAAGTGTACTGAAGGAAGTGAGGGCCATAAAGCCCCTTTGTTCTCCCCCTTCTCTCCCTCTTATGGCAGAATCCAGAGAAGGCAGAATTGGGAGTTTCTATATTTGATAATTAAAGATGAAATATAATTGGATTCTGACACATACATACATACAGTTCTGTTTGTTTCTGTTTCTTCTTAACAATTCTATGAAACAGGCTACCTTGGAAGCTGACAATGAATTTAGCTGGCCTGACATTTAGCTGCCTCTTTCCTCAATATTACAGTATTCCAGCATAATAACACTGTTATCAGAGAGCCAATTTGGCCTAGTAAGCACCAGGCTAGAAAGCAGGAGACTGTGAATTCTAGTCCCCCCTTAGGCATGAAAGCCAGCTGGGTAACTTTGGCCCAATCACTCTTTCTCAAGCCAACCTACCTCACACAGTTGTTGTGGGGAAAATAGAGGAAGGAATATTATGTATGCTCACTCTTGAATTACTTATAAAGTAATAAAGGTGGGATAAAACTCTAATAAATAAATAATGGAATAAATAATGGAATAAACCAGAAAAAGTTAAGTTATATGATAAGCCACACATGCTATGGCCAAGTAAGGACAATAACTCTATTCGCAAACCACATTAAGGCAAAACTAAGCTTAGTATATTGTATGCAGCTCTTGAGAGTCATCCTCTGCGACAAACCACAGTATGATATGTTTGATTTTGTCTTAAAGTGTATGAAGCTGATCTTGTAAATCATATTTTATGGATTTATGTCTGAAGCTAGCCCTCTGCAGTTAATTCAACAATGGTAAAGGGAACCATGGATTTGCACAGTGAATGTCAGCATAAGACACTTGCCCAAGTTTAACATAAACATAGTTCATTAAATTCAAAATACAGGCTGAGTTAGAAATTAAGTACATTGCCTGGGATCACACAATAATGCTAGCATAAAATGTTATTTATGGTTCAGTGGGTCATATAAACATAGACAACACCTAAGTTGAGTCTCTTTCTCTTTCCTTCTCTCCCCCATTATGACTGTTAAGGCAACTTGGTTTCACAGTACTCCAGACTGACAACTACATGTCACCCAGTGGTGAAATTTTCCAATATACATAAGCAGAATTCTCCTGAACAAGAATGCTTATCTTAGCTTGTAGCAAAAGGAGAGCCATCAATCCCACCCTTTCTTTAGAGGAAAAATGTTCATCTTGTTTGGAACGTGGCTCAAGATCCCCAAACAAACAAACTCACTTGGAATTCCAGCAACAAAATTTTATTCAAAATAAAGAGTTTGCAAAGGCTTGGTGGATTGAAACACAGGAGTTCAGCCACACCTTAAAGAGCTGTTTGACACATTTTTATATCCTACCCCCGACACAGATTCCCCCCTCCCCAATCGCACTCAACACCCCTTCCCTAATCATCCGATAAACTATCCGGACAGCCTAAAACCACTGTCCTTCCCATGTTCCAGGAAGCCCCTTTGTCCATATCCTATCTTTCACCATCGTTAGTGTTGCGTCCTTGGCGGGAAAACAGACACGAGAAGCAGCTGGAGTTCTCAGGTTCTTTTATTCAGCGTTCAGCTTACAGGAAGATGGCTTCAGCTCAGCCCAAACGCCTCACAGCCTCTTATATAGGCAACTACCGGGTAAATGGGTTACTTTTCCCGCGCCAGCACCCGCGCATGCGCACGGCGCTGGCGACAGCCTGTCTGGTCCCGGGCAGCTTTGCACCTGCCCGGGACTGCCTGCAAACGCCCGAGACGTTTGCAAGGCTCGGGACATAACACCCCTTTCCCCCGGGCTAAAACTACTATCAACATACAACATTTATTTTACACGACAATTTGCTCCCCAGTGTTCCCACTGTTTACTGGCTTCTGTCTTGCCAACAATGTTATGTAATCTTCTAGGTCCTTAGGAGATTTCTTTGCTCTCTGTGACCTTCTTAGCTCTGGGTTACTGGCATAAGTTCCCTGACTGGAGGGAGGCATGAGCCTGTTCTCTCTACTGTGCCCTGGTGTCTTCCAAGGACTGTGCCCGATGCCTGGCCTGCTTGCTTGCCCACCGGGCTCGTCAGGCCAGGGCTTCTGTTGCTTTGTGACCTGGTTGTCCTACCTAGCTGTAGACCCTCAGGCCCCTTGAAGTGATAGCCACTGCTGGGCGTCTCTGTAGAACCCCCTAGGTCAGTCCAAGACCTGTCAGGAGGCGGTCTATTCCCTGAACCCCATTCTGTGTTTGGGCTCGTGTGGGTTTCTGTACTCTCCCAAAACTCAGGTGTCCCCTGATTTGTGCTAGGGGTGTTGTAGTCGGGACTTGGTTCCTCGACTAGCTCTGTGTATGTTTGACCCCCTGTAGGATTTGGGTTAAGGTCAGGCCAACCTTGGGCATTGTGTGCCAGCTCTCTTGCGGGGAATGATTTGTTGGGATGCCCCCGGGTATCCTCCGTTGCTGGAGTGCTGTGTGCTGTGTGTGGAAGTGAGTATGCCCCCGGGGTAACTCCCTGGCTGGAGTAGGCGTGAGTGCCTGTTGTGTGGGTAAGCTCCAAGACTTCCTTTTCGGAGCAATTGCAGAACATTGGGACGAGCCGTTTGTGGCTCCCTCAGTGGCGATGGGCAGTAGCTCTTGCCCTTCCCTTTGCTCCAAAGGGTCCCCCTCCCCCCCTGGAAAAGACCCAGGAGTTTCAGCAGAAAAGTCCCGCCTAGAGCGGAGTTGGTCGATGTGCCGACGCAGGACACGACCGTTGTCCAAGGCAACCTCGTAGGAGAGAGGACCTGTGATCCTGGACACAGAAGCGGGGACCCATGTATGACCAGGCCCGTAATTGCGAGCCCAAACCGGGGCACCCACAAGTAGTTGGCTAGGTGCCCTAGGATGTGAGGTAGATGAAGGCAGTCTGTCCGGATGCAACCGGTCAAGTCTAGTAGTAAGTTGGCGCCCCCAACGAAGTTCAGCTGGACTTCTCCCTGTAGAAGTGGACGGTGTGGTGCGATAAGAAAGGAGAGAGTCAGCCAACCTGTGATGCCAGTCCCCGTAGGTGAGTCTCTTCAAGGCGTCCTTTGCGATGCGCACCATGCGTTCAGCCATACCGTTGGTGGATGGGTGAAAAGGCGCAGATGTGGCATGACGAATCAGGTTTGCCTGTAAGAAAGCTTGGAATTCGGAGGAGGTGAATTGAGGGCCGTTGTCAGACCCAATGACATCTGGCAGCCCGTGTGCAGCAAAAATCCCCCTCAGTACCTGAATAGTCTTTGCAGTGGTGGTGGATGAGACAGGCACAACCTCAAGCCATTTTGAATGGCTGTCAACAAGGACCAAGAAGAACTGGCCCGGAAAGGGCCCAGCGTAGTCAATGTGCACCCTAGACCATGGGGACTGTGTTTCCTCCCATTTATGCACAGGAGCTTGGGGCATCTCTGGGCGAGATCGTTGGCACATGTGGCATGCGTGTACCTTAGCCTCAATATCTTTATCTAAAGCAGGCCACCACAAGTGGCTGCGTGCAAGAGCCTTCATGCGAACAATGCCAGGATGACCCTCGGGGAGGGAGTCTAAGACCCTAGTCCTCATTGAGGTGGGAATGACAACTCTGTTTCCCCAAAGCAAACAACCCTGAGAAAGGGACAATTCGTTCCTTTTGGACCAGAAACTCTGAAACTCAGGACTAGGGCAGTGCTCAGGCCACCCGGACAGGACCCCGGAGCGGACACGTGAAAGTGTGTGATCTGTACCTGTTTCAGCGGTAACATCCCTGGCACTAAGAGGAAGCTCGGGTAAGGCTTGGATTGATAGAATGTTGACAGCTGGCGCGGGGTCAGCTTCTACTACTGGCAGAGGCAACCTACTGAGGCCCTCAGCATGGCCCATTTCTTTCCCAGGCTTGTGGAGTAATGAAAAATCATATGCAGACAAAAAAATAGACCACCTAAGCATTCTAGGGGAAATGATGTGGGGAGTCTGCTTACGTGTGGTAAACAGTCCCAGCAGAGGCTTATGGTCAGTGAAGACCGTGAAATGCCTGCAATATAGAAAATCGTGGAATTTTTTAATTCCAGCAACAACAGCCAGAGCCTCCCTGTCTATCTGAGCGTAGTTGCGCTCGGCAGAAGACAGTGTTCTGGAGTAGTATGCATAGGAACCTGAGTTCCATCAGACTTGAGGTGACTCAGGAAAGCTCCAACCCCGTAGGGGGATGCATCACAAGCGATGCACACAGGAAGAGACTCGTTGAAATGTGCAAGAACACTGTTAGAAGTGAGCAAGGCCTTGACTTCTTTAAAGCAAGCCTCATGCACTTGTGACCACAGCCACACAGCCTGTTTGTCTAGTAGCCTGTGAAGAGGCTCAGCTACACTAGCCTTATGTGGAAGAAAAGAATTGTAGAAATTCAGGAGGCCTAAGAAGGCCTGAAGTTCGGCCTGAGACTTTGGCCTGGGTGCTTCTAAAATAGCAGTTAGTTTGGATTCAGCAGGATGAATCCCAGCAGCATCAATTTTGAATCCCAGAAATTCAGTAGAAGGCACCCCACTCTTGCATTTGTCTTTTCTGAGCTTAAGGCCTGATTTCCTGAATCTTAACAGGACAGCCCTAAGCCTTTCAGCTAGAATGTGTGTGGAGTCTCCTGCAATCAAGACATCGTCAAAGTAGGGGCAGACACCTGGTATACCTCGTAGTGTGTTTTCAATTACGCTTTGGAAAATCCCAGGAGCGACATTCACTCCAAACTGCAGCCTTTTTACCTGAAAGGCTCCCCTGTGGGTCACAATAGTCTGAGCTATGGCAGCATCATTATCAACAGGCAGCTGTTGATATGCTTGAGCTAGGTCAAGCTTTGCAAAAACACGCCCCCCCTTGAGAGAGGCCAGGATGTGAATGACCACAGGAACAGGATAGGCATGTTGCTGCAATGCCTTATTGAGTGTGCATTTGTAATCAGCACAAATGCGAATGTCCCCATTTGCCTTTAGAGGCGTGACAATGGGGGTCTCCCATGGGCTGGAATCAACAGGTTCTAGGATTCCGTGTTGGATTAGTTTGTCTAATTCAGTGTCAATCTTACTTTTTAAAGCAAAAGGGACCCTTCTTGCTTTAATCCTAATGGGAGTGACAGTGGGGTCTAGCTTTAAGGACACAGGTGGTCCTTTGAATGTGCCCAGCTGGGGCTGAAAACATCTGCAAATTCCTTGCAGACTTCCTGTAGGTCGAGTGTTTGTAAGCTGTTGAGTCCTGTGACGTGTATCCCCAGGGCCTCAAACCAATCGAGTCCTATGAGACTCGTTCTTTCACCCCCTACTACTAACAAGTCTAGTGGACCTTCAAAACTCTTGTATTGCACGTTAAGGTTGGCCTCCCCCTTAACACACACTCTTGAGTTCTGAAAATCAGTTAATACAATATCAGAAGGCCTTAACTTGGCCTTAGTCCCACTACTGGAACAAATCTTCCTAAATGTATGCAATGAAATGATGGAAAGGGAGGACCCTGTGTCTAGTTCCATAGATAATGGAACCCCTTGTAGCTTCACGTTGAGTGACAGCTTTTTCTTCATGGGCTTGTGTGTGCCTGTCCTACAAATGTTTCTACGCGAAGCGCAAAACCCTACCCTAGTCTGGCTGGGGACTCTGGTACCCTTCAGGCGTTCTTCTTGAGGTTGTGCCTTTCGTCGGCCCAGACACCCAGCTGCAATGTGCCCTTGTTTGCCGCATGCCCGGCAGGTAGCGGAGCGGAACTTGCAGTCGGTTCTCCTGTGGCGACCTCCACAGCCGATGCACTTGAGCGGAGCTGAAGAGCTTTCCTTCTGATTTTCTCCCTTCGCGGGGGGTAGACGGTCGACTTCTTCGTCCGGATCCTCCTCGGAGTTTCGTCGGACGTCTTCTTGGTGCACGGACGCACCCTCTGCACTGCTTCTGATCGGCCGCATGTTCTTGACGGCGCCGCCTGCTGCTTCTTCCGCGGTGGCTTCCTTAAAGCGTCTTGGAAGGATAATTCTTCCTTAGCGAAAAGTCTCTGTTGTAGCTCTCGATGCCTCAACCCGCACACGAATCGGTCCCTCAGTCGTTCCTCGAGGTCCTTGAACTCGCAGGGCTTGGCGGCCTTCCGTAACGCGGCGAGGTACTCCTTGGCTGACTCCCCGGACCGTTGATCCCTCTGCTCGAAGGTGTGGCGCCATGAGATAACGGACACCTTGGGGTGGAAGTGGTCCTTCAGCAGCGTCTTCAGGTCTGCGTAGCTTACAGACTCTACTGGAACAGGTGCTGCAAGGTTTTCTGCGATTTCGAAGGCGTCTTGGCCGCAAGCGCAAAGCAGGGTGGCAGACTTCAAGCTATCTTCCCTCACTTGGTTTGCCTTGAAGTAGTTCTCCATTCTGGATACGTAGGACTCCCACCGCTCTGGATGTGAGACTTCGAATTCCGCAAGCCTTCCGATTTTCGCCATCTTCGGATCTTCAGGAGACGGGTCTATCAGCCAGCCTACCCCCGAATGCGCACTGGATTGGCGGGCAGCTGCTGAGTCAACACCGTTCCTCTTCCGCCGCTCAGGACTCCTTGGGTAAGCTTACACTTTTTCCTTTCCAGGTAGTGCAAGGCATCCCACCTTCGTCTCCAGTGTTGCGTCCTTGGCGGGAAAACAGACACGAGAAGCAGCTGGAGTTCTCAGGTTCTTTTATTCAGCGTTCAGCTTACAGGAAGATGGCTTCAGCCTCAGCCCAAACGCCTCGCAGCCTCTTATATAGGCAACTCCCGGGTAAATGGGTTACTTTTCCCGCGCCAGCACCCGCGCATGCGCACGGCGCTGGCGACAGCCTGTCTGGTCCCGGGCAGCTTTGCACCTGCCCGGGACTGCCTGCAAACGCCCGAGCCGTTTGCAAGGCTCGGGACATAACAGTTAGCACAGTTTGTCTCCTATAATTATTCTGATATTTCCTTTGCTTGCAATTTCAGTCAGCTAGCAACTTCTGCTTTTCACATTTGTACTTGTCAATACTTAGATAAGATATATATTATTATTTCTGATCTTCAGTTGGCTTCTGCTTCTTCTGACAATCTTTAGACTCATTAGAAATTTTTGAATAATACTTTATTCCTTTCAATCTTTTAAAAATTAAAGCAACGGTGTACCAGGGCCTGGGAAAAAAGCAATTGTTTCTGAGCCTCTGATTAAAGATCAGAATCTCCTAGAATCTGGAAAATTTCAGAGAAGCAAGCAGAAAAGTTTGTGGCAATAATTCCTTTATCTCTAAGGGATAGGTAACAAGTTTGAACTGGAAAGATGGTATAAGGTTACTTTCATTTCCAGTGTGGTATGCTATTAAGATTTATGGTCTCTGATATCTGTTTTCTCTGATGTTTATTTTCTATGCAAGCTTAGAAGCTGTATGTCTTAGATAACAGACCAATCTTACTTAGTGTATGTGTTTTTTCCATTGGAGATTATCTTGAGATCCCTCTGTGAGCATCATATCCTTCTACTTTTATTTCCTCTGCCTCTGGTTATTTCATGTGCAAATGCTTAAAGTTAACAAGGATTGTTTTTCCTCCCTTCCACCCACTCCCCTTTGCTTCAAACAAATTTGTTTTATAACTTGTGAACACTGGCTGAGGAATTGAAATCCACAAGTCATAAAGGGCCAAGTTTGAAGACCCCTGAACTAGTGTCAGCAGAGGTAAGGCATATCCTTAAAAAACAAATATTGCCAGTGATAGCAAATGCACCAAGGCAATAAGGTGCAACAGGCAGAGAGGGTCTCTGGAGAGGGTTTCATCCCATTTATTCAACCCTGTCACTCCAGCTCCTTTCATCTTTTTTGTCTACTAATACAGGGCTTTTCAACCTGTGGTACACGTACCACCAGTGGTATGAGAGCATCTGGCTGGTGGTACGCGTAGGACAGTTGAAAAAAATGTAAAAAAATGTAAAAAAAATGTAAAAAAATGTTAAAAAATGTTTAAAAATGTTTAAAAAGTGTAAACGTGGATGAGGTGAAGCAGCAGCAGCACCACACAGGCTTGTGGCAAAGTCAGCTGGAACTGCACATTGCCTGGATCCTACTGAGAGCCCAGGATCAAAGCGCGGAGCTCCAGCTGATTGGTGGCGGCCTTGAGGGTAGCAGGCAGCCTCAAGCAGTCTTCAGTGGAGATTCTGTTGGAGCTGTGCAACGCATTGCCTGGGTCCCCCCCGCCCCCACCCAGACGCCCTCACCTCCCCCAAGCATTTTTTACTCACCTGCTTTCATCAGCATTCCCTTTCTCCTGTCCTTCTCAGCCTTCATGTGTTTGTGAGACAAAAAAAAGTTCCATGGGACTTTCTAACATCTCGCGAGAAGTTAGAAAGTCTCATGGAACTTTTTTCTTTTTTACCCACAAACACGTGGTGAAGGCAGAGAAGCAAACAAAGGCAGAGAAGCAAAAGGAGAAAGGGAGTGCAGCTGAAAGCAGGTAAGTAAAAAATGCTTGGGGAAGGCGAGGGCATCTGGGCAGGGGCGCCAACCTTACCCTGCAAGGTGGCATGAGGGTTAACAGTGGGTGCAGGGGGCCCAGGAGCTCCTGACCATCTCACTTGCTTGCAGAAAGCAAGTGGAAAGCAAGCGAGCGAAATGGGCAGGAGCACGAGATCGGTGTTTCTGAGCACATGCCGATTTGCGCCCCTGCCCATCTCGCTCGCTTGCAGGGGTCCTGACTGACCTTCACCAGACCGGAGCGGGGAGGCAATTGGAGTTTGGCTGCCGCTGCCGCCACCACTGCTGTTGCTGAGCCAGATGGCTGTGCAACAGCAGCTGCTGCAGTTCTTGCCTGCTGCTTCTCCTTGGCTGCAGGGGGAGGAGAGCGCAGGCAGCGGAGGAGCGCATGGGGTGGGGAAAGAGCCATGGCTGCGAGACTCCCTCTGGTGTGTTGCGCATGGCTGCAGCTGGAGAAAAGCAGCGAGCAGGGAAGCGGCTCATTTATTGCTGCAGCCAGCCCCAAGGAAGAGCCAGCACAACCCGCAGGCAAATCCTGCCTGGCTACATTCTTTGTGGCCAAAAGAAGGGCTTTGATCCCACTTGCCCTTCGCACCGGCCGGGTCCATGAATGCCAGATCTAACCCCAGAGTGGTCCGAAAGGCCAGCAGGCTGGCTGGGGGTTTTGGGGTGGAGACATGTGAGCCTTCCTCCATCTTCTTGAATCTGGCTTTGATTCTGCTTCCCTTTTACTCCGGCCAGGTTCATGAATGCCAGATTCAAGAAGATGAAGGAAGGCTCACATGTCTCCACCCCAAAACCCCCAGCCAGTCCCACCCCCCCCCCTCCACCAGAGACCCATGGATTCCCCCCACATAGGCACCCTGCAACCTGAGTGATGAGCTGGCAACGCGCCCCCCCCCCAGCCATTGACTTTGTTTGTCAAAAAGTTGCAAAAGGTAATCACATGATCCTGGGACACTGTGAATGTCATAAATATGAATCAGTTGCCAAGCATCCGAATGTAAATCACATGACTTATAACCATTTTTCACACTTATAACTGTTGATGCTGCAACAGTCATAAGTGTGAAAAATGATCATGTCACTTTTTTCAGTGCCATTGTAACTTCGAACAGTCACTAAGCGAATTGTTGTAAGTCAAGGACTCCTTTATCATTTTTTCCTTTTGGGGGGGGGGATCAAGTTTTTGACACCTTATTGAGCGAATGGTGGTACTCAGATGTTGCCTTATCCTAAAAGTGGTGCAATGGGTGAAAAGGTTGAAAAGCCCTGTACTAATGCACATAACAGCACCCATTTCTGACAGTAATTAGATTAAGAACACCTTGTTCTCTACAACTGAGCCCAGTTCCTGGTGGACACAATCTTGGCAGGATTTTCTTTAATAGTTAGGAAACGACTTATCTTTGTCACTTTCCAGGATTTTTTTTTTAAATTTTCAAGGCCTGTCTACAGCCTATGGAATTACTTTGAGATGAGTCAGAGTTGGTTCAAAGCAGCTACAACATGCTTAATGGTGAAAAAGTTATTTGAATTTCCATCAGCCTTTCCAGTGCAGCTTTTTGCCATCAGAGTAATCTATAGGTATTACCAATATAAGAGAATGTGTAAGCTCAGGGTTGAACTGTGGAATATCAGTGGTAATGACAGTTGGGTAAGAAAATGCTTGCAAGCAAACAACCAAGCTCAGAGAATCCCAACGACTCCATCTATAGGTGTGTTAGATTGCACGCATTATCCTGGAAAGCTGGGAAATATTGCCCAGTTACTATGCAGGGATGACATTTTGACTCCTGAAAAATGAATTTGCATTCAGACAATTTGGTGACCCATGGTTAAATCAATTATAGTTCATGGAATTGATCCCGTTTTCTAGGTTTCCACAACTGACTGGACTAACAACAAGCATGGGCTGTGTTTGGAGCAAAATTCATCCCAGAGCAAAATTCTTTAGATGTTTTTATTGTTTTTAACAGTTTTATAGTTTTAGAATTGTAAGTCACATGGCTGAGATGGGTGGCAATAGAAATTGAATGAATAAATAAAAACAGTCTAATTAATTAATTTGTGGCTCAGTGTATCTTGCAAACAGCTTGAATGTGAAGCAATTTCTAGCTGATAAGAATGCCCATCTTAAATAGTAATGGCTGAAGGAAATGGACCAATAGCTAATAATCACAATATTAATGAAAAATTTCTCATGTGGAGAAGACATGTCCTCTTTCAATTGATTGCTTGGGAATAGTAATATTTCATTGTTGGAGGGATTGAAGAAGATGGCTATCTTGATGTTCGATAGGGCTACTACAAAGAGGGGGTCAACCTATTTTCCAAAGTACCAGAAGGCAAGACAAGAAACAATGGATGGAAACTAATCAAGGAGAGAAGCAACCTAGAAGGAGAAATTTCCTGACAGATCAATTGATCAGCGGAACAACTTGCCTCCCGAAGTTGTGGGTGCTCCAATACTGAAGGTTTTTAAGAAGAGATTGGACAACAAGTGTCTGTGATGGTGTAAGATTTCCTGCAGTGGGTTGGACTAGAAGACCTCCAAGGTCCATTCTAACTCTGATGATGAAGAAGAGCATTGGGTTTCATTAGGCACATATAAAAGGTTTCCAATTTATATCTGAGACTATGCATTTTTAATTTGAACGCAGGACTTTAATATGAGAATATGCTTTCAATTTGATCTGAAAAGATCCTTCCAACTCTGTTATTCTGTTATATCAAAGTCAGTCCTGCCAAGTATTTTCTCAAATTCACAAGCTCACTTCCCGTATGCCTGTAAAAAGAATATGTATGGAAGCAACAATTTGAGTGCCCCTTAGGTTTTTTTTTTACTATTAGAAAGCAGTGGCATCAAAGCAATGAATGTAAACAGAGTAGCCCTGCTATGAAGAATTTGGCTAGGTTCCCATATTGTGCTAAGCCATAAGGTTTTGTCAAGCTCTTGTCATCTGCCTAACCAAAAATATTTTTTTCCAAGCATGATTCTTGCAGTCTCTTTAAGAAGATTTATTGAAAAGAAAGGACCAGGATTACACAAAAAAAAATGGTGCAACTGGACAACTCTTATCTCCACTCATATATCCCACAGGACACTGAGGCAGCACATTCTTAATTTCCTCTCTACCTTTTTTTGAACTAGCAAAATGGTGTACCTTCACTGACAACAAAGGAGCTTGCAGCTGATTGCTTGGTCTCCTGGATCATTGTTATTGTTAATATTAGTGTATAGTGTTGTCACATTAGCCAGGAGACTACAATGCTAATGCAGATTAATAGTTTGGCTTCCAAGTTACTAGCTCTGTTGTGGTACACGCTCATGGACTTCCAAAGGTGTGCCACAGGAGGTCGAGCTAGCTTCACATCAGAAAGGAAAATGAGTGGTTCTTTCTGCAGCAGCATCCAAGGCCCCCTCCCTACACCAGAGCCGCCACACAGACATCGCAAAGGGGAAGGTTCAGAGCCAGTAGGAATTTGACCGCCTGCACAGAGTACCAGGTCATCTCCCCACCTATTTATCTACTCGCATAGAATTGCTAGGTGGGCAGAAGCTGAGGCAAGTGATGGCAGCTCAGCCCGCCACACAGTGCTAGGACTCGAACCACTGGAGTAAAGGCCATCTCCAGCATCATTAAGCCACTCAGTTATCGAGCCTCTTCTACTGGATTATGATCAGTCTGGGAACCAACCATTACAGGCTTCTTCAGTTTGGACTTTGCATGCGGATGAACCAAGCTAGGCTTTTCAATATAGTTGTGCAAGCCTAACCAGTTCTGGATTATTCAGTAAACTTACTGAAGTAACTAAGTAGCCTACACTGTTGCCTTAAATGTGAACCCAGCTGCTGATCTATGAAGCTTGCATGCTAGGGGGACCATATTGTATAAATACACCATTCCTTTGCCCCATTTTCTGCTTATTATACGCAGAAGAGCAAGATTTCAACAGAATGTCTTTTTTTTTTTTTTTAGCTTCTTGGTGCTGAGTGTTCTGCTAATGGGCTTCATTTGGTCCAAGGAAAGTAGCACATTTGCATGCAGCAGACTTAGAGGTATTATGAAAATAATGTGTTTTTGAACTTTCATTAAAGCAAAATAGGTCATTAATGTTTCATTTTTTTACAGCTAAGTCAGAAAATTACTAAGTGAAAGATTTTAACCACAGTAATAACTCGGCTTCTCTCAAACTTCTGGAGCTCATCCATCTGATTTATTTATATATTTATTCAGGCAACAGGAGTTGAAATGCTTGGGCTTGAGCGCAAGCAACTCAGATTGGGACCTTGAAATGTATTGCTATTTTTTGATGCAAGTCAGCAATTGATTTCCCCTGATAAGGAAAAGTCCAAAAATGGAACACCATGAAATAGCAGACATTTATAATCTCTCCCAGGATATTTCTAGCAAAGCAATTACAAATGGAAATAAATAGATAAATTATCTGTTTTTCAAGGCCTGGAAGGGTATTCACATATTATGATCAGGAAACAGAAAAAACCCAATCTCTGTTTCACCCTGACTACTGTATATTTGATAGCTTTCTGCAAACTAAGACTGTAGAACAGTGTTTCTCAACCTTGGTTATTTTAAGAGTTATAAGCTTCAACTCCCAGAATTTTCCAGCCGGCTTGTTGCCAAGGTTGAGAAACACTCGTTTCTGTAGAACAATCATTGTGTCCAATTAGCAGTAAGAAGAAGTTAAAAACAATTATTGTGAACATTGTTGGCTGGTTTCAACAATAAAGGAGAATATTTGTTGCTCAGGGTTGAAATGAGGGGTCCTTGGTGCTCTCTGAGCTTGGTTGTTTTCTTGCAGATGTTTCATTGCCCAGGCCAGGTAATATCATCATATCTAATTTGGATAATGAAATGTCTGCAAGAAAACAAGTAAGCTCAGAGCGCGCTAAGGACTCATGGGTTCAACAATTCCAGGGAATGCTAACTAGAAATGCAAATCCAGTCCTGGTTTGGATAAGACACTTACCCAATGGAATAGAATAGAATAGAGCTGGAAGGGACCTTGGAGGTCTTCTAGACCAGCCCCCTGTTCAGGCAGGAGAACCTATCATATATACACCAACTATGGGGAATAGGATGGGAATCCTATAGTAGCATATATCGCCCTGAGAAAGAGGCCTTTCCAGTAAACAGACATATCCAAACACAATTCAATGGGGAAGCAAAAACTGTCAAACCCTCTTATGGACACCACTAGTAAAAAGGCTGGAAAGAACTCAAGTAGCCCTGCTTTGCATAATTTCCTCTGCTTTGTTCAAAGAACCTTACCATAACAAAGAAGGGTATCTGCCTTTCATGTAGTTTATCTGAAGTCTCCATCCAGACGGAAGAAAGAAAAAATGGGGTGGAATTGTGATACCTGAAACTATCACTGGAAGGGGGGTTGATTGGGTGGGACTACTGGGGAACCCCTTAAAACCTTGAATGGGAGGGCTTGGACCCCAAGTCCTGTCTAGCACGCCTGCAACCACTTCTTAAGAAGACAGAACTCTTGGAATAATTCTTCCAACAGGAATCCTTTATTAAGAAGAAGTGGTTGCAGGCGTGCTGGTAAATGTTTGAGCTTAAATTGGAACTGGTGAAAATGCTTGGACCAGCGGGCTTGTTTGGGATTGAGTTTCCTGGAAGTTTTCAGGGCTTCTAAATTTTTGTGATCAGTCCACACCTGGAAGGGGATTTTGTTGCCTTTCAGGAACTGTTGCCACGTGAGTAATGCCCAACGTATCCCATAAGCCTCCTTCTCCCATACGGGCCAGCGCTGTTCTGTTTCCGTGAGTTTCTTGGATGTATATGCACAGGGTTGCAATACTGCATCATCATTTTCTTGTAATAGCACAGCCCCCACTGCCACATCACTTACATCTGCCTGTATTACGAAGGGCTTGTCCATGTCTGGGTGCCTTAGTATTGGTTCGGCAGAAAAAAGTCTCTTTAGTCTCTCAAACGCTGCTTGGCACTCCATTGTCCATGTTAGTGGCTGGCTAGGTTTTACTGAGGATGCTCCCTTCGTTTTGAGTAAGTTAGTGAGGGACAAGGCTATCTGGGCAAATGAGGGGATGAATTGGCGGTAAAAGTTTGCAAAGCCCAGGAAACTTTGTAGTTGCTTTCTTGTGCGGGGTGGCGCCCAATCTAATACTGCTTTGACCTTCTCTGGGTCCATTTCAATGCCCTGTGGGGATATGCGATAGCCTAGGTAGTCTATCCTTTCCTGGTGGAATTTGCATTTTGAGAGTTTGGCATATAGGTGGGCGGCTCGCAGCTTCTTTAAAACCGCTCTGACAAGGTTAACGTGTTCCTCTTTTGTTTCAGTAAAGATAAGAATGTCATCCAAGTAATCAAGGACCCCCTTAAACAGGTGCTCCCTTAGAACGTCATTGATTAATTGCATAAAGACTGCAGGGCCCCCTTGTAATCCAAATGGCAAGACTTTGAATTGATAGCACCCCATGGGGCAGTTAAATGCAGTCTTCCATTCGTCCCCCTCCTTAATTCTCACGCGATAGTAAGCTTCCCTTAGGTCTAGTTTAGAAAAAATTTTCTCTTTCGATAGGTGTGACAGCATGTCTTTCATGAGGGGCAGAGGGTATAGGTTGCTTTCACTGATTGTATTCAGGGCCCTATAATCCACGCATAAACGTAAAGAGCCATCCTTCTTCTCTCTAAAAAGGACCGGGACAGCCACTTTAGGCTTTGCTGGCTCAATGAAACCTCTCTCTAGGTTTTTTTTTATAAATCTTTCCATTTCCTCCTTCCCCCTTGGGCTCATGGAGTATAATCTGGGCTTCGGGAGTTTTGCCCCAGGCTTGAATTCAATGGCACTGTCTGTGGGTCAGTGGCGGGGGAGCTCATTCGCCCTCTCCTCACTGAAGACTTCAGCAAGGTCTCTATATTCCTCTGGTATTTCTGTTAATCTTTTTTCCTCTCCTATGGATGCTTTTTCTATTCTTGATTCTGGTAGCCTCCCTTGGGGTTTTAAGTCCATAGGGTCCCCTTCAGGAATTTGATTTCTGTCGTCCTCCAATTTACCCAGGGTTTCCATTTTTTCAACCATTCCATTCCTAGAATCATTGGACATTCCATACCTGGGGTCACCACAAACGTTATGTCCTCTTCATGGTTGCCCAGGGAGAGGTGTATTGGCAGAGTGGCTAGGGTAGCTGGCACCCCCCCCTGCTATGGATCCATCTAGCTGGCCAAATGAGATTGGTTGTTCCAGTCTCCTGGATGGGATGCCCAGATTCCCCACTAGTGTTGGGCTAATGAGGCAGCGGGTGCAGCCAGAGTCTATTAAGGCTTTCACCTTCACAGCTTCGGGCATGGGGGGGATTAATATAGTCACTGTTTTGAAGATGGGTGTGATGCATCCACTTACCAGGGGTTCGCCCTCCAAGCTGTCATCTGAGGCATCCACCGGCCCTGTGGTGTAGGCTGGAGTTCTTTCCCCTTGGTGAGCAGAAGTGGGGGGTTCTGCAATTTCCATCATTCTCATGGCCGTTTCTTTTGGCTTAGCTGAAGACTTTCCGATTTGTTGATTGGGGATCTGTCTGGGTTGTGCTGGGGGGCCTTTGAGCGGCATTCTACAGCTCGATGCCCTTCTCTTCCGCACTTGAAACACCCCATCTGCTTCTTGGCTGTATCCGATGATTTCACCGGTTGGTGTGTCAGCTCAGGCGGGGGGCGGCTCCATTGTTTTCCTCGGCGGTGCCTCTTCAATATGTCGATCTCTGCTTCCTCTGCCAAGATGTACCATTCCTCAAGTCGGTGTGGGTCCCCTCGGGGCAGGCAAGCATCATATAGATCATAGTTTAGTCCGTCTTTGAAATGGCTAAGGAAGATGTCTTCTGGCCAATTCAGTTTGCTGGCAATGGCCCGGAATTCTTGTGTATATTCAGCCATCGGGCGTTTGCCTTGCCTCATCGTTTTTATCCTTTCGCGGGCTTTGCGATCAGCCAGGGGGTCTTCAAATCGTCTTCTCAAAGAGGACATGAAACGGTTGAAGTTACTGAGTTCTGGGGCATTGGAGTCATGCAAGTTCACCACCCAATCTGCAGCCAGTCCATCCAGGGCAGATTGCACGATCCGGATGCGGGCTTTGTCGCTGGGAATGTCCTGCCCGTATTCCTCCATGTAGCTGAGGACTTGGGTTAGGAAAAACCCCAAGTGTGTTGGCTCCCCTTTGAATTTCACCTCCAACGGTGGACGTCTTGGAATGGATCGGTGCCTCCATTGTTGGTGGTAATGTCTTCCGTCCAGGTTGCCATCTGTGGTCCGCTAGGGGGTGGGGGATACTGGATCAGTAGCTGTCCCCGGGGTTGCAGGTTCCACGTCCCCCTCGGTGTTTCTTCCTTTGCGGCTCCAGGAACTGGGGCGGCCGTAGGGTTCAGGATTCTCCTCTCCTAGGGAGCTGAGAGTTCTCTTCATCAGGTCAATAGCTTTCTCTAGGATCCAGTCTGAGTACGGTGCCCAGCTTCCTCCCTCTTCACTTGCGTGCAGGGATTTCTCCATCTCCTGCTTCCATTCTGTTTGCTTGGTCCCCCGTCTCAGGGTCACCTTTCTTGATTCCTTTCCCCACTCACTTTTCTTTCCAACGCCCATTGACCAGCGAGGCTTGTGGTTCCGTGTCTCCACCACTTCTTCTCCTGAGGAATCTGACCTCTCGGATCCCAACATCTGGCAAGGTTCCAACTGGGTCAGCGGCTCTCTTTCCAGGGAGTTTTCCCCCTTTCTTGCTCCATTGTCTGACATGGTAATTTTTTGCAAAATCCCCCGGCAAGGGTCTCCCTTCCAGGTGGATTAATTTTGCAAGTCCTGTCTAATGTAAGGACCCACCCCACTTTGCATCTTAAGAAGACAGAACTCTTGGAATAATTCTTCCAACAGGAATCCTTTATTAAGAAGAAGTGGTTGCAGGGGTGCTAGACAGGACTTGGGGTCCAAGCCCTCCCATTCAAGGTTTTAAGGGGTTCCCCAGTAGTCCCACCCAATCAACCCCCCTTCCAGTGATAGTTTCAGGTATCACAATTCCACCCCCTTTTTTCTTTCTTCTGTCTGGATGGAGACTTCAGATAAACTACATGAAAGGCAGATACCCTTCTTTGTTATGGTAAGGTTCTTTGGTGCTAACGCTTTGAGGTTACAATAAACACACATTCAGCATTCAGCTCCTTAGAAGTATACTGAAGGAAGTGAGGGCCATAAAGCCCCTTTGTTCTCCCCCTTCTCTCCCTCTTATGGCAGAATCCAGAGAAGGCAGAATTGGGAGTTTCTATATTTGATAATTAAAGATGAAATATAATTGGATTCTGACACCTATCTTGGAAAAAAATACCGTTCTGGTCACCAGGAATGTTGGAAAAATTGCAGGAAAAAATAACCCCCAAAGAAAAATAAAATCAAGGGGCAGAAATAGCCTCTATTTGAAAACTGATGGTTTGGGACTGTTTGGGTCAGTCCCTGGAGTTTTGACAACAATTGAGCTCAAAAATTCTGTTCTTAAGTGAGACATTTATTAAATGAGTGTTGCCTCATTTTATAATGTTTCTTGCCACAGTTGCTACGTGAACCACTGCAGGTGTTAAATTAGTAACACAGTTGTTAAGTGAATCTGGCTTTCCCATTGTCTTTGCTTGTCAGAAGGTCACAAAAGAAAATCACATGACACCAGGAGACTGCCATCGTCATAAATATGAGTCAGTTGCCAAGTGTCTGGATTTTGATCACGTGACCATGGGGATGCTGCAATGGTCGTAAGTGTGGAGAGGTCCTAAGTCATTTTTTCAGTGCCATTGTAACTTAAAATGGTCACTAAGTGAGCTGTTGTAAATTGAGGATTATCTTTATTTTTTGTTTGTTTCATTGATTTTGTACCATCAAGTCAATTTCAACAACTAAATCTACTGAATAGATTTTCTCCATGACCATCTATCCCTAACCTGAGCCTTTAGGTCTTCAAAATGTGCTCCCACGGCCTCTGTAACTGAATCATTCCACCTTGCTGCTACAGTAGTAGCCTTCTTCTCTTTCCTTCCACTTTTCCCAGTATTAGAGGCTTTTCCAGAGCTGGCCTTTGCATAATGTGTCCAAAGTAAGATGATTTGAGCCTGTTGGCACTATTTAGGTCAGAACAAAATAAGGGGAAATTGTAGAGGTTTATAAAACAATGTACAGCAGGCCAAAAGTAGATGATATATTTTCCTTTTGCACAAGGTATTGAGAGAAACCTAGACTATTAAGCTTAGAGTGGAGACCTCCCAATATTGCAACACAGCCTGAAGCATACAAAATCATTTACTATTGAAGGAATTGATTCTGAGTTTCTTTTTCTGGACTGCCCATGTTTGAACTCAATCTCTCTTTCATTGCCTTCTCCCACCGTATCAAAATTGGTTTCAGTTTTATTCTGATTTTGGTCAGTTGCCCCAACTGACAGTCCAGAACCCTTTATGAAATTGCTTTTTCGATATTTTGAGTTGGAAATAAAAATCGCCTATTTTGTACTCCCAAGTCTGGTAACCACACAAAGCAACCACTCGGGAGAGGGGCGCTTTTAACAAGCTCAGGTTAAAAGGTTTATTTTTTAAAAAAGGGCACCACCGAGGTAAGTAGCTTGGAACCATATTGCTGTTCTGGGATGCGGTTTTCATTCTCTGCGGCTATTGATACGTTCTTGTTTTTATGGCTGCGTTTTATTGTTCAGCTGTGGGAAGTCATCCCCGGAACTTGGTTTAACTTAATTAAAATATCGCTGCAAACGGACCGATCGTTTTTTTCTCTGCTGAAACGCGCATGCTGCTGTATATATTCTTGCCTTTGCAATTACCTTTGCATTTCCGTTTTAGGTTTGTCAGTTATTATTATAGGTTGCTACTGCGAGCCCACCATAAAACTTAGTTGCCTTTCAATAACATCTCGCGGCGGTATAAAGAGGCCGTTTTCATTCTGCGAGGAGATACCCACACCCGACGATATAGGTTGCGATTTACGACTGCATTATTTTACTGATTTCTTTTACAGTTATTGTAAATCGCCCAAGAATTTGATGAAGGCGTACAAGCGCGGACAATAAATGTATGTATGTATGTATGTGCGGGCAATACGGTATTTCCCATTCCTCACAATTTCTCCATCGCTGCTAGCATCGAGGGGGCGGGGCCATTGCGCAGAAGGCGGGATCGGGGCGGAGTCAGTACGTTCATTTAGTACTACGATGATATAATTTAAACCGCCCGAGTAAAGTGGCGTGTCGTCATCACCGCCGCGCCGCGGGCTCTAGTGTTTGTTGCTATTAGCATGGCGGCAGTCGGAGGGTCACCAACTCGGGCGCTGCGGTTCCTTTTTGGTTACGGCCTCCGCGCTCGGTCAGCCGTCGCAGCGACGATCTCGGGGCCTCGAGGACTGGTCTACGAGCAGCATGGAGAGCCTGCTCAGGTCCTACAGTAAGCAGAGAAAGGCTGGGCTTGGCGACCTTTGGCCCCCGAACTGGGGCTGTGTTATTGAGGCATCAGTCGCAAATTGGATTAGGATGGTTTTTATTATTATATACACAACAGTGTGAAATCACAGCTGCCAATTCTTTAGCTGGCGTTTGGCCTTCTATGTCTGGAGTTCTTCCCAAGAACCCAGAATGTTCTAATACAGGGGTCTTCAAACTTGGCCCTTTTATGACTTGTGAACTTCAACTCCCAGAATTCCTCAGCCAGCGTGCCTGGCTGAGGAATTCTGGGAGTTGAAGTCCACAAGTCATAAAGGCCAAGTTTGAAGACCCCTGTCCTAATATATCAATGTGGTATTTTTGCGTGTCTAGCCAGGGTGGCCTTTTGCAATTGACAATGAGAATTTTGTCCATGCGCAGATTTTCTAAGTGCCATCCAAAAATTTTTTGGTATGGGTACCCAGTGTGCTGATAGCTAATAGGACCACCCTGTCTGGTTTATGCTATAATCTTTCAGTTTTCAGATCTTGAAACTCCATTTCTTGGTTTTCAACATCTTCATCAATGATTTGGATGAGGGGATAGATGGGGAACTCATCAAATTTGCAGATGACACCAAGCTGGCAGGAACAGCCAACACTCCAGAAGACAGGCTTAAGATACAGGAGGACCTGGACAGACTTGAACACTGGGCGCTGTCTAACAAAATGAAATTCAATGGTGAAAAAAGTAAGGTTCTACATTTAGGCAAGTAAAACCAAATGTACAGGTATAGTATAGGGGGTACCTTGCTCAATAGTAGTAACTGTGAGAGGGATCTTGGAGTCCTAGTAGACAATCACTTAAATATGAGCCAGCAGTGTGCTGCATCTGCCAAAAAAGCCAACACAGTGCTGTGCTGCATTAACAGAGGGATAGAATCAAGATCACATGAAGTATTAATACCACTTCACAATGCCTTGGTAAGGCCACACTTGGAATACTGCATCCAGTTTTGGTCACCACGATGTAAAAAAGATGCTGAGACTCTAGAAAGAGTACAGAGAAGAGCAACAAAGATGATCGGGACTGGAGGCTAAAATATATAAGGAAAGGTTGCTGGAATTGGGTGTGTCTAGTTTAACGAAGAGAAGGACGAGGGGGGACATGATAGCAGTGTTCCAATATCTCAGGGGCTGCCACAAAGAAGAGGGAGTCAAGCTATTCTCCAAGGCGCCTGAAGACAGGATGAGAAGCAACGGATGGAAACTGATCAAGAGAAGCAACTTAGAACTAAGGAGAAACTTCCTGACAGAACAATTAACCAATGGAACAACCTGACTCCAGAAGCGGTGAATGCTCCAACACTGGAAATTTTTAAGAAGAGACTGGATAGCCATTTGTCTGAAATGGTGTAGGCTTCCTCCCTGAGCAGGGGGTTGGATTTGATGACCTTCAAGGTCCCTTCCAACATTATTATTATTAATATTAATATTATGGATAATCGCACAGTAAGCCATATGTTCAGACTGGATTTGGCATTTTGTTTACCTATTGAGTCCTTACCCAGGACCTGGGATAGGCAGATGTGGATGTTTGATGGTATTACAGATATCGTCGCAGGATGGAAGCAGTTCCTAGTAAGGCCGCCTTTTGCAATTGACTAATAGCGAATTTGTCAATGCCAATGGTGTTCAAGTGGTGCTCCAGTTGTTTTGGGATTGCACCCAAGGAGCCTATCACTATTGGTACTACCCTTGCTTGCTTTTGCCACAGTCTTTCTATTGTAGGTCTTTGTATTGTGTTATCTTCTCCAGTTCTTTCTTGTCTATTCTGCTGTCTCCAGGCACTGCCACGTCCACTATCCAGACTTTTTTTTCTGTCTTATCGACAATTGTTATGTTGCAGGTGCTTGTCTGTTTGAATTCTGAAGTTGAAGTCCCAGAGCAGTTTAATTTTATCATTTTCTATGACTTTCTCTATTTTATGATCCCACCAGTTTTTGCTTACAGGCAAATGATATTTTTTGCAGATCTTTCAATGCACCATTGTTTCCACACTTCTTTTCAGCCACAGTTTCATCTGGTGTGTGACATGCCAAGACTTATCTGTTTGTATTTGGAAATCCCATAATGTTTTAACCTCATTTTTTGCTACTTTTTCAACTATATGTCCCCACCAATTTTTCATTATTGGCACATGGAATTTTTTTACAGATGTTCCAGTGAATCAGTTTAGTGTGTTATGTTGTTTGTTGACTGTAAGATAAGATAACCTTTATTGTCATTTTTTTACTGTGGGCACAACGGCACACATCAAAAATGAAATTTAGTTGCCCGCTCTCAAAGTGAAACACATACATGACACACACCTAAACATACTATGTACAACATATGTATAGACCCACACCCCTACATATACATAGCAAATAAATATTAAATACTGTCCATATTGAATATATAATGGAAGGAGGAAGCTTAACAAGGTTAATGCTGTATGGAATGAAACTATGACTGAATCTGGATGTTCTGCTACGGATACCACAAAGCCGTCTCCCAGAAGGTAACAAGGAAAACAGGTTGTGAAGAGGATGTGTAATGTCCCAGATAATCTTACGGACCCTGCTCAAGCAGCACTTCTGTGCTATGTCCTGGATGGGAGGGAGGGAACTGCCAATGATCTTTTCAGCCATTCTCACCACTCAGTGCACCGCCTTCCTGTCTGAAGCAGTGATGCTTCCAAACCAGACTGTGATGCTATATGACAGGATGCTCTTGATCGTCCCCTTGTAGAAAGTGGTCAGGACAGGGGAAGGAAGGTGTGCTTTTCTCATGCGACACAGAAAATGCAGGCGCTGCTGTGCCCGCTTCACCAGTTTCTCACTGTTGAGTGACCAAGCCAGCCTACTTGTTAGTTGCATACCCAGGAATTTGATGCTGCTCACCTTTTTTCCATGAGCTGATTATATGATCTGTTGATTTTACTTCTTTGCACAAGTTGCGCTTTGAATAATTTGATGATTTTTCTATCCTATCTCAAGGCAGTAAACATACCTAATATTCCTTCCTTACTCCTATTTTTCACAAGAACCCTGTGAGGTGGATTGAATTGAGAGAGGGGACTGGACCAAAATCTCCCAGCCGACTTTCATGTCTAAGGGAGGCCTAGAACTCAAAGTGTCTTGGTTTCTAAGCCAGCACTTTCATCACTACACCAAACTGCCTCTCTATTGTTTGTATTGCTAACCTTTTCCTCAGGGCTCAATATTAGCTAGAGTTGTAGTGAAAGCAGGCTGTAAATGAACAAAGGATCACTGGATCAACATTACTTTCAAGAGATGTGGATTACAGCAGGAAAATAGGGTGGTCCCATAGATTGTTTCTCAATTTGCTAAGCTGTTCTGTGGTGTGTTTACTTTCAGGGTAGAATATTGTTGTTTTTCCTATAATTATGAGGTAATACCTGCTGCAGTTGAGAACCATGAACCGTGGTTTGCAAATCATGACTTAGGGTTGGATGATATGTATGAACAGACAAATTATGGTTGAATCAGTTAAGCAAAAATGGCTTACTGTGGAGGTGAACAGAGCTTTAAGTCGCTTTTGGGCTTTCTTTCATGGCTTGGCAGATGAGTAAAGGTATCTTGAATCTTCCATTTTGCATGATGTTGGATATGCATCTATTCATCTCTCCATCTATAATGTTCAAACTCAATAGACCCATAGGAGATATTTTGCTAGCCTTGTAGTAGTAAATCCTTCCGTTCTCCACTATTCAGTCAGAACTGAAGAAACTTCTTGGGTGAGAAGCGAAACATCTTCAAGGAAAAACAAAGCAAGTCCAGCTGCCTTTTGAAAAAGCACCTTTGGTTCAGTTTTGAAAATGTCTGAAATCTTAGGGAATGTTTATTAATCAGTGGCTAGATTCATAATGTGAATTGAAATGAAGCTTTATGATTTGTGATAATGTAAAGGGAAAACTAAGCATTTAAGTTCCACAGTATTGTGAGAATCAGCATTGTGATTACAGTATTTGAACAGTAGTATTGTTGTCGTTGTTGTTGTTAATTGCGAAGTCGTGTCCAACCCATTGCGACCCCATGGACAATGTTCCTCCAGGTCTTCCTGTCCTCTACTATCTTCTGGAGTCCATTTAAGTTCACACCTACTGCTTCAGTGACTCCATCCAACTATCTCATTCTCTGTCGTCCCCTTCTTCTATTGCCCTCAATCTTTCCCAGCATTAGGCCCTTCTCCAGTGAGTCCTTCCTTCTCATTAGGTGGCCAAAGTATTTGAGTTTCAACTTCAGGATCTGGCCTTCTAAAGAGCAGTCGGGGTTGATCTCTTCTAGGACTGACCGGTTTGAACGCCTTGCAGTCCAAGGGACTTGCAGGAGTCTTCTCCAGCACCATAGTTCAAAGGCCTCAATTCTTTGTCGCTCAGCCTTTCTTATGGTCCAACTTTCACAGCCATACATTGCAACTGGGAAAACCATGGCCTGGACTATACGCACTTTTGTTGGCAGGGTGATGTCTCTGCTTTTTAGTATGCTGTCTAGATTTGCCATAGCTTTCCTCCCCAGGAGCAAGCGTCTTTTAATTTCTTGGCTGCAGTCTCCATCTGAGGTGATCTTTGAGCCCAGAAAAATAAAATCTGTCACTACCTCCATTTCTTCCCCATCTATTTGCCAGGAATTGAGAGGGCCGGATGCCATGATTTTGGTTTTCTTAATGTTGAGTTTCAAGCCAACTTTTGCACTCTCCTTCTTCACCCGCATCAAGAGGCTCTTTAGTTCCTCTTCACTTTCTGCCATTAGAGTGGTATCATCTGCATATCTTAAGTTGTTGATATTTCTCCCGGCAATCTTAATTCCAACTTTTGATTCATCTAGCCCTGCCTTTCTCATGATGTGCTCTGCATATAAGTTAAATAGGTAGGGCGACAGTATACAGCCTTGCCGGACTCCTTTTCCAATTTTGAACCAATCAGTGGTTCCGTGTCCAGTTCTCACTGTTGCTTCTTGACCCGCATATAGGTTTCTCAAGAGACAAATAAGATGGTCTGGTATTCCCATCTCTTTAAGAACTTGCCACAATTTGTTGTGATCCACACAATCAAAGGCTTTAGCATAGTCAATGAAGCAGAAGTAGATGTTTTTCTGGAACTCCCTAGCTTTCTCCATGATCCAGCGTATGTTGGCAATTTGATCTCTAGTTCCTCTGCCTCTTCGAAATCCTGCCTGTACTTCTGGTAGTTCTCGATCTACATACTGCTGGAGTCTAGCTTATAGGATTTTAAGCATAACTTTACTAGCATGTGAAATGAGTGCAATTGTGCGATAGTTTGAACATTCTTTGGCATTGCCTTTCTTTGGAATTGGAATGTAAACTGACCTTTTCCAATCCTGTGGCCACTGTTGGGTTTTCCAAATTTGCTGGCAAATTGAGTGTAGCACTTTTACTGCATCGTCTTTTAAAATTTTGAATAGCTCAGCTGGAATACTGTCACCTCCACTAGCTTTGTTGTTGCTCAGATTTTCTAAGGCCCATTTCACTTCACATTCTAGGATGTCTGGTTCGAGGTCAGTGACCATCTCATTGTGGTTATCTGGGATGTTAAGCTCATTCTTGTATAGTTCTTCTGTGTAGTTTTGCCATCTCTTCTTAATCTCTTCTGCCTCTGTTAGGTCCCTGCCATTTTGGTCCTTTATCATGCCCATCTTTGCATGAAACGTTCCCTTCATATCTCCAATTTTCTTGAAGAGATCTCTGGTCCTCCCTATTCTGTTGTTTTCTTCTATTTCTTTGCACTGTTCATTTAAGAAGGCATTCTTATCTCTTCTAGCTACTCTCTGGAATTCTGCATTCAATTGGGTGTATCTTTCTCTTTCTCCTTTGCCTTTCGCTTCCCTTCTTTCCTCAGCTATTTGCAAAGCTTCCTCAGACAGCCATTTTGCTTTCTTGCATTTCTTTTTCTTTGGGATGGTTTTAGTTGCTACCTCTTGTACAATGTTGCGAACTTCCATCCATAGTTCTTCAGGCACTCTGATCTAATTCCTTAAATCTATTTGTCACCTCTACTGTATATTCATCAGGAATATGATTTAGTTCATACCTGAGTGGCCTAGTGCTTTTCCCTACTTTTTTCAATTGAAGCCTAAATTTTGCAACGAGAAGCTCATGATCTGAGCCACAGTCAGCTCCTGGTCTTGTTTTTACTGACTGTATAGAGCTTCTCCATCTTTGGCTGCAGAGCACATAGTCAATCTGATTTCTATGTTGACCATCTGGTGATGTCCATGTGTAGAGCCGTCTCTTGGGTTGTTGGAAAAGAGTGTTTGTTATGACCATCGTATTCTCTTGACAAAATTCTATCAGCCTGTGCCCTGCTTCATTTTGTACTCCAAGGCCAAACTTGCCTGTTATTCCGGTTATCTTTTGGCTTCCTACCTTAGCATTCCAATCCCCCATGATGATAAGGACATCATTTTTTGGTGTTAATTCTATAAGGTGCTGTAGGGCTTCATAGAACTGGTCAATTTCATCCTCTTCAGCACCAGTGGTTGGGGCATAGATTTGGATTATTGTGATATTGAATGGTTTGCCTTGGATTCGAATTGAGATCATTCTGTCATTTTGGGGATTGTATCCCAGTATTGCTTTTCCTATTCTTTTATTGACTATGAAGGCTACTCCATTTCTTCTGAGGGATTCTTGCCCACAGTAGTATACCTGATGGTCATCTGAGTTAAATTCACCCATTCCTGTCCATTTTAGTTCGCTGATTCCTAAGATGTCGATGTTCAGTCTTGTCATCTCTTTTTTGACTACATCTAGCTTGCCTTGATTCATGGATCTTACATTCCAGGTTCCTATGGAGAAAAAATCTTTACAGCATCGGACTTTCCTTTCACCACCAGATATATCCACAGCTGAGCGTCCTTTCGGCTTTGGCCCAGTCGCTTCATTCTTTCTGGCGCTACTAGTACTAGCCCTCTGCTCTTCCCCAGTAGCATATTGGACACTTTCCGACCTGAGGGGCTCATCTTCCAGCGTCATATCTTTTTGCCTTTTAGTACTGTCCATGGGGTTTTCATGGCAAAGATACTGGAGTGGTTTGCCATTTCCTTCTCCAGTGGATCACATTTTGTCAGAACTCTCTGCTATGACCTGTCCGTCTTGGGGGCCCTGCACGGCATAGCTTATAGCTTCATTGAGTTACACAAGCCCCTTCGCCACGACAAGACAGTAATCCATAAAGGGGTACAGTAGTATTGTGTTTATTTATTTGTATTCCACCTGTATTATTTTTACATGATAATACTGAATTGGGTAGTTCTTGCTCTTTTTGTGTTGCAAAGGTCTCCTGTACAGAAAATGTAAAGGGTATAGCTTAATTACCAGGAATATTGTGCACAGTAATAATCTCTGTTGAGATAACACATTAAAAAAAACAGCAGAACTTTCTCTGGCTTTGATGAGATTTTAAATTCTGATTGTTATATTATTAAAATATGTTCTATATAGATTATTCTGGCTTGATAAAAACATCTGCAGCTTTTGAATAGAGCTTTTGATTCAGCTCAAATATTGAATGTAATTCTTCTCTGTCCAATCTGAATCTACATTTGGGGGGGGGGGTGGAATTTTTTGCAGAAATTCTAAGTTGCCATTGTTAATTTGCCAAAAGTCTCCATTTGCTTGGAGAATGGGTGTTAAATCCAGTATAGTAAGTTTTGAAGGCCTGAAGTTATAAAAAGGGAATTAAAGAAATTATGCCACATTTTGATATTATAGAATATGCGAGTTTAGGATAACCAAAGTCAAGAGGAGTCTGGTAGCACCTTTTTAGTCTAACAAATTATATTAAACAGCTTGTGTTTGATTTGAATGCTTGCTATGTGCCTTGACTGATATTTAAAGGTTGTAAATGTTACTTTCTCCATCAGGATGGATGTAGACTCCACTGATTGGGTAATTTAATCCCACCTGCTCAGACTAAGACAAAAAAAAAAAACTGCCACGCCTCCTTCTGGGTGTGGCTTCCCAGTTTTGTCTTAGTCTCGTGCTCAGCAAGACGCTTTTCAGAAGGCTCCTTAGCTAAGTTTGATTCTTTACTTTTTTTCTTTTAGGCTAATCAAATTAAAATTGGACACTTTAAATTCAAATTGATTAACAATTAGATTAATTTGGCTTTCACTTCCAAATTAAGAGGATTGCGTTGGGGGGGGATAGGGACTCTGTCCTCCCTCCCCTGCAGCCCTTTGGGCTTTGAAAAGGTGGCGGCAGGCCTCGTTCGTTAGGGAGCTCCCGTTCTGACGATCTGTAGCCTCTTCGCAATTCTGCCAAGTCAGCTGGGGAGCGGAGGTCGGCCTTTGACTCAGAGACCTCCTGAGTGATTTACACGCGTCGAGGCCTTGAGGGAGAATTCCTGACTGCAGCTTTATCCGGATCGCAGCTGAGGCTGCTCTACTAATCGCAAGTGCTTGGGGACTGGGGGAGGAATCCCAAATCAGCCTTGGGCTCCCCTGCTGCGTAATTGATTCTCCTGTTTAAAACAGGACAGGGTTTTGCTTCTCCAGGCCTTAAAGGCCTGGCGGCCGCCATTTTGGCCGCATGGTTTAGTGCGGCTGCTACTAGGAGGGCCCACGTGGCGGGCGCCATTTTGGAGGCCTAACTAAAATCCTTGGCAGTTATTCCTGCATTATTGCAGACTCATAGTTGTTGCCTGTGTCAATTGGTCTGTGAGCAGACCTGTTCAGGGGGGAAGATATTCTTGCATCCACAGTGGTTGTGGTGAAACTTGTGGGGGCTACTCCAGGTGTGGGCCTTGGATGCATTGAGCAGACCAAGGTGTTATTAACTGGCCCTAAGGCCTAGAAAGAGGAGCGAAGAGATTCCTTTGTTAACCACCTGTTTCTCAATTTAGCCAGTGACCTTTTGTCACAAGGCCTGTACAGACAGCATTAGAACACTGTCTGGCTGTTCTTGCCATTGACTTCTGTTCAGAGCGAGGATCGGTTTTCCATCTCTGACTGTGATCTGCGTGTTGGGTTCCTCCCCCCATTTCTAGGTACTACTGTCCAGGAATACCTAGACGGCAATGGCAGACAGCTCCTCGCCCCAGGCTTCTCAGTCTAGTGTCCCCCCCGCTCAAGCAAAGCGCAGATCTGAAGAATTGGACATGGGGGGGGAAGAAAAAAGCTAAAACCAAACATCTGTCTTCCAAAGATATTTCCAAATCAGCCGAGCGAGAGGCCACAAGGAGACACTTAGCATTGGAGAGAGAATTCTCCAAGGCACAAAGGCTCCGATCCAGTGGGACTGAAATGGTTTCCCCCGCCCCACTGGATACTCCCTTGACAGAAACTCAATTTGAATCATCTCAGGATGCCCCAAGACCTTGGTCTCCTCGGGGGGAAACCAAGCAGGTAGGTCCTCCTCGCTCCTCTCCTTCATCAGCACACCAACCACCTGAGACCAGGTGTGCCTCAACGGAGGTTGGGGTCAGTTCCAGGGACCAAGGGGAAACGTGGTCCCAGGCTCAATTTCAGGCCTTCATGCACCACGCATTCAGGCAGTTTATGTCATCAACTGAGAGTAGCCAGGTGCAGTCCCATCCTACTCCTCCCGCATCTGTTCCCCCACCTCAGGTGGAGCATGATACTAGACCTAGCTCTGCTGTCTCGGAGACATCCTCACAATTAGGGGAGGAGGGATCAGTGGAACTGGGAGTAGCAGACACTCCCTTGTCTGAGGAGGAGGATCCAGCTCCTGAACAGGTGACCTCTTCCGGGTTTTTTGATCCGTCCATTTTTCGGTCACTCCTCGTAAGGGCCATTGACACGGTAAAACTTACCTCAGCCCAGGAGGAGACACCTTCTTCCTCATCCAACCGGGAAGCCAACCCTCTGTTTGCGGAAAAGGTCAAGGAGGAACCGCAGATTCCATGCCCTCTAGTCTTCAGGTCTACGGTGGAGAAGCAGTGGGCATCCCTTGCTACCACTCCTTCACAGAGCAGTTTAGACAAGAAACTTTACAATGTCTCTTCTTCTTTCGCTTCTCTTCTAGAAGTCCCATCTGTAGATGCTCCGCTGACCTCTCTGTTCTCCAATACCGCCGTCCCGGGGGACATGGCTGAATTCTTGAAGGCAGAGGACAAAAAGTTCAAGTTCTCCTTTCGTAGAGCTCACCAATCTTCGGCTTGGGCCATAAGGGCGGCAACCTCATCCTCCTTCTTTGCACGCTCGGCGATAATGTGGTTGCAGGAACTCCAGACGCTCATTCCACCAGATCAGGTCAGAGTGCACCAAACAATAGGGAAAATAGTGGCAGCATCCGAATACATTGCGGATGCATCCTTACACTCGGCTAGATGTTCGGCCAGATCCATTGCAGCCTCGGTGGCGTCACGTAGGCTGCTCTGGTTGAAGCAATGGCGCACGGATTTAAAGGCAAAGTGGCGCTTAGCAACATCTAGATACAGTGGCACTCACCTTTTCGGCCCGGTCCTAGAGCCGCATATTATTGAGGGCAAGGATAAGCGCAAGGCGCTGGCCCATCCCTCTAAAAAACCAGATAGACAGCCCCAACAAGACTTCCGTAGGCCATCATTCCGTCCCAGCGGTTCCTGGGATTGGAGGCAGCCCTTTCGGGCAGGGCAGTCCTGGGATTGGCCCAGAGGCTCGCGATCCTATTCTTTCAGACAGGACCGGCAACAGGACCGCCAGAGTAGTGCAGCCAGGGGTCAGTTCCAGACCAAGCGTCCCTTCAGGGGATCGGGCAGTCGTCCTTACAGGCGGTCCAAGTGACGCCAAGGAGGACTACCCCATTGGGGGTCGACTGGCACTGTTTTACGATGTTTGGGAAAACACAACCACAGACGCCTGGGTCAGAGAGACCATAAGACAGGGTCTCTCCCTAGAGTTTCGATCTTCTCCCCCAGATCGTTTTATACAGTGCCCGGTTTCAAACAATACATCAAAAACACAACTAATCACAACAGCCATCGCTCATTTATTAGAGATCAGAGCCATAGAAAGGGTTCCTCAGGAACAGATCGGGGAAGGGTTCTACTCCATCCTGTTTGTAGTTTCCAAAGCCTCAGGCGGTTGGAGGGCAATACTGGACCTAAAGGGTCTAAATTACTTCCTCATTTACAAGAGGTTCAAGATGCAGACCCTAAAGTCCATCTTGGCAAGTATCAGGAAGAGGGATTTCCTTTCCTCCATCGACCTGACAGAGGCTTACTTACACATTCCGATCATCCAGGAACACCGCAGGTTCCTGCGGTTCTGTTACGCACACAAACACTACCAGTACCGGGCTCTCCCCTTCGGCCTATCCTCGGCCCCGAGGGTCTTCACAAAAATCTTGGCCGTGCTGGCGGCTCATCTAAGGATGATACCCGTACGGGTACAGTGCTACCTGGACGACATACTGATACAGTCCAAATCTTTCCAATCAGGGCAGTCGGACCTGGCAATCACTATTCAAACACTTCAGGATCACGGGTTCTCCGTGAATTTCAAAAAGAGTCACATCACACCCACAAGACGTCTGCTCCATCTAGGAGCTCTGATAGATTCCAGCCTATGCAAGGTATATCTCTCCCAGGAGCGCCAAGTCAGCATCCGGAAGCTGACACTGCAGATCCGAAGGGAAAAAAGAGTACCCCTGGTACAATTATCCCAACTCCTGGGGAAGATGGTCTCTTGCTTGGGCATCGTTCCTTGGGCCAGACTGCACTCCAGGAACCTCCAGTGGTTCCTTCTTCCTTTTCAGAAACGCAACATCAGCGCCTCCCACAGGAAGGTCAGGGTTCCCCATCACACTCTGTCCTCCCTCCTATGGTGGACCTCGTCCACCTTGTCCAAGGGCACTCTGTTCAAGGAACCCACCAGAATCACCCTCACCACAGATGCCAGTCTGTTCGGTTGGGGAGCCCATCTTCTGAACCACTTAGCCCAGGGTCAGTGGTCCAGTTCAGACCTGGCTCACAATATAAATTGGCTGGAGCTCAGGGCCATCCACCTGGCTCTCCAAAGATTCTCCTCCCTTGTATCAGGGAAACACGTATTAATCCTGACAGACAACATCGCGGCCAAGGCTCATGTAAACAAACAAGGGGGCACCCATTCTTGGACACTCATGCAGGAAGCCCAGGCCATAGGGCTGTGGGCAGAGTCCAATCTGAGGTCCATCAGGGCAGAGCACATATCAGGGGAGGCGAATCAACAGGCAGACTCCCTGAGCAGGGTTACAGTGGATCACTCAGAGTGGAAACTAGACTCAGTCCTGTTCCAGGAAATATCATGCAGGTTCAGACAGCCCATCCTAGATCTCTTCGCCTCTCCGAACAACACACAGCTCCCCAGATTTTTTTCCAGGTTTCCGACAAGGGGGGCGGAGGGAACGGACGCCCTCCGGAGCAGATGGCCGGAGGGCATACTTTATGCATTCCCTCCTCTTCCACTAATACAAGCGACGATCCGCAAGCTCATCCAGGAACAGGCAGAGCTCATTTTAGTGGCTCCATATTGGCCAAGACGCCCGTGGTTTGCCGACCTGGTGGACCTGTCACTTTCACTTCCATGGAAGATTCCCCCGGACCGAGTAGCTCTCAGCCAGGGGAATCTCCAACATCCGGATCCACAGTGGCTCCAATTAGCCGCTTGGCACTTGAGCGGGAGAGTCTGACCAAACAGTCTTTCTCCTCTGGGGTTATTTCCGTCATCCAGGCCTCAAGGCGTCCCTCGACCAACAGAATTTATGACGCCACTTGGAGAAGTTTTTGCTCTTGGTGTACCAAAAAGTGGCTTTCACCACTCGCTGTCTCCATCCCAGACATATTAGATTTCTTACTTGAGGGGTTAACTAGAGGTCTGTCAACCAGCACCATACGTAGGCAGATAGCAGCCTTGTCGACGGTTCTCACCTGTGACAACCAGGTTTCCCTGTCCCAACATCCAGCAGTCAGTGCCTTTCTCAAGGGTGCGGCAAATGTAGGGCCACCCACGGTTCATCGTTATCCATCCTGGGACCTGTCTAAGGTGTTACAGGCTTTAACGTCCTCTCCATTTGAACCTCTGAAAGTTTGCTCCCTTCATTTCCTTACATTGAAGGTGGCCTTCCTAGTGGCCATCACGTCGGCCAGGAGGATTTCAGAATTGGCGGCCTTGTCGGTCAGGGAGGACTTGTGCATGTTCCATGAGGATAGAGTGGTCCTCAGGTTGGATCCTGCATTTGTTCCAAAGGTCAATACGGGGTTTCACCGCTCTCAGGAACTAGTCCTTCCTAACTTCTGTCCTAACCCTTCCCACCATCTGGAAAGACGGTGGCATACCTTGGACGTGCGCAGGGCCCTGCGCCATTACATTAAACGAACCTCGGCCTTCAGGAAGTCCGAGGCATTATTCGTGTCCTTTCAACCCTCCACTATGGGTCGGAAGGTCTCTTCTTCCACCATTGGTCGTTGGATTAGGACATGTATTTCCAGGGCTTATATTTCCCAGTCCCTTCCGGTGCCTTCACATATTACCGCTCACTCTACACGTAGTGCCGCTGTCTCAGTGGCTTGGTCTACCCAGGCATCACTCGAGGAGATTTGCAGGGCAGCGACATGGTCCTCTCCTTCCTCATTCATAAAACATTATAGGATAGATCAATTTGCAGCAGCTGAGGCTGCTTTCGGTAGGAGAGTCCTACAGCAAATAGTGGGTTCTCAGGGGTCACAGGCCTAGACTCCCTCCCTATAGGGACATGAGCGGCTTTGGTATGTCCCAATCAGTGGAGTCTACATCCATCCTGATGGAGAAAAGAGTGTTGTCTTACCTGAACGCTTTTTCTCAGCAGGATGGTGTAGACTCCACACCCACCCTGTTAGTGTTGGTCTAGGCCTGTGTCTTTCTTTTTTGTTTGGAGCCTTGCGTCTGGAAGCTTCGCCTCGACAAAACTGGGAAGCCACACCCAGAAGGAGGCGTGGCAGAGTTTTTTTTTTTGTCTTAGTCTGAGCAGGTGGGATTAAATTACCCAATTAGTGGAGTCTACACCATCCTGCTGAGAAAAAGCGTTCAGGTAAGACAACGCTCTTTTTTCAAGAAATGGTAAAAAGAGTCAAGAGGTATATATACATTACTTCTAGATGGATAAAACAATGTATACTAGAGAGCCATTGTAGTGGTTGAAATATTCAATCAAAACCAGGATGCTCAACCATTGAAACATGAAAGATTGCTATCATGTCACCCCTAGTCCTTCTTTTCATTCGATTGGCAAACCCAATTCCTACAGCCATTTTTTCATATGTTTTAGCTTCCAGTCCCCAGAGAGAAAGAACCAGCAAAATGAAATGCTGTAAATAAAGTCTAAGGTAAGAAAGTGGGACTGAACAATTCAAACAGTGCCGCTTCAAACCGCAAGTCAAAGAACATCTAAGCTGTAAGAATCCCCATGGTGAATCCGGGTGAGACTTTTCCTTGCTACTCTCTCTATTCTATCTTGTTTTTTGTGCCTATAAGAGCCTTGTTGGAATTATTTCCCTGGCTTGAAAAAGCAGCTTCTACATGTTTGGAAAGAAAGGCATTGTATAAAAATAGAACAAAATTTTAAAGACTATATTTTATTTTCATATTTTTTGGGGTACAGAATCTTTTTTTTTCTCTTTCTAAGAACTGTACTATTATCTTATGCTGGAAGATTATTTCTTTTTTCACATTATACTTTAAAAAATAGAAAAAAGGAAATGGTGTCTGGAAAATATCTTTTTTTAACCTACTGAGGACATCTAGTGGTGAAAAATTAATACTGCAACTTCTGGTTACTCTTTGAAGATGGAATAGACCTGACCTTCAAATTATTTTTGAAGAGAAAAGATAGGCTGTGCAACTGTGGGAATTGTGTGGGTGGACACTGCCTAACCTTTATTAAATATAGCTGCCACAAAAAAGAAAAAAGAGACTCTTTTTAATTACTATCAAAATGGAGAAACCTCAGTTATAATTAAACTGTAAACTTATATTGGAAAAGATTTATGAGGCTACTGCAGAAATATGTGCTACAATGAAAGAGTTTACTACAGCATTAAGATCCAGAAATCTCACTTCAAACATTCAAACTGATGTCCAGACTACATCTGACTATTCTATAAATCAAAACATATCAGAAGAGGAATCAACAGAGATAAAAGAGGAACTTATTTTATCTTATCAACTTTCTATCTGTAACTTTGAGGAACAGAAGAAGCAAAGACTAAGATTTGAAACTACAAAGCAACAATGCTTTAAGGATGAGAGAAATAGATGCCTAATGCAGAGGATGGGATTCCTATCCTTTCGAAGGCCACTGCAAGCAACAAAAATAGATCTACTGGCTGAAAGAGAAGCTTGGTTATGGAAACCTGTCTGGCACAGAAAAAAAGCCAGAATCAGACTGAAAAGAGAAATTTAAAATTGTGTAATGGATTAAAAGGCAATGTTGGATTTATGGACTGTTTTAAGGATTAAGATTTAGAGTTAGAAGTAAGAAAAAAATATAGGAGGGTGATTATTAGAATAGATATTTTAAATAGATTAAGAATGTACCTTTTGGAATAATAGGTTTATTTTGATGAAAATTATTATGCATTGGAATTGAAAAAATGTTGACTTTCTAGATTTGGATGGTTTCAATAATTAACTGAGTGTTTAAATGAGTAAGATGACCTTTCTGTATGATAACATAGATGTGATAAGGCATGATAATCAATTGGATAAAATTTGAATTTTGTTTAATGAATTAAAATGGTTTAAGGTTTAACATTATTTTGTTATCTTAAAGAGATTGATCGACTGGGATTATATATGTATAGGGTAGATTAATATTTTATTTTAATTAGGATATCTATTGTGTAGTGGAAGAAGAAATAAATGAGATTGGTGATAAAATGAGGGATGTGAGAGATTAAGAATTAGAATATATCTGGAAGGGATACCTGAATTGATAACTTGTTGATTTAAAGTTAAATTTGATTATGGTAATTGTAAACTGATAAAAGTTTTAAAACAGGTTTAGCAGTAATAGAAATTTAAATTAGAAATGGAATATTTTAAACGTATTATGCTATTTGAGGGAAATAGAGAGGGGACAGTGAATGTATTGAGTTGAGTTGTTTATATATCTTTTCACTTTTAAATGTTTGATTACCCAAACACTACGGTGTGTCCTGAGTACTTTTTCTTAAGAATTAAAAAACCAATAAAATGTGTTTTTAAAAAGAAAAAAGATGGTCTGTGCAACATAATGAGATGTGTCTCATGGAATTTTTCTCTGTGTTGGTTTTATTATATTTAATTCTTCATTAGCCACAAAACCTATTCATCCAGCATTTCTTAAGAACATTGAAATTAGCCACATACTTGTTCTGGACTGGAACGTAGCTGACAAAAACCGTAGAATTAAGCTGCAAAAGTAAAAGACTTAATCAACATTACTGGGTTAAAATGTCCATTTGTAGCAGTCTTTGATTAAGTTGTGAATTGCTTTGCCTTGACCTGGGTTTGAATGGGCCAAAACTGTTTTATCACAACAAACTACAAATTATGGTTTGCTAACAATGACTAGATTCATAACAAAGCACATGATTAGTGAAATATGTGAAACCTGTCTACAATTAGCAATGGAATGCTTAGGCTGTGATGTTTAAGAAGGTGGTGGTGAGAGAGAGGGGGGGACGGAGAGAGAGAGAGAGAGCTATCACTGCAGAATAGATACTTTTTTAAAAAGTTTTAAAAATTTAGCATGTGCTTTATTAGTTTAACACTAGGACACACATTAGCAATAGCACTTAGACTTGTAGACTGCTTCATAGTCATTTACAAAACTTCAACTTTGCTCTCTGCAGTTCTGGAGAGTAGAAGTAGAAGGTCCTCATTTTCAGATGACAAGAAGCAATTTCTGAGGAAGGTTAGAACAGTTTAGTGGTGGGAAGGGTAGCAATAGCACTTAGACTTATATACTGCTTTACAGTGCTTTACAGCCCTCTCTAAGAGGTTTACAGAGTCAGCCTATTGTCCCCAACAATCTGGGTCCTCATTTTGCCAACCTTGGAAGAATGGAAAGCTGAGTCAACCTTGAGCCAGTTAGGATTGAACTCCTGGCAGTGAGCAGAGCCAGCCTGCAATACTGCATTCAAACCATTTGCACCACCACAGTATAAGATTTTGTTAAAGATGTTTCCTGTATTTGTATCTCTTTATATTGCAAGTCATCAAAATTAGTATAATTGAATGTTACCCTACTAACAAATTAAATGTGTTATTCCCCACCTCAAAATTATCTTATTTCTAGAAAACTTAGCATGCGTACATGCTTACTTTTTGCCCTATCTTATACCTACCTATTACCCTTGATTTTTTTTTATTGGAACTAAATAAACTTCCTTGAGTTTAAAATTGGTATCAGAGACATGTTAGTTGACGTGGGTATAATATTAAGTATTTGGTAGACGTTGAAAATTAATTTTTTTAGTCACGTCACCTTCATTGTGCAGCTCCAACCCAAGGGAAAGTTGGAGCTGCACAATGATAGAGGATAGAATTGAAAAGCAGGGGAATATATAGTACTCATTTTAATGATAGAGCAAGGCTGTGGTCCAGGAAGAGTAACACCATAGCCATGTGGATGATGGATAACTCTATTCTAATTAAGTTCAAACAGATGAGCAATAATTCCAGATTGAAGTAAGCCATGAAACCTCATTGAGTGCAGCACAGATGTTACTTGGAATTTAAAAAAGGCTTTGGGTTGCTGTATTGAAAAGCTTATATAAACATTCCTATGGCATTAATAATCGAAGCTGAACAACTGTGTTGGTGATCAATTAGTTTAAAACTATCTCAAACTGAACATTGAGTTATCAAGACTGTTCTGTTGAACCTGCCAGTGTCATTTTAATTCCAGCAGTATGTGACTTTTTTCTTTATTAAGAAATGAAACAATACTTTCTATGTTCAGATCTCCTAAGAAATAATAGGACTTGTGTTATCTGGCATATCTCATATGTCTAAAAACTGGTGTGATGAAAGGGAAAAATATAGTAATCTAAAACTAGATTGCTTTATAATCTGATAGCAGGTTAGAGAGTCCTCTGGTTTGATTTGAATTGATTTTACCAACCTATTGTGTTTAATAATGCTAAGATTAAAGAGCTGGAATGTGTTCTTTCTATACATTGCTTTCTATATGTTGGTTCTGGCTAAGAATTTTGCATTGAGAGATTAAAACCCACAAGTAGGTATTTTAATGCAACCTGTGAATTTCCAGGCTTATTGAGAATTATTTTTTATTTTGTAATATAATGGGCTGGTTTTGGAGATATTCCTTTGGAAATAAATCAGGAAGATAAAACCAGCTATCAAATAACAATTTTTAAGAATTTAAAAATAATTATAGCACTAATAGAATTAATTTAGCACTTAATAGAATAAGATAGCACCTAAGAGAAATAAATATACTAAAACAGTATTCCCCAGTCCTCTATGCTCAAACTGATATTTCTACTGAGATGTGATGTTAACATTGCTACTGCAGATTGGAGTCTTCATTTCTTTATTACAAAACAAAATTAAACATTTTCAGTAGTATCTTGGTAGCACTTAATAAACTGACATTGTACTGAACTGGGGGAAAAGAATAATCAGGAATTTAATTCTAAAGAAAAAAACTGGAAGGGCAACATTAGAAAAAGGGGCAGCAGTATTATCTGGATTGTTTGCCTGTCAAAATCAAGTGAATTCATCTTACACTAATAAATCTGTACAAGTAATTCTCAATTTATGAGTACAATTGGGACTGAAATCTTGGTCTTTGAGCAAAGCAATCATTAAGCAAGATGCCCATGTGACTGCTTTGCTCAGTAACTGCAGTCCCTGCACCCCCAGTTGTAGCCAGTAAATGATCTCTCAGGACATTAAGCAAATAGAGTGAAAGAGCTGCCTGCTGGAAGATTTCAGGTCCATGTGGAGCTGAAACTCTCCCAGCAGGCAGCCCTTTTGCTTTCAAACATTCCTGTAGCCCACATGAGTTCAGCTCCTCTCCATGCATGGAGGGGAAATCCTTTGAGGGGGCTGCAGGAATGACTGAAATCTTCAGAATCTATTCCTAAGGTCTCATGAAGAGTTCCTCTGTGCTCTGAGGGGGAATCTTTCAAAGACTGGAAAAATAGAGCTGAAATTCAGCCCCATTCCTGCAGCCTGCCAAAGGATTTCAGCTCTCCTCCATACCCTTCACTTGCAACTGTCCTTTCCAGCTTCCATATTGACTTATTACGGAAGCTGGCAGTTGGTGACAAATGGTAGTCATATGACCACAGGGCACTTGGCAAATAGTTGTAAATGAGAGTCAGTTGCCAGGTCCCCAAAATATGGTCATGTGACTGGGGGAGAGGAGAAACAGATGGAAATGCTCTTTTGAGGCCATCATAACTTTGAATAGTCATTAAACCACCGGTCATAAGTCAAGGACTATCTGTAACTATATATGAAACTGGTTTTCAAGTGAAAGAATAAAAATTTATAAATAGCAGCATTGGCTTCAAAGGAGGTATGGTGTTTAAGTGGATGCACATGATATAAAAGCAGACAATACTATAGTATAATCTGTATGTGCACCTTTTGTCTGATTCCTTTTCTGTAAAAAAAAAAAAAAAAGATTGGTGCCATGGACAAGCTGATGGAGCTTGTCTTCTGACAAACTACCTGCAAGTGAAATGTTTGCAAATGTCTTTGCAAAGAGAAGCTTAAGAATAATAAATCTATTCTGTCTGCTTTTCCTTGCAGCCTAAAAGATGTAGCTTTAGCCAAACTGGGGGATTTTGGAGTCCACATGAAAATAATTGCAGCTCCTATCAACCCGTCAGACATCAATATGATTCAAGGTAACCTTGACATAATGCACATTGTTTAATTTTTGCTTCCCATATTCTTCCTTTATATGGTCCTGTCAAGTGAAAATTAAGCCTCTAGATGGTCCACATTTAATAGTATTCCCAGTGAGATACTACACAGGATTGACAGAGTTAGTTTCCCTACAGCTGCTGCTATCTTCATCAGTTCAGCTTAGGCTATATTACTGTGCAATCTCTGGAAACATTCCTAAGAATCATTAATTAAGTTTCTATATTTGGAAGTTGCCGCATGCAGAGTGCCTCTAAAATAATGATGGCAACCTAAATAGCAAAGCTATATAATAATATACATGCTATCTATAATGTGGTATTATCTGCATCAACTTGGAAATGGCTATTATACCAAAGATTAAAGAAGAGATAAGAGAATTATTTCTTGTTTGTGGAAATACAGCTGTCTATCGATCCTGCAGGATCTTTGCTAACCAGTCACCAGATCTAATTGGCTAAGAAAATTAGGAAACCTAGGGAAAGATTTCAGCCACTCCATGCCCGGATTCACAGATTACCTTGAGCTATAATACGATTTGCTTGATTTAGATTTTTCATATGTGAACTGTTATATTTTTTTAACTATAGTTTATAGCTTACGGTTACAATTCAATTGTGTTTTAAGAAGTAAAATTATCTAAAGCTTAGCTTAATGGGATTAATTAACTAAGTTATAGAACATTTACTCCATTAAAAATCCCTCTTCCAAGATTGAAAACCTGCCCATTTAAGAATGCAGCTTCAGTGTGGCCAAAGAGATTGTGGACCCATGGCTTAAAGCGATAAGTGAACTAATTCAGTATTATTACATTGTTGAAATCTACCTTGAAAAACTTTATGACTATATAAGTTATGTGCTATTGTAATTTGCTCCAGAATAAGAAAATAACGTACATGCCAAAGCAAGTTTGAATTAATTAATTCATATCCCAAAATTGTTCCTGTTGTCTTACAGGATCCTATGCCATTCTTGCTAACTTACCTGCAGTTGGAGGGAACGAAGGAGTTGGGCAAGTGATGGACACAGGAAATTCTGTGACAACTTTGAAACCAGGAGACTGGGTGATTCCAGCTGATGCGGGACTTGGTGAATTTTTAACTTTTTGGGGAAGGAATTGAAGCAAAACACGTATTTCCCTTTTGTCTAGTCCCTCTGCTGAGTCTTAAATCTTTGACTACAAATTGTCATGGCCAGATTATCACAAAAGGCCAAGTCAAAGCTGAGGAAACCATTTTGTAGCATAGCCCAATGTGTGAAGCATGGTGGTTGTTTGGAAACCGGAGTTTATAACTTAGTATGTTGTACTAACCCAGCGGTTCTCAACGTTTGTGTGACGGCGACTCCCGTCACAAGGACGCGCCACGCATGCACGGCGCCGCCCTCTGAGGGGGAAAAATGGCGGATCGCGTTGTTTGGCGACCCCCGTAAAATGGTCGTTCGACCCCAAATGGGGTCGCGACCCATAGGTTGGGAGCCGCTGTACTAACCCAATCTTTTCAATGATTTATCTGTTGAGTGTTTCTTGACAATATTTTAGGGTCTCTTCTGAGAGCTGAGAACTTCCAAATTGTGATTAACTGTTCCACAACTGGAATCATGTCTTTTTTTAATCTCTTACAAAAGGAACTTGGCGAACAGAAGCAGTATTTGATGAGAAAATTCTGCTGAAAATCCCCCCAGATATTCCATTGACTTGTGCTGCCACACTGGGTGTTAACCCCTGCACAGCTTATCGGATGTTGTGTGATTTTGAGACTTTGGATCCAGGTAAGTATGTAAGTGTGTGTGTGTACATATGTAGAATTTGTATGATGGCCCAACTTGAAAATTGTAGCTTTGGGCACCATATAGGGAAACATACAAAAACCCCACATGGTAAACAATCCCAATTAAAATCCAGTAAATATTAATAGATGAACAATTCTCCATATGATTATCAACTCCAGTCATCCTTAGCCCCACATTTGAAGAAAAAGGCAGGGCTTTTTTTCAATGCCAGTAGGATCACGGCCAGAAGGATATTGTGGTCAACGGCACTGAAAACTGCTGAACCATCAGGGAGAGCCAGAATAGATGTAGTACCTCATATTGGTGCCACCAGAGATCATTGAAAAGAGTGACCAAGACTGTCTCAGTACAATATCCTAGGCTGAATCCAAAATGAAAAGAATATGGGCAATTCAGATTGATGTAGACACCCTTTCTTGCACTTCCTGACCTACATGATCTCCTTCCAGAAATATTTTCTCTAGCTGACTAGAATTAGTTCACCTTTACTGATGTGAACATTTGTGTTAGTTATGATTGGTTAGGCAAAGGGAAATTAAGGATTGAGATTTATATATTTTTATTTCATTTAAAAAACTGGGCCTTTTTTTAATAATGCAAGATTTAATGGTAATTTAACATTCCAAAGATAGGTTACATACTTGAGCAATGGTCGGTTCTGTATACTTGGCACTACTTCATGCAACTTTTTGCACAAGTTGTTCTGGGCTTTGTCATTCATCTTTTGATAGGCATGCTAGTGAGCAGAAGCTCTAGCACATTCTCCAGCATGATGCTTGTAGAATCCACCGATGGTAATCTCAGCCTTCCTGCTCACACGAGACTAAGTCAAATTTAGCCACGCCTCCCTCTGGGTGTGTCTTTCCAGTTTTTTGACTTAGTCTCAGCTCGCTGGACGCAAGATTTTAGGCTCCTCAGCTAGATTAGGTTAATTAGTAGCTTAGTTGAATTTCTAATTGGAATTTTAATTGGATTTCTTTTTGGCTAATTCTACATCATTGTGCTATAATTTGGAACCAAATTGCAATTTATTGGAGGATTTGATCTGGTCTCTAGGCTCCAGCGAGTCTACCAGGCTCTCTTGTGAGCCGTTCCAGGCCGATCGTAAACGGGGCTTTTAGCCTCAACTAGCTGATCAGCGAGACCGCTGAGCAGCTGGCTTCAGGAGGTTTGCAATCTCTACGAGGCTCGGTTTATCAGAGGTTTTCCTTTCTTCTCAACGGCAGCCATTTCAATTGTGCTTTGACGCCACGAGGTCCTCCTGGAAGCAGGCTCTCTACAGATCGCAGCGGATGCTGCACGACGAACAGCAAGTCATTGATTTGAGAAGGGGGGGTAGAAGATTTACAGTATTTCCCTCCCAGTCTGGCTAGTAAAAGGGGTTTTCCATTCAAAGCCATCATAATTGTTAAACATACAAGCACGGCCGCCATTTCACCGCGTGCTCAGAGTGCGGCCGCCATTTTGATTGGTTGCCTCAGGCACTGACGCCATCTTGCAGGGACCTCGTGTTTTTTAGCAGTTCCTTTGGGCCTGCACTTTTATTGACCGGTCTGCTGTGGCTGATCCTTACAGGGGGGAGATATATTATTGCGTTCTAGAATCCTGAGTATTATCATAGTCACTTGTGACTATTTATTGCATTGTTGATTATTCTATTTTTACTCTCTGAAGTTCAGGTCTTACTCCTTTTTTGCTAGAGTGATATATTGAGTGGGGGAGGGGTTTATCTAGATCCACCTGTTCCACTTAGTTTGTGGCACTGTGCCACAGGCCTGGACAGGCAGTTTTAGTAAACTGTCTGGCTGTCTTGCCATTGTTGTTGTTCAGACTGTGGGTTGTTTTCCCTCTCTGACAACCAGATCTGCGTGTTTGGGCTCCCTCCACTTACGGGTATTTCCTTTGGAATATCCTGATTGCAATGGCAGACAGTGCCTCGCCCCAGGCAACATAAGACACTGATATTCCCCCCGCACAAGCACAATCAAAACGCAAATCAGCTGATTTGGAAGGGGGGGGGAAGAAAAAGGCTAAGACAAAGCATTTGGCATCTAAGGAGACTTCTAAAGCAGCCGAGCGAGAGGCCTCGAGGAGACACCAGGCGCTGGAGAGGGAATTCTCCAAAGCTCAAAGGCTCATGTCCAGTGAGGCTGAAGTGGTTCCCCCCGTTCCATTGGACCGTTTTCCGTTTGAGCCCCCATATGCGCCTTCACATGATGCCCCTAGGGCATGGTCTCCTCAGGGGGAAACTTAACAGGTTGCCCCCCCCCGCTCATCCTCTTCTTCCTTCATGCAACAGAGTCATGAAGGCACACAAGCCTCAACTGCGGCTGGGGCCAGTTCAGAGGACCAACAGAAGCTGTGGTCAGATCAGTTTCATGCTTTCATGCAACAGGCATTTACACAATTTATGTCTTCTTCTAGGAATCAAAGATCTTTACAACCTCCACCTCCTCCATCCATTCCTCCTTCGCAAACGGGACGTGTCACGGTTCCTGACTCTGGTGTCTCTGAGACCTCTTCACAATTAGGCGAGGAAGGGTCAGTGGACCTGGAGGTAGCCAACCTGCCCATGTCAGAGGATGAGGAGGCAGAGCCAGAACAAGCACACACTTCGGGTCTCTTTGATCCTTCTCTTTTTAGATCTCTACTTATGAAGGCAGTTACTACAGCTAACCTTTCTTTGTCACAGGATGACAAACCTTCCACCTCCACCAATCAGGAATCTAATCCCCTGTTTGCAGACAAGGTTGTGGAGGAAAAACAGATCCCCTGCCTGCATGTATTTCGGGCTACGGTGGAAAAGCAGTGGTCATCCCTGGCCACTTTTCCTCCTCCCAATAGCACTGAAAAAAAGCTATTCAATGTCTCTTCCTCTTTCATTTCTCTCTTAGAGGTGCCATCTGTGGACACTCCACTAACCTTTTTATTCTCCACATCTGCTATTCCAGGGGATATGGCAGAGGCTCTGAAGGCAGAGGACAAGAAGTTTGAGTTCTCCCTGCGCCGAGCTCACCAGGCTTCGGCATGGGCAATTAAGGATGCAACTTCATCTTCGTTCTTTGCAAGAGCTTCTATCATGTGGCTCCACGAACTTCAGGCCCTCGTTCCCCCTGACCAGGTTCGCACTCATCAAACTCTGGGTAAGTTAGTGGCAGCATCAGAATATACGGCAGACGCCTCGCTTCATTCAGCCAGGTATTCCGCCAAATCTATTGCAGCCACTGTTGCCTCTTGAAGATTCCTGTGGCTCAAACAATGGCGGACAGACTTAAAAGTCTAAGTGGCATCTGTCGACAGCCAAGTACAGTGGCACACATTTGTTTGGTCCAATCCTTGAACCACACATAATTGAGGGTAAAGACAAACGCAAAATTCCCTCCAAAAGGTCGGATAGATGACCTCAGCAGGATTTCTGTAGACAGACCTTCCACCCCAGTGGCTCCTGGGAATGGAGGCAGCCTTTTCGGCCCAGGCAGTCCTGGGAATGGCCCAGAGGCTCACGATCCTTTTTCCCTAAACAGGATCGCCAGCAGGACTGCCAGAACACTGGAGCCAAGGGCCAATACCAATCCAAACGTTCCTTCCAGGGTGCAGGGGGCTGTCCCTTCAGACGGTCTAAGTGACGCCAGGGACGAGTCTCCCATAGGCGGTCGGTTGGGGCTATTCAGTGACATTTGGGAGGTCACCACCACCGACGCTTGGGTCAGGGAAACATAAAACAGGGTCTTGCCTTAGAATTTATCTCAAATCCCCCGGACCAATTCATAAGGTGTCCAGTTTCAAGAAACCCGTCAAAGGAAAGATTGGTAGCCACAGCCATCTCCCACCTGTTAGAAATCAGAGCAATAGAACAGGTACCAAAGGAACAAGTGGGACAGGGGTTTTATTCTATCCTGTTTGTGGTTCCCAAAACATCAGGAGGTTGGAGGGTGATACTGGATCTAAAAGGTCTAAATTACTTCATAAAATACAAAAGGTTCAAAATGCAGTCCCTAAGGTCCATTCTGGCCAGCATCAGAAAAGGGGATTTCTTAGCCTCCATAGATCTGACAGAGGCCTACTTACACATCCCAATCCTCCCAGAACACCGCAGATTCCTACGGTTTTGTTACGCGCACCGGCATTACCAGTACAGGGCTCTTCCCGTCTCTTCAGCTCCAAGGGTCTTCACGAAGATCCTGGCCGTATTGGCGGTCCACCTCAGGATGATTCCGGTGCGCCTGCAATGCTATCTGGACGACATTCTGGTTCAGTCCAGCCCTTTCAGGTTGGCTCTGACAGACCTGGAAATTACAATCAACATCCTGCAAGTCCACGGGTTTTCCGTAAATTTCAAGAAGAGTCACACCACTCCCACAAGGCACCTCCTTCATGTAGGGGTGATAATAGATTCCAATCTTTGCAAGGTCTATCTTTCTCAGGAGCGCCGGATCAGCATCCAGAAACTAGTACATCAAGTTCGGAGAGAGAGGTTAGTTGCCCTGGTCCAGCTGTCTCAACTGCTAGGAAAGATGGTCTCTTGCGTGGGGATCGTTCCGTGGGCCAGACTTCATTCCAGAAGCCTTCAATGGTTTCTCCTTCCCTTCCAGAAACAGAACCTCAGTTCATCCGCAAAGAAGGTGAAGGTTCCTCACCACACTCTTTCTTCTATGGTGGGCTTCATCCGCCATGACCAAGGGGACCATCTTCAAGGAGCCCCCCAGACTTGTTCTGACCACAGACGCCAGTCTGTTCAGGTGGGGCGCACATATGCAGACTCATCTGGCGCAGGGTCAGTGGTCCCGGTCAGAGTCATCTCACAACATAAATTGGCCCGAACTCAGGGCTATACGCCTGGCACTCTGTCAGTTCTCCTCTGTTGTGAAGGGACAACACATCCTCATTCTGACGGACAACGTGGTCGCAGAAGCTCACATCAACAAGCAGGGAGGGACCCGGTCTTGGTCACTCATGCTGGAGGCCCTAGCTCTGGGTCTGTGGGCAGAGTCCAATCTGGGCTCCATCAAAGCAGAACACATATCGGGGGTGGCAAATCAGCAGGCACATTCCCTGAGCAGGGTCCAGGTCGACCACTCAGAGTGGAGTCTGGATCCGGAACTGTTCAGGGAGATCTTGATGAGATTCGGTCATCCACAACTAGATCTCTTTGCCTCTCCACGAAACTCGCAGCTCCCCAGGTTCTTTTCCAGGTTTCCCACACGGGGGGCGGAGGGAACAGACACTCTCCGGTGCAGGTGGCCGGGGGGTCTGCTTTACGCCTTCCCTCCCCTTCCCTTGATACCGGCAACAATTCGCAAGTTAATTCAGGAACAGGCCGAGATAGTCTTAGTTGCTCCACATTGGCCACGGCGTCCGTGGTTTGCTGACCTTGTGGATCTATCACTTTCACCACCGTGGAAGATTCCCCCAGACCGAGTGGCTCTCAGCCAGGGGAACCTTCAACATCCAGATCCACAGTGGCTCCAGTTAGCCGTCTGGCACTTGAGTGGGAAAGTTTAACTAGGCAACATTTTTCGTCAGGGGTGATCTCAATGATTCAGGCTTCAAGATGCCCTTCAACTAACAGAATTTATGATGCCACGTGGAGGAATTTCTGCACATGGTGCGTTAAGCAACATCTCAAACCACTTTCAGTCACCATCCCTAATATATTAGACTATCTTTTGGACGGATTGAATAAGGGATTATCACCTAACACCATCCGTAGGCAGGTGGCAGCATTATCAACGGTCTTGACGTGCGATAACCTGGCTCCCTTGGCACAACATCCAGCAGTCAGCGCGTTTCTGAAAGGGGCAGTCAATGACAGACTACCACCTATACATCGGTATCCGTCTTGGGATTTACCTAAGGTTTTACAAGCCCTGACTTCCCCACCCTTTGAGCCACTCAGGTCTTGTTCCCTTCAATTTCTTTCCTTAAAGGTGGCATTTTTGGTAGCTATTACATCTGCTAGATGAATTTCGGAATTGGCGGCACTCTCGGTCAGGAGTGATTTATGTATCTTTTTTGAGGATAGGGTGGTCCTTCACTTGGACCCTTCATTTACTCCGAAGGTCAATACTTGGTTCCACAGGTCCCAGCACCTGGTTCTTCCAAATTTTTGTCCAAACCCGTCTCATCAATTGGAGAGACAGTGGCATAAGTTAGATGTACGCAGGGCCCTGTGTATTTACATTAAGAGGACCTCGGTTTTCCATAAGTCGGAGGCCTTGTTTGTGTCTGTCCAACCTTCTGCCATGTGTCAGAAGGTCTCCTCTTCGACCGTAGGTAGATGGATCAGAGCATGCATTGCTCGAGCTTATACTTCTCAATCCCTTCCAGTTCCTGCACACATCACTGCTCATTCCACGCGTAGTGCAGCAGCGTCCGCGGCCTCGTCCACCCAGGCATTAATTGAAGAGATCTGCAGGGCAGTGACTTGGTCCTCCCCTTCCTCCTTTGTAAGACACTATAAGATTAATCAATTTGCAGCGACAGATGCCGCTTTTGGTAGGTGAGTTCTGCAGCAGGTAGTGTCTTCTCATGAAACACAAGCCTAGACTTTTCCCTCCCGGTGGAGACATGAATGGCTTTGGTATGTCCCACCGGTGGATTCTACAAGCATCATGCTGGAGAAGGGGCGTTATCTTACCTGAACGCCTTTTCTCAGCATGATGATGTAGAATCCACGCCCTCCCTCAGAGCAGTCTAGGCCAGTGTCAGGATTGTTGGAGCCAGTGTGTCAGACTTCGTCATGGATGCTTCGCCTCGTCAAAAACTGGAAAGACACACCCAGAGGGAGGCGTGGCTAAATTTGACTTAGTCTCGTGTGAGCAGGAAGGCTGAGATTACCACCGGTGGATTCTACATCATCATGCTGAGAAAAGGCATTCAGGTAAGACAACGCCCCTTTCCAAGAAATATTTGGCCTCAGGAATAGTCTTTTTAGGGGCCTTCATTCTGACTCAGCAGGCTTGTTTTAACCATTTTTGAAATGTCTGTGGAATTTCCAACAATGGTGCTTGACGGAGTAGGAATAAAGTACAAATAATGTCTTCATTTGATTTGTTCATTTTAGTGACTAATGAAATCTAAAGTTCAATGGTATGTAGGATATCATACATTAATTGTTAATTTGGCCCCTTTAGAAAACCTGCCGGAATCAATGTTTGAGCATAATCCAGAAAAAAGTTTTATCCAAGTGGTTCTTGATGGCCAGGAATAAGAAAGGGCAATATGAAATATGAGTAGACAAATAATTGTAACTGGGATTGTACACTGATTTTTTTTGCAAGATATTTTTTTATCCTCTTGCAAATTTGTGACTTAGGCTGTATTTCTAGTACTGTTTCTTGCTATATATAGGCTCTTTTTGAGATTGCTTTCATTGCATGTGTGTAATAGTGGTTTGACAAAGATGTCCATTACCAAACCATCACCACCAGACTAACAAAATGCTTCATATGCCATTAAGAGTTTGTACAACAATTCATAATTGAATTTCCTTCTCTTTTTCTAAGGCCTATTTTTAAATTGGGAATAAAATGTGTCAGATGATATGAATTTCCATTGGCTGTGCTATTTTCTCCAACACACAATAATGACGAGAGTGTCTTCCACTTGAAGGAACAGGAAATAAATATTTTTGGAGCCAGAGATGATATGTCTGTTTGTCTGTAGGGGAGTCTATCATCCAAAATGCAGCCAATAGTGGAGTGGGACAGGCTGTAATCCAGATTGCAGCAGCCAAGGGCATCAAAACAATAAATGTAGTAAGAGATAGGTGAGTGTGTAATAAAACTGTTTTTCCCTCTTTTTCTTTTTTTTCTGTTGCTTTTACACAGTCCGATCCCTTTCATTTATGCTAAATCTGCACAAACAGGACATTCTCAGATGCCTTTTATTCAGATGGAGATGATATGACTCCTAAATGGTATTATATGATGTTTATAAGGTTTTTTTAAAAAATTGCTAGTTTGAAGCCTTGGTAAGACCACACTTGGAATACTGCATCCAGTTTTGGTCACTATGTATGATATAAAAAAGATGTTGAGACTCTGGAAAAAGTGCAGAGAAGAGCAATTAATATAATTAAGGGCTGAAGGCTAAAACATATAAAGAACGGTAGCAGGAATTGGGTTTCTCTAGCCTAGGGAAAAGAAATACTATAGGGAAGACATGATAGCAGTCCTCCAATATTTGAATGGCTGCCGCAAAGAAGAGAGGGTCAACTTATTTTTCAACTCACCTGAAGGCAGGACAAGAAGCAATGGATTGAAACTAACCAAAGAGAGAACTAACCTAGAACTAAGAAGAAATTTCCTGACAGTGAGAAAAATTAATTAGTTGGAATGGCTTGCCTTCAGAAGCTGTGAGTGCTCCAATATTGGAAGCTTTTAAGAAAGGACTAAAGAGCCATTTTTCTGAAAGGGTATAGGGCTGTGATGGCAAATCTATGGCACACGTGCCACAGGTGGCATGCAGACCCTCTCTGTGGGCACGCGCCCCATCGCCCCAGTCCTAGGCCTTCATCTGGGTTTTATAAAAACTTTTTGCTTTAGGCCTCCGCCGCCGTGTGCAAAAAAAAAAAAAAAAAGATTCAATCAACTCACAGGAAAAAAAAAGATCTCACAAAGTTGGAATTGATTGATTGAACTTTTTAGTCCCACCCAATCTGCCGTTACCACCACAGCTATGCCCACCCAATGGGCCACACCCACCCAATGGGCCATGCCCACCCAATGGGCCACGCCCATCCGGCACCCGATGATACATAAGTAGGTTTTGGGTTGTAGTTTGGGCACTCAGTCTCTTAAAAGGTTCACCATCATTGGTATAGGGCACAGGTCGGCAACCTGCAGCTCCGGAGCCGCATGCGGCTCTTTGAGCCTTCCCCTGTGGCTCCCAGCCTCCTCTGCCTTTGCAGAGAGAGACAGAGACAGAGAGAGGCAATTGCGCTTCCCTGCTTCTCTCTCTCTCTCGTGTGTGTGTGTTTGTGTTTTTTTTTGTGTGTGTGTGTAAAAGAGCGTGCACTGTTCTCCAAGGAGCTGAAAAGCTCACTGGGTGGAGCTCCTCCCTTTGCTGCGTCTCTGCAGGAAGCAGGAAGCAGGAAGGGCAGGAGAGAGCTAACTAGCCCAGCTAGGCTGACTCAGGAATTCTGGGAGTTGAAGTCCATGAGTCATAAAAGAGACGAGGTTGCTTACCCCTGAACTTGTTGGACAACAGCTTGAAGCTTGCCAGGTGAGCAGCAGATAGGAGGGGGGGAGAAAGAGAGGGAGAGAAATAGAGAGAGGGAGGGAGAGAGAGAGAGAGAGAGAGAGAGAGAGAGAGAGAGAGAGAGAGGAAAGAGAGAGAGAAAGAAAGAGAGTGGGGGAAGAGGAGTGGCAGACCAAGGGCAGATAGAGAGGGAGGGAGAGAGAAAAACAGAGAGAGAGAAAGACCCTTTTGACATCTAAAATGAAGATAACACGGCATATATCCTTTTTTTTAACCTATGTGTATATGTAATTTTATTCTCTTAAAGCATTCTCCTGGTGATCATTGTTTTAATAGTATGGATATTCCCAAGAGTCATATTTTTACTTTTATTTTTAATGTCATATTTTTACTTTTATTTTTAATATACACACATACACATATATACATACACACACACACAAACACACACACACCTATAATAAAGGTAAAAAAGGATATATGCAGTGTTTTGTTTTTGGTGGGAAACGGGTCCAAGTGGCTCTTTGAGGTTTTGGGTTGCCTACCCCTGGTATAGGGTCTCCTGCTTGAGCAGGTGGTTGGACTAGAAGACCTCCAAGGTCCCTTCCAACACGATAATGATGAACATTGGGTTTCATTAGGCACATATAAAGGTCTCCAATTTATATCTGAGATGATGTATTTTTAATTTGAATGCAGGCCTTTAAAATGAGAATATGCTTTGGATTTGATCTGAAAATATTCTTTTGTGTAGGTGTGGGCACAAATGTAGTGCTTGTCTGCAGTTCCTTAAAACAGCTGAGATTTTTTTTTCCCTGAAATTGAACAGCAGTTGTGGAGAACTTTATCTAAAAGCTTCAGGCTTTTAGAGTTATTTGATGCTATTTTTTTATTCATAGCAATTGATAGATTTACTCTTGACTGCAAGCGTTCTTTGTTTCTGAACGAGGGCTGTCTTATCAGCAGTTGTCTTCACAGAAGAAGTCTCCTTTTGTAGAACATGCATATAGAAGTGATCTGGCTGATAAGTAGCCAAATGACAAGCTGTCTCCTGAACCACTTCAACAGTTGGCAAATGTTGTTACTTGTACATCACCTGACTCAAGCAGCTTATTCCAAGCTAGCTTCTTTAATGACTAAGTGTAAAAGGACGAAGAAAGGTATTTTTTTATTGCTGAAAATTGACTCGGGTGATGCAAGAGTGAGAATATTGATAATGTGCATTCCCATATCAATTTAATGTTCACACTTCCCTTTTGTGCCCCATCAAATAATTGGCTTCATTTGATTCTATTTTTGGCTCCACAGACCAAATCTCCAGGATCTTATAGACAGACTCAAGTCCCTTGGAGCAGACCATGTTATCACAGAGGAGATGCTAAGAAAACCAGAAATGAAAGATTTGTTTAAGGTATATATGCTGTGGCTATGAATGAGCCCAAGGAAACAGGATTGCTGCAGTCGATTGGATCGTGTTAGTTACCTCTTTCCCACAAAGCCATTTTAGTTTGTTTGGTTTGATCCTACTGTTTTGCATATACAGGTAGTCCTCGACTTACAACCATTTATTTAGTGACCATTCAGAGTGACAATGGCATTTAAAAAAGTGACTTATGACTGTTTTTCACACTTATAACTGCATCCCTGTGGACACATGATCAAAATTCAGGCTTTGGCAACTGGCATGTATTTATGTGATCACCATTTGTAATCTTCCAAGCTGGCTTCCAACAAGCAAAGTCGATGGGGGAAGCCAGGACCCCATGATTCATCTAATAACAGTAGTGATTCACTTAACAACTGTGGCAAAACAATTATAAAATGTAGCAAAACTCACTTAACAACTTCCTGTCTTAGCAGTGGAAATGTTGGGCTTGATTATGGTCACTAGTTGAGGACTATCTAACCCTAATCCTTGTGATTTGAATCTTAGTATGCTATGAGGACCCAGGCAGTCTTGTAGAACCTCAAGGAAACATACAAGGTCACACAGGCAGTGAGAAAGAGACCTTTTAGAATGACTATTGAATACAGCTGAGAAATGAGGCTTTCAGTCTTCTTTCCCATGAATAGTTTATGGATTAAATTCTTCACAACTCTGATGTAACAACTGCCAAGTTTGTATCAGAAAACACAGGGAAATGCTTCTTGTTAAGAGCCAAGTTGTGTTTGGATCTACAACACTGAGAAATCTCTAATCTTTAGATTTTTATTACTGCAAAAGATTGAAATGAAAACTCCAGATGGGTGTTTTAGGAAAACAACAGAAAAGAACTCATATGGGTGCTGTTTCCTTACTGATTATTTTTACAAACGTTCTTTCTGTTCAGTTTTACCATTTTGAATTATAGATTGAATTTCAAAGGAAATACAAAATGGACAGGCAATAGATGTAGATATGGATGTTGAGTTGTGCAATAAAATGTCAGGATATGTTGCACATTAAAGTCCTCTTTAATGAGACAGACTGATTGGAATTAGAGGCAAGTACATAATTTACTCTCCTCTGTCTTCCCTCTTTGGTTCAGACTGTTCCCTATTTATGCCACTCTGCAGAGAAATAATTTCCAGAATCCAGATAAAAATGCTCAATACCTACAGGTGGCACACAGTGATATGGCCCTAATAAAATGCTTAATGAGCAAAATCAACAAAACTTTCCTCATGCTTCTGGTTTGCCTTGCCAGATATGAACCCAAGCCACATATGTTTTGGCATTTCACGTACTAGCAGTCCTCGACTTAACGACCACAATTGAACCCAACATTTATGTTGCTATGTAAGATACTTGTTAAGTGGATTTTGTCCCATTTTATGACTTTTCTTGCCACAGTGGTTAAGTGAATCACTGCAGCTATTAATTAATGAATCTGACTTTCCCATTGACTTTGCCCATAAGAAGGTCGCAAAAGGGTAACATATAAAGAAAATTTATATAAAATGTTTTATATATGGCATATGACACAAGTTCGATTAGCGAAAATGTTTAAAAATGTGTCGAATGCTTGCTGGAAATGTAAACAAAAACCAGGCACTTATTACCATGCCTGGTGGATATGCCCTAACGCAAAGAAATATTGGCTTAAGATTCATAGATGGCTGGAAAAGATGACAAAAATACAGATAGAATTTAAACCGGAATTGTTTTTGCTAGGAGTAGTAGGATCTAATTATGGTAAAGAGAATGACTATTTAATACTACATGTATTAACAGCTGCAAGAATAGTATTCGCCCAATTTTGGAAAAATGAAAATCTACCATCTGATCAGGCTATAATTTTGAAAATTTTGGACTGTGCAGAAATGGATAGATTAACTTTGGAGATGAAGGAGAAGGAAGATTCAATTTATTTCAAAACTTGGGAAAAATTCTATCGATGGTTAGAAATACGCTAGAATACAATCAGAACTTAAAATTGAATTGAATCTTAAAATTGAATAGAATAAATGATAGGCTCTTAGCTAAGTGTTATTTCTTAGATTAATAATAGTTTTATTATTAGTGATTTTAAATATTAATGGTGGTGACTAGAATTAGTTGATACGTTATTAAGTATGAATATTTATTTAGAGGAATTTTACTTATCTAATTTTAGTTATATGATTATAGTTAACTTTAGAGGAATTTTACTTACTTATCTAATTTTAGTTATATGATTATAGTTAACTTTATCTTTACAATTGTTTAGTATTATACAAACTATGTTTATTTAATATTTAGATCCAGATGGTAGCTTTTTTGTTAAAGCTTGGGATTATTATGGGGGGTTACCCCATTATTGTACCTTCCCTTATCCTACCCCAAATTCCCATTCCCATTCTCCTCATACCTGTATTGACCCTATCTTTTCCTTACCTATATAAAACCTAATAAAATATTTATATAAAAAAAGAAGGTCGCAAAAGGGGATCAAATGTCTTGGGGACACTGCAAACTGTCATAAATATGAGTCAATTCCCAAGCATCTTGAGTTTTGATCACGTGATGCTAGGGATGCTGCAATGGTTGTAAGTGTGAAAAACGGTCATAAATCACTTATTCCAGTGACGTAACTTTGAACCTTCACTAAATGAAGTGTTATAAGTCAAGGACTAGCAGTATAATCCTTCTTAGTTCTGCTGTTTCTAAACACACCATGTTACAGTCAGATGTCTGCCTTCCCATTCTATGCTGAAAAGATGACTGTAAGACAGAAATCTAAGAACTACTTAGCAAAATCAGACATTTATTTCTATGAATAATTTGGAGGACTTAAGGCAGGAAGCAACTTGTTTTCTGTGCTCTTTTGTTTTTGTTTTGTTTTACAATTTTGTTCTCCAGGAAATTCCTAAACCCTCGTTAGCTCTGAATGGTGTTGGAGGGAAAAGTGCTACTGAGCTGATGCGTCACTTGCGGTAAATTTAGCTTTTGTTTGCTTGAATTATATCTATAGTAATTGTTTCACTCAATTTAAATGCTTACTGGGCAATTTGTTTTTAATTTTCATTTGGATTATGAGTTGCCTAAGAAAAGTGTTTTTGAAGCATGGCATGCAAACGCCCTTAAATTTGCTATTATGGATTAGTACAAAGATTTGCTGTTTAATAGTGCAGTTTTTTACTGTCTGAATTCTTGTCTTGAAGATGACAATTTTGCAATTGTATTGAATACTGTCCAAAAGATTTTGCTTGTGTGACATTGAAGAAAAAAATTAAGAGGCGCTTAAAAACCTCATGACAAACCTATTTGCCCAGCTAGCAAGCTGCCAAATGCCAGTGAAGGTTGAAGGATTTTGTGCTGCTTCTGAAAAATATTTAAACTTTATAATTTCAGTGAAATCCAGCTCCATAGCTCTGGAATAGTCAGAATAGATCCTTGTATCATCATTTCACTGTAGTAATATGAATTTACTGTGTATTAATATTGTTTTTAGCAAATGTAATGTCATTATTAAACAGGAGAAGGAGAATGGTATTCTAAGCCAGTTCCCAGAATTCCAAGGTTTTTAATAGATCAAAATTAATCTGGATTTTACAATTTAAAGGATTCACTTGAGAGTGCTTTTAAAACCTGATACCCAACATGAAGCCACCCCTAATGTTGTATTTCAAGAAGTTTTGAATCAGAACCACAGGGAAAGGTTTTCTGTGAAGGACAGCTATGTTGAAGATTTTAGTGAGATGTTGGAAGAGAGCCCTTTTTGGATTTCTCACCACACTTTAATCCAGTGAACCCTCCAGGAAAGGGCAGTGTCCTGCTTCTTGCTCTGAACCTCTGAACTGCATGGTTTCCAATTAAAAGTTTCAGAAATTAACCAGGTGCCGAAAGGCTGAGGAAGCTGGACAGTAAAGCAGGGTCTGAATGAAGGTAGTTTTCCTACTTCGTTGCCTTGATTCTTCCATTAGGCAAAGTGGGACCATGGTTACCTACGGTGGGATGTCAAAGCAGCCTGTGACAGTCCCTGTGGTGAGTAGCCCTAAAGTTTTCTGGCCAGAGTGCACATGTTCCCTTTCCTGAGATAACACAGGTAGTTCTCAACTTATGACCACAACTGAGCCCAACGTTTCTGTTGCTAAGTGAGTTTTGCCCCATCTCATGACCTTTGTTGCCACAGTTGTTACATGAATCAGTGCAGTTGTTAAATTAGTAACACTGTTATTAAGTGAACCTGGCTTCTCCATAGACTTTGCTTGTCAGAAGGTCACAAAAGGGGATCACATGACACCAAGACACTGCAACCGTCATCAGTAGGAGTCAGTTGCCAAGCATCTGAATTTTGATCATATGACCGTGGGGATGCCATAATGGTCATAGGTATGAAAAATGGTCGTCACTTTTTTCAGTGCCTTTGTAACTTCAAACAGTCACTAAGTGAACTGTTTTAAATCGCGGACTACCTGTACACTATTTCTGTTTGTGCCTTAGGTTTCCCAGTTGTTAGAGCAATATCTCTTAAGAGGAAACACATTCTGATATCCCCTTATTGTGATAAATTCCCCCCATCCCAAAACTGTAATTTCAGAAGTTGTGAATTGTAATTCCTCTGCAGAGCGCACTGATCTTTAAGGATGTCAAACTTTGTGGCTTTTGGATGACCCAGTGGAAGAGGGCCAATGCCCAGAGTAAGTGGCATGTGTGCATTGTTTTTATATTAGGAACTGATGAAATCTGCCTTCAGCTCCAAATTTCTCATCTCTCTCATTCGGTGGATTAAAATGCATGTGAAATAATCTGCAGCCAATGAAAACAAAACTCCATACATGACAATTGAAAGAGGGCTGAGTATACTAGAAAAATAAAGCTATGGGAAAAGACACTGTTTCCTTAGCTTAGTGAAAAGGGTTATAGCAGAACATCTGTGATCTGACGCATCTCCAGTCAAAAGTGAAAGAAATATTACTGTTAGAGATATGGGTTGAGTTTAATCAATTGAGTTAGTCAGTTCTATACACTGGATAAAATAAATATACTTGATGATACTCTGCTGGCCAATTTATAATGTTGGGTTAGGGCAGGGGTAGGCAACCCAAAACACTTAAAGAGCCACTTGGACCCGTTTCCCACCAAAAACAAAACACTGGGAGCCGCAAAACCATTTTGATATCTAAAATGAAGATAACACTGCATATATCCTTTTTTACCTTTATTATAGGGGTGCGTGTGTTTGTGTGTGTATGTATGTGTGTGTGTGTGTGTGTGTGTATATATATGTATATGTATGTATGTATACACACACACACACGCACACAGGTAAAAAAAGGATATATGCAGTGTTACCTTCATTTTAGATGTCAAAAGGGTCTCTCTCTCTGTCTCTCTCTCTCCCTCTCTATCTGCCCTTGGTCTGCCACTCCTCTTCCCCCGCTCTCTTTCTTTCTCTCTCTTTCCTCTCTCTCTCTTTCTCTCTCTCTCCCTCTCTCTCTTTCTCTCTCTCTCTCTTTCTCCCCCCCCCTCTCCTATCTGCTGCTCACCTGACAAGCTTCAGGCTGTTGTCCAACAAGATCAGGGGTAGGCAACCTCGTCTCTTTTATGACTCATGGACTTCAACTCCCAGAATTCCTGGGTCAGCCTAGCTGGGCTAGCTGGCTCTCTCCTGCCCTTCCTGCTTCCTGCAGAGACGCAGCAAAGGGAGGAGCTCCGCCCAGTAAGCTTTTCAGCTCCTCGGCACACACACACACACACACACACACACACACAAAAAAAAAAACACAGAGAGAGAGAGAGAAAAGCACACACACAGAGAGAGAGAGAGAGAGAGAAGCAGGGAAGCGCAATTCCTCTCTCTGTCTCTCTCTGCAAAGGCAGAGGAGGCTGGGAGCCGCAGGGGAAGGCTCAAAGAGCCGCATGCGGCTCCGGAGCCGCAGGTTGCCGACCTGTGGGTTAGGGGGTTAAGCCTCTGTGAATTACAAAAACACATTATGCACTTCCCATAATCTTGGAGTCTGTTTATTCCTTTCCTAATTAAAAAAGATAATTCCAATTGTATCATGTATTGAACTTTTTGGTATTGCTGATTTTTGTTTTCAGGTTGCATGAGAGCAATTTATTTATTTTATCCACCATGTAGATTTGCCTAATTCAATGGATTCTGGGCTTACAGTATCTTACAGTAAAAACAACCGATAAAAAATCTCCACTAAAATGACATGATCCAATAAAAGTAGCAAAAAAACAAAAACAAAAAACAAAAAAGAACAAGACTCAATAATACAAAAAAACTACCAGGGCCTGGAGAAAAAGGCTGGATTAAAAAATGGCAGGGTTGGTTCAAGACAAAGCTCTGGTGAGAATATCATTCCAGAGGGGCAGGCAGAGGAGATTCCAGCAGAATTTATTGTACCAATGATTATTATTCTCTTAAATCTAAACCAGGGGTCTTCAAACTTGACCCTTTTATGACTTGTGGACTTCAACTCCCAGAATTACTCAGCCAGGCACACTCATAAAAGGGCCAAGTTTGAAGACCCCTGATCTAAACTCAGTAGTTCAGAAAGAAAGAACAACTGATGATTTACTTTCTGCCTTTTTTTCTATACACAGGCAAAGACAAGCTGGAAACAATGATAGCAGATCTGTGCACTCTCATTCGAAAGGGTCAGTTGGTTGCTCCTGCCTGCCAAGAAGTCCCTTTGGTAGATTACCAAGCAGCTTTGAAGATTTCCCAGGAACCATATGTATCAGTTAAGCAGATCCTCCGGATGTGAAGATCATCTGATGAGAAAATAACAGACAAGCATGTTCAGTCCCAGAAGGCCTGAATGATTCAGCATTACAGAACCGAAGTGATTTATATCCTCATGTCCATCTTCCGGCTCAACAGGGACAGACAGAGGAGTGGGGAGCAAACAGTGCAGGCTTAACATAGAGGGGAAATCACTATCCAATATCAGTGATGGCATGGGAGCTAAAGCAATTTTGGTTTCTACCCAACCAGGGAATCCTTGTAGACTTTCTCTTTTTATTTTTTGTTTTGTTATTAAACTTATATGGCATCCATCAGGCCAGAGACAACTTTAGGCAGCTTGATAGAAGTCTGGAGAAACAAAGAGACATTTCAGCCCATGGAGGATCTGTTCGCAACAGCTCTTATCTTGGAAATTCTTTCATCTATGCTGATGTATGTGTGCACACTCAGAATATTTACTAATATACAGTGTGATAAGACTTCCTCAAGAGTGAAATGAGATGGGACAGATGGTGGTCCCACTGGGGTTAAAGACTTTGTATAAATCTCTCTCTGATTCTGCAGATTATAACGAATTAGGTAGGTTTTTAGTATTTTCCTCTTTTACTGGCATAGGATGCTGTCAACAGTCTTTGCAGCCAGATCCTTTTCTTTCCTGAGCGAAATGACTCTTGACAAGTTAGTCATTGAGCAGGAAAATCATGGTGAATGCATTCAGCTTCAAAATTAGTTCTGTGGCTTCTGAGGTAACTTTCCCCAACTTCGTATTTGATTTTCATAACTCTTGGCCCACACAACTGATCCTCATGCTGGCTGGCAAATATATGACCAAGTCCAAAATATTTGGGATGGAGAAGAGTTTTCCAAGCTAGTGTTTCTCAACCCTGACAACTTGAAGATGTATGGACTTCAACTCCCAGAATTCCATATATTGAAGTTTCCAAGTCCATCCAAGTCAAGTTGAAGTTCACACATCTTCAAGTTGCCAAACTTGAGAAACACTGTTCTAAGCCATTCTTATGCATTTTCAGAGATGTATTTTAAAAGCAGCAGCAGATGCTAAAAATAGAGTGATCTGTACAGTAATATGCAACAAGGGAAACTAGCTTCACTTAGTAGATTTCTTAGCAGCTCCTTTTCATTCTAATGTTAGTTTATTAAAGATGGATGAGTAATTAGCCCATCAAGGCATTTTCCTTGGAGCAGCCAGCTCGCAGGGGAGTTTCTAAACAGCTGCAGTGTAATTTGAGAGCCAGGATGGATCAATTGTAGCCTGCAGCATCGAAAGTCCTCTTTGGGATATAATGTCGGAAAAAGAACAGTTTTGAATTGGTTATGATGGCTGTAACTGAGATGAAAGCAAATTGCATTTGATTACAAACCTGTTCTTGCAAAATCATACAATGGCTGTTGAAATGTCAGTGATTTTCATCTCCAATAAAGTGTTTTAGCTCTGATCACCGATGAGATTTTTCCTTGGCCTTAGTAATAGCAAATGACAGCCTTGAAGCCCTTCAATTGCACAGTGTTGCTGCATCAGTTTCGAATCTCTTCTGCTGTACTGGTTTAATTGTTAGTGTCAGGTTTTCAGACATTAGATTTGATATGTAGGAGTCTTGTGCTCTTATGCGCAAAATGTAGATAGTGAAGGTGCTGGACTTAAACAAATGCATGGCATGATTATAATGAAATGTTAGGTTGGTCCTACATAAGTGTGGCACAGCACAATAAAGCCATATGTGCATTTTAGTTTTGAGTGGCTTTGGTTTACTTTAGTATGGTTTGCATTTATTGTTGCATAGCTTGCAGACCTGTTCTGAAAATGATCTACCCTCTTGCTTCATTTCAAAGGATAGCAGGCAAATGGAAGAGCTTTATATGCCTTGACTGTAGCCATATTACTCAGATCTGGGATTCCTCCATTTGAAAATAGATTATTTGAGGGCTTACTTGAAAGGAAAAAAAGCAATGTTATACTTCTTCCTTTAAATTTAAATGCTCCAGTCCTGGTCATGTTCCCTTTGAAGCTGGAGAGAGAACTCTAAGAAAACTGTTGGGAAGCACTGTTTTAGTGCTCCAAGATGCCAGAAATTGACACTCTGGCATTGAAACCCTGTTCCTTTTTCATTTGGCTTATTGTGGGGTTGCAGCCAAGAAGATTGCAAAAAATCAATCTAAAATGGAATCCTCCAAGAAAGAGAAGACAACAAGGAGGGTGGGGGGAAGAAGGAGGGGAGGGGAAGGCAGAGAAGAAAGAAGAGAAGAAGCCTAAGCTCGAAGAGGAATTAAATGAGTATGAGCAGACCTTGGCAGCCTAGTCCAAATCCAAAGATCCTTTTGCTCACCTCCCCAAAAGGTAAGGACCCCCAGTTGCTTGGAGAAGGGATGCTGCAGACTCAGAAATGAATGGGATGACTTCCACTCCGGGAGTTTGAGGCAACCTGGAAAATGTCCCACGGTACTCTTTGGCCAACTGCAGGGGCAACCTAGGAGGTCAGGCCTGAATTTGGCTTCATCACAATAATTTTAGATATGTCTCAATGATATTGTCAACGCTGTTAATATATGATATTATTGCTTTGACAAGATATACAGAAGTGTCTGGTAATTTTAGAGTTAATTCAGATGACAGAGTGAGGGAGGAGATTCATAAGGAAAGCCCGGGAAAAAGGAACGGAAGTGAATCTTTGCCCTCCGGGCTATTTGGAAGATGTGACTTATGACTGCAAAATAAGGGAGGGGTTTAGAAAGAAAAGTTAGACGCAAGCAAGAGAAATTCAGATTCTGGCATAAACATCCATGATGTGCTGTCGATTTGTTACACTGTTAATAAAGACTTTAGGATAAACATGCCTGGAAGTTCTTTGAAGTGTTTCATTAGTCGGAACCTTGACATCATGCTAGAATCCATAAATTTTTCAAACCAATTAAGGGGTCCTGAACTCCAATCACTATTCCTAAACTAAGGGGTAGACTGATAAATATTCGGGGAAGATCTCATGGAAGGGGAGAGATGGCTTGAGGCCAGCCCCTCAGCAGCAGCAGCTTCCCCAGGGAGTGGAGCAGCAGCCAGCCAGCCGGGGGAGGAAGAACTCTGGCAGATCTCCCAGCTGGGAGTAAAGACTTCAAAAGCAAAATGGAGAGATAACGAAGTTTTGCGTGAGTCACTGGACAGATTTCAAACCCCAGATGTAAAAGGCAGAAATCGATTCCTGCAGAGAGAAGCCTACAACCCCTCCCTCGTAGATCAGACCCTGGTTCCCCCAGCCAGGAACTGCAGTCCTGAAGACGGGGAGTCCCAGACTGAGGCCTCTGCAGCAATGGGTAGATTGGCACCCTCCACAGGTAGATTGGCAGCAGCAGCTGAGCATACCACAGCTAATAGAGGCCTTGCAGCAGCTTGGGGTGGTGCAAAAGCCAGGAGAGCGACAGCCAGTGGGTCCGCAGATGAGGGAGGCCCAGCAACAACCCCCACTCGTCCAGCAGCCATTGAGAGGACTACAGCAGCAGGGGGCACCACCAGCCCCCACTGGCCAGCAGCAGAAAGCTCAGCAGCCGGTGGATCAGCAGGCAGGATGGGGCCAACAGCAACTGGGAGAGCCACAAGCGCAGAGGGGAGTCCAGCAGCTGTGGAACCAGCGACCAGGGTGGGGCCAGCAACAACAGTCCCAGTGGGGGCTGCAACAGCCTGTATTTGCACCACCTTTCAGAGCAACTTTCGATAGGGACCCAGAGAAGCTGATTTTTTTTCTGAACCAAGTGCATTCTCACTTGAATCACTGGGCCTATCTCTATCCGGACCCAGGTGCCATGGTCGATGTTATTGTGTCCAACCTAGACGGAGAAGCATCTGAATGGCTGAATAATTTACATAGTGAGCAAGCCCCCAAACTGGAAGATCCCCACCTTTTTCTCCTAGGACTGAAAAGATTTGAGGACCCATCCATTGGACTCAAAGTAGCAGAACAGATCCACAAAATAAAACAAGCCAGCAGGCCTGCCCTGGAGTATGTGCGAGAGTTTCTCAAGATAGCAGGTTGAATAGAGGGGTGGCCTGAGCAAGCCCTGATCCAACACTTCATTGAGGGATTAGACGATCACCTCTCTCAGGCATGCATCTATCGAGCCATATCTGATCAGCTGCACGAATGGTACCAGGCAGCAGTGAAGCTAGACATTTGGCTGGCCCGCTATAAGAAGCCTCCCCCACGTGAACCCGAGCAGCAACCAGAGCTACACGGACAGCAATCACCCCCACAAAAACCTTCAACTACTGCAATGGATGAGAGACCCAGGCCACCTACAGGCCCATCAATTGTTTTTGGTGTGGACAAGAGGGACATCGAGCGGCCACCTGTCCAGTCCCCTACCCCTGACTGCAGAGCAGACCAGCACCAGCAATGAGAAAGAAACCTGCTCAGCGGCTAACGAGAGAAAAATCCAACCGGCTCACGCAGGAACCTGTTGCCCAGATTACACCCCCCACGCAGGAGAACTCTGAGACTCCGGGTGGATCCGTCCCTGCTCTGTCCTCCTTTGACAGCGACGATGAAGGAGAGAACAACCCGATGGTGAGTCGACAAATCCCGCGTTTTTCACTGGCCGCCAAACTTATAATCCCTACGTCTGGGCACAAATGGACTTAAACGTGCTAATTGATTCTGGATGCACCTGCTGCATTAATAGTCTGCCGTTTGCCATGAAAATAGGCATATGGGCAAAACAGCTTTCCAAACCTGTGAGGTTTGAACAAGCTGATGGCTCCCTGATGGGAGGGACTCTTGTCACATAATTAACTGAGCCCTTACGCCTAGAAATAGGTGCACACTGGGAGTTTATTCGCTTCCTGGTGGCTCCAAAAATGATTGAGGCAGTGATCCTAGGGCTAGCCTGGTTAGACAGATGGAAACCGTTTATCTGGTGGGAGAAAGGAATGAGAACCGTGAGACTACCTATAGGACCTAATCCCCCATTGATTCAACAAATGTTACAGGGCACCTTAGGCCACCCAATGAATGAGCGCAAATGGCTCCTTCATTGCCACCAGATGAACCACTCATTCCCAATGACTACTTGGACCTGGCAGAGGCATTCAGTGAAAAAGAATGTGATGCCCTACCCCCTCACAGACCCAATGACTGCTCCATTGAACTGGTGCCAGGAGCCAAACTCCCACAACCAAGAATGTATGCTATGTCCCCCCTCGAAATGGAGGAGATGCAGCAATACATGAACAAAAACCTAGCAAGGGGGTTCATTGAACGGGCCAAATCCACGTGGGAGCCCCTGTGTTGTTCAAAGAAAAAAAAATGGGTCTCTTCGTCTCTGCGTAGACTATAAGGGTCTCAATGCTGTGAGTGTGGAAAACAAATACCCCTCCCCCTCCTAAAGGACTTATTAACCCATCTGGCTAAGGGGAGTGTCTTCACTAAATTAGACCTGAGAGAGGCATATTACCGGGTGAGGATAAAGGAGGGAGACGAGTGGAAAACTGCCCTCAACTGTCCTATGGGGAGCTATCAGTTCAAAGTCATGCCATTTGGACTACAGGGGGCCCCAGCCGTATTTATGCAGTTGATTAATGGGGTTCTACATGATCACTTGTACAAAGGGGTTTTAGTGTATCTTGATGATATCCTGATATACAGCACGAATATGACTGATCACATAAAGTTGGTGAGAGAAGTATTGAAGAAACTAATGAATGCCAAGCTTTATGCCAAATTGTCAAAATGTGAATTTCACCAGACCTGATTAGACTATCTTGGCTACAGAATTTCCAACAAAGGTATTGAAATGGATCCAGCCAAGGTGAAAGCTATAATCAAATGGCAGCCCCCCAGGACTCTCAAACAACTCCAGAACTTTCTGGGTTTTGCCAACTTTTATCATCAATTCATCCCCTCTTTTGCCAAGATTGCCCTACCCCTTACAGAACTACTCAAAACAGGCAAAGGAGGAGGGACGCCACGGCCGGGCCAACCACTAGCATGGACAATGGGCTGTCAAACAGCTTTTGAGAATTTAAAGAGACTATTTGCTGCTGAACCTGTCCTAAAGCACCCCTGCCCAGGGGAACCCTTTGTAATTCAAGCCGACGCCAGCGATGTAACAGTTGGAGCTGTGTTACTGCAAAAGAACAAAAGTGGGGTCCTGCAACCCTGCGCCTACACGTCTAAGAAATTTACTGAGAGCGAGTGGAGATGGGCAATCTGGGAGAAAGAGGCCTTCGCGATCAGATGGGCGCTATTAAACTGGGGACACTATCTAGAAGGGAGCAAGGTGCCATTTGAAGTATGGACAGATCACAAAAATCTAGAAGCACTGAAAACTCCCCGTAAATTGTCCCCAAAACAAGTGCGATGGGCACAGTACTTTAATTGCTTCAGCTTCACTCTAAAGTACATACCAGGAGGAAAAAAACTTCCTAGCTGATGCACTATCCCGGCTACCCCAATACAAAAGCGAACAGGAAGAGATTAACGAGGCTATTATCCCCAATCCACAAACTGCCGCTCAACTTACACTTCGCAGGGTCCCCTGGAGTAAAGAAAATAAAACGAGAGCTCCTCACCGACCAATGGTTCAAAGACAATCAAACCTCCCTGACATGCAGGGATGGCTTGGCTTACAAAGGGGGGGGGAACTATATCTGCCCAAAGCCCTCTGTCTTAATGCTCTCAAACACAGCCATGATGTAAAATAAGCTGGACATTTTGGGTATTTGAAAACCCTATACCTCACCCACCGACAATTTTGGTGGCCGGGGCTGAAACGGGATGTAGAAAACTTTGTAAAAAGTTGTACTGTATGTGCCACAATGAAAAGAATCCCAGGGAAAACCCCCAGGTTACTGCAGCCGGTGGCAGACCCTTCTCAACCCTGGGAAAAAATAGCTATGGACCTGAAAGTAGAGGAAATACTGTCATCTGGACTGTGATAGACCTGTTCTTGAAGCAGGCTCATTTCATCACCTGCAAAGGACTCCCATCTGCCCAATGACTGACCAAATTGTTCCTGAAACACATCTACCGGCTGCATGGAGCCCCTAAACAAATAATTTTGGACAGGGGTGTGCAGTTCACAGCGAAGTTCTGGAAGAGTTTTCTTAAATTAATTGGATCATCCCAAGGGTTATCATCTGCTTTTCATCCGGCCACCAATGGGGCTGCAGAATCCGCTAACAAAATGGTGGAGCAATATCTTAGATGCTAGGTTTCTTACCAACAGACGAACTGGACTGACCTCCTCTCTTTTGCGGAGGTGGCATACAATAATTCTGTGCACACCAGCACCGGCTACACGCCTTTCAGAGTGGCCACAAGAAAAGAATTCAGCCCAATATCTGAATACCCTCAGGTGCCCCCCACTTCCCAGACACTTGACCAGTGGGTGAGGGGGTGGGAAGAAGTTTGAAGAAACACGAAAACTGCTTTAAAAAAGACTTTTGAAACCTATAAAAAGCAGGCTGATAGAAAGAGGGCTCCCCAAAGAAATTCCAAGTTGGGGAAAAGGTTTATTTGTCAACTAAATATTTACGCCTCAAATTGCCCAGCAAGAAATTGGGACCAAAATTCTTGGGGCCTTTCCCCATAGTAAGGATCATCAATCCGGTCACCATAGAACTAAATCTCCCTAGACTTTTAGGGAGAATTCACCCAGTTTTCCATTGCAGCTTGTTGAAACCTTGTCGGGGCTCCACTTTAAGACCTCTCCTGAAAAAGACACCTGGGCCCCTCGTAGTTGCAGGACGCACCTACTATGAAGTGAAACGTATTCTTGACTCTAGAATTTTTAAAGGGAAATTGCAATATCTAGTACAATGGAAGGGATACCCATTGTCTGAAGCCACCTGGGTGAAATCCAGTGAGGTGAAAGCTGACAGGCTCGTCAAAAGATTTCATGTGAAATACCCCAACAAACCGAAAACTAGTCATTAACATATGCTTTTGTTTACATTACAGGATTTGTCCTTTTTGTAAGGGGGGCCGGATGTCAGTGCTGTTAATATATGATATTATTGCTTTGACAAGATATACAGAAGTGTCTGGTATTTTTAGAGTTAATTCAGATGATCGAATGAGGGAGGAGATTCATAAGGAAAGCCCGGGAAAAAGGAATGGAAGTGAATCTTTGCCCTCCGGGCTATTTGGAAGATGTGACTTATGACTGTAAAATAAGGGAGGGGTTTAGAAAGTAAAGTTAGACACAAGCAAGAGAAATTCAGATTCTGGCATAAACATCCATGATGTGCCGTCGATTTGTTACACTGTTAATAAAGACTTTAGGATAAACATGCCTGGAAGTTCTTTGAAGTGTTTCATTAGTTGGAACCTTGACAGATATAGTTTCAGGATCATGTGAAGCGACAGTTTACACTTTATACTGCACTTTATACTTCACTGGTGAGTCCACACTTGAAATGCTGCATCCAGTCCACTCCAGAAAGTGTAGAGAAGAGCAACAAAGATGATAAGGGGTCTGGAGGCCTAATCATATGATGAACGGTTGAGGGAATTAGGTATGTCTAGTCCAGGGGACTTCAAACTTAGCCCTTTTATGACTTGTGGATTTCAACTCCCAGAATTCCTCAGCCAGCGTGCCTGGCTGAGGAATTCTGGGAGTTGAAGTCCACAAGTCATAAAAGGGCTAAGTTTAAAGACCCCTGGTCTAGTCTAATCAAGAGAAGGACTAGGGGTGATTCCAGTACTTGAGGAGCTGTCACAGAGAAGAGGCAATCAATTCTTCAAAGCACCCAAGAGCATGACAAGAAGTAAAGGGTGGAAGATCAATAAAGAGAAAATCAACCTAGAACTAAGGAGAAATTTCCTGACAGTGAGAACAATCAGTGGAATGACTCACCTCCAGAAGTTGTGGATGCTCCAACACTGGAGGTTTGTCTGGAATGATATAAGGAATTCTGCCATGGGTGATGGAGTTGGACTAGAAGACCTTCAATATCCTTTCCAATCACATTCTATGTTTTATGATACTGGATTGCTATCCCTAATACATGGACTACAATTCAGGTCTTTTTTTACATATAAATATATATATATTTTACTTAAACTTAAAGCAACTGTAAAGCAAATGTAACGAAGAAAAGAAGAAAAAAGTAAAAGTGCAAAAAGCAAAGCAAAATAAGAAAAATAAAAAAGAAATGAAAAAATGCACAGCTTCCAACCTTCTTTTCAACAATTACAAACTCATTACGCCTCCTCCTCTTTTTTAGTCCTATTGGAATAATCAAAAGCATACATCATCACTTACTTTTTTTCCCATTTTCAGTAAAAAGTCCATAAAAAGGTTTACAGTCTTATAAAAATATTTGTTTTATGCCTGATCAAATAAGTCAATTTTGCTATTTCTGACATCTTCATAACCCGTTCCTCCATTGTAGGAATTTCCGTATTCCTCTGTCATTGTGTGAATAATCTTAATTTAACAGACGGTTTTAAATAAATAAAATAAATAAAGATGTTGGTTCCTCTTTTTTGACTGAGTTCTTATGTTCGTTTGACTGAGTTCTTATGTTTTGACTGAGTTTTGACTGAGTTCTTATGTTGGTTTGCACGCATTGAAGAACTTAAGAACTCAGTCAAAAAAGAGGAACCAACATCTTCCCTGGTCCAACACCTTAAAGCCACAGGACATGAAATTGACTTTAAAAATACCAGAACTATCGCCAAAACTGAACATTTTAATAACAGAATAATCAGAGAATCCATTGAGATAGAAAAATGCCCATACAGCATGAACAAACGAGATGATACCTCCCGCCTACCAGCCATTTGGAAACCCGCCCTTATTGACAAACGACTCCCTAACACAAAGAATGACACCAGACCCACGCTCACAAAAACCACACAGGATGTCACCACCACACATCCACGCAAAAAGCAAACCCAAAGCCACACCGATTATGAGGCATGACCACAAACCAGAAGCCAGACCACAGCTGCATCATTAGCCACTTTAAACCCCTCCAATCCATACATGAAGCAAACTGACACCCACCATGAAGATGAGGCACGACCACGAACGCGAAGCCAAAAAATAGCAAGGCAGCCCACCATCTTAAATCCCCCTGCAACTCAGACTAACCTGAGCACAACAAAGCCCCTACCCAAACAGAACACTCCCCCATCCAATCAGAGCACAGCCAACCCCCCATCCAATCAGAGCACAGCCAAACCCCTAACCAATCAGAACACACCTCCACCCAATCAGAACACAGCCAAGCTCCTACCCAATCAGTTCATACCCCCACTGGCAGTTAAAAGGAAGAAACAGCTAAGACCACACATTGCTCCTCGAAGCACGAAGCTGAAAACACCAGCCTGAAGATGACGAATGGGACTTTGTCGAGACATCACCAAGACACTTCCAATTTTACGCGGGAGAAAACCTGAATAACCAAAGACCTACATATCTTTTATATATATATATATATATATATATATATATATATATATATATATATATATATATATATATATATATATATATACTAAAACTCGGTACTTCCACTGATAGCAAGAGTTTGCCATTAATTAGGGTACAAAATACTTTCTAACTTATTCACCAGTGTACTGCTTATTGTAATTCAGTGGGGCAAAAAACTATTTAGTCAGCCACCAATTGTGCAAGTTCTCCCACTTAAAAAGATGAGAGAGGCCTGTAATTGTCATCATAGGTAGACCTCAACTATGAGAGACAAAATAAGAAAACAAATCCAGACAATCACATTGTTTGATTTGGAAAGAATTTATTTGCAAATTATGGTGGAAAATAAGTATGTGGTCACCTACAAACAAGCAAGATTTCTGGCTCTCACAGACCTGTAACTTCTTCTTCAAGAGGCTCCTCTGTCCTCCACTCATTACCTGTATTAATGGCACCTGTTTGAACTTGTTATCAGTATAAAAGACACCTGTCCACAACCTCAAACAGTCACACTACAAACTCCACTATGGTGAAGACCAAAAAGCTGTCGAAGAACACCAGAAACCAAATTGTAGACCTGCACCAGGCTGGGAAGACTGAATCTGCAATAGGCAAGCAACTTGGTGTGAAGAAATCAACTGTGGGAGCAATAATTAGAAAATTATACATACAAGACCACTGATAATCTCCCTCGATCTGGGGCTCCACGCAAGATCTAACCCCGTGGGGTCAACATGATCACAAGAACGGTGAGCAAAAATCCCTAGTGAATGACCTGCAGAGACTGGGACCAACGTAACAAAGGCAACCATCAGTAACACACTACGCCACCAGGGACTCAGATCCTGCAGTGGCAGACATGTCCCCCTGCTTAAGCCAGTACATATCCGGGCCCGTCTGAAGTTTGCTAGAGAGCATTTGGATGATCCAGAAGAGGATTGGGAAAATGTCATATGGTCAGATGAAACCAAAGTAGAACTGTTTGGTAGAAACACAACTCGTCGTGTTTGGCGGAGAGAGAATGCTGAGTTGCATCCAAAGAACACCATACCTACTGTGAAGCATGGGGGTGGCAACATCATGCTTTGGGGCTGTTTCTCTGCAAAGGGACCAAGACAACTGATCCGTGTACAGGAAAGAATGAATGGGGCCATGTATTGTGAGATTTTGAGTGCAAACCTCCTTCCATCAGCAAGGGCATTGAAGATGAAACGTGGCTGAGTCTTTCAGCATGACCATGATCCCAAACACACCACCTGGGCAATGAAGGAGTGGCTTCGTAAGAAGCATTTCAAGGTCCTGGAGTGGCCTAGCCAGTCTCCAGATCTCAACCCCATAGAAAACCTTTGGAGGGAGTTCAAAGTCTGTGTTGCCCAGCGACAGCCCCAAAACATCACTGCTCTAGAGGAGATCTGCATGGAGGAATGGGCCAACATACCAGCAACAGTGTGTGCCAACCTTGTGAAGACTTACAGAAAACGTTTGACCTCTGTCATTGCCAACAAAGGATATATAACAAAGTATTGAGATGAACTTTTGATATTGATTACATACTTATTTTCCACCATAATTTGCAAATAAATTCTTTCCAAATCAGACAATGTGATTGTCTGGATTTGTTTTCTCATTTTGTCTCTCATAGTTGAGGTCTACCTATGATGACAATTACAGGCCTCTCTCATCTTTTTAAGTGGGAGAACTTGCACAATTGGTGGCTGACTAAATACTTTTTTGCCCCACTGTATGTTGCTCCTATTTTTCTAACAGGCCTCTAAAAGGGTAATCTTTAATGGATAAATGATTAAATTAGTAGCAAAAGTAAAGTAATTTTAAATGACAAGGACAGGAAAATTATATGAATTGTCTTTAAAGTATTAGAATTTAACTCAAAAGATTTTATTTTTCTTAGACCCAGTGAGTGCACCTTGCATTAAACTTTTTTTTTTTTTTTGGCTAAGCCAGCCTTGATTGAATTTTCATGACAATGTGCTAAAACCATACTCTCACACAACACAAGCACACCAACAGCACCATTACTTAATTTACTGGGTCACATCCTATTGAGCTGTGGATTGCTTGCTTTACTGAATAAATTACAGTTAGTTGGGCTCACCCCACATGCTAAGCCATAAATTTTTGCCAACCAAAACACATCTCATCAAAATTAAATCACCTAATGCTGGTCGGACTATTTGAAGCCAACTGCCAGCTTCTGGTTTCTTTATTTTTGCTTTGTTTTTGTTTTTTTGCCTTCCATCTGAATGTACAGAAAGATTGAGCTGCTGTCCCTATGTTTGCTAGGAAAGTAGATGACTACTGTGCTATTCTGGCATAGATGAACCAGGGTGACTGGATTTGTTATCTGTTTGTGAGTTCATCCATCTCTTTCTGCAGCTGCTCCACATTCCTTGTTCTAGCTCATCCATCATCTCTTAAATGGCCTCTTACTCCTTTGGCCCATTAATCTCAATCTTGGTACACAGGAGTTTGTCTTCATTTAACCAGAGACTTGGAGAGAGAAAGTAAGCACAGGTACTTTGCTTTTGCAACAGAAGCAGCTGCAGTTTATCATACATGAACCAGTGAACACAAAACATGGCTGAGTTGGGAAACTGATTCGGTGTCCCTAATCGAGGTTGACGGTGGGGGTGCGAGCACTGACAACTAGGGCTAAAAAGCCAATGTGTTCCCTCTTCACAGAATGGCATTGTTTATGGGCAAGCAATTAGGTTTTCTATAAACATTCTCCCCCCACAACAGTCTGGCAGAAACATATAGCCGTTGGGATGACGACAACTATGGTGGGTCTCTTTCCAGACCATTAGCACCAGCAGGCTACAGATGGTGATGGCTGTCTTTATTGGTATTGCAAGAGAAATGAGTACCATTTTCCTGTTATCATTGCTGCCATGATGTACCCATCATGGCAGCAATGGAAGGAAGAATTGGTTCCACATGGCACAGGAATTAATGGGACAGAACAATGCTGTAGCTGAAGGACGGGAATGGGGGGGATGGCCCCCAAAGCTATTTTAAACCCATCTAAAACAACTTTCTTAGCAGTGTTTACACTTGCTTTAAAACAGTTTCCATTTTTGATACTCCTGAGACAAGAGAGAGAGATCTATGAAGAGTGAGGGAAAATTAAAACATATAACAATAGGGTTGGAAGGGACCTTGGAGGTCTTCTAGTCTAACCTGCTCAAACAGGAGACCCTATGCTGGCTGGAGATTTCTGGGAGTTGAAGTCCACAAATCTTAGTTGCTAAGGTTGGACACCCTTCCCCTATACCATTCCAAATGGCTGTCCGCTCTCTTCTCAAAAACCTCCAGTGATGGAGCACCCATGACTTCCTGAGGTAAGCCATCATCATTTGATAAAATGCACCAAGATACAGGAGCAGGGGACAAGGGGCCTGCGGGGGCTGTCATCCAAACAGCCCCCACAAAGCAGCATAGGGTGCTCCCTATTAATAATAATAAAGTTGGAAGGGACCTTAGAGGTCATCTAGTCCAACCCCCTGCTCAGGCAGGAAACCCTACACCATTTCAGACAAATGGCTGTCCAGTCTCTTCTTAAAAACTTCCAGTGTTGGAGCATTCACAGCTTCTGGAGGCAGGTTGTTCCACTGATTAATTGTTCTAACTGTCAGAAAATTTCTTCTTAGTTCTAGGTTGCTTCTCTCTTTGGTTAGTTTCCATCCATTGCTTCTTGTCCTGCCTTCAGGTGCTTTGGAGAATAGCTTGACTCCCTCTTCTTTGTGGCAGCCCCTGAGATATTGGAAGATTGCTATCATGCCCCCTCTCATCCTTCTCTTCATTAAACTAGACATACCCAACTCCAGCAACCGTTCCTTATATGTTTTAGCCTCCAGTCTCCTGATCATCTTTGTTGCTCTTCTCTGCACTCTTTCTAGAGTCTCAACATCTTTTTTATATCGTGGTGACCAAAACTGGATGCAGTATTCCTAGTGTGGCCTTACCAAGGCATTGTAAAGTGGTATTAACACTTCACATGTTATCCAAGCGTTTGCTTAATTACTTTATTTTTTTCTAAATATGTAGATATCAAAGATTGAAAAATTTAAGGTTGCCAAATACAAGTAATTCTCAACTTACAATCATTCATTTAGTGAATGTTTGAAGATACAGTGGCACCAAAAAGAGTAGCATTATAACCAGTACTTGCACTTTGGATCATTGCAGTATCTTCATGGTCACATGAGCAAAATTTGGGTGCTTGGCATGTATTTACAAAAATTGCAGCATCCTGGGGTCATGGGATTGCTATTTGTGATTAATGGCCTATGATATAATTATCATTGTGCCACAACCAAAGTGTACCCTAAAATAGGAATAAGCATGCTCAACTGCCCTGGGCAATTGGAGAAAAACTACTTTGGGGAGGTACAGGCAGAGGAGTCTGAATAACATCCATAAATCTTCTCAAAAAACCCACACCCCTGTCTTAAATATCCTGCATTGATTGCTCCCCATCATATACCCCATTATGCAGAACTGAGGAGACATAGCAATATTTGACAAATGGTTACATGGAAATTAAAGCGGAAGCAAAACGTCCCTGAAGTTTTAATGCACATTTTTATTTATATACAGATTTATACTCAGCCCTGCGTTGTTTGGTGCATCTTATTTCTGTTTTTCATTTTTGCCTAATGATAAAGTAAGGGAAGAATGTGTGTTCTGACTGCCATTGCTATTCTTGTGGAAAAATGCAAGGACTCTTACAAATTCCAAAGGGTTTAGCAGAGAGGTTTATTGCGCAGGTTCAGAAGCAATAGAGACAAGCAATTCTGAACCCTGAGGGCAGGTTCAGACTTCATTTTTATACATTCCTTTTCTCAGGAACAAAGAACTACACACATTGTGATACATTAGGTTAGTTTCTCACGGGCATACGATGGAGAATTTGCTACATACATTGTATCCAAGTGCAATGCGCATTAGGTCAGTCACATATTGCTAACACAGCATTATTCTAGTAATTATGCAGACACATCATTATTATTCTAGTTAAGTGATTTTTTTCATTATTATTATTATTCCACATTATTCCCCCCTTCGGAAGTTTTCTTCCTTAAACTTCCATCATTCTATCTCCAATTCAGGATCTTTAGTGGGCAACATTTTATATTCCCATAAAGCTAACATTGTTTCATGTTTTGCAGTTAATTGGGCTGTACTTTCTGAGAGTCTTCAAATCATTGCTATAACACAGGGGAGTAAGCAGAGAATCAAAATACATCCTAGAATTAACAAGATTGCTTTAACTATGATGATTTGTAGGCCTGGTAACTTTGGCCACCATCCCGAAAATATGTCTTCCAAGTTAAATCCTTTCCAGGTTTGCACCAGAACATGAGCTAGTTTGACCATTTTGTCTGTTATGTCCTTCAACACTTTTCCACTTTCATCTATTTTGATACAACAGTTTGTTAGGTTGAATTTTCCACATACCCCTCCTTCTTTGGCCAACAGATAGTCCAAGGCTAACCTATTTTGCATAATATATGTCCTTGATTTCACATTTTCTTTGGCCAATTCAGTTAGTCCCCTCACAGTCTCATTAGTGATTAACTCTACCACCGCTTGTAACCGAATGAGCTTGTTGAGCATATAAATAGGGGTACGGTATCCAAATATTCCATCCTCAGCCCAAGTAGCCAGACCATAAACTAGGATGATGTGGCAAGGTGGCCATTCATGTTCTTGCCAAGTGACTCCTGTCCGTTGGATGTGTGCATTTAGTTCCCTTCTTTGTCTTATATTGCCAACTTCATCATAGATGGGAACTCCAAGAACTTGCTTAGTTTTTAATGGTAACAAGAAAAATCCTGGTCGAATTATTCCCAATACACAAGAGCCACACCAGTTCTTAGGTAGTTGTCCGTATGCCATTTTTCCGCAAATCCAGTACATTCCATCTGGGGCTAGCCAAAGGAGCCTGGTATTTGTGGGGTCTTTTAGATATGGCATCCCAGATACGTTAGTAAGTGCATAATGATCCATAGTAGTGGTTTCGTTGGTTCCAGACACCATTTACCATTTTCACAAGTTCCTGTGCATAGGAGGTCATCTACTGCTACGCAAGGTTCTGTTTTGGTCCTTGAGTAACATACATGTCCTACCAGATTGGAAGTGACAGTCCAATCACCATCTTTCCCAGTTGTATAGGTTAAACTACTATTTTCAGACATTTCTAGTACCTTGGTATAATTTAACTCTTGTGCCTCCCCTGGCCATTTTTCTCCCATATTTGTTCCACCACACACAAAACAGTTGGACATGTCTAAAGTATGGGCAATATCTTCAGCTAACTTAACAAAGGTATTGATTACCTGTCTAGGTATTTCAGGAATATTTGTTTTCTCCATTTCCTCATAATATGACCAGAATAATGATTTTTGTTCTGATCTTTTGGTTGCAGCTATAATTTTGATTTCCACCTCTGATATTGGGTCGTAGCCGTTGGCATCTATTCCTCCGAAACATCCAGTTTTGTCTTTCCCATCTATTTTGTTCCAGGAACCAACTACCATTCATGACTGTGAGAGTCACCAAATTACAGTTATCCGTTCCACAGGAGTCTGCTTTTGTATTATTCTTTTCAAACAAGATGTGCTCCATCTCCTTTGGGTCTTGGGTATGCCACTTAATACATGACCACCACTTACATCTGACCGTGGAGACTGCACATCCATCCGGTAGGCACAAGTACTTATGGTTTGGGATATAGCTGTGGATATAACTGATCCCTCTGCAACCATCTATTGCAGCCCAATAATTAGCTGCCTTACAAACATCAAAGGTGACGCTAAAACTGGAGTGTGGGTTGGATTTCCATTGAGAGATCCCTAATAGTGCCTGGTCCCTAGAGCTCCTATCTGTTCTATGTGTTCGGATTTGTAAGGCCCAACTATCAGGAACAGACTTCGGGTTTTAACACTGATCTTGGACCCCTTTTCTGCAAACTTTATATGTAGTTCTACTGTATGTACAGGAGCTAGGGGAGCTATCTTGGCACCCTTCTGGTTTCATTGTATAATAAACCAAAGTCTTAGTTATCTGGCTTCCTTGTTTTGTAATCTTGATGCAGTTATGACAACCCTGGTTTCCCTGTGTTTTTGTTCTTTCTTTGTGTGTACTGCTCAATAGTTTTCTATTAGAAGGTTTCTGCGGTATGACCTCTCGTGTAGCCATTGCACTGATTTGTGTAGGAATGTGTGTGTATATTCCCCATATTAAATAATTAACAGATATTATGAGCTGTAGAATCCTCATATCTTTCACCGTGCGTAGAGAGACAGCTTCCAGAGTGTCTCAGCAAGGTTTGTTGTTCACACCGTGTGTTGAGAACCCGTTGCTGGTAGGGTTCGACAGGGTGTAAATTTCAACACTAAAGGTTTGTCAGTTTTATCCAACTTGTAAGTTACTGGATCGGCAGGTGCTTTCAATCTACTCCAATGGATCCGGGACTTTCCCTCCAAGGTTTTCACTGACAAAGGAGAACACATGACAGCAGTTCCATCTTGGGCTCAAGAGATCTGATTTCCAGTGTTTTACCCATACTCTACCTCCTGGTTTGAACCCATGTGTTGCCGTGACTACTGGAGGGGGTAGTTGTTCCATTATATAATGGCACAAATTTGAAACAGCTAAATTATGAAGCTGTAACTGATGTAACAATTTCTGTTGATCTATTCCCCCCTTATGAGCCAAGTCCAGCCAGCCCTGACTGTCAGATTTAAATAGACAAGGGGGATGGCCAAACATGAGCTCATAAGGGCTAAGTTGTAATTTAGTGCGGGGGGGGCAGTCTGATTGCATATAAAACCATAGGCAAAACGTCTGGCCAATGGAGATGAGTTTCCAAACAAAATTTGGTAATAAGGGTTTTAATCGTGCGATTAGCACATTCCACCCTTCCAGCTGATTGGGGGTGAAAGGCACAGTGAAATCTCCACTTAATTCCTAATGCCTGGGCTAAAGCCTTATTAATTGGGTGTACAAACTCAGGGCCATTATCTGATGAAATCCTAGAAGGGCAACCAAATCTAGGAATAATTTCTTTAAGAAAGATTCTGGCAACCTGTATAGCTTTCTTATTTACAGTTGGAAAGGCCTCGATCCACCCTGAATAGGTATTGATTATAACTAACAGGGCTACATATTTCTTACTCCTAGGCATATCCATAAAATCAATAATGACACAGTCCATTGGAAAATAAGTGATTGGTTGTCAACCATGCGATACCATCGGTCCTTGGCGTGCATTGGTTTGGGCACAAATGGAACATTGAGAACATACTTGTGCCGTTAGCAAAGAAGCAAAGGGAAGATAGAAAAATCGTTCAAGCTGCTGTAATAATGCAGTTTTCCCCAAATGAAGTTGCTTATGGGCCTGAAAAATAAGGGGGCGGGCAAGCGCAAGAGGAACAGCAATGCGTCCATTGGGAAGGGTGTACCAGCCCTTAACCAGTTCAGCTTGTACATCCTGCTTCAACTTTTGGCTTTCCTCTTTCGTATATGTAGGATCAAGTTGTTCTAAGTGTCTAAATACATGAACCTGGTGACATCTGACTGGAGGGGGAGGGCCTTCTAACGCAGCTCTCTTGGCTTCTTTGTCTGTCTTCCTATTGCTCTGGGTAATAAGGCTTGAGTCTTCTTGATGTCCAGGACAATGGATAATTGCAACTTTGGACAGCAATTGAGCTGCCTTAATAAGTCTTTTAATCAAAGTTGCATATTGGATGATCTTGCCTGTGGAGTCCAAATATCCTCTTTCTTTGTAGATTGCTGCATGTGCATGAATTGTCAAAAATGCATATTTATTGTCCGTATATACATTTAAAATCATTCCTGCAGCTATTTCTAATGCTCGGGTTAAGGCATATACTTCTGCAAATTGTGCACTTGCTTGGCTAGGTAATTGTGCTGATTCTACAGCTGCAGTTTGAGAAACAATTGCATAACCAGAGTATCTAATTCTTTGATCCATAAAGCTGGATCCATCAGTAAACCACTGAAAGTCTAGATTATGCAATGGTTGGTCCGTAAGGTCAGGTCTGCAAGAATATTGTAGTTCTATTGTTTGCATGCAGTTACGCATGGGCATAACTGAATCTGGTATTGTCATAAGTGTGGCCGGATTGAGAGTAGAGCACGGTTGCAGTGTAACTTGTGGATTTTCTAATAAAAGGGCCTGTATCTTATGCATCCTTTGATTGCTAATCCATAAATGTCCCTTATTGTCAATAATTGTTTTCAGGGCATGACTAGTACAAACAGCTGAAAGCTGAAAAGGTTAACTTATTTGCCTCTTATAGTAACAGCATAACTGCCACTAGAATTTTTAAACATTGTGGCCAACCTTGAGCGGCCATATCCAATTGTTTTGACAGATAAGCGACTGGGCGGTTCCAATTACCCTGCTTTTGGGTAAGAACTCCTAAAGCAGTGGTTCTCAACCTTTTTAATGCCGCAACCCCCAACCGGTCGTAAGTCGAGGACTACCCAACCGGTCGCAAGTCAAGGACATTCCCTGCCTGGGAGCGCCGCACATGCGTGGTGCTGCCCCCTGCACCAGCCAAGGCCTAGCTGGCAAGGGGCAGCGATGGCGCAGGGCGACCACTGGCTGGGCCACCAGCTGGCCCAGCCCAGGCAGGTAAGGCACCTGCCGGGCCCCACACGTGCCAGAAACCCTCCCTGAACCTGCCGCTGCCCCGCTAGCCTTACCTTGGCCACCGCCTGTTCGGGGCAGCGGCAGGCAGGCCCAGGCGCTCCTGGGCGGCCACATCAAGCGGCAATGATGGCACAGGGCAACCACTGGCTGGGCCACCAGCTGGCCCAGCCTAGGCAGGTAAGGCATCCGCCGGGCCCCACGCGTGCCAGAAACCCTCCCTGCGCCCGCCGCTGCCCCGCTAGCCTTACCTTGGCCACCGCCCATTCGGGGCGACGGCAGGCAGGCCCAGGCACTCCTGGGCGGCCATGGCAAGCGGCAGCAATGGCACAGGGCGACCACGAGCTGGGCCACCAGCTGGCCCAGCCCAGGCAGGTAAGGCACCTGCCAAGCCCCACGTGAACCAGAAACCCTCCCTGCGCCCACCGCTGCCCTGTTAGCCTTACCTTGGCCACTGCCCATTCGGGGCGGCAGCAGGCAGGCCCAGGCGCTCTTGGGCGGCCATGGCAAGGGGCAGCGATGGCGCAGGGCGACCACCAGCTGGGTCACCAGCTGACCCAGCCGAGGCAGGTAAGGCACCCACCGGGCCCCACGCATGCCAGAAACCCTCCCTGCGCTCGCCGGCCTCCTACCTCCCACCCCTGGCCCTCTTTTACTTACTTTTAGTAGTTGCTCAGCAGGGAGGGAAGCTTTCCTTGCAGCACCGTTTGCAGACTGGGGCTTTTGGCGGTCTCAGCAGGGCAGAGACAGCCTGGATAATTCCTATTGGCTTTTGAAAGAGAGTCTATTCTAAAGCCAATAGAATAACAGGGAGTAGCACAGCTAAAGAAAAGGGGGGGGGGAAATGGTGGACAGCCTTGTTTGGCGACCCCTGTGAAATGGTCTTTCGACCCCAAATGGGGTCGTGACCCACAGGTTGAGAACTGCTGTTCTAAAGCCACATTCTGTCTCACATCAACGTAAAGTGAAAACGACCTAGATATGTCAGGTAGTCCTAGAGCTGGTGCTGTAGTAAGAGCTTGTTGAAGTGTTTCATTGCTCGGGTCTGCTCTGGTTGCCACAAAAGTGGTTCCTTTTCTGGTCCCCTTAAAACTTGGTACAATGGTTTAGCTGTGAGAATGAAGTTAGGAATCCAAATTCTACAGAAGCCTGTAATTCCCCAAAAGGCTCTAACTTCCTGTTTTGTTTGGGGGATGGGAATCTGTAACACAGCTTGCTTTCTCTGGGGGCCCAGAGTTCTTTGTCCTTGTGATAGTTCATAGCCTAAATACATTATAGTCATTTGAACTAATTGTGCTTTGTTTTTGGACGCTCTGTAGCCACAGTCTTGTAACAATCGGAGCAGTCTGGATGTGTTTTCAAAGCAATCCTCCCTGTTTTGTCCAGTTATCATAACATCATCCACATACTGAAGACAACAATCCTCTTGTCTGACTAACTTCAAATATGCAAGATCTTGGGCTAACGCTTGACCAAAACACGTAGGTGAATTCTTGAAGCCTTGTGGTAGTCTAGTCCAGGTATATTGAGTCTTAACTTGTGTCTTTGGATTAGCCCATTCAAATGCAAAGATCGGCTGACAATTCTCAGCTAAAGGTATGGTGAAAAATGCATCCTTTAAGTCCACAACTGAAAACCATTTAGCGGATGCAGGTATTGTACTTAAAAGAATATATGGATTAGGAACAGTCGCGTATAGGATTAAGGTCAATTTATTAACAGGGTGGAGATCTTGCACTGGTCTCCACTGTCCATCAGGCTTACAAACAGGTAGAATTGCAGTATTCCAGGGTGACTGAATTTTTCTAATGATTTTTGCTATTTTTGGATTAATTCTTGAATGGCAGTAGCAGCCTCTGGAGTACAATATTGTTGGGGTACTCTAACAGGATATGCCAGTGGCCTTAGTTCCACCACAATGGGTGTCGCATATTTTGCAAATCCAGGGGGGTTATCCTCTGCCCACAGGAGTGGGACATTAAACTGCTGCCACTTATTACCATTTACTACTTCTTTTTCTGTCACTATCATCAAACACCATATTTCTTCCACAGGGTGGCGTACTTGAATTAATTGCTTCCCACTGTCAAAGGAAATGGTTGCTTTTAACTTATTAAGCAAGTCTCTTCCCAATAATGGGACCGGACAGTCTGGGACATATAGAAATTGATGTTTAATGATTCCTTGTCCCACTTGGCATGTTAGGGGTTCCAGGAGTGGTCAGGATTGAGTTTCTCCGGATACTCCCTGAATTTGGATGGTCTGGTTTGATGGCTTGCCAATAGATTTATTTAGGACTGATCTGGTGGCTCCCGTGTCAACTAACATTGGGACAATCTATCCTCCCACCCATATTTTAACAATGGGCTCCGGGGGTGGGACCATAGAATCCTGTCCTCTTCAGTCTCCCCATTCCATGTCGGCTAAGCCGATCATGTTTTCTTCTCTTTCTTCCGTCTGATTGGGATAGGCTGGACGCCCTCTTCCCCTGAAGCTTCCCTTGCAACTTCTCTGGAAAGTCCCTCTAAATCCTCTTCCATGCTGGATATTGTCCCCTAGATTGGCCAGTCCTCTGAGGGCACTCCCTTTGCCTGTGTCCTGTCTACAGATGGCACATTGGTTGGGTCCAATACGCATTCCCCCCAATGCCACTGCTAACATTATAACCTTCTTTTTCTCTTTCTGATCTGACTTACGCTCTTCTTCCTTTTCACTTTACGGAACACTTTCTGAGCTATTTCCATGATCTCTGCTACATTTTTCCCTAAGGCCCCTTCTGTGCATTGTAACTTTTTCTTTATGTCTGGGGCACTTTGGGTGATAAATCTTTCAATTAGGAGTGGGCGATTTTGAGCTACTTCCATATCAAGACCTGTGTTCACTTTATAAGCTTCTTTCAGTCAGCTGAGAAAAGCGGTTGGTGACTCATTTTTCTCTTGCCAAATACTAGTTACTGCAGCATAATTAACTGGATGAATTGCGACTTCTCAACAAAGTTTGGTGTTGTGCATCGTTAGCATTCCAGTTTGGTCTTTCTTCTACTGCTTCAGCATCTCTGCTTGCCTGATAATTCACTCCCCCTTCAGGGTGGCAAGCACTTTTAATTTCCCTAATCTATATTTTTCTCTCCCCTCCATATCTAGTAAAGTAGAAATAAGTTGTTGCATATCATCCCAAGTGGGGTTATGCGTCTGAATAATGGTGGAGAATAGGTCTATTATTTCTTGAGGTTTTTCTGAAAATGGTCCATATTGCTGACGCCAATTAAATAGATCAGTGGTCGTAAAGGGAACATACTGGAGCATCGGAATATTGGTGTTATTTGGTCCAGGGACCAAAATTTCTCTTAAAGGGGCTATCATTTCTTCTGTTTTGACCCCCATTTTACTTCTAGTTCGACTAGAAACTGATGTTTTGCTGTCATCGCTATCCAAGTCCTGGTCTTTCTTCTGAACAGTTTTATCTTTTTTTAATCTTTCTTTTCACACCGGCTTCTGGTTGAAGATGGACTTCATTTCTTTCAACCGGAGGGAGTGGAATTTGCTGATGTATCCCCCCTTCTTCTCTTCTAGGAACATAGGGTGGGGGCCTGGCAACTTCCTTCGTTTCTTCCTGGCTCAAAATCTTAGCTTTGTCTGAGGTTTGGCTTTTTGGCTTGCCAAATATATTTTAGCACATTCTATCTGACACTTTGCTAACCATCAAGGTTTTTCTTCAATATTGATCTGCCACTGGTCTATATAGGGATATTGGTCCCAATGACCATTTCCAGTCACAATTTGATGAACCCGTGCCACAAGTTCAGGATTCACCGATCCCTCTTTGGGCCACCCTATGCCAAAGGTGGCCCATTCAGATTCACAGAATCTTTTTAACATGGCTGGATTTGGTCGTGGGTCCCCATAATCCCTAGAAAAACCCTTTTTGAAATTTCCTAACATGCACTGAAGCGCGTCTGACCAATGCCCTTCTTAGTCTGGTTCCCTCCCATTTCTCCCTAACACACTATCACTGACCTGGAGTGCCGGACGTTCCAATGGTCACTCTTCAGGAAATGCGATGGTTTAACCACCCACACAATCCTACCTTTTGAAGACTTAAAGACGCTGCCTTGTCTTCTAGGGGGTGATCAGTCCCCTCTTCTGATCCAAACGGGATCAGGTATCCCCTTTTGCAATACTTGCCTGCAGGCGTTCCAGATCCTTCCGCGGATTAAAGACCCGTCTGCTACCCTCGGTGGATCCTTGACTGGAGTGCTTCGCTGGCGGGTGAGTTCCCCTCCATTCCCGTCGAGGTCTCCCCGTAGACAAAGGCCACGGAGCTGGCTTGGAGGAGTCGTCGTTAGGATAGGGGCTACCCACCAGGGCAGTCCGTCTGGAAGGTCAACAGCCTCTTCCTAAATGTCCCGGCGGAGTTGCCATAAATCTTGTGGAAAAACGCAAGGACTCTTACGAATTCCAAAGGCTTTAGTAGAGAGATTTATTGCACAGGTTCAAAAGCAATAGAGACAAACAATTCTGAACCCCTTTTCTCAGGAACAAAGAACTACACACATTGTGATACATTAGGTTAGTTTCTCACGGGCATACAATGGAGAATTTGCTACATACATTGTATCCGAGTGCAATGCACATTAGGTCAGTCACATATTGCTAACACAGCATTATTCTAGTAATTATGCAGAGACATCATTATTATTCTAATGATGTGATTTTTTTCATTATTATTATTATTCCACATTACTATGGCACAGAATTGAACCACTTTGAACAGTTTTTTTTTTAGTTACTCGAACAGTTGAGCAGTCTTAGTGTGGTAATAGGAAACACATAATTGCCTGCTGGAATCAGCCCTGCTCATTTGTGATTACTCCTCTAGGACTAATATGACAGTTCAAGTATATATGCAACTATTTCAGTTTCAATATCTGAACTTATCTGTGTGTCTGTGTGTGTGATCTACATAGAGGTTATTATAGAATCTCCTAGTCAGTACCATGAGGCACAGCACGTAAACATGTGTTAATGTCAACTTATGGGAAGGCACAGGTATATAATAAAGTATTTGGGGATACTGAAAGGTGGATATATGACCCTACCACAGGAGAATGCTGAGATGCTAAATCTATCACTTTGCACATCAGGGTTAAAAGTTCTCTGCTTGACCTCATTCCAGGCTTTGTTTACACCCAGGATAGGTAGATAGATATTAAGGGGAAAGCTCACAATGATGTAATATTTGACTGCCATGGAACCTACCAGTGAAGCAGCTATCATTCTGCCAGGGTAATCAGATGTCCAACTTTTTCCAGTTCTTTCCGTCTTTGAGGTTCTCTGTGTAGATATATCCCTTTATCAGAATTACATTCCATTTGTATGGACTGCATACAGTGAAGCATTCACTATGATTTGCCGCTGCATGTTTTTCCACAAATCACAAGTATTTCAATTTGTTTGTAAACTCTTTACTTTTGGGGGAAATAATAAATTAAATGTGCTGAAATATTTTAAATAAACAGAATCACACTATCAAAGGGCAACATAAGTGACTTATGAGCTTATTTCAATTACCACTGATATAGGATCACAATGGTCATGTGATCAAAATTCAGATGCTTGGCAACTGACTCATATTTATGATGGCCACAGTCCTAAATCAGGATCATGCAATTCCGTTTTGCGACCATCTGACAAACCAAGTCAATGGGAAAGCCAGATTCACTTAATAACTGTGGTGCTAACTTAACAATTGCAGTGACCCACTTAACAATTCTGGCACAAAAGGTTGTAAAGGGTCCTCAAACTCGGCCCTTTAATGACTTGTGAACTCCCAGAATTCCTCAGCCAGTCATAAAAGGGCCAAGTTTGAAGACCTCTGGATTATAAAATGGGGCAAAATTTACTTAACAAATGTTTCACTTAACAGAAATTTTGGGCTCAATTGTGGTTGTAAGTCGAGGATTGCCTGTATAATAATAATAATAAAGGAGTCGTCGAGACATCTTTGAATTCTTAAATTACAAGTTTAATAATTTATCATGCCCGTGGTAGCCCATCACACCTACAAGGTACCATAACCGGAGGCACGAAACAACCCCCTCCTCGGATTAAATCCAACACTGGGACGAGCTCTCTCTCCTGGTTAAAGGATCACGTCTCCTTTAAGACCGCCGCCGCGTGCCCGAAGAAACAGGCGAACTTCGAAAGCGCCGCCGCAAAAACTGCTTGGGAAGCTCCCCGACTCGCGGTGTCATGTGACGTGCTACGTCAGCGCGCACGCCATTGCGTGCGTGTACTACGCCAGCGAGAGGCAGCGAGAGGGAGGGGGGCGAAAAATAATCGCCGCTGCCGCTGCCGCCGCCCCCCCTCACCCGGCTGCCCCCGCGTGGAGCTCAGCGCGTGCACCGCCGCCCCTCCGTCATCGTCCCCGGCGCGGGGTCCCGTGCTGGTTCTTTTTTGGAGGGGGAGATGCCTCGGGTCTATATCGGGCGCCTTAGCTACCAGGCCCGAGAGCGGGACGTGGAGCGCTTCTTCAAGGGCTACGGAAAAATCCTCGAAGTGGATCTCAAAAACGGGTGAGGCGTGCCGGCAGCTTTAATCCTTCCTCCGCCTGCCCGGGGCCGGAAGGTCCTCTCTGGGCCTGGCCCGGCCCGGACTTTCATGCCGCGTTTCCTCCTGTCAGCACGGCCTGTCCCCATAAAGCGCATGCGCGCCCTTTCTCTGTCCTTTCCCGCGCGCGCCTCTCAGTCCCTCTTGCCCTCCCCCTTCTCCTCCCCCCCCCAAAGCGATACTCGTGCGTTTCGCCGAGATCCCTCCGGGGAATCCTTGGAGTCGCTTCTGGGCCAAGGTCCGTGTCGACCCGTCTTGTGGTCCGTGCGATGCTGTTGGAGGAGACCCACGCGCTCCTGTCCGGGTCAAGGCAGGCGAGGAAACCTGGGTCACGCATGATCCAGCCGCGCTTCCCTGAGTTTCTAGCCCAACTTTTATGCAAGAGCAAAAGTTTTCATTCCTCGAACTCTGGGTTGAAAAGATTGACTGGCCCAAAGTCACCCTGTGAATTTCAATGACTGAGGATGGACTTGAACCTGCATTTCTTCCCTCCAGCACCTTAACTATTTGAGATGTTGTGTTTTGGGGCAGGGGGCCTTTGAGTCGGTTTTTTACTTGTTCGTTCAGTTTTCCTTGCAAAGTTTTTCAGAATTAGTTTGCCATCTAGGGCTGAGAGAGAGAGCGACCGGCCCATAGTCATGCAGCTGGCTTCTTGTTAAAGGCTGGACTTAAAACAAATGATCTCCCAGTTTCTAGCCTGATGCCTTAACCACTGCATCAAACTAGCTCTGCTTTAACTGTTACATTTGCCCAAAGCTTGGATGTTATTACATTTTTTAAAATACGTGTAACTGGCAGAGGCAAGCATACCTAAACCTCTGCCTTCTGATTTCCCCACAACTGCCTTGTGAGGTGGGTTAGGCTGTGAGAGTGACTGGCCCAAAGTCACTCAGCCAACTTTCATGCCAAAGGGAGGCCTAGAACTCATAGGCTCAAGGTCCGCACCTTCACCAATACACCAAACTGGCTCTCTTGCTTTCATCTCGTGTTTAAAATCTATCATAGGACAAAATGAAATGTTTTCTTTTCTGGAACTGAAAGGGGTCCTGGATGAAGCCCTTTTCTTAATGAACGAGCAGTACTGGAAGTTGCCATGTACTGTCTGGGTTCATGCATTGTGCTGTGCTTTGATTGACCATGGCTTATTTAACATCTAACAGCCAGATCCACAATAATATGGTAAGCCACAAACTATGGTTTACAAACCACAGTGATTCAATTCAGGCAACATGCCAAACCAAGAGTAGGCAAACCAATTTTGATGTGGCATTTTGTACTATGGGTAAACAGCATCTTGCATGGACCATTAGTCTAATTTCAGTATTGTCTTTTTTGGTTTAACTGGAGATATTAGATGTTGCACCTGAGATTTTTTAATAGCCGGCCCGCGGGCCAGTTGCATCATGCGGAGGCTGCACCCACCCCAGCTCCAGCAATGCAAAAAAAGTCGCAACACATAGCGACACATCACGTGACGTGGTGAGTTTGATAACTGTGCTCTATCTAATCAGTAGCCATTTTAATAATTATGATATAGTGCTTGATATTTTGGACTTGGATCAGGAAAGTAATGGTTAGAAAATAAATGCTATGCTGTCTTAACTTATTGTAGAATTTAAATAAATCTGATGTAAAATGCATTTTTAGCACTTGTAAAACAGTACAATCAAATGTGTACATTTTTAAAACCAATCCATTGCATTTTTACAGAACATATTGCCTCATGAGAGGGCTTAAGCCTGGGTTTAAAGGGAGTAGGCATCATTCCTTTCATGAAGAATTATTTCATGATAGAATTGCAACATGATTTATAGAGCAGCACTAGGTGTATTTTATTTGAAATACTATTTAATCTACTCTGGTATATTCTCATGTAAATATGCATACCCATTTTAAAGTATTTCTGAAAAAAATGGCAACTTTACAAAAATAATTATATAGTTGAACTATTTTTTCGGTAAAGGAGCACTGTGAAATTGATAACAATACTAGTGGTACAACAGGAGACAGGTGTCCATAATCCCTGCTAGTAGCTGGTTAACCAGGAAATCATTGCCACATTGGGATAAATGTTCTAGAATGTATGAATTATACATGACTAAATCTTGCATGGATTTCTTTAGATTGAGCAGGTTCTTTTTAGCACAAACACTTCTAACAGCTATCGGAAGATGAAAAGATGTTAGTTATTCCTTATATGATATAACAGTGGTTGCGAACCTATGGCATGCGTGCCAGAGGCAGCACTTGGAGCCCTCTCTGTGGGCACACATGTTGTCGCCCTAGCCCTGCCTTCCCCCGTGGCCCCCTACTCACCAGCAGCCCCACCAGAGGAGAGTTACCCCCGAGTGCGGCCCACGCAGAGCAGCGCAGCCAAGGACATGGAGCCGGGCAGCTGGGACAAGACTCCGCCCTCGCACTCCATTGTGTACAGATGATGCTGCAGGGTGAGGGCAGAGGGCATGGCCACCATGGCACTGCTGGGCCACCTGGGTGATCTGCGGTGGGTCATGGCAGTGAGTGGCCCTGCAGATGGGCGGGGTGGAGGCAGAGTGGGCGGGATGGGATGGAATGGGGCGGGGGTGGTTTTTGGGCACTCAACCTCTAAAAGGTTTGCCATCACTGGGATATAAGATAAAACTTTAATTGTAAAGCCCCCTATTTAATAGTCTTTAATTGCAAGCATTAATATTTATCTCTGTTATTACATTTGTGATATACAAATGACAAAAATTATATTAGTCATATTTTATAACATATCATGCATAATGTAATTATAGAAATGATGCAGGCTGATGCAGATGTTCGGTAATAGCATGCTAAACTGAGGTTTTACTATATGAACAACTAGCAAACAAGCCAAAGTTCTTGCACTTAATAATAAACTAATGGTGATGCCATCTAGATTTATCAATGTCATCAATTAATAAAAGTATTCAGATAGGATCAGTTCTTGGTATTCAAGCAACATTCGAGTTGATCTCAGTTTGAACATAGATTTCTGAAGGTGGTTTCTATTCTTTGCCTATCTTCAGATATCACATGATGCTTTGGAGAATAATGCTTTGGAAGCATCCCCTTTTACTTTTGATTAAATGAGGTCTGTGCTGTCTAATGGAACAAATTGAGTAAAGGTAACTGGCTAATTTTCAGAAAGCCAACTTCAAAATTAATAGGAAATAGAGTTTGCTTAAAAATAGAAGTTGTTTTTTTTTTTCAAATTATCACTGACAGTAAAACTTCATGGGCTATTTAAGAAGTTTTGTATATTACACTAAATTTGAGACTAATTACTTTCAGTAATTAGCCAAATTTAATTTTTCTGTTAATTGTTATTAAAGGGCCTGGAATTTTAGTAGCTAAAATAGTATTTTATACCTTTTTGAAAAGTAATTTGTTGGCTTTGTTCTAATGTTTGTGAATTTTAATACAGTAATGCTTAGCAAACTGAGGATGATATACCAATAGATTGTAACTGCTTATTCTGTGAGAAATTGGCAATATGGGTAAAACAAGTTGGGATATATAGGAGAAAAACTAAATTGGGGTCACAGCATTAAAAAGTCCATACTTTTTGACTTGCCTTAATGTCCAGATAATATTTTTGTTTGCCGGGGTCTAATCCCTTACCTTATTCTGAAGCTTTGAAATGGCAACATAGTCTCAGATACAACTGTTTTACTCTGGTTGGCAGTAATATTAAGGCAGTAGAAACTTGTTTTCCTGCTGTACTAGTTTACCATTCAAAATACCAACTGTTATGCAACTAAAGCATCTTCTAGACTTCTGTCAGATATTGATGGTTAAGACCACTAGTGCCTTTTAACAACTCAGATTTCAGGAGATGAATGTCATCAAAATCTATCTCGGGCAGAAGAAGGATTGCAACTAGAAATATAATTCTGGTAATTCGAAAGTTTGAAAAAACATTTTTTCTCCATTTGGTAGAAAAGTAATTTTTTTATTATTTTTTTGCTATTAACCCAAATATTTACTTTAACTACATTAATTATTTCAGCTAGCATATACATTTGTACTATCTGGCTTATTTGTAATGTGTTCAGAATAAAAACTTTTTTAGAAGCCTTTGTGGATGAACCATCTCAAGATAATTTATAGAAAAGAATCCTGCCTATATATTTACTTAGATGATATATTTATATGTTTGTCTGTTAGTGAAGCTAATTCCCAGTTAAACAAGCATAGGATTACAGACTCAAAAGAATAAATGCTTTAACCTTTTGCAACCAAAATTACAGATTTTGGTAATTTGTATCATTTAATTCTAGAGAATGCTACAATCTGTTTCACCATATGCTACCCAAGCATATGTCTCTAGTAAACAAAAACATGGTATTAAAAACAAAAAGCATATTTGAGTGTTATGAAATGTTCTAGAATTAAAAAAAATAGTAATGAAATATTAATGTAAAAGGTTTCCTTCCATTAAACATTCTAATATTTTTTAAATGGATGATTTATACATTTGGAAAATATTTTGCTCATTTAAAAAGATATGTTTCATAATAAGGCATTTTTTTAAGAATTCCACTAATTTTTTGCTTCTGCTTTGGGGAAATAGAAGAAAGCAATTAGGGAAATGTAGAAGGCATATTTTCCTGAAATTGCCTCAGTTTGCTTCTTTTGTTCTTTCCTTCCTTTTCTCATATTTGCAAACAGCAGCTCACTCTAGTCAGTCAGCCCTGTAAGAATTTCTTACTTATCAGATACTCAAGTGAGAATTTCTGTCCAGAAGCTGTTTGCAACAGCCCAGAGACCCTCCTTTATTTCTTTGCTGACTACTAGCCTTTAAGCAATGCCAATTGCCCAGGGTCTTCTAACTGAGGGGAAACACAGGAAGATCTTGTACAGAATTTCCATAAGCTCCATCTGTAGCCTAAAATTTCAAAAGAGCCAGAGTGGCTTCTTTAAAGTTACCAGCCTCCTAATTGTGTTGTTATATTGTGTGGTCTACTTCCTATCTATAATGTGCTTTAAATAATGTTTTTTTTTCTTTTTGAAAGAAAAAGTTATAAAAGCTTTAATTCCAAAGAGCGATTTGTCTCTTTGTGATTTCTTAAGCTATTAATACCTGCTGCCATAACCCAGTTTATGCTTTGTACCCTTTTTAAATAGTTACATCATGCTCTTCCTGATAGGAAAAGCTTTTGTGGCCACCAACAGGCTTAGTTTTTGTTTGGAGGAAGATGCTTTCTGAAATAAGTATCCCACATTCCCTAAGTTTCAAAATATTTCCTACTGTCAGCGCTTGCTGAGGTAATTGGTGACATATTTGATTCTGGAATAGTCTCTTCTCTTCTCAGGTATGGCTTTGTTGAGTTTGATGATGTGCGTGATGCAGATGATGCTGTTTATGAACTAAACGGCAAAGATCTTTGTGGGGAGCGTGTAATTGTTGAGCATGCTCGAGGCCCTCGTCGTGACAGCAGTTATGGTTCTGGACGCAGTAAGCACTACATACCATTGTATCAGTGATTCTTCTTTCTATTTAAAATAGAATATTTTTAAAACTGTATAATTTTTTTAAATGTAAAGTTTGACTACTGTGGTTTCTATTAAAATAATATCTGGATGTTAACTTATATTAAACTTTTTTAATGTAATTAAATAAATGAGATTTAATTTTTGTTATCTTACTTTTGTAAATATTTAAATGGCTTATTTGTAATGTTAATATTTGTTTAACATAGACTTAACTAAGACCTCAATGTTTCAATTAAGAGTCCTTTGAGGCTAAGATGACTGCCTGTTCCATTTGCTGACCCTGGGTTGCCTTTCCATGAGTGGCTCTTTGACCTTTGTGGCCCTTGGCTGACCAAAAGGAAGCCATGTGACGACCGCAACTTTTTCCCATTAGACCTGGGTGGTGAGGACCCCAAGGGTTAGAGACAGATGTGATTAATCTGAAATAGGTGCCTGAAAACCATTATTCATGTCAGATATTCAGAAAACTTTAAATCAATGTAAGTAACATTAGTAACTGACTATAGTGATTTGGTTATTTTGTTTTCAAAAAATGTTATTTTTTAAAAAACGTAATTGTAGATGCATGTTCAATATTAGTAGTTAATGTAAAATGTATGATAATATTCTAGACATATGTACATAGATTTCTGGCTGGCTCTATTAGTATAATATTTAAAGCAAGGAGAATGTAGTTTAGCCTAGGGGTGGGGGCGGGAAATTGTTAACATAACTTTTGGATAGACTAGTTCTTACATTGTTTGGGGGGGGGGAGGCGGGGGGAATGTAGATTTAATTCCTAACTCCACTTTATTAGCTAAAGTACTGCATCTGCTTATCACCTCTCAAGGTGGATATGGTTATAGAAGAAGTGGAAGAGATAAGTACGGGCCTCCAACCCGTACTGAATACAGATTGATCGTTGAAAATCTGTCAAGCCGTTGCAGTTGGCAGGATTTGAAGGTAAATGGTGTCTGGACTTCTGCCAGTTCTGATTTAGTGATAGATAGTGCAAACATAAATTGAAGCCTTAATTCTTGCTGTGTGATCCATACCAAAGGAAATAGATATTTGTTTCCCAAAGAAATTCTTTATAGTTTTTATTTGAAATCTTAGTGCAATATACTAAGTGCAATTGTGAGGTTATTGAGCACGAAGTGTTCACTGTCTATGCTCTTTTTATTACATATATTACATTATTAAGTACAGAGAAATGTTTTCAACTGAATAAAAGTCTCTATATCAAATTTCATCCATGACCTTGATGTTTTAGAAGCTATTCAGAAAAGCTAAGAACCACTGCTTCTTTGAGGCACTTATTGCAGTGGCTTGCCCTTCTGTTTAAGATTGGTTCACTGTTTGGCATTTGAATTGGCTAACTACTTGTCACAGTTACTTACAGGCCACTGTAATAGTTCTTTATCTCTAGGGATTCAAACTGTTCTCAAGTACAAGCAGTCCTCAATTTACGACCACGATGGAGTTCAAAGTTTCTGTTGCTAAGTGAATGTTGCCTCATTTTACGACCTTTCTTGCCACAGTTGTTAAATAATCACTGCAGTTAAGCTAGTGACACGGTTGTTAAGTGGATCTGGCTTCCCTGAGTTCATTTGTCAGAAGGTCAAAAAGGGTGATCACATTAACCCGGAATACTGCAACCATTATAAATATGAATCAGTTGCCCAACATCTGAATTTTAATCATATGACCATTCAGATGCTGCAACAGACACGAATATGAAAAATAATCATAAGTCACTTTTTTCAGTTCCATTGTAAGTTTAAATGTCACTAAATGAACTATTGTAAGTTGAGGACTATCTGTACTTTCCTGGAGTAGATTGGTATCTTTATTACAGATACAGATAGCCCTCAGAAAAACTAGCTATGCATATATGTGTGTATTTTTCTGCCTCTTCATGTTATAAATCGTAAACTGTTTTTGGATTGCTTACAATGCATTTCTCTTGTAGGACTATTGATTATACCTTTTTTGTAATGGTATACCCCACAGGTCGGCAACCTGCGGCTCCGGAGCTGCATGCGGCTCTTTGAGCCTTCCCCTGTGGCTCCCAGCCTCCTCTGCCTTTGCAGAGAGAGACAGAGACAGAGAGAGGCAATTGTGCTTCCCTGCTTCTCTCTCTCTCTCTCTCTCTCTCTCTCTCTCTCTCTCTCTCTCTCTCTCTGTGTGTGTGTGTGTGTGTGTGTGTGTGTGTGTGTGTAAAAGAGAGTGCACTCAATGTTCTCCGAGGAGCTGAAAAGCTTACTGGGCGGAACTCCTCCCTTTGCTGCATCTCTGCAGGAAGCAGGAAGGGCAGGAGAGAGCTAGCTAGCCCAGCTAGGCTGACTCAGGAATTCTGGGAGTTGAAGTCCATGAGTCATAAAAGAGATGAGGTTGCTTACCCCTGAGCTTGTTGGACAACAGCTTGAAGCTTGCCAGGTGAGCAGCAGATGGGGGGGGGGGGAGAAAGAGAGAGAGAGAAAGAGAGGGAGGGGGGAGAGAGAGAGAGAAAGAGAGAGAGAAAGAGAGTGGGGGAAGAGAGTGGGGGAAGAGGAGTGGCAGACCAAGGGCAGATAGAGAGGGAGGGAGGGAGAGAGACACACAGAGAGAGACCCTTTTGACATCTAAAATGAAGATAACACTGCATATATCCTTTTTTTACCTATGTGTGTATGTAATTTTATTCTCTTAAAGCATTCTCTTGGTGATCGTTGTTTTAATAGTATGGATATTCCCAAGAGTGATATTTTTACTTTTATTTTTAATGTGTGTGTACATACATACATACATACATACATACATACATACATACATATATTTGTTTTCTGAGGTTTTCGCGGGTGTTTGTATGTAGGTCTTTGGTTGTTCGGGTTTTCTCCCGCGTAAAATTGGAAGTGTCTTGGTGACGTTTCGACGAAGTCCCATTCGTCATCTTCAGGCTGGTGTTTTCAGCTTCGTGCTTCGAGCAGCATTGTGTGGTCTTAGCTGTTTCTTCCTTTTAACTACCAGTGGGGGTATGATTTGATTGGGTGGGAGCTTGGCTGTGTTCTGATTGGGTGGAAGTGTGTTCTGATTGGTTAGGGGCTTGGCTGTGCTCTGATTGGCTGGAGGGTTGGCTGTGCTCTGATTGGCTGGGGGGTTGGCTGTGCTCTGATTGGCTGGGGGAGTGTTGTGTTTGGTTGTGCTCAGGTTAGTCTGAGTTGCAGGGGGGTTTAAGATTTTGGGCTGCCTTGCTATTTTTTGGCTTCGCGTTCGTGGTCGTGCCTCATCTTCATGGAGGGTGTCAGTTTGCTTCATGTATGGATTGGAGGGGTTTAAAGTGGCTAATGATGCAGCTGTGGTCTGGCTTCTGGTTTGTGGTCGTGCCCCATCATCGGTGTGGCTTTGGGTTTGCTTCTTGCGTGGATGTGTGGTGGTGACATCCTGTGTGGTTTTTGTGAGTGTGGGTCTGGTATCATTTTTTGTGTATCATTTTGTGTATCATTTTTGAGTGTGGGTCTGGTATCACAAAAAATGACACATCCACGCAAAAAGCAAACCCAAAGCCACACCGATGATGAGGCACGACCACAAACCAGAAGCCAGACCACAGCTGCATCATTAGCCACTTTAAACCCTCCAATCCATACATGAAGCAAACTGACACCCTCCATGAAGATGAGGCACGACCACGAACGCGAAGCCAAAAAATAGCAAGGCAGCCCAAAATCTTAAACCCCCCTGCAACTCAGACTAACCTGAGCACAACCAAACACAACACTCCCCAGCCAATCAGAGCACAGCCAACCCCCCAGCCAATCAGAGCACAGCCAACCCTCCAGCCAATCAGAGCAGAGCCAAGCCCCTAACCAATCAGAATACACCTCCACCCAATCAGAACACAGCCAAGCTCCACCCAATCAGTTCATACCCCCACTGGCAGTTAAAAGGAAGAAACAGCTAAGACCACACAATGCTGCTCGAAGCACGAAGCTGAAAACACCAGTCTGAAGATGACGAATGGGACTTCGTCGAAACGTCGCCAAGACACTTCCAATTTTACGCGGGAGAAAACCCGAACAACCAAAGACCTACACACACACACACACACACACACACACACCTATAATAAAAGTAAAAAAGGATATATGTAGTGTTATCTTCATTTTAGATATCAAAGGGTTTTGCGGCTCCCAGTGTTTTGTTTTTGGTGGGAAACGGGTCCAAGTGGCTCTTTGAGTGTTTTGGGTTGCCTACCCCTGGTATACCCAGTGGTACTATCTAGTCGTTGGGGTCTTGTTTCCCCCTTGCAAACTCCAGCCTTTATAACTACCTCCATTTTTGCCCTCCCCCCAATTGATTTCTTGTCGTGTTCCGTCTCCTTTTAAAATTCTATAAAAATTGCTGCCCTGAAAAGTAAGTGTGTTGATATTTTAGGTTTAATTAGCAATTATCTATGATGCCTAGAAATTGAGAGGTAGATAGAGATAATAGAAATGAGAAAATCTTGATCAATAAATCAGTAATTTGTTTTAGACATATAGATGCCGCATGTGTTCATATCAGTACATGCCCAGGTGTGTGTGTGTGTGTGTGTGTCTCATTTTTTCATTTGTAGCCTTTAACAAAACATGATCCATCGACACTATCAGAGTTAGACAAAATACTGAAACCCTGTATCTGTTCTTAGGATTATATGCGTCAGGCAGGTGAAGTGACATATGCTGACGCACACAAGGGAAGAAAAAATGAAGGTGTGATTGAATTCAAATCTTATTCAGACATGAAAAGAGCCCTTGAAAAACTGGATGGGACCGAAGTAAATGGTAGAAAGATAAGACTAGTGGAAGACAGGCCTGGGTCCAGGCGCCGCCGTTCTTATTCCAGAAGTCGCACTCATTCAAGGTAAGTTTGTTCATAATACTATGCTTACTAGGGCAATAGTTCAGTGTAGTCAATGAAAAATAACAGGATATTCCCTTGCAGGAAAAGCACTGAAGTGTTAAAGGAACTGAAATTATCATAATGACTTGTGCTGATGATAAAGAAATAGAGTATGGTTCAGGAATAATGTCAATGACTTGGCAAGTTATGACTTGGCATTATACTGTTGAGTAACCAGAACAGTCACGTTTACATGTATGGAATCTATATCTCCACCCTCCATTTGCCATTGAGGCAAACCATAGTCTTTTCATTTGAGGAAGCAGATAAATCATCTGTCTGAGGAAAGGGATGTATGATCCTTTCAGGAGGCGTTGCTATAAAGCTGTTCTATAGAGAAGCAGATAATGGAGTTTTATATGGGGAAATTATATTAATTGAGGATCTCTGTATAAAAGCTGGAATCTGGTGAAACTGAACAACTGTGTTTTGAAGCCACCTTTTAATATATTGAAAATGTTGATACATTTTATTTTTTATTTAGAAACGTATAAATATGGTATAATTTTGCAAGCTAGAATCAGAAGTCGGGTCCAACATAAGAATGGCAGTATCTCATTGGCGGAACATATATTTAGGTTGTAAAATGTCACAAAATCATTCCCTGGCATGTTTAGATAGAATTTTGAAAAATGGCCTGGAAAGTTATTACCAATTATTGCAGAGAATAATAGCTAAGCTGATCAATGACTTCAGTTTTGTTCAAGGGTTTCCATCACATGTTCAGGTCAACACTTAAGTAGTACTGAGCAGCTTTTTAACTCCATGTATATCAGTTGGAAACCTTATAGTGAAGGAGGTTCCAGGTTATGCAGAAATATTTGAATGTACAAAAATTGGTTTTTACTACAAGCATAGAAACTGTCTATTAAATAATACATAACTTTTCTTGAAGATAAAAAGCAAATCTATCTATCTATCTATCTATCTATCTATCTATCTATCTATCTATCTATCTATATTATATAAATAAAAATGTATATGTTCGTTTGTTCAAAATCTTAAATCTCCGAAAGTTCTTCACCGATTGCTTTGAAATTTTAACACAACATTGCATTCGAATACGCGTGTGTTTTTATATACCTATATTATATAGATGTCACACCTGTGACAAGTAAAAACATGCTTTTTTAAAAAACAGCGCCATCTGTTGGACGTAAAAGCAACACATGCTACGATTGCAGACAATCTATATCTGCACAGACAATGGAACAAGCATTGTGAAATTAAACATATTATAAACGTGCGCTTTCTCTTTTCTTTCTTTTCCTTTTGACCAGACTGAGCCACAGCAACACGTGGCTGGGTACAGCTAGTAAAATAATAGATTGGATCTTTCTCTGCAATGTAAAACTATTGGAAAAGCCTTGTGTCTTGTAGTTTGAGTTGTCATAACAAAATTATTATCTAAATAACTTCCTTCCTCCTGCTTTCTTTTCTTATTCCAGTGATCCCTCTGACCACAATTGCATTCTCTTTATTTTATCTATTTATGTTTGTCAAAACTGGCTTTTGTTTTTCAGACACTTAATTAAACTAATCTTATCGCTGACATTAGGAGGCTTTATGGAGCCCATCTGCAAAAAGTTGTTAAATCTTTTAGTAATATATAGCCAGAACTATGCTGCCTGAGAAATGCTCTAGGGAGATAGCGCCTTCTGTTATATTGTTTTATGCAGTTTGAAAGGGAATTTCTATGCCATGCTCAGCTGGCTCTCTTGAATGTAACACGATTGTATTACCTCCAGGTCTCGCTCTCGAAGCAGACATTCCCGTAAAAGCAGGAGTCGTAGTGGCAGTAGTAAAAGCAGCCATTCAAAGAGCAGATCACGATCCAGGTACAGTAAAGTTTAATTAATAATGGACATAATTTAAGCTTATGCTCCAGTAATATGCATTCTAACAAAGTTGGCAGTATTGTAGTAATTGCTCTTCAGGATATGGTATTATAATCAACAGTTATATATGCCTGATACAGGGGATTATTAAGCATTTAGAATATCATTGAAATCATAGTTGTGAAAATTTAAACAGTGTTATTTAAGTACTTGGCATATTTATAATCTGGAATTTGAGCTGTCTGAGACATCTGATGAATTATTATATCATTGAACGTCTGAAAACTGTCTATTTTTTTTTTCTTTTTGATTACCGGGTCTAGATCTCATTCCAGAAGCAAGAGCCGCAGTCGAAGCAAAAGTCATAGCAGAGGCCAAAAGGAAAAAAGCAGGAGTCCAAGCAAAGATGACAAAAGCAGGAGCCGCAGTAGAAGTGCTGAGAAATCTCGAAGTAAAAGTAAAGACAAACCACAGGAGATAGTTGAAAATGATGGTGACCACCAATCAAAAAGCAGAAGTCCCAGCAAGGAAAAGAGTAAGAGTAAAAGCCGGAGTAGGAGTGGCAGTAAAGAGAGGGCAGAAAGGGAGGAAAGGGGAAGCGTTAGGGGGAGTCGGAGTAAAGAAAGAGAAAAGAGTGTCAGCAAGGGAAGGAGCAGGAGTAAAGAAAGCAGGAGTAGAAGCCGTAGCAAGAGCAAGGACACAAGGAAAGGTAGGAAGAGGAGCAGGGAGGCCAGCAGGAGCAGGAGTCACAGCAGAAATGAGAGAAACAAGAGAAGGAATAAACGTGACAGCAAATCTAGTTGCAAGAAGAAAAAGAGAGAAGACCAAGAGCTGTCCAGGTCTAGGTCCAGGTCTCGGTCTCAATCCAAGGAAAAAGAGCGAATAAAAACAGAACCTGACACAAAAGATGCCAAAGGCGAGGGTGAGGAAATGGACACCAGATGTAAATCTCGATCAAGATCAAATTCCAAGTCTAAGCAAAATGTCAAATCAGAATCTCGCTCCAGATCCAAATCAGTTTCAAAAACAAGATCCCAGTCGAAGTCTAGATCGAGATCTGCTTCTAGATCAGATTCTCGATCTAGGTCGCGATCTCGTTCCAGATCCTAAACTTGCTGCAACCCACATTTAGAGCTCTATGAGAAGTCTTTTGTACATGTTTGGTAGTTGTAGCATAAGTGATTGGAGTAGAACACATGTCACTGCTGTACATTTTTAATACCCCCAGTGGTGTGTTTGTAAGTGTTTGGATCCAGTGCTGCCTCTCTGTTGCACATTCTGGTACTAGAGACCGAGGGCTTTACTTCAGGTACGGTGCATCCTAGATTTCCAGAACAGCCATAGAGAAGGAGCACTGCATTGCTGGGCTTCTAGGATTGGGATGAGGACTCCTAGGTAGGTATGGTAATTTCAACAATTTGCCCTTTAAATTGATGCCCTTTGATGTAAGCCATTTAGTGAAAAGTGAAAAGTCTTAAATTTCATAATACTTTTTTTGTTTCATATTTTGGACTTGCAGAGTATGTGAATAGCACAGTCAGGAAAATAGATACCTACAGTAAACTATAGGAAGGGAAGAAACAAAAGTAGAGCTCCACATTCTGGTATTGTGACAATATCTTTGTTTTATATTTTTTATTTTTCCCCATCTTGCAAAGTACAGTGACCCCTGTTTCCATTAAATTTGAATAAAGACTATTTTTGCTTGACCAGTGGTTGTAATGCTTTTAAGTTATGCTGCTTTGTTCCCTTAAAAAATGTACAAGTTTCAAAGTCAGTCATGTAGCCCATTATAGGCAGAGTTTGCAACGAAGACTTCAGACATTTAATTATTTAACAAAAAATTACAACTGTCTTTTTCCTTCCCAAATTTCTCTGCCACCTGGGGGAAGGGAAAAATAAGAAAGTATACTTGGGGAACAATTTGTGCTGATGAAGTCTCCCTGATATCATTCTCAACTTATGGGTCCATTTATTTTCCTTAGCCATAGTATGGAAGTGACTTTTACACATTTTTCCCCAATTGCAGCCCTGAGATTCCCAAGTAGGTTTGTTTCTGTGCAGCTTTTCCAACTAGTTGTGATATTGAAAACAAAGTCCTGGTCTGAAGGTGTTCTCAGAGGCATCCCATTTTTTAATTCAGTACAGGTAGTCCTTATTTAGCTATCACAACTCTGTTAAGCAAAGTGATTGTTAAGTGAAACCACAACTGTGCTTACGATCTTACTGCACTATTCCTTTGCTTTACAAATTTGCGAAGATTGTAAATGTGGGCAGTGGCTGCAAAGTTACTTTTTCATCATTGTAGTACTGAACAGTCATTGTGCAAAGCAGTTGCTAAACGAAGATTGTGTTCACTTTCCTGGATCATTTGCACATGGTTCAAAAAGGAAACTGCTCCAATTAAGTCTGAAATCTGCCTCCTACTGTGATAATCAAATGACAACTTCAAGCATAATTAGATTTCTCCATAAGTGGAATACACTATTTGGACAAATGGTTATTGACTTATATATCTGGGAAGGAACTGCTGCTACATACAGACTTTTGCAGATGTTCAAAGCTTTTGCTGTAATAGCAGCAAACTATTCAGAAGAACAGAGTTCCAACTGATACATCATGGGGGGATGTATGGGAATTATATCAAGTCTTGGCTTCACCAAGGATTGGCTACAAGATCAGTGTCATCAATATTGGCAGGTTTTATCAACAGTGTTACAATATTACCTTCATTACCTAAAAGAACAACACAACTAAAGTGTAAACATTTTTCTGTGTGTGCCAGGCCTGTATATGAAATGAATCCCTCTACTTTTTGCATTCACTCTTGCTATCTTTGTAAAGAAGCCAATAATAGCATTATTGCGATTATTGGGCTCAAAATTTCACACATTAAGATTGCATAGCAAAGTTATTCTGTAAGTAAATCGTACCCATATTTTAACATTTTTCCAGTTACACCATTACTTACCTGCAGCCTTACCATTTTCAACATTCTTCTAACCTACTGGATCCCTAAATATTAACTTCCAATAACCAACATTTCACATAACGATTTTAATAGGACAATAGATAGACTAGATCAGTGGTTCTCAACCTTTCTAATGCCGCGACCCCATAATACAGTTCCCCATGTTGTGGTGACCCCCAACCACTTATACATCACCAGGTGCTAGGGACGTGGCCAAAGAAAAGGGGGAAAAAATGGTGGACAGCCTTGTTTGGCGACCCCCGTGAAATGGTCGTTCGACCCCAAATGGGGTCCCGACCCATAGGTTGAAAACCACTGCCCTATGGCTAAGAAAATTTGGTAGAAGAGACAAGAAAATAATACTTTGCTCGTATTTCCACCTAGTGGTAACTAATCAACATTTTAAAAACTATGTGTGTTTACTTTGTGCATCTTCAATATTCAAAAGCACCAGGTAAGATTGCTTTTAATGATCTAAAAATTAAATGATAATTTGATGTAATAGAGTTAAGATTCTGTCTTTATTACCATTTTCATTCAGGAGCAAGGTAATTTATTTGAGAAAATATCTTCATTAACTCAACACAAATGTAAGATTTGGATTTGGAGTTTTTTGTATAGTAGATTAGAAGATAAAAGTGCAGAAATTCAACTTGTTCAGTTTTGAAGTTCGAATAGCAATGTTGTTGTTAATTGCGAAGTTGTGTCCGACCCATCGCGACCCCATGGACAACGTTCCTCCAGGTCTTCCTGTCCTCTACCATCTTCTGGCGTCCATTTAAGTTCACACCTACTGCTTCAGTGACTCCATCCAGCCATCTCATTCTCTATCGTCCCCTTCTTCTATTGCCCTCAATCTTTCCCAGCATTAAGCCTTTCTCCAGTGAGTCCTTCCTTCTCATTAGGTGGCCAAAGTATTTGAGTTTCAACTTCAGGATCTGGCCTTCTAAAGAGCAGTCGGGGTTGATCTCTTCTAGGACTGACCGGTTTGAACGCCTTGCAGTCCAAGAGACTCGCAGGAGTCTTCTCCAGCACCATAGTTCAAAGGCCTCAATTCTTTGGCGCTCAGCCTTTCTTATGGTCCAACTTTCACAGCCATACATTGCAACTGGGAAAACCATGGCCTGGACTATACGCACTTTTGTTGGCAGGGTGATGTCTCTGCTTTTTAGAATGCTGTTTAGATTTGCCATAGCTTTCCTCCCCAGGAGCAAGCGTCTTTTAATTTCTTGGCTGCAGTCCCCATCTGAGGTGATCTTTGAGCCCAGAAAAATAAAATCTGTCACTACCTCCATTTCTTCCCCATCTATTTGCCAGGAATTGAGAGGGCCGGATGCCATGATTTTGGTTTTCTTAATGTTGAGTTTCAAGCCTACTTTTGCACTCTCCTTCTTCACCCGCATCAAGAGGCTCTTTAGTTCCTCTTCACTTTCTGCCATTAGAGTGGTATCATCTGCATTTTTTAGGTTGTTGATATCTCTCCCGGCAATGTTAATTCCAACTTTTGATTCATCTAGCCCTGCCTTTCTCATGATGTGCTCTGCATATAAGTTAAATAGGCAGGGCGACAGTATACAGCCTTGCTGGACTCCTTTTCCAATTTTGAACCAATCAGTGGTTCCGTTCTCACTGTTGCTTCTTGACCCGCATATAGGTTTCTCAAGAGACAAATGAGATGGTCTGGTACTCCCATCTCTTTAAGAACTTGCCACAATTTGTTGTGATCCACACAATCAAAGGCTTTTGCATAGTCAATGAAGCAGAAGTAGATGTTTTTCTGGAACTCCCTAGCTTTCTCCATGATCCAGCGTATGTTGGCAATTTGATCTCTAGTTCCTCTGCCTCTTCGAAATCCTGCCTGTACTTCTGGTAGTTCTCAATCCACATACTGCTGGAGTCTAGCCTGTAGGATTTTAAGCATAACTTTACTAGCATGTGAAATGAGTGCAATGGTGTGATAGTTTGAACATTCTTTGGCATTGCCTTTCTTTGGAATTGGAATGTAAACTGACCTTTTCCAATCCTGTGGCCACTGTTGAGTTTTCCAAATTTGCTGGCAAATTGGATTACTGCCTTGTCGTGGCAAAGGGGCTTGCGTAACTCAATGAAACTATAAGCTATGCCGTGTAGGGCCACCCAAGACGGACAGGTCATAGCAGAGAGTTCTGACAAAATGTGATCCACTGGAGAAGGAAATGGCAAACCACTCCAGTATCTTTGCCATGAAAACCCCATGGACAGTACTAAAAGGAAAAAAGATATGACGCTGGAAGATGAGCCCCTCAGGTCGGAAGGTGTCCAATATGCTACTGGGGAAGAGCAGAGGGCTAGTACTAGTAGTGCCAGAAAGAATGAAGCGACTGGGCCAAAGCCGAAAGGACACTCAGCTGTGGATATATCTGGTGGTGAAAGGAAAGTCCGATGCTGTAAAGATTTTTTCTCCATAGGAACCTGGAATGTAAGATCCATGAATCAAGGCAAGCTAGACGTAGTCAAAAAAGAGATGACAAGACTGAACATCGACATCTTAGCAATCAGCGAACTAAAATGGACAGGAATGGGTGAATTTAACTCAGATGACCATCAGGTATAATACTGTGGGCAAGAATCCCTCAGAAGAAATGGAGTAGCCTTCATAGTCAATAAAAGAATAGGAAAAGCAATAATGGGATAGCAATACATAGAGACAATATTCTGTTCAGAACTCTATAATCCAATTGTTCTGAAGTAGTTGAAGTCCAGTAAACCTCAGCAGGCTGATGACAAATGTGGTATGTTTCTCAGTGTACCTCTAAGATAAGCAAATGCAAATCATAGGAGCATGTACAAAAATGCAAAAATGTTTTTGGAGCATTTTGAGTCTCCTGAATTCGAGTGAAAGAATAGAAATGTCCCACTCATTCTGAGATGTTTTTTCTTCTTTCTCTCACCACTAAGGAAGGCCTGAGAGCAAACAAAATCTTCCACACCAATTCCTGATTCAATATGGCAAGGTTGTAATATTTTCAAACATAAGGATCTAATCAATAAACAAATACATATATGATAAAACAGAATGCTAGTAACCCAATAGATCAGCGGTTCTCAACCTGTGGGTCGTAACCCCATTTGGGGTCAAACGACCATTTCATGGGGTTCACCAAACAAAGCAGTCCGCCATTTTTTCCCCTTTTCCTTAGCTGTGCTACTCCCTCTTATTCTATTGGCTTTTGAAAGCCAATAGAATAGATTCTATTGAATAGACTCTATTCTACTGGCTTTCGAAAGCCAATAGGAATTATCCAGACCTGGTCGTTAATGGCTGTCTCTGCACTGCTGAGCGTGCCAAAAGACCCAGCCCGAAAATGTTGCACATGCAAGTTGTCTGCAGCAAAAGCAAGTTTGCAGGAACTTTTCAACCCTCCCTGCTGAGCAACTATGCCATCTCCTACTTGTAAGTAAAAGAGGACCAAGGGTGGGAGGTGGGGAGCAGCATTTAATTCCTGCCTCGTGCTCACCCGTGTCAGTCAGGCTCTCCATGTTGCGCTGCTACATGGAGAGCCTGGTACTGAAGCATGGAAAACATGTGCTTGCCTGTCTCGTGATCACCTCATGCGCCATCGGTGTGCATTGCGGCTGCTGCTGTGGGAGCCACGGGGCCCACTTGACACAGCGCGGCTGTGCGGGAAAGGTGGTGGCAGAGGTGGTGCTGGCGGGGCGGGTGGCTGACCTTCCTTGGGCTGGGCCAGCTGGTGGCCTAGCCGGTGCTGAACCTGCGCTGTCACTGCCTCACCCTGTGTGCCTACATGGCTGCCCTGGAGCGTCTGGCCCACGATGCTTGCCGCCACCTCGGCCTGCCCGCAGCCCACGCCCTCCCGCCACCCTGCATTGGCGTCTGGCTCAGCAACCGCAAGCTCTGCACCATCAGTGTGGTGTGCAGCTGGTGCTGTGGGAGCTGTGGGGTCTGCTCTACACGGCGGGGCTGTGCGGGGTAGGCGGCAGGGCTGGTGGGGCGGCTGCAGGCTGGGGTATGGGGGCGGGAGTGACTGCGCCAGCTGCGCCAGCTGCTCCAGCTCTGGGGGGCAGCCCGCCACCGTTCCCCCCATGCCTCACACATCATACTCTTAGGAACCTGTCTCACTTTAAACTCCCTCTAAAATTCTTCATTCAGGCAGGCTTCCAGAGTTCGGCCAGCAGGATGCAGGTAACCCCTCCCCCCTGTCCTGCCGCCTCCCATGGCACCACGCTGCTTCGTGTCCTGCACCGAACCGCTGGCGTCCCCAAGCCACTGACACGCTCCCCGCCGCCAGCGACCATGCAAGCCCTGGCAATTGCTCCAGCTGAAGAAGCGGGTGGCTGGGAGGCTGCCGCAGCGCTGATCTTCTGCGCCCATGAGCTGGCTACCCTCTGAATGTGAGCTTGTCAGCTGGGAGGTCTGGCAACAGAGCCGGCCAGCATGGAGGGCGATGGGGAGATGGCGGCTCGGCGGGTGGGTTCCTGCCTGCCCGCCAATGTCAGGCCCACGGGGCTCAACACAGAGTCGATGGTCCAACATAACTTCCCTCCTCGGATGTCCTTTCCCCCCCCCCCAAGCGTCAACAGGAGGTTGCAGACAACTAAGTCAGCCAGTACAGGAAGCCCTAGAATGGCCAGTCCAGGGCGCCTGGTTGCAATGCTGGATGTCTTTCGCTACTCCTAGAAGCCGGTGGCAAGAGAAAGAAGTCGTTCAAACTTCAAGCTAGCTACTAGACACCTATTCGCACTTTTTTTTTCTTTTCTTTTCTTTTCTTTTCTTTTTTTTTTTTTTTTTTTTTTTTTGAGTACTTGTCTGCCAACCCACCCCATCTGTAAAATAAAAAATCTTCCACCCAAGCATAACCTTTAAGGATTTTAAGGATCTTTGAGCGGAAGAGAGGGAGAGAGAAATAGAGAGAGGGAGAGAAAGAGAGAAATAGGGAGAGAGAGAAAGAGAGAGTGACAGGGAGAGAGAGAAGGAGAAAGGGAGAAAGGGAGAGAGAAAGAAAGAGACAGGGAGAGAAAGGGAGAGAGAGAGAGGGAGAGAGAGAAAGAAAGAGACAGAGGGAGAGAAAGAGGGAGAGAGAGAGGGAGAAGGAGAGAGAAAGAAAGGAAGAGAGGGTGGTAGAGAAATAGAGGGGGGAGAGAGGGAGAGAGAGAAAAAGGGAGAAAAAGGGAGAGAAAGGGAGAGAAAGAAGACAGAGGGAGAGAGAAAGAGAGGGAGAGAGAAAGAAAGGGAGAGAGGGAGAGAAAGAAAGGGAGAGGGAGAGAGAAATGGGGAGAGAGGGAGAGAGAGAGAGAAAGAGGGAGACAGAAAGAGGGAGAGAGAAAGAAAGAGGGAGAGAGAGATTAAATTAGTAACATGGTTGTTAAGTGAATCTAGTTTCCCCCATTAACGTTGCTTGTCAGAAGGTTGCAAAAGGGGATCTCGTGACCCTGGAACAATGTGACCATAAATATGAATCAATTGCCAAGCATCGAAATGTAAATCACATGACCCTGGGGATGCTGCAACAGTCATAAGTGTGAAAAATGGTCATAAGTCACTTTTTCAGTGCCGTTGTAATTTTGAACAATCACTAAGCTTGGCTCTCCACCAGGCTCTCTGCCAGAGCCTCCTACCCTCCCTGGGCAATGGTGTGGAGCTGCTTGTGCGTCCTTGGCAGCGCCTCCCCCCTTCAATCTCCTTCCTTCTCCATCTCCTTCCTTTCCCCTTCAATCTTCCTTCCTTCCTTCCTTCCATCTCCATCCCTTCCCCTTCAATCTCTCTCCTTCCTTCCTTCCTTCCTTCCTTCCTTCCTTCCTTCTTTCCTTCCCCCTTCAATCTCCTTCCTCCTCCATCTCCTTTCTTTCCCCTTCAATCTTCCTTCCTTCCTTCCTTCCTTTCATCTCCATCCCTTCCCCTTCAATCTCTCTCTCTCCTTCCTTCCTTTCCTTCCCCCTTCAATCTCCTTCCTCCTCCATCTCCTTTCTTTCCCCTTCAATCTTCCTTCCTTCCTTCCATCTCCATCCCTTCCCCTTCAATCTCTCTCCTTCCTTCCTTCCTTCCTTCCTTCCTTCCTTCCTTCCTTCCTTCCTTCCTTCCTTCCTTCCTTCTTTCCTTCCCCCTTCAATCTCCTTCCTCTTCCATCTCCTTTCTTTCCCCTTCAATCTTCCTTCCTTCCTTCCATCTCCATCCCTTCCCCTTCAATCTCTCTCCTTCCTTCCTTCCTTCCTTCTTTCCTTCCCCCTTCAATCTCCTTCCTTCTCCATCTCCTTCCTTTCCCCTTCAATCTTCCTTCCTTCCATCTCCATCTCCATCCCTTCCCCTTCAATCTCTCTCTCCTTCCTTCCTTCCTTCCTTCCTCCCTTCCTTCCCCCTTCAATCTCCTTCCTTCTCCATTTCCTTCCTTTCCCCTTCAATCTTCTTTCCTTCCTTCTCCATCCCTTCCCCTTCAATCTCTCTTTCCTTCCTTCCTTCCTTCCCCTTCAATCTCCTTCCTTCTCCATCTTCTTCCTTTCCCCTTCAATCTTCCTTCCTTCCTTCCATCTCCATCCCTTCCCCTTCAACCTCTCCTTCCTTCCTTCCTTCCTTCCTTCCTTCCTTCCTTCCTTCCTTCCTTCCTTCCTTTCCCCTTCAATCTCCTTCTTTCTCCATCTCCTTCCTTTCCCCTTTAATCTTCCTTCCTTCCTTCCATCTCCATCTCCATCCCTTTCCCTTCAATCTCGCTCTCTCCTTCCTTCCTTCCTTCCTTCCTTCCTTCCTTCCTTCCTTCCTTCCTACCATCTCCATCTCCATCTCCATCCCTTCCCCTTCAATCTCTCTCCTTCCTTCCTTCCTTCCTTCCTTCCTTCCTTCCTTCCTTCCTTCCTTCCTTCCTCCCCCTTCAATCTCCTTCCTTCTCCATCTCCTTCCTTTCCCCTTCAATCTTCCTTCCTTCCTTCCTTCCATCTCCATCCCTTCCCCTTCAATCTCTCTCCTTCCTTCCTTCCTTCCTTCCTTCCTTCCTTCCTTCCTTCCTTCCTTCCTTCCTTCCTTCCTTCCTTCCCCTTCCCTCCCTCCCAACATTTTTGAGCAAGGAAGAATAAACTTCTCCATCGAGCATTGCTATATTGTTTTTGTGATTAATCACTATGCTTCAATTATGTTCAATTCGTAACAATGAAAATACACCCTGCATATCAGATATTTACATTACGATTCATAACAGTAGCAAAATTACAGTTATGAAATAGCAACGAAAATGGTTGGGGGTCACCACAACATGAGGAACTGTATTAAGGGGTCGCGGCATTAGAAAGGTTGAGAACCACTGCAATAGATGGTCATTGTCTAGTGCTTTACCCTTTACTAACAGTCCATCTACAATTTTCTCTCCAAATATTTCATAGTCCTATTGAAGGAAAAATCTTCATCAGAGTCCAGTCCAAGCCAGGAATAAACAGCATGGCGTCTGCTTTAGAAAGAAGGTTGAATTTATTGAAGAGGAGAGCCAGACAGAAAGATGGCTCTGGAAAAAAACTGACCACATGTAGTAAGGAGTGGGTTTTTATACCTTCTTGGTCTTTTGTTTAGAGTTGTTCCTGTGGCATGAACTTTGACCTGAGTCTGAGTGCCTTTCTGGTATTCTGATGATGGTGGGTTAAACCTCTTATGTCCCAAAGGTCATATCCTGCTTTCTTGGGGCTGGGGCTGATGACTGTTGGATTTTTGGTGTGAGGGATTGTTAATTCTAGGGATCTTTCTTTCTAATCCCAGCTTCCTGACACCAATCTTTCTGACAAGATTATCACATCTGCATTTCTGCAGACCTGGTTTCTGTTTGGGGTAGAGAGACTTGGGGGTGGGGTTGGTTTCTGCCTTTAAAGTCCTTTGGGGAAATATATTCTGCTTTGGGGAAATATATTCTGCCTTTTTAATATTTCCCAAAATATTTCTTTCTCTGGATTCTTCCCACAGTCCCTTTATGGTGCTACAGGTACTTGCAATATTAGGACAAGAAAGAATATTCTGCATCAGGACAGACATTCTGTATAGTCAGCACATCCAGTCTTCTTGTAGTTTTTTTTATTATTAATTTTTTTTATTTTCCATTTATCCAACATAGTTATACAACAAAATTCACTTTACAAAATAAAATAAATTCATAATCATAACCATAACCATAACCATAACCATAACCACAGGTGCCGCTTGCTCGTTCCCCCCAAGCTGCATCCACCCTTCCTAATACCTTCCTTACTTCCCTCCTCTTTCTCTCCTCCCCTCACTACTCTCTTCCCCTCCCCTTCTCCTCTTACCATCCTACTTCCTCCCTTCACCTTCCTCCCCTCTCATCCCTCTCGAATACAGTATAGGGGAAACGCCCAAGCAGCACCTCTCTCATAAATTACCATATCTATATTATCCTATTCTACCTATTTACCCACCCACTCACCCACCCACCCACCCTCAACCCCCCCTCACTTCCCAGAGCAGAGTACAGGGTTATTAATAGCAAAATTAACAATATACAATAAAAAAGAAAAAAGAAAAAGAAAGAAAAAAAATCATACTTAGCCCTTAACTCCCCTTAAATTACATGATCATAAACAAATCTCTTATAAAATTTATTCATAAAATAAATGAAACTTTATAGTCCCATACTTCTTCTGAATATAATCTATCCATCTTCTCCATACAATAATATATCTTTCTTGTGTATGATCCTTTAAATAAGCAGAAATTTTTGCCATTTCTGTTAAATTAGAAACTTTAAATATCCATTCTTCTAAAGTAGGCAACAAATCTTTCTTCCAATATGAACCTACTAGTAACCTTGCTGCAGTTAATAAATTCAGCATTAAAGTGGTTTCTTTATCATCTAAATCCACAAAAATACCCAATAAAAATAATTGAGGAGTAAACTTTATCTTCCTTTTAAAAATCTTTTGAATGTTCCACCAAATCATAATCCAAAAAGCCTTTACCTTTTTACAATTCCACCAAACATGAAAATAAATTGCATCCGTATTACCACATCTCCAACATTTGGGTTGTAAATTAGAATACATACAAGATAATTTTTTAGGATCTAAATGCCACCTATAAAACATTTTATAAAAATTTTCCCTCAAATTTTGAGCTTGTGTAAATTTAACATTTCTAATCCAAATTGTCTCCCATAAATCCAATGGGATTGGTTCCTGGATATTCTGAGCCCATTTAATCATACAATCTTTAACCAATTCTGTTTCTGAATCTAATTCTATTAAAACATTATAAATTCTTTTTATATGAGCCTGATTCTGATCTTTAATCTGAATTACCAAGTTTTCATCTTCTAATGTTATTCCCTCTTTCTTATCTACAGTCCACCTGTCCACTATTTGTAAATATTGAAATCATGACTGTAGAATATTTTCTTGCCTTAATACATCTAAGGATTTTAAATGCCAATCCGAACCTGACCAAATTAATAATTCTTTATACGAGATTTTATCAAAATTCATCCCCTTAGAAGTTCCCTCAATTGCATGTCCAGGAATCCCCCAGATAGGTGTTTTATAATTTAACCTATAATAATACTTTTTCCAAACTCGAAGTAAAGCATTCCTCAAAATATGTGATTTAAAAGCCCGATCAACTTTCTTGTTAAAAATTAAATATGCATGCCAACCATACATTAAATCCCACCCTTCAAGAGAGAGAATATCCTTATTCGTTAAATTAAGTCAATCACTTATCCAAGTTAAGGTGGCTGCATCATAATATAATTTCAAATTAGGTGCTTTAAGTCCTCCTCTTTCTCGGGCATCTTGCAAAATCTTAAACTTAACCCTTGGTTTCTTCCCAGTCCAAATGAATTTATTGATACCCTTCTGCCATTCCTCCAAATTTACATCTTTTTTAAAAATAGGTATCATCTGAAACAAGAAAAGAAACTTTGGTAGAACATTCATTTTTACAGCAGTCTTCTTGTAGTTTTGTTCAATCTTGTAGGACTTCATGTGGTTTTCCTGGCAATCATACAAAAGCAATTTGCCACTGCTTTCTTCCAAAATGATTTTTTTATTTCCAAATTTAGCCTACAGCCCAAAAATTTCTGGATTGTTTTCCATCCACATGATAAACAAGTCCAAATGTGCTTAGTTTTTTGACAGCAGCCAAGGTCAACTAGCTGCTGTCACCTGGCAAATTTTATAGCACTTAGACTACAAGATGTCTATGGAGATTCTCAGTCATCCAGGTCATCTCAGTCATTGAGTCAGAACTGAAAAAGCTTCTTGGATGAGAAGCAAAACATCTTTCTCAAGAAAAAAAAACAAAGTTGAAAAGGTATCTTTGAGACTAGATTAATAGGTTAAAAGGTAAATGTCTGAATATCATTAGTAGTTTTAGTAATTAGCTGGCTTTAGCTTACTAGATACACCTTACAATATAGACCAGTGGTTCTCAACCATTTTAATGCTGCGACCCCCAACCGGTCGTAAGTCAAGGACTACTCAACCGGTCGTAAGTTGAGGACTACTCAACTGGTGCAGCACCGTTTGCAGAATGGGACTTTTGGCGGGCTCAGCAGGGCAGAGACAGCCTGGACAATTCCTATTGGCTTTTGAAAGCCAATAGAATTGGACTCTATTCAAGAGAGTCTATTCTATTGGCTTTCAAAAGCCAATAGAATAAAAGGGAGTAGCACAGCTAAGGAAAAGGGGGGAAAAAATGGACTGCGTTGTTTGGCAACCCCCGTGAAATGGTCGTTCGACCCCAAATGGGGTCCCGACCCACAGGTTGAGAACCACTGATATAGACGGTAAGTACAATTATCAATTAAGGATCATTTGAGAAGATCCTGAATAAATTACTTTGGACAAACTTAATGTGTCTTCTTCCTCTCCCCCTCTTCAAATCAATCACATATGTACATTTCTCATCTGGTTAACATAAATGACTTTATTTTCTTTCTTTCTATGTTGGAAGCTGTTTGAATGTAAGAAAACCTAAATGTCTGTGGAGAATATCAATCATCCAGATCATGGTTGTCTCAAAGATGCTTTTCAGAAGACAACTGGACTTTCATAGGTTTTTTTTCCTCTCGAAGACATTTCACTTTTCATCCAGGAAGCTTCTTCAGTTCTGGCTGAATGGTAGGGAATGGAAGGATATATTCAGGTAACTCTGAGAGTACAGATAAATCCCCAAGTGACCTCAACAATTCTCAGAGAGCTAATGACCGACCTTCAGAATGCTAAGAGTACTAATGACCAGATGACTGCTAAGGAATATAATCAAGACTGCTATGGGAAAAAAATCAAGAAGGTCCAGTTGCCTTTTGAAAAGCACCTTTTGCACAAGAAAAAAATAGTTTCCAGTGAATTCAGTGGGACTTTTCTATATATATGGTCAAACCTAGATCCACGTAGTTGGGAATATAAATAAATAAATGTATATTTATTTATTTAAATGTGTGTACATGGGGAGAGATTTACCTGTATAAATATGTGTCTAATAATTTGCAGAATCAGGATCTTATGTTCAAATCAGACTTGCAAATTAGACAAAATATATTTTTGTGAATGTTAATAGCTGTTTCAAAATTATCTGGCAATCAAGGATATGTTTTATTTACTTCAGTTGAACCTTTAACTCCTCACTAACTCCTCTGTAACTTCAATTTCTTTTAAATTGCCCCAGCTTCATATCTCCCCAGGGTTTTATTTTTCTTTGTTAAAACTCAAAAGTTTAGAGATGGAGTTGGACAGCATTTAACCAAGGGAAGGGAATGTTGTTTTAACTGGGGAATAGAACATTTCCAATTTTGAAGGTAAACATTTTGAATTAGTAGAAAGACAAAAATATGATGCTTCAAAAGTAGTAAGTCTTGACAAAATTGTATTTCCCAAGTAAGGTTTCCCAAATAAAAAAGAATACAAGTAATCCTCAATTTATGAACACAATTGGGATCAGAACATCTGTGACTAAGAGATACTTTTGTAAAGTGAATTGTGCCTGATGTTGACCTTTTTTTTGCCACAGTTGTTAAGCAAATCATTGCAGTTGTTAAGCGAATCATACGGTTGTTAAGTAAATTCAGCTTCCTCCATTGACTTTACTTGTTGAAAGCTGTCTGGGAAAGTTGCAAAAGACAATTACATGACTTTGGAATGCTGCAACTGTTGTAAATACATGTATGTATTTACAGTGTCTCAAGGTTAATCACATGATTATGGGGATGCTGTGATGGTTGTAATAGTAAGGACTGGAAATAAGTTCACTGTAATTTTGAATGGTTACTAAAACAAATGGTTGTAAGTCAAAGACTGCCTATGTATAAATTGAATAAAAATAAATAAAAATGGTTTGAAAGTTGCCCTTGTTTCAAAAATGATTGTCAAGATGAGAACTGTAGACAAAGCAATCAAACTGATCACCAGCATATGAATTACAAGCATAGCCAGTTTGGACTCTAGTCGTAGAAAGCAGGAGATGTGAATTCAAGTCCAACCTTAGCCATGAAAGCCTGCTGAGTGACCTTGAGGCAGTCATTCTCACTCTCTCAGCCCAATTCACCTCCCAGAATTGTTATTGTGGGGAAGATAGGAGGAGGAAGATGTGTTGGATATGTTTGTTGCCTTGCCTAGTTTTACAAATAACTAATAAAGGAGGGATATCAATAAATAAAAAAGCATTTTTTTCATACTTATGAGATGACTACTTAAAACATGTCACAAACATTTGGACTTGTAATGAAAATTATTGAATAAGACTGAGGTGATGAAACTATCTGCCACTATAGCCATGCATTCTAAATGGTCCTTTAGACAGGAAGAGCTTCTTTCTAGAGGGTGTAAATGGAGAAGTGAACATTTAGCTTCATACAATATGATAAGTAGGGCTACCAGATCTGGACTGTAGGAATCCAGACAGCCACTCACATGGTAGCAAAATTATGCGGGAAATGTTTGTTGCTGCTTTTATAGTGGCCACCCAGCCATTTCTGGTACCCCCAGATAAGCCATACATCATGTCAACTACTGCTAAGTGTGATTTTTTTCAATACTAAATCAAGATTAAAAAAAAATGTTCAAACCCATTCAAAAACTAATTTGGCCTAATAAATGTATGGAATCCCCACTATGATTCTTGACTTTTTCTTTCCTTTTCTAGAGGGACAGCAGAAAACAAAACAAAACAAAAAAGAAGAGACACCTGCGGCATTATAAAAACTAATAAAATTATGAAATATTTTTTTAGTTTTTAAAGTTCACTCATATCCCAGGTTATTTAATATCTACATTAAACTGTTGAGATATATCATCAGGGGGCTTGGGGGGTGGGTGGAGGTCTTGTCACAGTATTGTGAGAAACAGAGAAGTTTAAAAATAAAATGGTTACAATTGATTAACAATAGAAGGATTAGCCAAGCCCTGCACGTAGGCACTAGATTCCAGGAGGCTTGGCTAGAAGACACACTTAATAAGACAAAAGAATGGCAGAGGGAAGTTCAGAACAATGTAACCGAGGGGGGGGGGGATGATGTATTCTGCCTAGGTGGATCGGACAGATTGTGCCCCCGGAAGTCCTCTCAAATGGGACCTAAGGGGAGGGGATGGGGGCATCGTGATAGGAGTGTATGTAATTTTATGAGTTTGAATATTTTTGTGTGGTCTTTGGGGTTAGAACTTCCTGTTGAAGTCTCTCACCAGGATCCACCGCACTTTGCAAACTGCTTTTCTATTTTCTGCAGAATAAACTCTTTTCCTACCAATCCAACTTTGTTGGTGTTTTAATCAGTTTTCCAACAAATTGGCGCCCAACGTGGAGCCTTGGACATCTGTTCCTGCATCTTCGGGAGGTGAGGTCAACTGAGGACGGCATGCCCCATTGATTTCAATGGTCCAAGGTTGCAGCTGCAGGTTGAGGAAGCGAAACAGAGCCAGGCCCACAGACCAAATGGTGATTGGTAAGAACTGAGGAGAGGGGACCAGAGAATTACCAGGACAAGGACCGGGCAACTTCGTGTACGAACCTAGGTGAGTAAAACTTGGTGTAAACCAAGGAATAAAACCTAGGCGGTCGGAGGGTTGGGTAGAACAGTTCGAGTCTGAGATCTGTGAGAGGTGTGTGTAAGACGCCCGAGGGCCATAAGGGCTGGCAAGGCGGAGTGAAAGCAGACTCCTGAGTAAAAGGAGAAAGAGGCTTGGTGAAGCGAATCGTGGTCTCATTAGATTGGTAAGGACAAGAGAATTGTATTGTAAACTAACCATTTGGGAGGGTCCCAGGAGAAGAAATGTGTGAAAAAGGTTAGGAAAAATCCAAAACTAAAAATAGATCCCCACAGTCCATTAGGAAAACGGTTAGAAAACTGGGGGAAACCACCATATAACAAACTGATTACTAAGTTAAATTTAATAAAAGAAGACATGGTAAATTTGTGCTGCTTTATATGGTGGGAGGACGAGAAAATTGAGTGGCCCCGATTAGGAACTAACAGTTATTTCACTTGCCAAAACTTATATGATTACGTTAGAACTAAGGCTTGTGAATCTCTCGATAATGAACTAGATTATGCCCTGGTCTGGAATCCAGGCAAATGGGCAAATATATCAGAAAAAATCCCTTCTCCTGTCTTCTTAGTAGATGAAGAAGAGGAAGAAGATGAGAAGAGAAAGCATTTACCCTCACCGTATAATCCGGGTCTGATTAACATAGCCCAGGCTCCACCTGTTATGCCACACCCAGGGAGCCCTCAAATAAGACAAAAAGTTAATCAGTATAAAGCCTTACAGAAAGAATTGGAACAATGTAAAAAGGACATAGAAGACTTTCCGTTTAAACACATAGAGGAAAGGGATACAATGTTTCCCTTGAGACGTTCCGAACGGAATAAATGCCCAGGGCCAGCCAATAATAAGTTTGTACAGGATCCACTCTGAGCATCTGAAGTGAGATCTTTTAAGAAAGAAATGAAAAATATGATAGAGGACCCTTTGGGAGCAGCGGAACAGTTAGACAATTTATTAGGACCAAACATTTATATATGGGATGAGTTAATGGCTATACAAAACACGTTCTTGGCGGGGAAGAAAGGCAATTGATCTGGGCCGCTGCGATACGAGTATGGGAGCGGGATCACCCCCTCCAACTAATAACAATATAAAGGGGGAGGATGAAATTCCCACTATGAGACTTAATTCGGATAATAACAATCAAGCACATAGGACAAATATGGAGGATATGAGGAACATAATTATAAGGGGAATAAAAGAGGCAGTCCCAAAAGCACAAAATATGACAAAAGCTCTAAGCATTGAACAAGAGGAATCCCCCGCTGCCTTCTTACAAAGATTAAAAGACACGATGAGAAGGTATTCAGGAATGGAGCCTGACGATGCGGCAAATGTGCTGCTCATTAGGATCCAGTTCGTGACTAAGGCTTGTCCAGATATTTCAAAGAAATTGCAAAGACCGGATAATTGGACTACCAAACCTATAGATGACCTATTAAAAGAAGCTCAGAAAGTATATGTCCAGAGGGACGCGGAGAAAGTAAAGCAGAAAGGGAGTAAAGCAGCAAGAACCCCCACCTCCTCGAGCTCCGGAAGGAGGACCAGGACGTGGGAAGGCAGATTGGAACAGGAGAAGTCAGAATCAGGGATTCAGGGGAAGGATACAGGGAAGTAGGAACAGCACAGGCCAGGAGGAACACATAAGGCGATGCTTTGAGTGTGGCCAGCTGGACATTTTAAGAAGGATTGTCCCATGCAACAGAAAGAAACACAAGTGTACAAGTTAATGGAAGAGGATGAGGATCAATATTAGAGACGTCAGGGGCACTTTATATTTAAATCCCACAGACAGCCCTTGATAAATTTATTAGTGGGACCCAGCGAAGAAGAATTAGTATTTCTAATAGATACAAGAGCAGCCCGAACTCCGTTTCTGTATTAACTCTGGAAATGAAATTAAGTGGGCAAGTGATCAGAGTTTCCAGGGTAAAGGGGGAAGGATTTGAAGTCCCCAAAATCAATCCCCTGGAAATCAGAGTAAAAGATGGGGAACAGAAAATTAATATTGAGATGTTATATATTCCTGAGGCTGGAGTAAACCTATTAGGGCGAGATGCTCTGATGGCATTACAATTAAAATTAGAATTCAAGCCTGAAGCATTCATGAGAAAACTGACCCAGAAGGAGGAGGATAAGATCAACCCATCTGTTTGGGTGAGGGAGGGGAACCAAGGGGTGTTACAGATCCCCCCCTTAAAAATCCACTTGAAAGAACCCAACAAAATAATTAGGCAAAAACAATATCCCATTTCAATGGAAGGAAGAAAAGATATACAGCCAGTGATTGATGTCCTCTTAAAGGATGGTCTTTTGGAATCCTCTATGATACCTTATAATACTCCAATATTACCAGTAAAGAAACCAGACGGGAGCTTCAGAATTGTCCAGGATTTGAGGCTCCTGAATAAAATTATCCAAACCTGACACCCAGTCGTACCAAACCCCTATACATTAATGGGAAGAATTCCCCAGACCACCAATGGTTTAGTGTTGTGGACCTGAAGGACGCCTTCTCGGCATGTCCTCTAGATAATGAGTCGAGGCCCATGTTTGCCTTTGAATGGGAGAATGCTTATACAGGAAGGAAACAACAATACCAATGGACTGTACTCCCTCAGGGGTTTACAGAATCTCCCAACTTATTCGGACAGGTCTTGGAACAAGTTCTGGAAGTCTTGCAGTTGCCCAAGGGGACATGTTTAATACAATAGGTGGATGATCTTCTAATCTCTGGGAAAAGGAAAGGGGAAACTATTGATGCTACCAATGCATTACTAAACTTTCTGGGACGACAGGGACTGAGGGTTTCCAAAACCAAATTGCAATATGTGGAAAGGGAGGTAAAATACTTAGAACATTTAATTAGTGAAGGAAGTCAGCAAATCACCTCTGACAGAATGGAAGGGGTGGCCTCACAACCCCTACCCAAAAACAAAAAGGAACTGAGAAAATTCCTAGGATTGGTGGGATATTGCAGATTGTGGATCAATGGGTATGCAGATTTAACTAAATCCTTATATTCTAAATTAATAGATACTGAACCATGGGGTTTAAAGTGGGAGGGCCACGAAAGAGAAAACTTTGAAAATCTGAAGCAAGCTTTAGTAAAAGCCCCAGTTTTAAGTCTACCAAATTTGGAAAAACTTTTCCATTTGTTTGTAAATATGGAAGATTGAATAGCACAAGGTGTGTTGACCCAAAACTGGGCTAGACAAAGGAAGCCAGCCGCCTTCCTCTCAAAAATTATGGACTCTGTAATAAGGGGGTGGCCCATATGCATACAGGCAATAGCAGCCACTGCGCTTTTGGTTCAAGAAAGCAGGAAACTAACCTTTGGAGGAGTGCTTATTGTAAGTACTCCCTACCAAGTCAGGACAATATTGCAACAAAAAGCAGGAAGGTGGATTACAGTTTCTAGAATTCTAAAATATGAAACCATACTAATGCAAAGGAGTGATCTGGTACTTACCACTGATCACAATTTAACCCCTGCCCAGTTTCTGGCCAACACTAGGCAAATAGATCAAGAGGGTTTGGAACATTATTGTACAGAGGTGATTGATTTGCAAACTAAAATCAGATCGGATCTGGAAGAATACCCACTAGAAGATGGGGAGGCATTATTTATAGATGGCTCCTCCCGGGTAGAGAATGGGTTAAAGAAAAATGGGTATGCAATCATAAATGGACACACCAAAGAGCTGGTAGAATCCAGTAGCCTGCCAAAGAACTGGTCAGCCCAAACTTGCAAACTGTATGCATTAAATCAGGCCCTAAAATTGTTAGAAAACAAGGCTGGAACTGTTTATATGGATTCAAAGTACGCCTTTGGGGTGGTCCATAGTTTTGAAAAAATTTGGGTGGAAAGAGGAATGATTAACAGCAAAGGAAAAGAACTGATTCATGAAGGGTTGATCAAACAGATAATGGAATCCCTCCAGTTACCAAAAAGAATTGCCATAATCCATGTGAGTACACATCAGAGGGGCAATCCTTCTGAAAGTGTGGGAAATAGGATTGTGGATGAGGAAGCCAAGAGGGCAGCAACTAAAGAAAGCATAAATGTCTTAATACCCATTGTAGAAACACTAGAAGAGATCCCTGTGTTTTCAGAAACAGAGGAAAAAGAAATAATGCACATAGGTGGACAACAAGGAGAGAAGGGTAAATGGTTTCTCCCAGATGGGAGGCAGGTAATCAATAAACCCATAGCACAAGGATTATAGGAGAAATTACATGAAGGAAGCCACTGGGGGGTTCAGACATTGGTGAATGAACTCCTGAAACATTATGGGTGCATTGGAATTTATACCTTGGCCAAACTAATCACTGAAAAATGTCTCATATGCAAGAAAACTAACAGACAAGCTATGAGAAAACAGCAACTAGGAGGAAGGCCACCTGCCCTAGACCATTCCAATGCATTCAGGTAGATTTCACAGAGTTACCTAGAATAGGCAAAATAAAGTTTTTGTTGGTTATAATCGACCATCTAACCGGATGGGTAGAGGCTTACCCATGTAGTAATGCCACTACCAAGGTGGTATCCAAGGTATTGCTAGATCAAATTATTCCCAAGTATGGGATGGTCACTCAAATTGATAGCGATCAAGGGAGCCATTTCACGGCAAATATGTTGCAGAATATTATGGAAGCCTTGGGAATAAATTGGAAATTTCACACTCCTTGGCATGCAGCCAGCAGTGGAAAATCTGAAAGGGCTAATGCAAAGATAAAGGAATCATTAACCAAACTAATTTTAGAGACCCACATGCCCTGGACTAAGTGTCTGCCACTGGCACTGCTGAGAATTAGAACTCAGCCACGGAAAGACATAGGACTGTCACCCTATGAATTATTATTTGGAGTTGCTTTTACCCCAGGACAAATTTGTATAGATTCACTCCAGACTCGAGATAGAGTACTGAAGCAATACGTACATAAACTGTCCAGATATTTTGATTTTCTCAGGAAACAAGGATTGCTGGCACAAACTCCTCCCTTGGAGTTTCCAGTCCACAAATTCCAGATTGGAGATTGGGTGCTGATCCGGAGTTGGAAGGAGGAAAAGCTGGTTCCGAAGTGGGAAAGCCCTTTCCAGGTGCTGCTGAAATCCGAAACAGCAGTATGAATGGCAGAGAAGGGCTGGACCCACTACACCCGTGTGAAAGGACCAGTGGACGCTCCAACCAAGTGGAAACATGTGTCTCAACCTGACCCTTTGAAGTTGATAATAAGGAAAAGCAAAATATAGATTATTTATATTTTGGATTTATATATTGGATTATTTATTGGCAGAAGGAAGGGTCTGTGGAAAATTTAATTTAACCAACTGTTGTCTGCAAATAGACGATGAAAGGAAAGCCACTGAGGAAATAACAAACAGGATGAGGAAAATAGCCCATGTACTGGTCCAAACCTGGACTGGAATACTTGATGATGAGGGGTTCTTGGGAGGAATTTTTAGAAACTGGAAACAAGCTTTATTCATGTTAGCAGTTGTATTTTTTGGGTTAATGTGCTTACCCTGCTTGATCCCTATAATAAGAAGTATTGTATAAAACACGGTGGAGGGAATGGTAAATGCAACCAATAAGAGTGACGAACAAATGCTGATGCTAAACAAGGTGACTGGACATGCTGTAATACTTGACTTTGAGAATGCAGAGGAGATCCGTGAAAGTTTAAAACCATTTGAGGAAAAAAATATTTTTAAATTAGTAGGCACTAGATTCCAGGAGGCTTGGCTAGAAGATACACTTAATAAGACAAAAGGATGACAGAGGGAAGTTTGGAACAATGTAACCGAGGGGGAGGGATGATGTATTCTGGCTAGGCAGATCGGACAGATTATGCCCCCAGAGGTCCTCTCAAATGGGACCTAAGGGGAGGGGACAGGGGCATCACGATAGGAGTGTATATAATGTTATGAGTTTGAATATTTTTGTGTGGTCTCTGGGTTTAGAACTTCCTGTTGAAGTCTCTCACCAGGATCCACGCGCTTTGCATACCGCTTTTCTATTTTCTGCAGAATAAACTCTTTTCTTACCAATCCAAATTTGTTGGTGTTTTAATCACTTTTCCAACAGCAATATTTCTTGTTCATCTGTTTCCAAAGCAATAATAATGATCTGAAACCGTAATAAGTTGGATAAGGAATACAGTACTGGTCATTCATCAAGGGAATATGTCAGAATCCAATTATACTTCATCTCCAGTTATCAATTATAGAAAACCCCATTTCTGCCCTCTCTGGATTCTGTCATACAAGAAAGGGAAGGGGGTAAACAAAGGGGCTTTATGGCCCTCACTTCCTTCGGTACAACGTCAAAGGGATTGAATGTGGATAGCACCAAAAGGCCTTAGCAAAACAAAGGAGGCTATTACTTTTCATGTAGTTTTCTCTGAAGTCTCCATCCAGCTGGCAGAAAGGAAAAGGGGATGGGATTGTGATGCCTGAAACTGTCGCTGGAAGAGGGGGGTGATTGGGTGGGACTACTGGGGAACCCCTTAAAACCTTGAATGGGAGAGCTTGGACCCCAAGTCCTGTCTAGAATGCCTGCAACCATTTTCTCTTAATAAAGGATTCCTGTTGGAAGAATTATTCCAAGAGTTCTGTCTTCTTAAGATGCAAAGTGGGGTGGGTCCTTACATTAGACAGGACTTGCAAAATTAATCCACCTGGAAGGGAGATCCTTGCCGGGGAATTTTGCAAAAAATTACCATGTCAGACAATGGAGAAAGAAAAGGGGAAAACTCCCTGGAAAGAGAGCCGCTGACCCAATTGGAACCTTGCCAGATGTTGGGATCTGAGAGGTCAGATTCCTCAGCAGAAGAAGTGGTGGAGACACGGGACCACAAGCCTCGCTGGTCAATGGACGTTGGAAAGAAAAGTGAGTGGAGAAAGGAATCAAGAAAGGTGACCCTGAGACGGGGGACCAAGCAACCAGAATGGAAGCAGGAGATGGAGAAATACCTGCACGCAAGTGAAGAGGGAGAAAGCTGGGCACCGTACTCAGACTGGATCCTAGAGAAAGCTATTGACCTGATGAAGAGAACTCTCAGCTCCCTAGGCTGCCCCAGCTCCTGGAGCTGCAAAGGGAGAGACACTGAGGGGGACATGGAACCTGCAACCCCGGGGACATCTGCTGATCCAGTAGTCCCCACCCCCTACCGGACCACAGATGGCAACCTGGACGGAAGACACTACCACCAACAACGGAGGCACCGATCCATTCCAAGACGTCCGCCGTTGGAGGTGAAATTCAAAGGGGAGCCAACACGCTTGGGGTTTTTTCTAACCCAAGTCCTCAGCTACATGGAGGAATACAGGCAGGACATCCCCAGCGACAAAGCCCGCATCTGGATCATGCAATCTGCCCTGGATGGACCGGCTGCAGATTGGGTGGTGAACTTGCATGACTCCAATGTCCCAGAACTCAGTAACTTCAACCGTTTCATGTCCTCTTTGAGAAGACGATTTGAAGACCCCCTGGCTGATCGCAAAGCCCGCGAAAGGATAAAAACGATGAGGCAAGGCAAACGCCCAGTGGCTGAATATACACAAGAATTCCGGGCCATTGCCAGCAAACTGAACTGGCCAGAAGACATCCTCCTTAGCCATTTCAAAGACGGACTAAATTATGATCTATATGACGCTTGCCTGCCCCGAGGGGACCCACACCAACTTGAGGAATGGTACATCTTGGCAGAGGAAGCAGAGATCGACATATTGAAAGACACCGCCGAGGAAAACAATGGAGCCGCTCCCCGCCTGAGTTGACACACAAACCAGTGAAACCACCGGCTACAGCCAAGAAGCAAATGGGGTGTTTCAAGTGCGGAAGAGAAGGGCATCGAGCTGTAGAATGCCGCTCCAAAGCCCCCCAGCACAACCCAGACAGATCCCCAACCAACAAATCCGGAAAGTCTTCAGCTAAGCCAAAAGAAACTGCCATGAGAATGATGGAAATTGCGGAACCCCCCACTTCTGCTCACCAAGGGGAAAGAACTCCAGCCTACACCACAGGGCCGGTGGATGCCTCAGATGACAGCTCGGAGGGCGAACCCCTGGTAAGTGGACACATCACACCCATCCTCAAGACAGTGACTATATTAATTCCCACCATGCCCGAAGCCGTGAAGGTGAAAGCCTTAGTAGACTCTGGCTGCACCCGCTGCCTCATTAGCCCAACACTAGTGGGGAATCTGGGCATCCCATCGAGGAGACTGGAACAACCAATCTCATTTGGCCAGTTAGATGGATCCATAGCAGGGGGGATGCCAGCCACCCTAGCCACTCTACCAATACACCTCTCCCTGGGCAAACATGAAGAGGACATAACGTTTGTGGTGACCCCAGGCATAGAATGCCCAATGATTCTAGGGATGGAATGGTTAAAAAATGGAACCCCTGGGTAAATTGGAGGACGACAGAAATCAAATTCCCGAAGGGGGACCCTATGGACTTAAAATCCCAAGGGGGGCTACCAGAATCAAGAATAGAAAAAGCATCCATGGGAGAGGAAAAGGGACCACCAGAAATACCAGAGGAATACAGAGACCTTGCTGAAGTTTTCAGTGAGGAGAGGGCGAATGAGCTCCCCCCCCCCACCTACCCACAGACTGTACCATTGAATTCAAGCCTGGGGCAAAACTCTCAAAGCGCAGAGGAGAACGAGGAAATGGAAAGATTCATTAAAAAAAACCTAGAGAGAGGTTTCATTGAGCCAGCCAAGCCTAAAGTGGCTGCCCCGGTCCTTTTTAGAGAGAAGAAGGATGGCTCTTTACGTTTATGCGTGGATTATAGGGCCCTGAATACAATCAGTGAAAGCAACCTATACCCTCTGCCCCTCATGAAAGACATGCTGTCACACCTCTTGAAAGGGAAAATTTTTTCTAAACTAGACCTAAGGGAAGCTTACTATCGCATGAGAATTAAGGAAGGGGACGAATGGAAGACTGCATTTAACTGCCCCATGGGGTGCTATCAATTCAAAGTCTTGCCATTTGGATTACAAGGGGGCCCTGCAGTCTTTATGCAATTAATCAATGACGTTCTAAGGGAGCACCTGTTTAAGGGGGTCCTTGTTTACTTGGACGACATTCTTATCTTCACCGAAACAAAAGAGGAACATGTCAACCTTGTCAGAGCGGTTTTAAAGAAGCTGCGAGCGGCCCACCTATATGCCAAACTCTCAAAATGTGAATTCCACCAGGAAAGGATAGACTATCTAGGTTATCGCATATCCCCCCAGGGCATTGAAATGGACCCAGAGAAGGTCAGAGCAGTATTAGATTGGGCACCACCCCGCACAAGAAAGCAACTACAAAGTTTCCTGGGCTTTGCAAACTTTTACCGCCAATTCATCCCCTCATTTGCCCAGATAGCCTTGCCCTTCACTAACTTACTAAAAACGAAGGGAGCATCCTCAGTAAAACCTAGCCAGCCATTAACATGGACAATGGAGTGCCAAGCAGCGTTTGAGAGACTAAAGAGACTTTTTTCTGCCGAACCAGTACTAAGACACCCAGACATGGATAAGCCCTTCGTAATACAGGCAGATGCAAGTGATGTGGCAGTGGGGGCTGTTCTATTATAAGAAAACAATGATGGACTATTGCAACCCTGTGCATATACATCCAAGAAACTCACAGAAACAGAACAGCACTGGCCTGTATGGGAGAAGGAGGCATACGGGATACGTTGGGCATTTCTCACATGGCGACAGTACCTGGAAGGCAACAAAATCCCCTTCCAGGTGTGGATTGATCACAAAAATTTGGAAACCCTAAAAATGCACAGGAAACTCAATCCCAAATAAGCCCGCTGGTCCCAGCATTTTCACCAGTTCCAATTTAAGCTCAAACATTGACCAGGGAGAAAGAACTTCCTGGCAGATACACTATCTCACATGCCCCAATATAACAGCACACGAGCCACAGACTCTAAACCAATGATGGCAGAGTTACAACTGGCAGCACCAGTAACCACAAGAACCCAAGCTAAATTAAAACCACAACTGGACAGCCAAACTGGACTTGAATTCAGAAAAAGTTTGGAAACAGATGAAAGGTTCCAGAAAAACAAAAATGTGTGCACAATGAGAGACGGGTTGCCTTGGGTAGGAGAAAAGTTATATATACCAACAACCCAAAGAGTCACTTTCATGCACCTTTGCCATGATACAAAATCAGCAGGGCATTTTGGATTTGTAAAAATTTTACACTTAATTAAACGGCAATTTTGGTGGCCATCAATAAAAAAGGACATAGAAAGTTATGTTGCCAGCTGCCCAAAATGTGCATCTGCAAAGAGGTTGCAAGGGAAATCACCAGGACTATTACAACCAGTGGCAAATCCTTCAGCCCCCTGGAGGGAAATAGCCATGGACTTTATAGTGGAATTGCTAGAAAGCAATGGGAATACTGTTATCTGGACTGTCACTGACTTGTTTTCCAAACAGGTGCACTTTATCCCTTGCCGAAAGATTCCCACTGCAAAGGCCTTAGCAAAACGTTTCGTCCAGCACATTTACAGATTGCACGGGGCACCCCAACGCATCATCTCTGACAGGGGGGTGCAATTTACGTCTGCATTTTGGAAGGAATTTTTATCCCTCTTAGGGACCACTCAGGGACTGACATCTAGCCATCACTCTCAGACAGATGGACAAACGGAACGTTGTCATTCAGTACTTGAGCAATATTTGAGATGTTTTTTGAATTTCCAACAAAGTGATTGGACGGACTTACTCCCTTTTGCAGAAGTTGCCTACAATAATGCAGTCCACTCCAGCACAGGCTACACTCCTTTTCAAATAGCCAACGGTCAAAGTTTCAACCCCATGCCAGAATTAACCCCAAACAAAGCAATGATCCCATCACTAAAAGAATGGATGGAACAATTACAAGACACCTGGCCAATAGTTAGAAAAGCACTAGATGAAGCTAGGCAGGCATAAAAAGCACAAGCCGATAAAAAAAGGGTTGAGCCTACACCATTCATTATAGGAGAAATGGTGTACTTATCTACAAAATACCTAAAGTCCCTAGAGCCCTGTAAAAAACTTGGTCCAAAATATATAGGACCTTTTCCAATTAAAAGAATCATAAATCCAGTAACAGTAGAATTAGAATTACTCAAAAATCTCAGGCAAATAATATCAGCTCAGGTGATTGCAACTTGCTTTGTTCATCTTATACTGATGCACCAAACATGTTTTATAATGATGCACTGTTGAGGTCATTTTTGGCTATAGTGACAGACTGAATGACAAATGGCTGCTTTTGAAGAGTCTTCAGAAACTATGTCCAGGATGCAGCAGCAAAAATGTTGATTCCAGGCAGAGTTAAGTATCTTGAGGATGGCTTTTAAAGATCCCAAAGGCTTTGATCAAAGGTACCTTTAGACAATTTCCATCTCTATGAAGACTTTTTTTGTAACTGTCTTTTAGGCTTGTTTTTATTCTTTATTGTCTTGGATTCAGATATTATAATGGTGGTACTTGTTCCTAGCCATTTGTAGTATACAGTATATCCATGGAGTCAAGAGTAGGATATGCTTTCTTATTTTTAAGTGTACTTAAAAGATAGTATAAATAGGTGCATCTTTAGCTCCTACGTGACAAGTTTCTGAACAGCAAAGCAAAATCTACCAGTGGGAGTTGGAGAGCTATCTTTTGTATGTCCAGCTCTAGAAGATATACCCATTTTGCTTCCTTTGAAGGGTAGGTAGTTGACCTAAAGACCTTAGTAAGAATTAAGAATATTGAAATCAACTTGTTTATAGCACTTAGAACAATTTCCACAGATCCGTGTTTATATTCAGTATTTTATACCATCAACTCCATAGTCTCACAACAGTTGTTTATTGACTTTTTAAGTACTTTAAAAAATGTATTTATTGCAAGTGTTGTTGATTTGTCAAGTTTTATATCAAGACTTTTTCACTGCTCTCTCACAAACTGCTTTGGGGTCCTTTGAGAGGGAGGGCAGGAGGTGTAGGCCTAGAAGGATGAGGGGGAGGAATAAATTGTGCAAACAACCCTGGTGATAGGGATTTTTGCTGCAAGCAACAGACAAGCACAGTCCTTTCCTGCAACCACTGAATCGACCAGCCTTTTATTTAATATTACTTTTTTCGTCCGCTCGCAGGCTCTCTGGACGGATTACATCGAAACCAAGGGCTCGCTCTGCGCCTAACTCCCGTGTCGAGTTGCAGCGCTTTTCCCCGCGCGCATCTCCACGACCGGCACTCAAGGTGAGTCTTCTCCATCCCGAGCCGCGCCCGCCAAAAGGAACGCCAGCCACGATGCGCATGCGCCCACGCTCAGCTGGCGCGCGCCCCCTCCCTCCTCCGGCCTCTTCATCCCTTCGGTTTTTCACAAGCCGGCCGGAACGGCCCGCGCCCCAGTTATTTCGCGCATGCGCCTTGGCTGTTCCGAGCTGCGCTCGTTTAAAAAAAAAAATTGTTGTGGGAGTTTAAAGAAGAATCGAGCCGAGGGGAGGCGGAGGAGGAGGTGAGTCAAAAGAAAGTGGGGACTGGCAGGGAAAGTTAGAGCGTACCAAGTGGGGGAAGCAGGGGAGCGCTCTTCGCCTTTCCCCCTTTGTCTCAGAACTTTTTGGAGTTTGAACTTCGGTGTGGGATGGAGAAGGGACTCCGTGCGAGGCGGTGCAAAAGGACTTGCTCGGCCTTCTCTCCCCCTAAAACCTTTTTGCCGTCCTCCACCCCACCCGCCGAGCGCCCCCCTCTCACCGTTAGGCTGCGCGTCCTCCCGCCATTTTGTGCTTGGAGGGGAGAAGCCCAACGCGGGAGGGGGGTGTTCGGGGGAGATGGTGCCCCCCTACCCGGCTCAGGGCAGAGGCAAGGGAAGACGAGCCAGGTGGGGAAGGAGACGGGGAAGCCCATGGAGGTTCCCTTCTGGCCGGCTCGGTGGGTGCTCTTTTGACGCTTCCCCAGGGGCCGGTTCGCGACCCCTGGGGGGCTAAAATCGGCTGGGGAAGTTGGGGGAGCGTGGCAAGTTGTTCTCTCGGGAGGAGCTGCTTTTACCCTCCCCCCTCCGCGATTATTATGACATAAACAAATGTAGGCAGAGGAAGGAGCCCAGCTCGACTGATGGTCGGGATTAGTCTCAGGCCTTCCTGAATTGGATGGCCACTTTTGGTTGGATGAAAATGGGCTCCCACCCCCATCTTCAGCGGAACGACTTATCCCGAGAAGTTGTGGGTGCTCCAGCACTGAAGGTTTTTAAAACGAGAGAGGACAACCATTTGCCTGAAAGTGGGTTGGACTAGAAGACCTTCAGGGTCCTTTCCAACTCTGTTATTCCCCAACCACAGCATTTATTTGGAAAGGGTGTGTGTGAAAAAGGCTGTTGCACTCACACATGAGGTGTGAGAAGGTTGGGGGGGGCATCATGATGTTTGTGAGGATGGTTCTTGCTCTCTTTGGTTGATAGGTGTTGGGCTTTACACTGTATCTGGTCATGGAACAAAATTAATTTCTTATCTGAGATAAAGCATCCAGAGTTGGGCTATAAAAATGGAGTCAGGCACCAGGTGGCAACAAAGTGGGGAAATGTTATATCTCTTGGCTGCCATCCAGTGATTGCTTGGAGATTTGTAGCCCAGATCCTTGGTTGAGATCCTTGGAGATGTGTCCCTGGATTTTATTTCTGAATAGAGGGGCATAACATTTTCTTGTTCTGTTCATAGAAAAGATGGCATGGATTAGCACTTGCTTCTTCAAGCATTCCACTTGCATTTGATCTGTCTCTCTGTTGGCATACTAAAACATTCACAGAGAGGGACAGATGGGTTATGAAATGTTTTATGGATATCTCTGTCTCTAATAAAGAACTCTCATAAACCATACTTCATGGCCTAATGACCCCATCATTTATAATTTTGTGTCTATATAATTGTCTTATAACCATCTATTCCAACAGGCACCAGCTATTTGGAGTTTCATCAAAATATTTTTCTTAGAATTTTTAGTAGGATGCCAGGAATTAAATTTTTGCATTTTTTTGTACAATCCCCTTCCTTGATGATAGTTAGAGCTCACTAAATTCATTCCCATTTGCTGTAGCCAGAATTAGTTACAAACTAACAGTACCTGGAAGGTAACAGATTGTCTATCCCTGTATCATAAACAAACCACAAAAATAAATAGCAGAACTTTGTGTCCAAAATTAAAATAAGCATAAATGTTTTACTTTTTGCATCTGCAGAATGTTCTTTACATATGAATATGTATTTGAACATCAAAAAACTTTGAAGCTTATTCTGAAAAGTGATCCCATTGTGAATTTTTGTAGGGCTCCTCTTGTTCCCCCCTGGCCTGCCCCTGAAAGAAGTATTCTAGTAGTAATGATATTCAGTAAATTGTTTTGGGTTTCCTCCTGTGCTTTTGTACATATAGAGTACAATTTGATACATTTAACGAAATGAGATCTGTAAAACTTTAAATCTTAATCTTTTTACCTATAAAGTGCTACAAAGCTCACATTAATATCTGTATACACATATCCATGTGCCTATTCATGTACATGTATGCATTAATCTTATACATAAGAGATATTTGATATATATATATATATATATCTGCTAAACAATTCAATAATATATATGTGTATGTATATATATATATATATATATATATATATATATATATATATATATATATTGTCAAAATAATGATCACCAAGAGAATATCTATCAAAAATAGAATTTTAATCCACCAAGCTTTCGTCAAATACATTTGACATCGTCAGGGTTAAAAGGCAAACGCCGGGGGAAGTCTTATATACAGTTGTTTAATGCCTGTTTCCGGCTCTTGGAGCGTGTCATCGGCCCCAGCTGATCGAGTTGAGTCTCAAGCGCACGCCCCACATCAGCATCTATCCTCTTTCCATTGCTAATTTGCATTCTGTCATACGTTACTCCGTTAGCTGTTTCAGAGTTGGGGGTCAGGATCTTTTTGTCTCCCCTGCTCATAACTCCCCCACGGCTTCCCTTAGGGCGTGTGTGGGATGGTGGGGGAGTTATGAGCAGGGGAGACAAAAAGATCCTGACCCCCAACTCTGAAACAGCTAATGGAGTAACGTATGACAGAATGCAAATTAGCAATGGAAAGAGGATAGATGCTGATGTGGGGCGTGCGCTTGAGACTCAACTCGATCAGCTGGGGCCGATGACACGCTCCAAGAGCCGGAAACAGGCATTAAACAACTGTATATAAGACTTCCCCCGGCGTTTGCCTTTTAACCCTGACGATGTCAAATGTATTTGACGAAAGCTTGGTGGATTAAAATTCTATTTTTGATAGATATTCTCTTGGTGATCATTATTTTGACAATATGAATACCCCCAAGAGTCGCATTTTTGTTTTTATTTTTATATATATATATATATATATATATATATATATATATATATATATATATATATATATATGTATATGTATATGTATATATATATATATATTATTGAATTGTTTAGCAGAAATATTAGTTTAATTGAAATTGCTCTTTTGATGAAACTGTTCTAGTCCTGGTATTAACTAACATACATCTTGATGAAAAACATCTTTAAATTTAGTTTTATTACTGTGTTCTTTAATAAATAAGGGGTATTGTTAATACTGGCCACAGTAATTGTGCATGCGAACATTTTCAGCAGAAATAATTGTATATCTTTAAGGACATTTTTCTCTGCTGCAATTTTTGTATTGAAATTACTATCTACCTTTAGTGTAGAGTAATAGTGATAATATATAGGAAATAAATTAAATGGAAGTTATGGTTTGCATTTTTAATGTAAAATTTGTCTTTACTTACAGGACCTGTAAGTAAAAGTGGAAGGAATATAAAATGGTAGAAACTGTCACTGAGTAAAGTGCTAGGTAGTTTATTGTCATATTTTTCCCCTTTCACAATCTTTTTTCAGCCTTTTTTTATTAAGACTTTAAATACTGAAAATTGTTTCTAATTATATGACTAGGTAATTAATTCAATGTAAGGCTTTGCAGGTCAATGATACTCATCAATATGAGGGAGTTAGTTTACTCAGGGAAATTAGTGTTTATCTTTTGATTGTAAAATGCCTGTGACAGGTTTTCACATGAATAAACTGAGTAGTCCTTCACTACGCAAATGTTCCACACTAAAATTAGTTTCTTGGGAAATGTATTTAATGGTACCAAAACAGATACCTGAATTTGAAGCTATATGGAATTTCAGTGTAAAATATATGGTGAAGATTACTTTTCATTTACTCTGATTAGCATAAACTTTTATCATTTTATGAATGAAATTATAGTTCATTGCAATAACAATCAGCACTGTTAAATTTAATGAAATGAATATTAATGAACAGCAGAGCATTACAGTCTGTATTCTTACAAGCAGTAAATATCTCTCTCAAATGTGTTGCTTTTAGCATATTACATTACCACTACTCTAATTTTTTAATATCTTACTTATTTCTTGATTTGGAAATAGTTTAAACTCCACCGTTGGAAATTAGGCTGATAGCTTAATAGTTTTAATTAGGGCTTTCAAAAAAAAAAAAAAGGCTTTCTCTGTATACTGTAGTGAGCAATCTTAGATTTAAAAATGTAGATTACCGGTAGTAATGATACTTGGTAAGGTAGACTCATGAGCTGCTCTAGTAAAGGCTCAGATAGCACACCTGAGACCAAAGTTGATTCAGTTTGCAAGCTGTTCCCAAAGTCTGCTTTGAAACTTTGGATTCTTTTCCAAATAGAGCTATGAAAACCCTGAATTTAAAATACAGTGTATTCAGAAAGTATTCAGACCCCCTTCACTTTTGTCAATTTTGTTATGCTGCAGCCTGATTCTAAAGTTGTTGAAACTCATTTTTTCACCTCATTAATCTACACTCAGTACCCCATAATGACAAAGTGAAAACAGAATTTTAGAAATGTCTGTAAATTATTTCAACAGCTATTATATACCTATGATAATACTGGTATAATGTGTTTACAAATAAAAGAATAACAGGGTTGTCAGAACACTCACAAATAAATTGTACCTTAATCACAGTTCAATAAGTATAAAAACAAAAACTTTCTTTTTATAGCAGACTGTACTTGTACTCTGTAGCTCTACATTTATTCAGAGCATTACAAATTAGTTACATTTTATATGTCTAACTGTAACCAACTGCTATAGAACCTTCTATTGTTTCCTTTCAATTTATAGTACAGGCTGATAAACAAATGTTACTTTTATCTGTGATTGCTCTAGATCTTAGTAATCTTTTAGCAATAATAAAAGGAAGATAATAGACATATGGGGCATTTTATAAAGTACCTTGTTGATGCAAAAATTAGTATGTCAGTTAAATAATTATATGTGGTATTGTATCAGCATTACCTAGTCACAGTAATTACTTAAAGGTAGACTCAGAAGTAAGCCAATTTTTATTTACTACTGTCACTAAAGCCATATGCCTTACGCTAAATAAATAATAACTTAAGCCATATGAGGAAATTATTTTAAATGCAGTCAATTGGTCTTTTAACATTTTACATATTATTGTCAAATTTTCTAAATTTAAATGTTTGTATATAGAAGGAAGTAATGTATGATATCTTAATAATGAGTATGTCTATTAGCAATTCTTCCTAGCTGCTCCCTAATTTCACATAGTTTATGTTTCTTGCTCTGGGCTGAGTCTCACATTTGGGGTCTGTGTGTTCCTTGATGCTTTTTGAGCTTTGTTGTTTTCTTGCAGATGTTTAATTACCCAAACTGGGTAACAGCAGATGGTGTTACCTAGTTTGGGTAATGAAATGTCTGCAAGAAAACAACCAAGCTCAGAAAGCACCAAGGGCCTTTCATTTCAAATCTGAGCTACAAATATTCTTATTAGTTTCATATTCACTTCTGACATAGTGCTACATCAGCAGTTCTCAACCTGTGGGTCGTGACCCCATTTGGGGTCAAACGACCATTTCACGGGGGTCGCCAAACAAGGCTGTCCACCATTTTCCCCCTTTTCTTTAGCTGTGCTACTCCCTCTTATTCTATTGGCTTTTGAAAGCCAATAGAATAGACTCTATTCAAAAGACTCTATTCTATTGGCGTTCAAAAGCCAATAGAATCTATTGGCTTTCGAAAGCCAATAGAATAGACTCTCTTGAATAGAGTCTAATTCTATTGGCTTTCAAAAGCCAATAGGAATTGTCCAGGCTGTCTCTGCCCTGCTGAGCCCGCCAAAAGCCCCAGTCTGCAAACGGTGCTGCAAGGCAACTTTCTGGAAAGCTTCCCTCCTTGCTGAGCAACTACTAAAAATAAGTAAAAGAGGGCCAGGGGTGGGAGGTGGGAGGTGCGAGGGGAGGGTTGCTGGCGCGCGTGGGGCCCGGCGGGTGCCTCACCTGCCTGGGCTGGGCCAGCTGGGGGCCCAGCCAGTGGTCGCCCTGCGCCGTCGCTGCCGCTTGCCGTGGCCGCCCAGGAGCACCTGGGCCTTCCTGCCACCGCCCCGAATGGGCGCTGGCCAAGGTAAGGCTAGCGGAGCAGTGGTGGGCGCAAGGAGGGTTTCTGGAGTGTGTGGGGCCCGGTGGGTGCCTTACCTGCCTGGGCTGGGCCAGCTGGTGGCCCAGCCGATGGTCGCCCTGCGCCGTCGCTGCCCCTTGCCAGCTAGGCTTCGGCCGGCACAGAGGGCGGCACCACGCATGCGCGGTGCTCCCGGGCAGGGAAAGTCCTCGACTTATGACCGGTTGGGTAGTCCTCGACTTATGACCGGTTGGGGGGTCACGGCATTAAAAAGGTTGAGAACCGCTGTGCTACATAGTGACATTCTATTGCATATATTACCACTGATCCTCTGTATTTGTGAGAACTTCAAAAGGTCTTAAATTTCACCTTGAACTAAAGGAGCCATTATTAGATACTTTGACTTTAAATAGATGCATCAACAATATTGAAGAGAGTAGTAGATTCTAAGCTCTATAACTTTGGGGGAAATTGATACTTACATAGGAATAGAGCTAACCAGTTTGGGTTTGGCATCCACTGCAAAGTATTAGATGTTTTATTCCTGGTGACCTGCTGAGAACTATATGAAAAGAATACTTGTGTCAGAATCCAATTATATTTCATCTTTAATCATCAAGTATAGAAAACCCCAATTCTGCCTTCTCTGGATTCTGCCATAAGAGGGAGAGAAGGGGGAGAACAAAGGGGCTTTATGGCCCTCACTTCCTTCAGTATACTTCTAAGGAATTGAATGTGTTTATTGCAACCTCAAAGAGTTTGAATGTAAATAGCACCAAAGAACCTTACCAAAACAAAGGGGGCTATTTACCTTTCATGTAGTTTATCTGAAGTCTCCATCCAGACGGAAGAAAGGAACAAAGGGGTGGAATTGTGATGCCTGAAACTATCACTGGAAGGGGGGTGATTGGGTGGGACTTCTGGGGAACCCCTTAAAACCTTGAATGGGAGAGCTTGGACCCCAAGTCCTGTCTAGCATGCCTGCAACCACTTCATCTTAATAAAGGATTCCTGTTGGAAGAATTATTCAAGAGTTCTGTCTTCTTAAGATGCAAAGTGGGGTGGGTCCTTACATTAGACAGGACTTGCAAAATTAATCCACCTGGAAGGGAGACGCTTGCCGGGGGATTTTGCAAAAATTTACCATGTCAGACAATGGAGCAAGAGAGGGGGAAAACTCCCTGGAAAGAGAGCCGCTGACCCAGTTGGAACCTTGCCAGATGTTGGGATCTGAGAGGTCAGATTCCTCAGGAGAAGAAGTGGTGGAGACACGGGACCACAAGCCTCGCTGGTCAATGGGCGTTGGAAAGAAAAGTGAGTGGGGAAAGGAATCAAGAAAGGTGACCCTGAGACGGGGGACCAAGCAACCAGAATGGAAGCAGGAGATGGAGAAATACCTGCACGCAAGTGAAGAGCGAGGAAGCTGGCACCGTACTCAGACTGGATCCTAGAGAAAGCTATTGACCTGATGAAGGGAACTCTCAGCTCCCTAGGAGAGGAGAATCCTGAGCCCTACGGCCGCCCCAGCTCCTGGAGCCGCAAAGGGAGAGACATCGAGGGGGACGTGGAACCTGCAACCCCGGGGACATCTACTGATCCAGTAGCCCCCACCCCCTACCGGACCACAGATGGCAATCTGGACGGAAGACACTACCACCAACAACAGAGGCACCAATCCATCCCAAGACGTCCGCCGTTGGAGGTGAAATTCAAAGGGGAGCCAACACGCTTGGGGTTTTTCCTAACCCAAGTCCTCAGCTACATGGAGGAATATGGGCAGGACATTCCCAGCGACAAAGCCCGCATCCGGATCGTGCAATCTGCCCTGGATGGACCGGCTGCAGATTGGGTGGTGAACTTGCATGACTCCAATGCCCCAGAACTCAGTAACTTCAACCGTTTCATGTCCTCTTTGAGAAGATGATTTGAAGACTCCCTGGCTGATCGCATAGCCCGTGAAAGGATAAAAATGATGAGGCAAGGCAAACGCCCAGTGGCTGAATATACACAAGAATTCCGGGCCATTGCCAGCAAACTGAATTGGCCAGAAGACATCCTCCTTAGCCATTTCAAAGACGGACTAAACTATGATCTATATGACGCTTGCCTGCCCCGAGGGGACCCACACCGACTTGAGGAATGGTACGTCTTGGCAGAGGAAGCAGAGATCGACATATTGAAGAGGCACCGCCGAGGAAAACAATGGAGCCGCCCCCCGCCTGAGCTGACACACGAACCGGTGAAATCATCGGCTACAGCCAAGAAGCAAATGGGGTGTTTCAAGTGCGGAAGAGAAGGGCATCGAGCTATAGAATGCCGCTCAAAGGCCCCCCAGCACAACCCAGACAGATCCCCAATCAACAAATCCGGAAAGTCTTCAGCTAAGCCAAAAGAAACGGCCATGAGAATGATGGAAATTGCAGAACCCCCCACTTCTGCTCACCAAGGGGAAAGAACTCCAGCCTACACCACAGGGCCGGTGGATGCCTCAGATGACAGGTCGGAGGACGAACCCCTGGTAAGTGGATGCATCACACCCATCTTCAAAACAGTGACTACATTAATCCCCCCATGCCTGAAGCTGTGAAGGTGAAAGCCTTAATAGACTCTGGCTGCACCCGCTGCCTCATTAGCCCAACACTAGTGGGCAATCTGGGCATCCCATCGAGGAGACTGGAACAACCAATCTCATTTGGCCAGTTAGATGGATCCATAGCAGGGGGGGTGCCAGCTACCCTAGCCACTCTACCAATACACCTCTCCCTGGGCAAACACGAAGAGGACATAACGTTTGTGGTGACCCCAGGTATGGAATGCCCAATGATTCTAGGGATGGAATGGTTGAAAAAATGGAACCCCTGGGTAAATTGGAGGACGACAGAAATCAAATTCCCGAAGGGGGACCCTATGGACTTAAAACCCCAAGGGAGGCTACCAGAATCAAGAATAGAAAAAGCATCCATAGGAGAGGAAAAAAGATTAACAGAAATACCAGAGGAATATAGAGACCTTGCTGAAGTTCTTCAGTGAGGAGAGGGCGAATGAGCTCCCCCCCCCACCGACCCACAGACTGTACCATTGAATTCAAGCCTGGGGCAAAACTCCTGAAGCCCAGATTATACTCCATGAGCCCAAAGGAGAAGGAGGAAATGGAAAGATTTATAAAAAAAAACCTAGAGAGAGGTTTCATTGAGCCAGCCAAGCCTAAAGTGGCTGCCCCGGTCCTTTTTAGAGAGAAGAAGGATGGCTCCTTACGTTTATGCGTGGATTATAGGGCCCTGAATACAATCAGTGAAAGCAACCTATACCCTCTGCCCCTCATGAAAGACATGCTGTCACACCTATCGAAAGGGAAACTTTTTTCTAAACTAGACCTAAGGGAAGCTTACTATTGCGTGAGAATTAAGGAAGGGGACGAATGGAAGACTGCATTTAACTGCCCCATGGGGTGCTATCAACTCAAAGTCTTGCCATTTGGATTACAAGGGGGCCCTGCAGTCTTTATGCAATTAATCAATGACGTTCTAAGGGAGCACCTGTTTAAGGGGGTCCGTGTTTACTTGGACGACATTCTTATCTTTACTGAAACAAAAGAAGAACACGTCAAACTTGTCAGAGCGGTTTTAAAGAAGCTGCGAGCCGCTCACCTATATGCCAAACTCTCAAAATGCGGATTCCACCAGGAAAGGATAGACTACCTAGGCTATCGCATATCCCCACAGGGCATTGAAATGGACCCAGAGAAGGTCAAAGCAGTATTAGATTGGGCACCACCCCGCACAAGAAAGCAACTACAAAGTTTCCTGGTCTTTGCAAACTTTTACCGCCAATTCATCCCCTCATTTGCCCAGATAGCCTTGCCCCTCACTAACTTACTAAAAATGAAGGGAGCATCCTCAGTAAAACCTAGCCAGCCACTAACATGGACAATGGAGTGCCAAGCAGCGTTTGAGAGACTAAAGAGACTTTTTTCTGCCGAACCAGTACTAAGGCACCCAGACATGGACAAGCCCGTCGTAATACAGGCAGATGCAAGTGATGTGGCAGTGGGGGCTGTGCTATTACAAGAAAATGATGATGCAGTATTGCAACCCTGTGCATATACATCCAAGAAACTCACGGAAACAGAACAGTGCTGGCCCGTATGGGAGAAGGAGGCTTATGGGATACGTTGGGCATTACTCATGTGGCGACAGTTCCTGGAAGGCAACAAAATCCCCTTCCAGGTGTGGACTGATCACAAAAATTTGGAAGCCCTGAAAACTTCCAGGAAACTCAATCCCAAACAAGCCCGCTGGTCCCAGCATTTTCACCAGTTCCAATTTAAGCTCAAACATTTACCAGGAAGGAAGAACTTCCTGGGAGATACACTATCTCACATGCCCCAATATAACAGCGCACGAACCACAGACTCTAGACCAATAATGGCAGAGTCACAACTGGCAGCACCAGTAACCACAAGAACCCAAGCCAAAATAAAACCACAACTGGACAGCCAAACTGGAATTGAATTCAGAAAAAGTTTGGAAACAGATGAATGGTTCCAGAAAAACAAAAATGAGAGACGGGTTGCCTTGGGTAGGGGAAAAGTTATATATACCAACAACCCAAAGAGTCACTTTCATGCACCTTTGCCATGATACAAAGTCAGCAGGGCTTTTTGGATTTGTAAAAACTTTACATTTAATTAAACGGCAATTTTGGTGGCCATCCATGAAAAAGGACATTGAAAGTTATATAGCCAGTTGTCCAAAATGTGCCACGGCAAAGAGGTTGCAAGGGAAAGTGCCAGGACTATTGCAAACAGTGGCAAGTCCCTCAGCCCCCTGGAGAGAAATAGCCATTGATTTTATAGTGGAATTGCCAGAAAGCAATGGGAATACTGTGGTCTGGACGGTCACGGACTTGTTTTCCAAACAGGTGCATTTTATCCCTTGCCAAAAGATTCCCACTGCAAAAGCCTTAGCAAAACTTTTCATCCAACACATTTACATATTGCATGGGGCACCCCAACGCATCATCTCTGACAGGGGGGTGCAATTTACGTCTGCATTTTGGAAGGAATTTTTATCCCTCTTAGGAACCACTCAGGGACTGACATCTAGCCACCACCCACAAGGAAATGGGGGGGGGGCTGAAAAAATGAACTCTGTACTTAAGCAATATTTAAGATGTTTTCTTAGTTTCCAGCAGACTGAGTGGGCGGACTTACTCCCTTTTGCAGAAGTTGCCTACAATAATGCAGTCCACTCCAGCACAGGTTACACTCCTTTTCAAATAGCCACCGGTCAAATTTTCAACCCCATGCCAGAATTAACCCCAAATGAAGCTACGATCCCTTCGCTGAAAGAATGGATGGAAAAACTACAAAACACCTGGCCTATAGTTAGAAAAGCACTAGATTAAGCTATGCAGGCATACAAAGCACAAGCCGATAAAAAAAGGGTTGAGCCTACACCATTCATTATAGGAGAAATGGTGTACTTATCCACAAAATACCTAAAGTCCCTACAGCCCTGTAAAAAACTTGGACCAAAATATATAGGACCTTTTCCAATTAAAAGAATCATAAATTCAGTAACAGTAGAATTAGAATTACCCAAAAATCTCAGGCAAATACACCCAATTTTTCATTGCAGCTTGCTGAAAAGAGAGCATCAGTCACCTCTACGGCCAAAAATCCCCCCCCACCACCTCAAGTCATGGTGGAGGGTGAACAACACTTCGAAATAAAGGAAATGCTTGATTCTAGGAGATATCATGGAGCAACTCAGTACCTAGTTGCCTGGAAACACCTCCCTCCCTCACAAAACGAGTGGGTCCATAAACGTCATGTCAGAGCCCCGAAGCTATTGAAGAGGTTTCACACAGAGTATCCTAACAAGCCTGACTAAGTTTATATCTGTTTTGTTTTCTTTCAGGTGGATCTCTCTTATTTTTAAGAGGGGCCGGATGTCAGAATCCAATTATATTTCATCTTTAATCATCAAATATAGAAAACCCCAATTCTGCCTTCTCTGGATTCTGCCATAAGAGGGAGAGAAGTGGGAGAACAAAGGGGCTTTATGGCCCTCACTTCCTTCAGTATACTTCTAAGGAATTGAATGTGTTTATTGCAACCTCAAAGAGTTTGAATGTAAATAGCACCAAAGAACCTTACCATAACAAAGGGGGCTATTTACCTTTCATGTAGTTTATCTGAACTCTCCATCCAGACGGAAGAAAGGAACAAAGGGGTGGAATTGTGATGCCTGAAACTATCACTGGAAGGGGGGTGATTGGGTGGGACTTCTGGGGAACCCCTTAAAACCTTGAATGGGAGAGCTTGGACCCCAAGTCCTGTCTAGCACGCCTGCAACCACTTCTTCTTAATAAAGGATTCCTGTTGGAAGAATTATTCCAAGAGTTCTGTCTTCTTAAGATGCAAAGTGGGGTGGGTCCTTACAACTTGATTCTTCAGAACCTTTCAGTACTAACTGAAACCACAGGACTTGATGCCTATGGAGATTCTCAATTATCCAGATCATGGTTGTCTCTCAAAGATGCTTTTCCAAAAGACAACTGGACTTCCTTGTTTTTTTCCTTGAAAAGGTTTCGCTTCTTATTGAAAAAGCTTTTTCAGAACTAAAGAAAATTTTGGATAAAAAGCTAAATGTTTTCAAGGAAAAAAAAACCCAAGAAAGTCCAGCTGCCTTTTGGAAAAGTACTTTTGGGACATGGGACTTGATATCGTATCACACCTGTCTGGATTTAAGATATTACAGTGATGTCAGTCTTTGATAGTTGATACTAAAAAGTAGTGCTAAATGATTTACATTATAGTGTAATGACTGCAACAGTCACTACATGGGACAAACAGGCAGAAAATTGGCAAAACACATTTATGAACGTCTACTAGGTAGCAGTCAGAAGACATGATGAAAACTCTAATTTCACAACATATGAACATAGTTGACCATAGCTTCAATTGAGAAACTGACCATCCTAGACCAAGCCAAATCCAAAAAGCTAGGGACTTTCTAGAAACCTGGCACTCTGACAAATTAGCCATCAATAGACACAATATCTACAGACTATGCAAAAAAGGAACAAAAAGACCAAAACATCTCCCCAACAGCAATCAGCACCTAGATGAGCATATATTAACTCCAAGATTAACATCAGACCAACCATCAAGTAAACAATACCCCAACTGCCAAACAAGTCAACAATAAACAGCCCAGCAAAAAACCTCCAACACCACCCCACCAACATTGACAGGGCAAGCCACTAGAATATAAATTGAGAGCAAACCCCACTCCTTATAAGCACTGATGATGTTACCTAGTTTGGATAATGAAAATAGAACTTATGGATCTACTGTGTTAACCTTAAATTATGCTTTGCTGTCATTAAAGACAACAGTTCTTAAGTGTTACAAGCTAATTGGAGGAACTGTTTGATGATAACTGAACAAAGTTGTTACATAGATTGAATATCTCTAATCATGTATGGATCTTCAGACCAGAGGACTTTGTGTTTCAAAGGATGTCTTTTTAATTAAAGTGAGTGATATGATGTTCTATCTTAAGACAATAAAAGACATGGAGCCCATACAAATGAAATTACAGTCTGATTCCCCCAAGGTTTTTTCTACCTAGCAGGTGAAATTAATTGGCTATCCATACCTCCTCTCTTGATTAAATGTATTACAATTTGCAACCAAAACGTAATTAAGAATTTGTGCGAAGGTAGTCATTTTTCATCAGTGTTATTTAAGATGGCATATTTTCCAATTCAGTTATTTTCTAGAAAATAGTTGCATAATTATTTGCCACAATAATCCAATAATAGTCCTCATAACATTATGACAGGAAACAGCTATTATACCATTAGCAAAGCTGAATAGAGAGAAAACTAGCTCCACACATTTTTATATTACTTTTTTATATTCATGCAATAATGAAATAAAGGCAGGTGAGTTCAGTATTCTTTAGAACAGTATCTTATAGATTAACCATGCTTGATCAAATTCAGTTCATGCTTGATCAAATTCAATTGGTTCCCCTTATGGGGAAATTAGAAAGCCTCCCAAGGTTGGTTTAGCATGGCAACCATGACTTACACTTATAGATTATGATAAATAAGCCCTTATGTCCACACCTTCTGTAGGAGAGACCACACCGGAGAAATTGAACCAAGCATGCTTGTCTATTATTGAAAAGTCAGTAATTAAAAAAAACGATGCCTGAATTGTACCAGAAGAAAGTAATGGGAAACATCTGCAGCATTGGCAAGCATACTGCATGACAACAGCATTTAATTGCCATGACAACCCACATGCTTTATCATTATACACGTGTTGTCATTTATCATTCCAACTTACCCCTGTGTTCCATGCTGGATGGAGTCCTGCTCAAATAGAGTACATATTCACCTTTTATCAAACTTGATTGATAGGTTTGATTGGTCCTCAACTTGATTGAGACCATAATTACAATCATAAGTTTTGGGGGTCATAAGTCGAGGCATCATGTGAACACATTATGACTAGTTTTTACTATGGTTGTTAAGTGGTTACTGCACATTAAGATAATTCATATTCCCCAGTGGCCATTTTTGACCAGAAACTGGAAGGTAACACCAGAAATTGGCAAAAATGTTGCAAATTGCAGTCCTGTGACTGTAGAACACTGCAAGTGGCCATAAAAGTGAACCAGCTGCTAAACACCCAAAATGTGATCACATGATTGTGGGGCCATCCTAACTATGAAAATAGTAAGTAGCTTTGGGAAGGTGCATTGTAACTTTGAATAGTCATGAAGTGACTGGTCATAAGTCAAGGACTACCTGTAGGTCACTTCTGAGTGAGCCTCTGAATTTTAAAGTAATATTTCCAGAGCCAAACTGATAAGAAATTTTGAGTGGTTAACATGTTGCCAGGAATGAGAAGTGACATCTCCCCAAAAAGGCGGGAACAGGGATTATTCATAGTAGAGCAGGGGTGTCAAACTCAATTTCATTGAGGGCCGCATCAGCATTGCGGTTGCCCTCGAGGGGCCGGGTGGGTGTGGCCAGGGTCGGTGCGGCCTACTGGGTGTGTGTAGCCAGCTCTACATCATTCGCGTCAAGGATGACTGGGAGTCTGGGCAGGAGTGGGACAGATCTGAGGGTCTCTGGCAGAAGGGGGTGGGACCAAGGCAAGCACCAAGGCATGGTCCACTGGAGGAGCCTCACTGTTCCACTCAGGCCATGCGGGGGGGGGCTGGATAGTGGCATGGGTTGCCCAGAGTCTTGGGCAGCAGAGGTCAAATGCCCAGCCTGGCCTTCGAGCACCCGCGGCACCAAGCCCAGCCCCACTTTCCCAAGGGGGCCCCCAGCTGCACTTACCTCCTCCTCAAGGCTGCTGCTGCTGTGCTTGCTCTCCTTACCCAGGTTGCTTATGATGGGTACGAGGGCAAAGTCAGAGGGAGGCCCATTCCGTCTCCATGGGAGAAGACCCGGCTTTGTATCCAAAGCTTCCTTAGCAATAGGATGGGAGACCCCCAGGATAGGCCAGGAGGAGGGGGCAAGGGGATGATGAAAGGGCAGCAGGGTAGGACTAAGGCAGGACTTCCCTCAGATCCTCCCTCTCCTTTCCTTCTTTCCTTCCTTCCTAAGTACAGAGTGGTGGGAAAATATTTGAGATGAGGGAGGGAGAAAAACAGGCAAGAAATGCAGCTGGGGAGGTGTCACCCTTCATGAGGAATGAAGAAATGCACCATCGCCTGGAAGTGGCCAGCACCTGGCCCTCACCTACTTCACATATCTGGCTTGGTGGGCTCTCGGGGAGGGGATGCCATGAGCAGTGTGAGAGTCAACGTTACCTGCGAAATGCCGCCAAGTCCCCAGCGTGCCCGGCAGGCAGCAGGGCGCTCTCCTCACAGTGCCGAGAGATTGAGCCGGGTGGTGCGAAGCTCATCAGCTTTGCACCTTGCTGCCTGCTGAAACTGGGCAGGCTGGGGGCTAGGCAGCATTGCACTTCTCATCAGATTCATGCCACTGGCTCAGCTCTTGGTGCTGTGAGGAGAGCGCCTTGCTGCCTGCCGAAACCGGGCAGGGTGGGAGCTGGGCAGCCTTGTGTTTCTTTTTGGATTTGCGCTGCCCGGCTCAGTAGGTAGCAAGGCGCTGTGAGGAGAGCGCCTTGCTACCTACCGAAACCAGGCAGGCTGAGGGCTGGGTGGTGTCACGCTTCTTTTTGGATTCGCACCGCCCAGCTCAGCCTCTCAGCGCTGTGAGGAGAGCACCCCATTGCCTGCTGAAACCCCTCCCCCAGAGCCCATCAAGCCGGATATGTGAAATAGGTGAGGGCCATTTGCTGGCCACTTCCAAGCGATGGTGCATTTCTTCATTCCTCACAAAGGGTGACACTTCCCCAGCATGCACCCAGGGGGTGGGGCTGACGCAGCAGGGGCTGGTCCTCCCTGTTTCCAGACGGCCTTGTGGAGCTAAGACTGAATACATTTCAGCATAGATGGCCACCACAAAATTGTACATTGGCTTCCGGCTGGCCTGGGCCACGGCCAAGGCAGCAGTGGCCATTCCCTCACTGTTTCCAGAATGGCTTTGTGGGCCACATGAAACCACTTCGCGGGCCGCATCCGGCCCCCGGGCCTTCTGTGTTTGACATGTCTGTAGTAGAGAGTATGGTGTGTGAGTCAGTGCTTTGAGTACAGATGAACTTTCACAATATATCTTTAGAATTTCTGAAATGAATCTAAGGACCGTTCTTAGCCAACTATCCATCTAGCAAGATTTTATTTATCCTGCCTGATAGCAGTTCTCCAATAGTGTCTAGTCGTAGTAGAGATACAAGTTGCATAATGTTCTTTTGTCTAAATAGAGAAAATGTATTGCCCTCCTTCATAATTTGCAGACAAAAGGGAACAGAATTTATGGATGTCCACTGTTGGCTCACTATACAACAAATATGAAGTTTCTGGAGACAAGTTTTCTCCTAAGAAATGCATTTTGGTTTTTACCCTGAGATAAGTTGTTTCATACCTTTCCAGTTCTTAAATAATAGCTGAGAAGAAAAAAATGTGTCCTAAAAGCAATTTGTCAGACCGAAAATGTCTCTGACCAATGCTCATAAGTCCTTACATTGCTCCGTCTATGTAGTAAATGGGTTATAGCCTCTTTTCCTTTGGACTGGCTGGCATACACAATCTTCCCCCACTGTGCTTTCTTCTGCATTGATATTGTGGGAAGTCAGTCTCTCTCTCTCTCTCTCCCCCCCCCGAGAAATAAATATTTTTGGAAATATTTAAAAGACAGAATATATTTCCCTAAAAGTTTTAAAGGCAAAAACAAACACCCCCCAAGTTTCTCTGTCCCAAACAAAAACCAAGTATGCAGATGTGATAATCTTGTTAGAACTGGAATCAGGAAACTGGAATTAGGAAGAAAGATCCCTAGAATCAACAACCTCTCACACCAAAAGTCTAAGAGTCATCAGCCCAGCCTCAGGGAAGCAGGATATGACTCTTGGGACATAATAGGATTAACCCATCACCATCAGAATACCAGAAAGGCACACTCAGACTCAGGTCAAAGTTCATGCCACAAGAACAACTCCAAACAAAAGGCTCCAGAGGGTATAAAAACCCACTCCCTACATGTGCTCTCTCGCTTTTCTTCCAGAACCATCTTTCTGTCTGGCTCTTCTCTTCAATAAACTGCAACCTTCTTTCTCCAGCACCGGAGATGAAGAATCCACCAATGGGTTAACTCTGCCTTCCTGCCCATTAGACCAAGTCAGCCAAATTTGCCATGCCCGTCCTTGGGTAACCACTCCCCATTCTTGACTTGGTCTTCGCCTAGACGGATGTGACAAATTTGGCTCCCAGTTTAAGGCAGGTAGTAGATATTAATTAATTGGTGGATTCTCTCTCTCCTAATTCACAGCCTTTCCAGCAGCGCTGGGATCAGCGCTGGATGAAATAGACGACAGGGAAAGGGTTTTTCTCCCTCCTTTTCCATCCACAGAGCTGAAGCTTTTCTGAGACTTCAGCTTTAAAGAGGTGGAAGAAAGAACCAGATCAGCTGCCTGTGCTGGGAACAGCACAGCAGCCGACCCATCGGAGGGAGTTCCTAGGAAGCAGAACCCCCCCTTTTTAGTCCTGCTTTGGTCGCAAGAAAGGGAAACCTCTGGGAAAGCTCTGATCAGCTGTTAAGCGCTAGAATCAGTGCGGCAGCCGGTAGGGCTTGTAACAGCCAGATCAAAGGGAAAGCCGGGGAAAGATCGGATCAGCTGCTAAGCGTTGCTAAGCCATTCTCCTGGGATTTCCCTCTTCTCTCCTGGCGTTTTTTGTTCCCTTGGGGTGGGGCTTCCTAGCGAAGCACAGAGGCTTCGTCTGCTGAATTGCTCTGAGCGATCGCTGGATTAAGCGGAGCGATCGCTTCACCTTTGTTTCTGGATGCTCCGGTTGCCATTTTGGAAACTGGAACACGCCGCGGCTGCAGGAGGCAGCCTCTTCTTCCTCCACCTCAAGTTTCTCGCCACAGAAACAGCAACCTGGCAAGCACCACCCTTCTTCCTTACCAGGAACTGCTCTGGTCACCATTTAAATCCCAAAACACACGCGGCAACCATTTTGTTTTTTGTTTTTCAACCATTGAACCTAATCCGCTCTTATCCCTCTTCTTCCGTTCTTCCATAAGGAGGGGAGAGCTGCACAGCAAGGTCCTCGTGACTGGTGCTCTCCTTAACACCCAAACCATTCCTTCCCCTCCCCCCTTATTCCCTCTCTTCATCTAGAATCCTGCAAGCATCTCCAACTAAAAACCAATAAATAATAAATTAATAGTAATAATAAATTAATTAATTTAAAACAAAATTTAAAAAAAAATATTATTCAGACATACACATCATAATTCATCCTTAGAAACGTCTGCGCAGTAATCTGGTGCAAGTTGTTGACCTGACCACGCTAAGCATACCTGCAGTCTACAGCGAGCAGGATTGCTGCAACAGTAGACAAGACCGGACAACCTCCTACCACCGGTCAAGTGGTCAGAAGAGCGGGATGACCATTCCATGCTATACCTGTACCCATCTCCCCAACTGATCCCCTGCCGGAACTCCCTCTCGGTTTCACTGAGAAAGCTCACATCAGGATGGAGGAGCCCATGGTGTCTCAACCCAAGAACACCGCCTCCCTTCCCACCAACCGCAAAAGACAAAAATCCTCCAAGCAGGAGGTGGCAGGCAGGATCAAAGCCAAAGCTAAGTCCATTTCTGGAAGGAAACCTTCCAAGTTGGCGGAGAAACAGGCTAGCAGAAGGCACCAGGCTTGGCCTTCAAAGTCTTAGTACACAGCTGTTCAGATAAAGTGATATTTATAGAAACAATGGATGTTTTACAGGAGGAAATATATGATATGCTGCAATCCATTCAAAGGACAATGATTTTAAACCAGAAAGAAATACAAAATTACTTTGAAAGTCTAAATCAACTTATCTCCAATTTAAGTTCACTTCAAAAAAAAAATCCCCAGGAGAACACAGCAGAGATGATTGATTATAAATTAGAGGGAAAAGACTTAAGGATGGACTTTCACAAAATAGAAGAGTATGATTTAATTCAAATGGAAGGAAAGACAACTCATACTTCAACATCACAAAACAAACTGGAAGACAAGAGAAGGGATTTAAATGGAAAGAAGAGGGCAAATGCTCAAGACAGAGATATTGATTTACTTTCTACATCTACAGTAACACCTACGATCGTATGGGAAAACCTTTGGATCCAGCAAAGTACATTGATCAAGAAAGATCCTGGGCAAAGAAAAGAGATTAAAATGGAAACCAAGAAAAAAGATGGGACATACCAGAGAGAATATTTAAAAGAGAAACATGTGTTTGAATATGGTTAAAGAAATAGAAAAAATTTGAAACACACCATTCTAAGAGGGATGAAATGTTTTAGATACTTAAACGTGACTGAATTCAAGAAAAGTATGTGTGTGTGTGTATATATATATATATCAAAAATAAAAGTAAAAATATGACTCTTGGGAATATCCATACTATTAAAAAGTGATCACCAAGAGAATGCTTTAAGAGAATAAAATTTAATTAATCAACCAAGCTTTCGTCAAAATACATTTGGCATTGTCAGGGTTAAAAAGCAAGTATAGGGAGTAGACATATACCATTATCAAGTGTCCCGTCCTCTCATCATAGGCCCCAGCTGTTTAGAATGTAACCCAAGCGTGTCTCCTTTAATACACATTCTTTTGTTCCTAGCTCGCATTCCCTCACATACCACTCGATCGGTAGCTTCAGGATTAAGTGGATTCAGGACTAAGGTCTTCCCCCCTCCCCCATGTGCAGCTCCTCTATCACCCTGCATGCAATCGCATCTAAGGGGTGTGTGGGGGGGTTGGATTTACTCCAGTATCCCCCTGAGTCACAAATTCACCTCAGTCCTGCTCATTCGTCCCTTGGGGATGCATTACAGATTCTTCTCCCCCCCCGATATTGTTCTCCTTTCTATCTTCCTTCCCGTGCACCATACTGAGGGGTCTGCTGTCTGTTCCAGTCACCCTCCTCCCGCACGTGCTCAAAGCGTTCTTTGCTGTCATCTCATTGGGAGTGCTCCGTTGTTCAGTCCGTTGTCATTGGGCGTCACCTTCCTTCACCCCCAACTCTTGATCGTCACCTTTCTCAGGGCTCTTCTGCCTTGATCGTAGCTGTTGTTTAGTTACCAGACCTCATGTCAAATGCACTGGAAGGGGGTGTCTTCTTTCATTTAGCTGTGACCGAGTCACCATTGCATGCCTAACGATCCCATTGGGGGAGGGGGTAGCTCATCTTCATCACCTTCCTCCAACTCCACCGTATCCCATCTATTCTCCAATCTCTCTGGTCCCAGGCTGTTATTCCGCATGCCAACTTTCCATTCGGAGGAGGGCTTGATTTCAACGGGTTGCGGCTGGTCCTGCAGGGGTTGTATGTTAGGGCCGATCTATTGTTGGTCCAACGGCAGTTGCCTTTCTAGTAAGTGGGGAGTACCATCCAAGAGTCCCCTAACGTGGTGGGACAGGGAGGGATTCCGAGTCGCGTCCTTATTCCGTTCATACCGTTTGTAATGAAGCTCCCTTTGGGCGTTAGTATGGTTACCCATGCTCCACGTTCTTAAGGCTTGATGTGCTGTACATAGATCCACGTGCCAGTTGATGGAATCAACTCCTGAATACCATGCTTCCTTCAACAGGCGGCCTCCGTTTATAGCATCACTGGCCAAAACTTGGGTGTTCTCAAAATCAAAACGGTGGTCATACTCGGCCATGTGAGCCCAAATCTGCGAGTATTGTTCGCCTCGCTTCCAATAGACTTTGGTGTTCAAATCTTCATCCATCTAGCGGTGAAAGTCCTAAAAGACCAGCTAGAAAAACAGGGAGGAGCTGGCCACCGAGATTCCCTGCAAACCAAGGATTTAGTACAATTCATAGAGTTGTGCCTAACTATGTATTTTACTTTTCAGGGTGTCATATATGAGCAAGTAAAGGGCACATCCATGGGCTCCCCAATATCTAGCGTGGTAGCAGAAGCGGTTCTCCAACAATTAGAACGGGAGGCCATGACCATCTACTGGGCCAAATTTTGGGCACGGTATGTTGATGACACTTTTGTGGTCATCAAACGATGTCATCAGGCCGGCTTTATGAGGGTGTTGAATTCTATATATCCGGACATTAAGTTCATGGTGGAGGAGATCCAGGGCTCGATAGCCTTTCTGGATGTTTTAGTTCAGTGCTCAATGGATGGAGCTTTGAACACCAAGGTCTATCAGAAGCCCACCCATACAGATCGAATCCTCCACTATTATAGCAACCATCCGCCCCCCCCATAAAGCCAGCTGTATCAGGACCCTGTTCAAACGGGTGCACTCACTGCAGCACGGCTGAGTCAAAGGCAGAGGAGAAGAAACATTTGTTCCGTTTTTGCCGGATGAATGGATACCCCTCAAGATTCATCAAACAGCATAGTATGGTACCAGCACCCCGAAACAGACAGCGGGATGAAGAACCCTCAACACGGGCCACACGGGGGCCCTTACCATATATTAGCAATGTGTCTGAGGCCACGCCAGGTTGCTGGCGCCACATAATATAAAAGTGGCCCATAAGCCTAATCAGACTCTGCGGGCAAAAGTGATGCGCCCTAAGCATCAAGTCCCTACCACTGAGAGATCAACGGTACAAGATCAATTGTATGGATTGCCAGAGTAATTATGTAGGTGAGACATCGAAGAGGTTAAAAACTCACCTACACGAACATAAATTGGCAATCAGACGAGGCGAACAATACTCGCAGATTTGGGCTCACATGGCCGAGTACGACCACCGTTTTGATTTTGAGAACACCCAAGTCTTGGCCAGTGATGCTACAAACGGAGGCCGTTGAAGGAAGCCTGTTGAAGGAAGCGTGGTATTCAGGAGTTGATTCCATCAACCGGCACATGGATCTATGTACAGCACATCAAGCCTTAAGAACGTGGAGCGCGGGTAACCATACTAACGCCCAAAGGGAGCTTCATTACGAATGGTATGAACGGAATAAGGACGCGACTCGGAATCCCTCCCTGTCCCACCATGTTAGCAGACTCTTGGATGGTACTCCCCACTTACTAGAAAGGCAACTGCCATTGGACCAACAACAGATCGGCCCCAACATACAATCCCTGCAGGACCAGCCGCAACCCGTTGAAATCAAGCCCTCCTTCGAATGGAAAGTTGGCATGCGGAATAACAGCCTGGGACCAGAGAGATCGGAAAGTAGATGGGATACGGTGGAGTTGGAGGAAGGTGATGAAGATGAGCTACTCCCTCCCCCCAATGGGATCGTTAGGCATGCAATGGTGACTCGGTCATGGCTAAATGAAAGAAGACACCCCCCTCCAGTGCATTTGACACGAGGTCTGGTAACTAAACAACAGCTACGATCAAGGCAGAAGAGCCCTGAGAAAGGTGACGATCAGGAGTTGGGGGTGAAGGAAGGTGACGCCCAATGACAACGGACTGAACAACGGAGCGCTCCCAATGAGATGACAGCAAAGAACGCTTTGAGCACGTGCGGGAGGAGGGTAATTGGAACTGTCAATTATGGAACAACTTCCCGATGAACGGAGCGAGTGGAGGTGTTTTGACAACTGAATTGCAGCAGGAAAGAGAGAGCAAGGCCCCCCCAATCAGTTCAATAGGAGAAATACGAACGGAGATAACAACTGTGGGGGGGGAATAGGAAATACAGCATACGATAGAGCGCTCGGACTACAATCGCACATGCCGGGGGGAATGATTTACCCCCCGGGGAGTGAAACAGACACATTCGTTACGCTAGTTGGGCTGGTTTGTGAGAGGGAGGGGAATAGCTCTGTGGTAATTGATCCCTTGGGAGGACAGAAGACTACGAACGGAGCATGCCTGAGAGATTCTCCGATGAAGGATGAGGACAGAAGCCCCAAATGGAGTAAGCAACGGATTGACCGGTTACGAGCTAGGCAATGCCTTACTGACATGCACACACTCCAGAATGACTCCTCCCAAGAATATAGGGAGGAGAGTGATGATAGATCTAAGGGAGTGATGGAAAGGAATAGGAGGGAGAGCGGTGCAGGACGGGATGGCACACGGGGGCTACGATCTGAGAGAACAGGAGGATTGGAACGTGGCTCGGAGGGGATGGTTGGAGGAACTAGAAGGAAGCAGAAAACAGCAACTACTGCCCGTGACAGACAGAATCTCAAATGGGAAACTAGTGAAACATGCACTAACTGCAAGGAAAGGGGAAATACCCCATCTAATTTTAGAACTAGCGAGAAAGACACACATAACAGCATACGTAGAAAGGGTGAGAAACAACTACACCCCAATGCAGGACACACACTTGGATTACAACGCACACAGCTGGGACCTATGACACGATCCAAGAGCCGAGCGCAAATGATTGGAGGCTGCATATAAGCCCTCCCAACGACTGCCGTTTATACCCTGATGATGTCAAGAACTCTTGACGAAAGCTAGGTTTAGTAAATAAAAATTTTAACATTTTTAACTTTTGTATAATTTTATTCTCTTGGTGTTCAACTATTTATTGATTTTAATATATATACATACATACCTGCATACATACATATACATATATATAAAATAACCTCTCTCACACACACACATAATATATACGTGTGTGTGTGTGTGTGTGTGTGTGTGTGTGTTTTCTGAGGTTTTCGCGGGTGTTTGTAGGTCTTTGGTTATTCGGGTTTTCTCCTACATCAAATTGGAAGTGTCTTGGTGACGTTTCGACGAAGTCTCATTCATCATCTTCATGCTGGTGTTTTCGGCTTCGTGCTTCTAGGAGCAATGTGTGATCGTAGCTGTTTCTTCCTTTTAACTGCCAGTGGGGGTATGAACTGATTGGATGAGAGCTTGGCTGTGTTCTGATTGGATGGAGATGTGTTCTAATTGGTTAGGAGCTTGATTGTGCTCTGATTGGTTGGGGGAGTGTTCTGTTTGGGTGGGGGCTTTGTTGTGCTCAGGTTAGTCTGAGTTGCAGGGGGATGTGAGATGGTGAGCTGCATTGCTATTGTTTGGCTTCGCGTTCGTGATCGTGCCTCATCTTCATGGTGGGTGTCAGTTTGCTTCATGTATGGATTGGAGGGGTTCAAAGTGGCTAATGATGCAGCTGTAGTCTGGCTTCTGGTTTGTGGTCATGCCTCATCATCGGTGTGGCACAACCACACCGATGATGAGGCACAAGCACGAATATGAAGCCAAACAATAGCAATGCAGTTGATCCTTCTCTTTTCAGGTCTCTACTTATGAAGGCCTGTACCACGGCCAACCTCACAGGAAGACAAATCTTCCACCTCCACTAGCCAATCCTTTGTTTGCAGAACAGGTTGTGAAGGAGAAGAAACAGATTCCTTGTCCGCATGTGTTTCGTACTACGGTGGAGAAACAGTGGTCATCTCTGGCCACTTTACCTTCTCCCAATAGTACAGAGAAGAAACCATGTTCAATGTTTCTTCTTCATTTGCTTCCCTCTTAGATGTGCCTTCTGTGGACACTCCTCTAACTTCTTTGTTTTCCACATTTGCTATTCCAGGGGATATGGCTGAGGCCCTGAAGGCGGAAAACAAGAAGTTCGAGTTCTCTCTTCGCCGAGCTCACCAATCCTCGGCTTGGGCAATCAGGGCTGCGACTTCATCTTCCTTTTTCGCAAGGGCATCAGTCATGTGGCTCTGCGAACTCCAGGCACTTGTTCCGCCTGATCAGGTTTGGACACATGAGACACTAGGGAAGCTAGTGGCAGTGTCAAAGTACATGGCAGACGCTTCTCTTTATTCAGCCAAGTATTCCGCTAGACGCTAGATCCATTGCAGCCACAATTGCTTCTCGCAGACTACTGTGGCTGAAACAGTGGCGGACTGACTTAAGGTCCAAGTGGCGTCTGTCGACGGCCAAACACAGTGGTACTCACTTATTCGGTTCAGTTCTCGAACCATACATAATTGAGGGCAAGGACAAACGCAAGATCCTGGTACACCCATCCAAAAGGTCGGATAGGCTGCCCTAGTAGGAGTTCCGTAGGCAGGCCTTCCATCCCAGTGGTTTCTGGGAGTGGAGGCAGCCCTTTCGGACCGGGCAGTCCTGGGATTGGCCCAGAGGCTCGTGATCCTTTCCCCCCAGGCAGGATCGTCAACAGGACTGCCAGAGCTTTGCAGCCAAGGGCCATTTCCAGTCCAAGCATCCCTTCTGGGGCTCCGGGGGCCGTCCCTATAGGCAGTTGAAGTGACGCCAAAGAGGACTCTCCCATAGGGGGTCGCTTGGCACTGTTCAGCGACATTTGGGAGGTCACCACCACTGACTCTTGGGTCAGAGAGACCATAAAACACGGTCTAGCTCTAGAGTTTTATTCACCTCCTCCAGATCATTTCATACAATGCCCAGTGTCTCGAAACACAACCAAGGCAGAATTAGTAGCCACGGCCATCTCCCATTTGGCAGAAATCAGGGCAATAGAGCCTGTACCACAGGAACAGGAAGGGGAAGGGTTTTATTTCATTCTGTTCATGGTCCCCAATGCCTCAGGGGGATGGAGGGCGATACTGGACTTAAAGGGCCTGAATTACTTCTTGACCTACAGAAGGTTCAAGATGCAGTCCCTAAAGTCCATTCTGGCCAGCATCAGGAAAGGGGACTTTCCTCCATAGATCTGACAGAGACTTACTTATACATTCCGATATTTCCAGACCACCGCAGGTTCCTTCGGTTTTGTTACGCACACCGGCATTACCAATACAGAGCCCTTCCCTTTGGTCTCTCTTCAGCCCCAAGGGTTTTCACAAAAGTTTTGGCAGTATTGGTGGCCCACCTCAGGAAGATGCCGCTGCGCGTGCAATGCTATCTGGACGATATTCTAGTACAGTCCAGTTCCTTTCAGTTGGCTCAGTCAGACCTGGAAATCACGATACATATTCTTCAGGTTCACGGGTTCTCCGTGAACTTCAAAAAGAGCCACATGATCCCCACAAGGCGCCTCCTTCATCTTGTTGTTGTTGTTAATTGCGAAGTCGTGTCCGACCTGTCGTGACCCCATGGACAACGTTCCTCCAGGTCTTCCTGTCCTCTACCATCTTCTGGAGTCCATTTAAATTCACACCTACTGCTTCAGTGACTCCATCCAGCCATCTCATTCTCTGTCGTCCCCTTCTTCTATTGCCCTCAATCTTTCCCAACATTAGGCTCTTCTCCAGTGAATCCTTCCTTCATCTAGGGGTGATCATAGATTCCGATCTTTGCAAGGTTTTTCTTTCACAGAGCGTCGGGTCAGCATCCAACAGCTCATGCTCCAGGTTCGGAGAGAGAAAACAGTGCCTCTGGTCCAGCTGTCTCAACTCCTGGGAAAGATGGTTTCTTGCATGGGGATCGTTCCGTGGGCCAGGCTTCACTCCAGAAGCCTTCAGTGGTTCCTCCTTCCCTTCCAGAATCGGAACCTCAGTTCATCCACCAGAAAGGTCAGGGTTCCTCATCACATTCTGTTATCTCTTCTATGGCGAGCTTCATCCTCAATGTCCAAGGGGACGATTTTCAAGGAGCTCTCAGGCTCACCTTGATTACAGACACCAGTCTGTTCGGTTGCGGTGCCCATCTTCAGACTCATCTGGCTCAGGGACAGTGGTCCCGGTCGGATCTAGCTCACAACATAAATTGGCTCGAACTCAGAGCCATACACTTAGCACTCCGTCGGTTTTCCTCCCTATGACGGGACAGCACGTCCTGATCCTGACGGACAACGTGGCAGCCAAGGCTCACATCAACAAACAGGGAGGGACCCGGTCCTGGTCACTCATGCAGGAGGCCTTGGAGCTGAGTCTGTGGGCAGAGTCCACTCTGGGTTCTATTAGAGCGGAACACATCTTGGGGGAAGCAAATCGGCAAGCAGATTCCCTGAGCAGGGTCACAGTAGACCACTCAGAGTGGCGCCTGGACCCGGCACTGTTCAGGGAAATCTCGGTCAGGTTTGGCTATCCACATCTGGACCTATTTGCCTCCCTGATGAATGCCCAACTCCCCAGGTTCTTCTCCAGGTTTCCGACAAGGGGAGCAGAGGGAACAGACGCCCTCCGGTGCAAGTGGCCGGGGGGGCTGCTCTATGCCTTTCCTCCCCTCCCATTGTTGCAGGCAACCATCCGCAAACTGATTCAGGAAAGGGCAGAGATAATCTTAATTGCTCCACACTGGCCAAGGCGTCCGTGGTTTGCCGACCTTGTGGATCTATCGCTCTTGCCACCAGACCGAGTGGCTCTCAGCCAAGGGAATCTTCAGCATCCAGATCCACAGTGGCTCCAGTTGGCTACCTGGCACTTGAGCGGGAAAGTTTAGCTAGGCAATCCTATTCGTCTGGGGTGATCTCGATGATCCAAGCCTCAAGGCACCCCTTGAGCAATAGGATTTATGATGCCACGTGGAAGAACTGCACGTGATGCACTAAGCAGCAGCTCAAGCCATTATCAGTCACCATTCCTAACATATTGGAATATCTTTTGGAAGGTATGAATAAGGGTTTATCACCTAGTACCATCCGCAGACAGGTTGCGGCCTTGCAAACGGTCCTTACCTGTGACAACCAGGTTCCTTTATCACATCATCTGGCAGTTAGTGCTTTTCTGAAAGGGGCGGCTAATGCCAAACCACCTGTGGTCCATCGTTATCCCTCTTGGGACTTGCCTAGGGTGTTACAGGCCCTGACTTCTCCGCCGTTTGAGCCCCTCAGGTCTTATTCACTTCATTGTCTTTCCTTAAAGGTAGCATTCTTGGTGGCCATCACATCGGCTAGGCAGATTTCGGAATTGGCCACACTCTCAGTTCAGAGTGATTTGTGTACCTTTTTTGAGGATAGGGTGGTCCTTCGTTTGGACCCTTCCTTTATTCCAAAGGTTAATACTTGGTTTCATAGGTCACAGGACCTGGTTCTTCCAGATTTTTGTCTTAATCCGTCACATCGTTTGGAGAGACAATGGCATAAATTAGACGTGTGCATGGCTCTGCATCATTATGTTAAGCGGACCTTGGCCTTTTGTAAATCAGAGGCCTTATTCGTGTCCTTTCAGCCTTCTGCCATGGGTCAAAAGGTATCCTCTTCGACCATTGGTAGATGGATCAGGGCATGTGTTGCTAGGGCCTATCTTTCTCAGTCACTTCCAGTTCCTACGCACATCACCACTCACTCGACGCGCAGTGCAGCTGCGTCTGCGGCCTGGTCCGCTCAGGCATCGGTCGAGGAGATTTGTAGGGCAGCGACCTGGTCCTCCCCATCTTCTTTTGTGAAACATTACAAGATTGATAGGTTTGCAGTGGCGGATGCCTCGTTTGGTAGAAGAGTTCTGCAGCAAGTAGTTTCTTCTCAGGGGACACAAGCCTAGACTTTTCCCTCCCCATAGGGACATGAGTGGCTTTGTTATGTCCCACCGGTGGATTCTACATTCATCAAGCTGGAGAAGGGGCGTTGTCTTACCTGAATGCCTTTTCTCAGCATGATGATGTAGAATCCACACCCTCCCTTAAGGCAGTCTAGGCAGGTGTCATGATAATTGGAGCCATTGCATCAGACTTCGTCATGGATGCTTCGCCTCATCAATAACTGGAGGACACTCCCAGAAGGAGGCGTGGCTAAAGTTCTGACTTAGTCTCATCTGAGCAGGAAGGCTGAGATTACCCACCGGTGGATTCTACATCATCATGCTGAGAAAAGGCGTTCAGGTAAGACAACGCCCCTTTTCTATGTTTTGTTTTTACTGCTTTCTTCTCAGAAACATAAAAATGTGAGATGGCTTATATGGAAAAAATATAAATGTAACTTATCTGTCAATATAAATGTAACTTATCTGTCAATATAAATGTAACTTATCGCTGAGAAAACCTCTACCAGTAAAAATATTTAGAATTTGGTGGGAGAAATAAACTAAAGTAAGGATTGTAACAGGATCGATGATAAGACAATCTAAATGAATGGAAAGAAAAGAAATGTATTAATATGATGATTATTTTTTAGGAATATTGGAAAAAATATATACTAAATTGTCATTTATTAAAACAACAAGAATTGTATTAACACAATGTCTGCAAAAAGGGATGTTTCGGGGAAAGAAGAAAGTAAACAAAATTAATATATGGAATACAGACTAGAAATTAATTGTTAAGAACTGTTTTTACAAATGTAACCCAGACATCACACTGTTTACCAACTATTGAATGACTTATGCTTGTGTAGAAAATTAATTAAAAATATAATTTAAAAAAAAGAAGGCACCAGGCTCTAGAGAGAGAATTCTCCAAAGCGCAAAAGCAGGCCAGGAGAAAGGCGGAACAAATGGAGGAGGGCGTGCCTCCACATTCCCATCGCTCCCAGGCACCGCCGATTCCTCAGGTTCTGCTACGCGGGACAACATTACCAGTACAGGGCTCTTCCGTTTGGGCTCTCGTCAGCCCCAAGGGTCTTCACCAAGGTCCTAGTGGTGCTGGCAGCACACCTTCGAACGATACCGGTGCATGTCCAGTACTACCTGGATGACATTCTCATCCAATCCCCCTCTCCTCAGGTCGCCCAATCAGACCTAGCACTGACATTGAGGGTCCTCCAGGAACACGGTTTTTTGGTCAACTTTCAAAAAAGACAGACCAACCCATCCACCCATATCTTACACCTGGGTGCCATTATAGACACCCTCAGGGGGCAGGTCTACCTGTCACAGGAGCATCGTGACAGCATATGGTCCCTAGCACTAAAGGTAAGCAGGGAACAAACAGTTCCACTGGTCATGCTCTCCCAGCTCCTGAAGAAGATGGTATCATGCATTGCAATAGTTCCTTGGGCCAGGCTACACTCCAGGGAACTCTAATGGTTTCTCCTTCCATTCCAGAGGCTGAGACTCAGCTCTTCCAACAGGCAAATAAGAGTCCCACCCGAAACCTTGCGGTCTCTCAAATGGTGGGCATCACCAGCAGTAACCAGAGGGTCACATTTCAAGCAACCCAACCAGCTTACACTTATGACGGACGCCAGTCTGTTTGGTTGGGGAGTGCATCTGTAGTCTCAGTGGGCACAGGGACAATGGTCCCAAGCGGATCTGGAATACAACATCAATTGGTTGGAGTTAAGGGCCATACACTTGGCCCTTTGCCATTTCCACAACGGTAACGAGACAACACGTCCTAGTCCTCACAGACAACGTGTTAACAAAGTCACATGTGAACCGGCAGGGGGGCACCCAGTCCAGATCCCTCATGACAGAGGCCCATGCCTTGGGATTCTGGGTGGAGGCAAACCTCGCCTCCATCAGGGCCGAACACATCTCCGGGGAAGCGAACAGACAAGCGGACTTCCTAAGCAGGTCAACCGTGGATCACTCCGAATGGCATCTGCATCCAGACCTATTCGCGGAAATAGGGAGGAAGTTCAGACAGCCAGTAGTAGATCTGTTTGCGTCCCCGGCGAACGCCCAACTACCGAGGTTCTTCTCAAGGTTCCCATCGCCAGGAGCAGAGGGAGCAGACTCCCTGCAATGCCCATGGCCGGGGGGGGGTCTGCTTTACGCATTCCCTCCCCTTCCATTGATCCCGGCAACCATCCGCAAGATACTACAGGAACGGGTGGAGGTCATACTCGTCCCACATTGGCCCCGAAGACCATGGTTCGTGGACCTGGTGAATCTCTCCAGTTCTCCCCCATGGAGGATTCCCCCGGACCAAATATCACTCAGCCAGGGAGCTCTGCAACATCCAGAACCCCGATGGCTTCAGTTAGCTGCCCGGATCTTGAGTGGGGAATCATACCCGCCAGGAGTAATTTCCATGATTCAGGCATCCCGCCGACCGGTGACAAACCGCATCTATGACTTCACATGGAGGAACCTCTGCGGTTGGTGAGAAAGGCAACCTGACAGTCCCAAACATCCTAGAATATTTGCTCGATGGCCTGGACAAGGGACTTGCTCCCAATACTCTCCGCAGACAGTTCGCGGCACTATCCACTTTACTTACATGTGCCAATTCAGTTCCCTTGGCACAATACCCCAGGATCTGCGCTTTCCTTAAGGGAGCCACCAACACAAAACCACCTGTAGTCCACAGGTACCCCACCTGGGAATTACCATGAATCCTCTGGGCCCTCACCAAGGCACCATTCAAGCCCATCAAGTCTTGTACTCTGAGGGACTTGTCCCTCAAGGTCACTTTCCTGGTCGCGATTACCTCGGCCAGGTGCATATCTGAACTCGCAGCACTGTTGGTCAGGGAGGACCTCTACTCCTTTCAGCAAAACCATGTGGTCCTTCGCTTGGACCCAACTTTCATTCCCAAGGTCAACTCCACATTCCATAGGGCCCAAGAAATCGTCCTACAGGACTTTTGCCCCAATCCATTCCATGCCCTGGAATGAGAGTGGCACACTGGATGTTCATAGGGCGCTACGATGCTATATCAAGCGAACGGCGCCCTTCTGCAAGTTGGAGGCCCTCTTTGTCTCGTTCCACCATAACTCTAGTGGGCAGAAGATGTCTGCATCAACTGTAGACAGGTTGGATCAGGGCTTGCATTGCGGAAGTGTATCAATCTCTGTCCCTACCAGCACCAGGGCAGATCACAGCACAGCGGCGTGGGCCACACAGGCCTCTATTGAGGAGGTTTGCAGGGTGGCGACATGGTCTTCTCCCTCTCCAGTCATCCGACACTACAAGATAGACCGCTTTGCATCTGCACGAGCAGGTAATTACTGGGAATGTGGTGGCGGTCTCTCCGTTTCCCCCTCCCTCATTGGGACAGTGAGGCTTTGGTGTGTCCCATTGGTGGATTCTCCATTCTCCGGTGCTGGAGAAGGGGCGTTGTCTTACCTGAACACCTTTTCTCAGCACGGAGATGGAGAATCCACTCCCACCCTTAAGAATAACTAGTTCATATCAGGAATACCGGGAGCCAACATGTCGAATTGCAGTCAGCCACTTCGCCCTCGTCAAGAATGGTTACCCAAGGACGGGCGTGGCAAATTTGACTGACTTGGTCTAATGGGCAGGAAGGCAGAGTTAACCCATTGGTGGATTCTCCATCTCCATGCTGAGAAAAGGTGTTCAGGTAAGACAATACTCCTTCTAAAGCAGTCACCATGTTGTTTATTCCCAGCTTGAACTGAACCATGATGAAGACTTTTCCTTCAACTATAGATTTGTAGAAATTTGAAACACAGTTTTGGCTTTATGATATTCATGGATGTATGACAGTGGGAAGGATTGTGGAATAGTCTGTAGCTCTGAGCAGGTCACAGAATCTGGTTTGAGAACTTGTTCCATATGTGTTACCTCTTAGCAGCCCCACCTACTGAGGACTACCCCAGCTGGACTGTTATTTTCCTTGAGGAAGAAGAACAAAATGTTTTGTTTCTCAATCAAGAAACTTCATTAGTTGTCATGGGGGCTGGGGGGAAATGGAAGGATAGGTACTGACAGTTGAGCCTCGATGGTGAGAGGATGGACGGGTTGTATTTCTTTGCAGTCACCTAGTGGGCAGTTGTGCCTTCCTATAGACAGATAGCATTTCATATACTGCAACTTGCATTATATTATATATTTATTTTACTCTGATAAAGGCTTTTTAAAAAATAGTGTCATTAAGTGCTAAGTAGCATTACAAGATTTTATCTGATGCAGAATTCATTTAGCTATTATGAAATACAAGTATACAATAGAACAGAATACATGTAATTCAGATTGAACTGTGGAGTCCTTGCAAGGTACTCTCTGAGCTTTGCTGATTGCTTACAGACTTTCCATTAACTCACTGTGTAACATTGTCAGTGAGATGGAGTGTGGGGTTTGCTCCCCCTTTTTAAATACAGTACCATAGCTTGTTTTGCCAGTGTTGGTGGAGATGTGGTTTTCTTGGTGAGTTCTTTGATTAGATTACTGTTTTCTGCTTGATTGTTTGTCTGGTCTTAATCCTGCTTATCTGGGTGTTGATTGCTGGAGAAGATATGTTCTGGTTTCCTTCTTAGCTTTTTTATTCTCTTTTTTGAATGGGATGTAAATGTAGTTTATCTCTATGTTATCTATTGATGGTTGATTTCTGCAGCAAGCAAGCAAGCTCAAAGAACACCAAGAATTCCATAATAAAAATATCTAGAGAGTGTTTCTTCTGACCTCATATTCAGGACTGAAGCTTGTAGACCACAGAGAATGATGTTTAAAGTTGGTTTAGGCACATTTTCATAATACCAGAGATATTTAATCACTTCGTGGAAATGGATAATCCACCAATCGGTTGAGACTGTATTCCTGCCCAATCAGATCAGTCAGCCAAAGTTGCCACGCCTGTCCTGGACCACGAGATCCCAATCTTGACTGATCTCGCCCAGGAATCAGATGTTCAACTTTGGCTCCTAGGCAGGTACAGTTTCTCCCATTGGTGGATTATTTCTTTCCAGTAGCTGAGATTAGATAAACAAATTGGATTTAATTGGCTGAATTATTTAAAATTCTTTCAAATTACCTACTGAAATCCAGAGTTTCCAGAGGGATATCCTCTTCCACTAGCAAGGGGGGAGGGTGATTTTTCTCAAACTCTCACCCTAAACCAAGCCCCACTCCCCCGCTTTCTCGCCAACGGCTTCAAAAAAAAAAAAAGAAAAGGCCGATCGGCTGAGTTGAGGCTTTTTTCCTGAGTTGAGGCTTTTAAAACTAAAAGGCTAAAACTCACGGAGGTAGCGGAGGACTAGGGGGAGGGGCGCGCGTGAGGGGGGAGGCAGCCGCGGAGCCCCCCTTTTTTCAGGCGGGCAAGCCAGCTGCAAAGTGGAGCGCCATTCCTTTAAGCGCCGGGCATTCTCCGAGGAGCTTTAAATTAGCCACCATTACCGGAGAGACTTAGCACACACGCGATCCCTTTGTTGCTGACACACGTGAAATCAGGCAATAGAGGAGACCTTTCTGCGTAGGCGCGACAGCCAGTTTGAGCGCATGCGCAGAAGGTCTGGGTCTGCAGCGGCCATTTTGTTTTGAAGTCAGGGACACAACTGAGCGTGCGCGGCTAGCGTATATGCACGTGTGGTCAGGAATTTCTCCGCAACCTTTATCGGCCACTAGAAGGAGACAGGAGGCATAGGACCCCTTGCGGACCTTCCTAACCTCTCAGACATTAAGCAGTAAGTTGTTTGAACCTAGGAATATTAGAGCCCTTACTGTTTACACATAAATACCTTGAAAGAGTTTTTCTATCATACAGGAAGCAGACAATAGTAGCTTCCTACTCCAGGACTTGGTGTCTTCACTTCCAAAATTAATTAAAAGGGCCTTCATAACTAATTGAATTGAGTTACCTCTGGCTCCATCCGGACTTCGGGCCCCCCATTAGTGGCCCGTATGTTTTCTGGATTTAGTGGTGGGTTCCAGGCATCCCCAGTCGTGTGCCTGTCCTTACCCACTACAGTGAAGCCGGATTCCAGGCATTCCCATTAGCGTGCCTGTCCTTATCCGTGCACAGTGACTAATTCAGACCACTTGCAGAGTCTGTTCCTGAGTTTCAAGTGCCCCCTGTAGTGCATCTGTCCTTACTCAGAGTAGAAGCTCTCCTACTACCTGGGTTCCCCTATCGTGACCCTGTGTTAGTGGAGAATGGAGGAAGCAATCATTCCCTCTACTGGAGCCTTGCCCACAACCTCTGGAGCACCCGCTTCAGAGAGTTCTGAAGCCTCTGCAGCCCCAAGAATCAAGGCTGCAAGGAAGTCATCCAAAAAGGCAGACAAACAGGCAATCAGAAGGCACCAAGCCCTGGAAAAAGAATTCAACAGGGCCCAGAAAAGGGCCAGAATTGAAAATAGTCAGAGCAGGGGAATAGTTCCCGAACTACCGCTGGGGCTCTCTTTGTCCCCATTGGGCGTTTGGTCTACTGGGGATTCATCTCAGTCTCCTGCAGGAGGCGGGATAGGTGAATTTTCATCGCTCTCCCGATCCCCCTCACCACGTAGAACACAAGAGCCTCCAGTGACCATGCTAAGTACAGCACCGGCAGGGTCGCAGGTAATGAATACCCCTCCTGCTCTGACAGGGGACCTACTAGCTACCTTAATAGCGCAGGCAGTAGACCGCGCGTTGGAGGCCAGGGCTCAGGCCCCCAAGCCCAAGCCACAAAGGCATAGAGTGAGGCATCGGGAGGAAACAAAGGACAAACAGGACCCCTCTTCCCTCTCAGACTCGTCGGTCTCCGAAGAATCTTACCTTGACCAACCAGGTACGTCACAGGAGATCCAAATGTCCGAGGAGGAGGAGGACAACTCACCTCAGGTGCCTTCCTTCAACGGCCTTTTTAACCCTTCTCTCTTTGTCACCATTCTACGCAAGGCTGAGGCCACAGCCCACCTTGGGCAAGGTACAGCAGTGGAACCTATCACAGTCGACACGGTGGCTGATCCAACGTTCGCCGAAAAGGTAACCACTCAACACCGCATACCATGCCCGACCCTGTTCCTAAACACAATAAGGAAACAGTGGTCAGCACCAGCCTCCCTACCTCTTCCCAGCAACATGGAGAAGAGGCTGTTTAATGTAGCCAGGGAGCTGGAGGGAACGTTGGAGGTACCAGCGGTGGATGAACCCATAGGACCACTGATATCGGACACAGCTATATCAGGGGATTTTGCAGAGGCTCTTAAGGCCGAGAACCGAAAGTGTGAGTCCGCCTATAGAAGAACACACCAAGCAATAGCATGGGCTACCAGGGCAGCTACCTCTGCCTCCTTTTTTCACCAGAGCCACATTTTGCTGGCTCCGGGAATTACAAGGCCGAGTTCCTGTGGAGGACATCCATGCTCACCAGGAGCTCAGCAAGATGGTATCAGCCATGGAATATGCGTCGGACGCGACACTCTTAGCGACCAAATTTTCAGCCAAGGTAATAGCATCAAACATCACGAGCAGACGCCTGCTCTGGCTAAAAAATTGGCAGGCCGATGTCAAATCCAAGTGGAAATTGGCCTCAGCTCCATACCAAGGGGCCAAACTGTTCGGAGAGGCACTAACGCCCTACCTAACAGAAAACAAGGACAAGCGCAAGGTCCTCAAACACATGCTTAAGAAACAGGACAGGAGACCCGGTTTTTTCAGAAGGAAACAATCCTTTCGCGCGGAAACCAGGTTCAATTATTTCCAAAATTCCCAACCTTTCCAACCTAGACAAGATAGACAGGAAAGACAGACAGATAGACAGAACACAAGACATAGGCAGACTCAAGGAAGACGGCTCTTTCGGGGGAACAACCGCCCCTTCCGTCGTACCAGATGACTCCCTCCCAGACCTTCCCATAGGGGGCAGGCTAGCAGAGTTTGCCCTCCAGTGGGAAGAGACCACCACGGATGTATGGGTCAGAGACACCATACGTCACGGTCTATCCCTAGAATTCCTCCCCAAACCGCTTCCGCCCCTGTCCCTGTCCCGTGAACCCAAAAAAGAGGATACTCATGAACGAGGCTGTTTAGCACCTCCTAAGCATACAGGCCGTAGAACTGGTGCCGATGGGCCAGAGAGACCAGGGCTTTTATTCTATCCTCTTCGTGGTTCCGAAACCCTCAGGGGGTTGGAGAGCCATTCTGGATTTAAGAAGGCTAAATTTCTATCTAAAATACCGCAAATTCAAAATGCAAACACTACGCTCCATCCTAGGAAGCGTAAGAAAAGGGGATCTTCTGACATCAATCGACCTCACGGAGGCATACTTGCACATCCCCATCTCTCCGGCTCATCAACGGTTTCTACGGTTCGCCTACAGGGGGCATCACTTCCAATACAGGGCGCTTCCATTCGGTCTTTCATCAGTGCCCAGGGTGTTCACCAAGATATTGGCGGTTCTGGCAGCACACCTAAGGACCATTCCGGTCAGAGTCCAGTGTTACCTGGATGATATTCTAATCCAATCAACGTCCGTCCAACAAGCTCAGGTGGACCTAAAATTAGTAGTAAAACTGGACTCAGGGCCGCTGGTCAATAGCGGATCTCCAACACAACATAAACTGGCTCGAACTCCGAGCCATCCACCTAGCGTTAAGACATTTCCGGGGCAACCTAACACGCAGTCACGTATTAGTCCTGATGGACAACGTGACAGCCAAGGCCCACATAAACCGTCAAGGGGGTACACACTCCCGATCTCTCTCGGCCGAGGCTCTCCTACTGGGAGCCTGGGCGGAGAAAAATCTGGCCTCAATAAAGGCCGACCACATATCGGGGGAAACAAACATCCAGGCAGATCTGTTGAGCAGATCAACAATAGATCACTCGGAGTGGCAGCTACACCCGAGGATCTTCAGGGAGATCTGCCACCGCTTCGGCCCTCTCCAGGTAGACTTATTTGCCTCTCCTTCCAATGCTCAACTGATCCGCTTCTTCTCCCGATTCCCATCCAGGGGAGCAGAACAGGCGGATGCGTTATGGAGCCCATGGCCAAGGGAGCTCCTATATGCATTCCCACCCTTACCTCTCCTTCCAGCGGTAGTACGCAAGATCCTGCGGGAAAGAGCCGAGGTAATTCTGGTGGCCCCGTATTGGCCAAGGAGGCCTTGGTTCACAGACCTGAAGAACATCTCCCGCACAAATCCATGGCGGATTCCTTCGGAGAGAATCTCCCTCAAGCAGGGGGAGATCTTCCATCCAGAGCCACAATGGCTACAACTAGCCGTCTGGCACTTGAGCGGTCAATTTTAGCCAAGGGATCTTGCTCACAGGGTGTAATTAGAGTGATACAGGCCTCAAGGCGCCCGTCCACAACCCGTATCTACGAGGCCAGGTGGAGAAGTTTCCAATCGTGGTGCTCTAAACAGGAATTGCCACTCAAATGGATCACGATCCCCAAAATCCTAGAATTCCTATTAGGCGGCTTAGAGAAGGGCCTTTCACCAAACACGCTGCGCAGGCAGGTCGCTTCCCTCAACTATACTTTCGGCCAGCCCTGGAGAAACCTTGGGTAAGCATCCCTTAATACGATCCTTCCTCAAAGGGGCTGCAAACATTAGACCACCAGCCGTGCACAGATACCCATCGTGGGAACTGCCACGAGTACTGCAGGCCCTTACCAGAGCACCTTTCGAACCACTCCAAACTTGTGACATTCGCTACCTGACCCATAAGGTGGCATTCTTAGTAGCGATCACTTCAGCTTGACGTATATCCGAGTTAGCTTCTCTCTCAACGAGGAAGGACCTATGTCAATTCCACAAGGACAGGGTAGTCTTGCGAATAGATCCCTCCTTCATCCCAAAGGTCAACACTCTTTTTCACAGAGCGCAGGAGATAGTCCTACCAGACTTTTGTCCAGACCCAACCCATGCCCTAGAACGGCAATGGCACACCTTGGACGTACACAGGGCACTAAGGTATTACATTTCACGTACAGCAGAATTCCGCCACTCAGAAGCGCTCTTCATATCCTTTCACCCATCCACTAGGGGTCGGAAGGTCTCATCCTCTACCATTGGTAGGTGGATTAGGGCATGCATCACTGGGGCATACCAGGCGGAGGCCTTACCGGTCCCCAGACATATCACGGCTGACTCCACAAGGAGCGCTGCCACCTCAGCAGCATGGAGCATGGAAGCTTCAGTTGAAGAGGTTTGCAGGGTGGCCACTTGGGCCTCGCCCTTTCCATTTATTCACCACTGCAAAATTGACAAGTACTCCTCTGCAGAGGCTTCCTTCGGTAGGAGGGTTCTCCAGCAGGTGCTAGACCAAAGTTACACACAGGACCAGTCTATTCCCCAACCCAAGGGACAATAGGCTTTGGTATGTCCCATTGGTGGATTATCCATCTCCAGTGCTGGAGAAGGGGCGTTGATTTACCTGAACGCCTTTTCTCAGCATGGAGATGGATAATCCACACCCACCCTTCTAGACAGGGATAGTAAGTGATATTTAGTTGAGTCAAAACGTCTTACTGTCAGTCAGTGGCTTCGCTCGTGTCAAGACTGGGATCTCGTGGTCCAGGACAGGCGTGGCAACTTTGGCTGACTAATCTGATTGGGCAGGAATACAGTCTCAACCCATTGATGGATTATCCATCTCCGTGCTGAGAAAAGGCGTTCAGGTAAGTCAACGCCCCTTCAGATTGAACTGTGGAGTCCTTGCAAGGTACTCTCTGAGCTTTGCTGATTGCTTACAGACTTTCCATTAACTCACTGTGTAACATTGTCAGTGAGATGGAGTGTGGGGTTTGCTCCCCCTTTTTAAATACAGTACCATAGCTTGTTTTGCCAGTGTTGGTGGAGATGTGGTTTTCTTGGTGAGTTCTTTGATTAGATTACTGTTTTCTGCTTGATTGTTTGTCTGGTCTTAATCCTGCTTATCTAGGTGTTGATTGCTGGAGAAGATATGTTCTGGTTTCCTTCTTAGCTTTTTTATTCTCTTTTTTGAATGGGATGTAAATGTAGTTTATCTCTATGTTATCTATTGATGGTTGATTTCTGCAAGCAAGCAAGCAAGCTCAAAGAACACCAAGAATTCCATAATAAAAATATCTAGAGAGTGTTTCTTCTGACCTCATATTCAGGACTGAAGCTTGTAGACCATAGAGAATGATGTTTAAAGTTGGTTTAGGCACATTTTCATAATACCAGAGATATTTAATCACTTTGTTAATTTATGATGTGATTAGCATAATCTTAAAATAATATTGTAAGAATGTTCAATAATATGATCATCTCCTCCATGTAATTTTATTTTATCTTTATGCATAATTGTGCTGAGGTCAAGATTTTAACACACACACACACACACACGCACACCCATGTGCATTCTCTTGTCGTTCCATTAATAAAAACAATTGCATCAGTGTATATCTATTGACTAATGTTGTCTGGGCTGCATTTTTCAATAGGACACCGTTATATCAACCTGGGATGAATCAATTTAATTGTGGAACAAATTCTGTAATAATATTTAGTTGCTATAATCTGGTTAAAACAAAAAAAAAGTCTTCTCTTATTTTTCAGGGGTTTGCATACTTAGTTTTCTATCATTTATTTCTGAGTTTTAAAATATGATATGGTCCTTTAAACTTGATAACATGTCTATTGCTGAAGTGGGGTAACATCCAATTGAAACAGATCAACTTGGAATTAATGCACCTTCTTAAATCTCTCATACTGAAAATCATTAGAACTTAATGTTTAACATTGATTAAAAATAATGACTTGGTAGACAATAGCAGATACTAATTAAGTATTTAAAGGAGTCTATGTATAAATATAAATTATGCAGTAGAAATGTTATCTACACTATTTAAAGATAGCTAAATAATTACAACTTGTTATTTGATTAATACAAAAAAACATTGTTCTTTTTCTTTGGGTTATTACTATATATATTGAAACAGTTTTCCCCAATCTGGAAGATTTACAGAGGTATGGATTTCTATTTTTAGAATTTCTCAGCCTCTGTCTTTTTTAAAAATTTTGAGAGCTGAACCCCACACATTTGGAGAGTCCAAGGTGGCATTTTGAACTGTATGAATTCTGTTGCATGATATATCAACCTGGTCTTTTGAGACCATTTCAAATCCACCAGATACTGGCAGTCATTTTTCTCTTTCCAGATTTGGATTCCATATAAATGATCCTACAAATATGAATATAAATTTAAATATGTGTTTATATTTGTAGGGCCATGAGTATGGAATTCTCTGTTATACCTGCATATGTTTTTGTCGTTTAGTTCATGTTATTCCAATAACATTTGCACTTCGAACACTGAAGAAAATTAATATACATTCCCTGTGTGTCTATGATATAGTGGTAATACTTTAGAAATTGTTATTAAAATAAAGTTTGCCCTACATTTCTTTGATATAAATGTCTCCTGTACTTCCAAAATTGTTGAGAATCAGCATAATGGAGGTGGTTGATTAATAATAGATCCCTTCACACACACCCCACTCCGCCCCTGCCCTTCCCCATATGTTTTTGGTTTTAGAGACTTTAGGAAATAGATTGGAAAGAGACATAAGATTTAGCTAATTTTTTTATCTGAGAAAATCTTATTTCTCTTTTTTTATCTGAGAAAAATCTTGTTTCTCTCTTCTTGAGTAGAGAGAAAATTAAATGACAGGAAATTGAAAAAAAAACACCTTTCCTGAATCTGCAGAGAAAAATAACAATTCAGGTATCAGCAGAATCTTTCACAGCCAAGACCTGGCATAGACATGAAAAAAAAATAGGTTGGAGGAAGACTATGGGTAGTGCCAGAGAGCATTTATTTATTTATTTATTTATATCCCACCTTTATTATTTTTACAGATTACTCAAGGTGGTCAACATGTCCAACACATCTCTCCTATTTTTCTCACAACTCTGTGATATGTGCTAGGCTGAGAAAGAGTGACTGGCAGAACTTGAACTCATAGTCATTATTATTATTATTATTACTCTGTGTGTGTGTGGGAGAGAAAGAGAGAGAGAGAGAGGGAGGGAGGGAGGGAGAGAGAGAGAGGGAGAGAGAGAGATTCTTTTTGAATATAGAAGATCATTCCTGACTTAATTTTTCTTGGGGAAACTCGTTTTGGCTTCATCTTTGGCTTTGATTAATGAGACATCTTCCAGGATATTTTTATTGCTAAATAATGAAATCTGATCTCAACTCTCCTTTCTCCTATATCCCCAAGCCTGTGCTTCCAATTTATATTCTCCTTCAACCAGGGTCTGTACATTTCCATAAATGAATGCTTCACTACACCCAAGTTGGAAACCTCTGCTTAGTTGAATATAATTTACTCTTCAGTTCAAATATTATTATTATTGCATAAAAGAAGACTAAAATCAACTACCATACATGTATTTTATGTAAAAAAAAAAATCCCGTAACTATAATACATTTTTTGTAGGGGTTACAGTATAGTTACAATATACTGTATCTCCCAATTTTATTAAATATTACTTGATTTTAAAGGATTCATCTTGGTTAGAAAGAAGCTCTGTAATTCAATTAAGTGATCACACTTAGTTCAATAAACTCATTTCTTGAATGTATCCTTAAAAGGCATTTTTAATGAAGTGTCTGTAACAACTGTTATAGACTTTTGTTATTCTTTAGAGACCTCCTACTATTGCTGTAAGGACCCACCCCACTTTGCATCTTAAGAAGACAGAACTCTTGGAATATTTCTTCCAACAGACATCTTTTATTAAGAGAAAATGGTTGCAGCCCTACGGTTCAAGGTTTTAGGGGGTCTCCAGCAGCCCCACCCCACCTCACCATCTTTCCAGCGACAATCCCAGGTGTTACATTTCCACCCCCTTTTTCCTCACTGCCGGTGGAAGGGAGACTTCAGAGAGGAATAGGTGAAAGCTGATGGCCCCATTGTTATGTTTAGTCCTTTGGGTGGTATCCACATTCAGTCCCTTTGAAGTTGTACCGAAGGAAGTGAGAGCCATAAAACCCCTTTGTTCACCCCCCTTCCCTTCATCGTATGACAGAATCCAGAGAGGGCAGAAATGGGGTTTTCCATAGTCGATAACTAGAGATGAAATATAATTGGATTCTGACATCCTGCCCCCTTAAAAATAAGATAGATCCACCTGAAAGAAAACAAAACAGGTATAAAAATTAGTCAGGCTTGTTAGGATACTCTGTGTGAAACTTCTTTAATAGCTTCGGGGCTCTGACATGACGTTTATGGACCCACTCGTTTTGTGAGGCAGGGAGGTGTTTCCATGCAACTACGTACTGAGTCACTCCATGATATCTCCTAGAATCTAGGATTTCCTTCATGTTCGCCCTCCACCATGATTGGAGGTGGGGGAGGATTTTTGGCCATAACGATGACTGATGCTCTCAGCAAGCTGCAATGAAAAATTGGATGTATTTGCCTGAGATTTTTGGGTAATTCTAATTCTACTGTTACTGGGTTTATGATTCTTTTAATTGGAAAAGGCCCTATATATTTTGGTCCAAGTTTTTTACAGGGCTGTAGGGACTTTAGGTATTTTGTAGATAAGTACACCATTTCTCCTATAATGAATGGTGTAGGCTCAACCCTTTTTTTATTGGCTTGTGCTTTGTATGCCTGCCTAACTTTATCTAGTGCTTTTCTAACTATTGGCAGGTGTTTTGTAATTTTTCCATCCATTCTTTCAGTGATGGGACCGCCGGTTCGTTTGGGGTTAATTCTGGCATGGGGTTGAAACTTTGACCGGTGGCTATTTGAAAAAATCCTGTGCTGGAGTGGACTGCATTATTGTAGGCAACTTCTGCAAAAGGGAGTAAGTCCGCCCAATCAGACTCTGGAAACTAAGAAAACATCTTAAATATTGCTCAAGTACTGAGTTCAATTTTTCCAACTGCCCATTTCCTTGTGGATGATGGCTAGATGTCAGTCCCTGAGTGATCCCTAAGAGGGATAAAAATTCCTTCCAAAATGCAGACGTAAATTGCATTCCCCTATCAGAGATGATGTGTTGGGATGCCCCATGCAATCTGTAAATATATTGGACGAAAAGTTTCGCTAAGGCTTTTGCGGTGGGAATCTTTTGGCAAGGGATAAAGTGCACCTGTTTGGAAATCAAATCTGTGACCGTCCAGACAACAGTATTCCCATTGCTTTCTGGTAATTCCACTATAAAATCCATGGCTATTTCCTGCAGCAGGTGTGGATGTGGAATAATAAAATTACATTGGCATCATCATACAAAGAAAATTCGTATAAGATGATTTACAGATGGCATCTCCCCCCAGCAAGATTAGCCAAAATGTACAAAGGATACTCATCACTATGTTGGAAATGTAAAAAAGAAAGGGGCACATATTTTCATGTTTGGTGGCTATGTAAGGAAGCACAGAGATATTGGCATATGGTTTGGGAATGGGTAACAGAAATGAGTATGCAAAACATCCAGTATAAACCTGAGACGTTGTTAGGAATTCTTGAAAATAATGTTAGTAAAGAAGATATGTATTTATTCACTCATGTGGTTACAGCGGCAAGAATTGTATTCGCTCACAATTGGAAAGCTATGGCTATACCTAGTGAGGAAATTTTAATTCATAAAATTATGCACTGCGCAGAATTAGATAGGTTAACTGAGAGACTCAAAAATCAGGATGAAATGGATTTTTACCAAATTTGGAATACATTTTATAGATGGTGAGGGAAAAATATGGAAGTCATTGTAATGAGATAAGTTAAGATTGAGATTAGAGTGATGTTATTGTAAAGGTTTTTTCATATATTAGTAGTTAATTGTGAATATGAACTGTGATGTATGTCAAATCTGATTTACCATGTTCAATGTTTTTAATTTTTGTTATTCGATAAAAAATATTTTTTAAAAAATCCATGGCTATTCCCTCCAGGGGGCTGAGGGATTTGCCACTGTTTGTAACATTCTGGGCGATTTCCCTTGCAACCTGTTTGCAGTTGCACACTTTGGGCAGCTGACCACGTAACTTTCTATGTCCTTTTTTATGGATGGCCACCAAAATTACCATTTAATTAAGTGTAATGTTTTTACAAATCCAAAATGCCCTGCTGATTTTGTGTCGTGGCAAAGCTGCATGAATGTGACTCTTTGGGTTGTTGGTATATATAACTTTTCCCCCACCCAAGGCAGACCGTCTCTCATTGTGCACACATTTTTGTTTTTCTGGAACCATTCATCTGTTTCCAAACTTTTCCAGAATTCAATCCCAGTTTGGCTGCCCAGCTGTGATTTTAATTAAGCTTGGGTTCTGGTGGTTACTGGCGCTGTCAGTTGTGATTCTACCATTGGTTTAGAGTCGTTGGCTCGCGTGCTGTTATATTGGGGCATGCGAGAAGTTCTTTCTCCCTGGCAAATGCTTGAGCGTAAATTGGAATTGATGAAAATGCTGGGACCAGTGGGCTTGCTTGGGGTTGAGCTTCCTGGGTGTTTTCAGGGCTTCCAAATTTTTGTGGTCAGTCCACATCTGGAAAGAGATTTTGTTGCCTTCAAGGAACTGGCGCCACATGAGCAATGACCAACGTATCCCATATGCCTCTTTCTCCCACATAGGCCAGCGCTGTTCCATTTCCGTTAGTTTCTTGGATGTATATGCACAGGGTTGCAATACCCCTTCGTTTTCTTGTAATAGTACAGCCCCCACTGCCATATAACTTGCATCCGCCTGTTTTATGAAGGGCTAATCCATGTCTGGGTGCCTCAGTACTGGTTCGACAGAGAAAAGTCTCTTAAGTCTCTCAAATGCTGCTTGGCACTCCATTGTCCATGTTAGTGGCTGGCTAGGTTTTATTGAGGATGCTCCCTTCGTTTTTAGTAAGTTTGTGAGGGGCAGGGCTATCTGGGCAAATGAGGGGTTGAATTGGCGGTAAAAGTTTGCGAAGCCCAAGAAACTTTGCAGTTGCTTTCTTGTGCGGGGTGGTGCCCATTCTAATACTGCTCTGACCTTCTCTGGGTCCATTTCAATGCCCTGTGGGGATATGCGATAACCTAGGTAGTCTATCCTTTCTTGGTGGAATTCGCATTTTGAGAGTTTGGCATATAGGTAGGCGGCTCGCAGTTTCTTTAAAACCGCTCTGACTAGGTTGACATGTTCCTCTTTTGATTCGGTGAAGATAAGAATGTCGTCTAAGTAAACCAGGACCTCCTTAAATAGGTGCTCCCTTAGAACGTCATTGATTAATTGCATAAATACTGCGGGGGCCCCTTGTAATCCAAATGGCAAGACTTTGAATTGGTAGCACCCCATTGGGCAGTTAAATGCGGTCTTCCATTCATCCCCTTCCTTAATTCTCATGCTATAGTAAGCTTCCCTTAGGTCTAGTTTAGAAAAAAAAATCCTTTTCGACAGGTGTGACAACATGTCTTTCACGAGGGGCAGAGGGTATAGGTTGCTTTCACTGATTGTATTCAGGGCCCTATAATCCACGCATAAGTGTAAAGAGCCCTCCTTTTTCTCTCTAAAGAGGACTGGGGCAGCCACTTTAGGCTTGGCTGGCTCAATGAACCCCATTTCTATGTTTTTCTTTATGAATCTTTCCATTTTCTCTTTCTCCTCATGGAGTATAATCTGGGCTTCGGGAGTTTGCCCCAGGCTTGAATTCAATAGCACAGTCTGTGGGTCAATGGGGGGGGGGAGCTCATCCGCCCTCTCCTCACTGAAAACTTCAGCAAGGTCTCTATATTCCTCTGGTATTTCTGGTAGTCCCTTTTCCTCTCCCATGGATGCTTTTTCTGTTCTTGATTCTGGTAGCCTCCCTTGGGATTTTAGGTCCATAGGGTCCCCCTTCAGGAATTTGATTTCTGTCGTCCTCCAATTCACCCAGGGGTTCCATTTTTTTAACCATTCCATCCCTAGGATCATTGGGCATTCCATGCCTGGGGTCACTACAAATGTTATGTCTTCCTCATGTTTGCCCAGGGAGAGGTGTATTGGTAACATGGCTAGGGTAGCTGGCACCCTCTGCTATGGACCCATCTAACTGGCCAAATGAGATTGGTTGCTCCAGTCTCCTTGACGGAATGCCCAGATTCCCCACTAGCATCGGGCTAATGAGGCAGTGGGTGCAGCCAGAGTCTATTAAGGCTTTTACTTTCACGGCTTCGGGCATGGGGGGAATTAATATAATCACTGTCTTGAGGATGGGTGCGATGCGTCCAGTTACCAGGGGTTCGCCTTCCGAGCTGTCCTCTGAGGCATCCACCGGCCCTGCGGTGTAGGCTGGAGTTCTTTCCCCCTGATGAGCAGAGGTGGGGGATTCCACAGCCTCCATCATTCTCATGGCAGGTTCTTTTGGCTTAGTCGGAGACTTTCTGGATTTGCTGGCTGGTGATCTGTCTGGGTTGTGCTGGGGGGCTTTTGAGCGGCATTCTACAGCCCGATGCCCTTCTCTCCCACACTTGAAACACCCCATTTGTTTCTTAGCCATAGCCGATGGTTTCACTGGTTCATGTGTCAGCTCAGGCGGTGAGCAGCTCCATTGTTTTCCTCGCCAGTGCCTCTTCAGTATGTCATTTTCTGCTTTCTCTGCCAAGACATACCATTCCTCAAGTTGGTGTAGGTCCCCTCGGGGCAGGCAAGCCTCATATAGGTCATAATTTAGTCCATCTTTGAAATGGCTAAGGAGGATGTCTTCCGGCCAGTTCAGTTTGCTGGCAATGGCCCGGAATTCTTGTGTATATTTGGCTACCGGGCGTTTGCCTTGCCTCATGATTTTTATCCTTTTGTGGGCTTTGCGATCAGCCAGGGGGTCCTCAAATCACCTTCTCAGAGAGGACATGAAACGGTTGAACTCGTTGAGCTCTGGGACATTGGAGTCATGCAAGTTCACCACCCAATCTGCGGCCGGCCCGTCCAGGGCAGATTGCACCATCCGGATATGGGCTTTGTCGCTGGGGATGTGCCGCCCGTATTCCTCCATGTAGCTGAGGACTTGGGTTAGGAAAAACCCCAAGCATGTTGGCTCCTCCTTGAATCTCACATCCAGCAGCGGGAATCTTTGAATGGATTGGTGCCTCCGTTGTCGGTGGTAGTGTCTTCCATCCAGATCGCCATCTGCGGGTCGGCGGGGAGTGGGGGCTACTGGATCAGCAGATGTCTCCGGGGCTGCAGGTTCCACTTCCCCCTCGGTGTCGCTCCCTTTGCGGCTCCAGGAGCTGGGGTGGCCGTAGGGCTCAGAATTCTCCACTCCTAGGGAGCTGAGAGTTCTCTTCATCAGATCGATAGCTTTCTTTAGGATCCAGCCCAAGTACAGTGCCCAGCTCCCTTCCTCTTCACTTGCATGCAGGGATTTCTCCATCTCCTGCTTCCATTCTGGTTGGTTGGCCCCCCGTCTCAGGATCACCTTTCTTGATTTCTTTTCCCACTTGCCTTTCTTTCCAACGTCCATTGACCACCGAGGTTTGTGGTCCTGTGTCTCCACCACCTCTTCTCCTGAGGAATCTGACCTCTCAGATCCCGAAATCTGGCAGGGTTTCAATCGGGGCAGCAGCTCCCTTCCCGGGGAGTTTTCTCCCTTCCCTGCTCCGTCATCTGACATGGTAATTTTTTGCAATGTCCCCCGGCAATGTTCTCCCTTCCAGGTGGACTAATTCTGCAGGTCCTGTCTAAAGTAAGGACCCACCCCACTTTGCATCTTAAGAAGACAGAACTCTTGGAATAATTCTTCCAACAGGCATCCTTTATTAAGAGAAAATGGTTGCAGGCGTGCTAGACAGGACCTGGGGCCAAGCCCTACAGTTCACGGTTTTAAGGGGTCCCCAGCAGCCCCACCCCACCTCACCATCTTTCCAGTGACAATCCCAGGAGTTACATTTCCACCCCCTTTTTCCTCACTGTTGGTGGAAGGGAGACTTCAGAGAGGAGTAGGTGAAAGCTGATTGCCCCATTGTTATGTTTAGTCCTTTTGGTGGTATCCACATTCAGTCCCTTTGAAGTTGTACCGAATGATGTGAGGGCCATAAAACCCCTTTGCTCACCCCCTTCCCTTCATCGTATGACAGAATCCAGAGAGGGCAGAAATGGGGTTTTCCATAGTCGATAACTAGAGATGAAATATAATTGGATTCTGACAGTTGCAAAGAATATGCATAGTTTTCTCCTCTGAAATTTTTCAATGTAAATGAGTGTCCTGAGGCGTTTAACAGATTTTCAGACCCCTCATCTCAGACGTTCTTCCACAATTAAAATATCATCGGATACGTCAGCTGATTGTGGTTTGGGCTTAGGTATGAGTGGCATAGCATTTTCATTAAGATCCCTGGTGATTTATTCAGTTGCTAGATTGTGAGATTCAATTAATGAAAGGCTGAAAAAGCAGAGAGGGTGTTTGTTACATAATAAATATTTGAAGTATTTTTTTCATCGGTGACTGTTGGTTTTTGCAGAACCAAAAGACAGGAATCGTTCTAGACCAGAACTCAAAACTCACCCGTCCTGGACAAATGGAGAGCTTTGAGAATTCTCATCAAGAGATTAAAGACAGGTGATGACTTTTGCTTGTTTTCTTTGTTTCATTAAAATACATCTTAACATGGATATAGTCTTGGGCATAATCTACATTTAAAGGTAGTCCTTGACTTATATCAGTTTATTTACTGACCAAACTGAAAAAAAGACTTAAGACCATTTTTCAAACTTACAACCATTGCAGTATCCCTATGGTCACATGATCAAAATTCAGACACTTGGCAATTAGTTAATATTTATGACAGTTACAGTGTCCCAGGGTCATGTGATCACCTTTTGCGATCTTTTGACAAGCAAAGTCAATGGGGAAGCCAGATTTGCAACAATCTTGTTACTATCTTAACAACTGCAGTGTTTCACTTAACAACTGTGGCAAGAAAGGTCATAAAATGGGGCAAAACTCACCTAACAAATGTCTCACTTAGCAACAGAAATTTTGGGCTCAGTTGTAGCAATACATTGAGGACTACCTCAACATATAACAGTATAGAGCACGTCTATGTTGGAAAGTTCTCTTTAAAAGAAATAAGAGCATGAAAGGTTCACATCCACAGTTTTTGAACTGTGCAAATCATTTCTAAAAGGCTAGTATTGAACAGTGACCTCTGGATTCTCATATCCATGTTTTGGAAAGGACATTGAGAACCAACAGAAGGGCAAGAAATGGGACTGTGCAAATGACTCAATCATCAGAATCAATATCAGTAGTGGGATCCCTCTTTTGTAGAGGGATCTCGGTTTGCTTTAATTCAATTAATTTTTTTAATTAAAAATTGAAGGTGTGCATTGTGATCATTGTGTCATGTGTCTGACTAATGAAACACTTCAAAGAACTTTCAGGCATGGTTTAACCTAAAAAGCCTTTATTAGTGTAAAGGAGTATCAGCACGGCATGGAGAATGCCAAGATCTGAATTTCCCTTCCTTGCACATAACATTCCAGGCATTTCCCCTCCCCTATTTTGGGGTCATGATTCACATATTCCAATTAATCTGGAGGGCAAAGATTCACTTCCGTTCCCTTCCACAGGCTTTTCTCTCCTCTCTCATTCTCATCTGAATTAACTCTAAAAGTACCAGAGAGTTCTGCATATTTTGTCAAAGCAAGAATATTCAATATTAGCAGCGTTGACACATTGTTTCAGAGGGAAATAGAAAAAGGAGCCCCACATCTTATGGCATTAATACAAAATGCAATTCTTTTCTTAACTTTGCAATGCCCCTCTTGGATTTCCCCCATTGTAGGCTATTATATCATACATTCTGTGTGCAGTTACACAATGTATGTATATATTTATTTATTTCCATTTATATGATCACCTGTCTCATCAGTGCAACTCTGGGCCAATGCTTCAAGTGACTTCATTTTTGTCTATGGTTTTTGTGTCCATAAAATCCATACATTTCTGGTTAGGGGGAATTAATACTGAACAAATTAACCACATTCATATATCGTGTTTAGTCAGAGTAATATGTCAGTTCATTGTTGATTTATTTAAGTTTTCTAGTTAGGCTAGGCAGGGGTAGGCAACCTTGGCTCTTTTATGACTGGTAGACTTCAACTCCTAGAATTCCTGAGCCAGCCTTGCTGGCTTAGGAATTCTGGGAGTTGAAGTCCACGAGTCATAAAAGAGCCAAGGTAAATGGACTAGGGTAAATGTAACGTGCTTTGAAAATGGAGAATATCCATTATTTTCCTGAACAGACAACACAGCCTTAAAAATCAGATTGGAATGTAGAACTAAGAATGACAACTGTTTGCTAAGCAGCTGAGTTAATGCTCCACATTAAACCATTCTTGCGGCTTACTATTCACTCGTATTGCAGCCTTGGTGTCTATGCCAGACCAATTCAAAAGACTTCAATAAAGTGGCTAATCAATAATATAAAACAATGAAAGAGCAGTAATGCAGAAGAATCAGCAATGATAAATGGAGCACAGCCCTAAATGCATGCTGAAGTACCAATGTTAATTAAAACAACAACAACAACAATAATAATATAAATATAAATAAAAAAGTTGAAAGGGAACTTGGAGGTTATCTAGTCCAACTCCCTGCTCAGGCAGGAAACCCTTTACCATTTCAGACAAACGGCTGTCCAGTCTCTTCTTAAAAACTTCAAATTATCTAACAATGAATTAGAGTATGAGGCAGGTAATATCAGATATAGCCACATATATACTGCCATGCACATTACCTCCGAAGAAGGTAGAGCCTCAACAATATTATTTAAATTGTTAGGTTTGTAGAGAAGAAAATGATACAGATTTAAAATAGGTTAACCTTTGATGCCATCTTAAAGACCAGAGGTCCCCAACCTTTTGGGCACCAGGGACCGGTTCCATGGAGAGAGGTTTTTCTGCAGACTGGAGGGTGCGTGGTTTTGTGTGCTTCCTGCATTTCGCAGATGGGGCTTTGCTTGTTTGTGCAGACCAGTTGCTGGCATGCTGCAGCCTGGTCCTGGTCCATGGACCGCGGGGGTTGGGGACCCCTGTTAAAGACCATGTTTTCTAAGTGCATGTAATTGCATCTTTTGGTAGACTGTCTAAAGACAATACCACCAACTGTGGAAAACAGACAAATAACAGTCAGGTGTGTGAAACTGATAGACCCTCCAAGCGGCTTCGAAGGAAAAGAAAGCTGCTTTTAGATTCTGAAGAGGAAGAAGAAAATGCAGATGAGGAAGAGGTAAGTAAATGTGATTTCTTTAACTGAAAGAGTAGCCAGAAGGCTATAATGAAACTTTTAGTGATAAGAATTTGCCACGTCAATTCAATCAATCCTTTCATATTTATAATATTTTTAGAACTATTAACTATTATTTATTGTGTCAAACAAACCAAACCAAAATATACACATTGTATACATATAAATATGATAACATTGTGATTTTATATTAAAACAAAAGGGAACAAAGAAGATTATTGGAGATCTTGCTTTGCTTTTTATCAGAAAAAAATATTGCAAAATCAGATTTTTAAAAGTAACACATACCACCATTTCACTACTGGAAATTAGAAATTAGTTGACATGTTGAAATTTACCATTCAGAGAATACTACTGCACTAGAAAGTTTAAAATGGTTATTTGTTCTAAATGGCAGATTTTATATATATAATATATTTAGTTTATTTGTTTCATTTATATACAATATATCTGCTGGTAGTTTAAAATACTAAGCAAAAAATAAATATTGCAAAAGAGTGAAAGTGACATTCAACTATATATGAAAAATGTCAGTGTATTTTCATCTAGTTTGTGTTATCTAGGAAAAGAATAAATTGAATCTGAAAAACCACAGGAATGCAAAATCAGTGAAGCAAGGTAAGAGTGCAAAACTGATCTCTAATTGTTCCACGACAAAATGCTGCTATAAATTCAGTACTTTGGCAACCTCTATAATGACCCAGTACTAATGTTACAAAGAACATTCTATCAATTTTACACTTACCTTTATAGTCCGTGAAATGTATTATTTGTAGTCCTTAAAACCATTCGTTGAGTGGCCATTCAATGTTACGGCATTGAAAAAAGTGACTTATGACCATATTTCACCCTTATGACCATTGCACATTGCAGCATCCCCATGGTCATGTGATCAAAATTCAGACAATTGGCAACTGGCATATATTTATGATGATTGCAGTGTCCCAGGATCATGTCATCACCTTTTGTGACCTTTTGACAAGCAAAGTCTATGGGGAAGCCAGATTCACTTAACAATTGTGTTACTCACTTAACAACTGCAGTGGTTCACTTAACAACAACAGTGGCAAAAAAGCTCATAAAGTGGTGCTAAACTTACTTAACTGCTTTACTTAAAAACAGAAAGGCCACAATATTGGAACATTTCTCTTCATGTCATCCAGCCATGGTCTCTTCTGTGAACTCAAGACTATATATGCAGTCTTATGTTCCCCTCTCCTCCAAGTTGCCAGAATTGTTTATTTAGGGTCTCAGTCCATCAAACACAAGTGCAAAGTTTGAAATACAGAAAAAAATCCAAACCTGAAACCGATAGCCATTGCTGGAAACATGGCCCCATTTTACAATAGTTGTCCAGGTTAAATGTTGCCGAAGGAAGGTTGTAATTTGTTGATCAGAAAGACAACTAAAATTTCTGATAATTTGATTTATGAGTCGGGAGATACAATGGGCAGTGTAACAATATATAAATTATATGTATAGTAACATATTCCTATTTACTTGTGAGTAAGTTCCATTTCAAAGAATTTAATTCTGAGTAAATATATATATTATGAATTTGTGTTGCAAATGTGATAAATGAGAAGATTCGTGAATTGCTTTTAAAAAAAGTTATGATCGTGGCAGAACTCTGATTTTTGGAATCACCTATCCAGCTAGTGTGATAAAAAGGTTAAGCCAATCCAATCAAATATTTACATGTTGAGTAGAATAATATATATACATATACATATATTCAATAATGCAATCTTCGATCTCCGGGAAGAGTATAACCTAGTTGGAGAAGGGAAGATGGATAGTAATGGATGATGATAAGCAGGAACAGCAGGTAGAGCAGCAGATTAGGAGGGGAAGAAAACTGAGGAGGGGAACATCGATAGGAATGGATGACGGAAGGCAGGAGCAGTATGTAGATCAGCAGGTTAGAGGGAGAAGGGAGGATTGATAGAAATGGATGATGAAAGGCAGGACTGGCAGGTTAGGGATAGAGGAAAACTGGAGAAAGAAAGATTGATGGGAATGGATGATGGAAGGCAGGAATGGCAGGTAGATCAGCAGGCTAGGGAGGGAGAAAAAATGGGGAAGGAAAGAGGGACAGGAATGGATGATGGAAGACAGGAACAGCAGGGAGATCGGCAGACCGGGGGGGGGGGAACCGGATAGAGGAGGATTGATAAGAAGGCATGATGGGAAACAGGAATAGCAGGTAGACCAGCAGACCAGGAGGAGAGAAAAACTGGAGAAGGGAGGATCAATAGGAATGAATGATGGTAGGCAGGAATGGTATATAGGTAGGCAGGTCAGGGGAGGGGAAAAATTGGAGAAGGGAGGATTGATAAGAATGGATGACGGCAGAAATGGTATACACATCGGCAGGTCAGGAGAGGAGAAAAACCGGAGGAGGGAGATGGGATAGGAACGGATAATGGAACGCAAAAACGGCAGGCAGACCAGTAGACCAACAAGGAGAATAAAAAGGGAAAACCCCATGGCAGGATTCTTGTAATACCAGATCAGAAGGTGTACCCCGCAATGAGTAGGAAAGAGCAATTGGAGAGTATATTAGTAACAACAGTACAGGGAGGAGGAGGCTGGACAAGGATGACAGAGCAGAAAAATGCAAAATTGGGGTGCAATAAAGAGAGGGCAGGGCAACTAAGGCAGTTACAGGCAATCAGGAAGAGTGGCCCTGTCATGCGAGCAATGAGCAAGCAGTTAGATCGGCAAGGGGATAAAAAGAACTTCCCCACCCCCTGAGCCTCACTCTGAGGATGCTGGCAGAGGACCAGTGAAAGCTAAGTTGTTTTTAACTTTGTATATAACTGTTTTTATTGTTTTAAATATTGTTTTAACAATAAACAGCTAGGTTATACTCTTCCCGGAGATCGAAGATTGCATTATTGAACAAATATGCCCGGGATTCGCATTTTTACAACCATTAAGGGGACACACACACACACACACACACACACACACACACATATATATATCTTTGGTTATTCAGGTTTTCTCCCACGTAAAATTGGAAGTGTCTTGGCAACATTTCAACTAAGTCCCATTTGTCATCTTCAGGCTGGTGTTTTCAGCTTCATGCTTCTAGGAACAATGTGTGATCGTATCTGTTTCTTCCTTTTGACTGCCAGTGGGGGTATGAACTGATTGGGTGGGAGCTTGGCTGTGTTCTGATTGGGTGGAGGTGTGTTCTGATTGGATGGGGGATTGGCTGTGCTCTGATTGGATGGGGGATTGGCTGTGCTCTGATTGGCTGGAGGAGTGTTTTGTTTGGGAGAGGCTTTGTTGTGCTCGGGTTAGTCTGAATTGCAGTGGGATTTGAGATGGTGAGCTGCATTGCTGTTGTTTGGCTTTGTGTTCGTGGTCATGCCTCATCTTCATGGTGGGTGTCAGTTTGCTTCATGTATGGATTGGAGGGGTTTAAAGTGGCTAATGATGCAGCTGTGGTCTGGCTTCTGGTTTGTGGTTGTGCCTCATCATCGGTGTGGGTTTGGGTTTGCCAACCCCCCATCCAATCAGAGCACATGTAGGTCTTTGGTTATTCGGGTTTTCTCCCATGTAAAATTGGAAGCATTGCTCCTAGAAGCACGAAGCTGAAAACACCAGCCTGAAGATGATGAATGAGACTTCGTCGAAACATCACCAAGATACTTCCAATTTGACGTGGGAAAAAACCCGAATAACCAAAGACCTACATACAAACACCCACGAAAACCTCAGAAAACACACACACAGAGACACATATAACCCTCTGATCAATACATAGGTATTTACTTTTAAAGATGATAATACCAAAACGGTAAAATGCATTGTTACATGTACATAATGTACACGTAAGTACATTATGACAAATGTTCTATCACTTGTCCTACATTACTCCTTCCATGGATCTTTGTGGTTCCATACTCAACAGAGTATGGAACCACAAAGATCCATGGAAGGAGTAATTGTTTTTTTATTCTATCTTTGATTTCTCAGCTGTGCCTGCAAAGAAGAACATTTGGAACTGGATGACATACTTAGAAGAAGAACGAATGCCAGCTGCTCCCTTAAAACTTTTCAAAGAGGTTTGTAATCTCTTAAATGTTTTCTTGTGGATATTGAATACAGGTAGTCCTCGACTTACAATTATTTGTTTAGTGACTATTTGAAGTTACAATAGCACTAAAAAAGTGACGTATGACTGTTTTCACACTTAAAATCATTGCAGCATCCCCATGATCACATGATCAGAATTTGGCCACTTGGCAGCTAGCATGTATTTATGACGGTTGCAATGTCCCAGGGTCATGTTATCACCTTTGGTGACCTTCTGACAAGCAAAGTCAATGGGGAAGCCAGATTCACTTAACAACTGTATTATTAACTTAAGAACTATAGTTCTTCACTTAACAGCCGTGGCTAGAAAGATTGTGAAATGGAGCAAAACTGTTCTGTCCCAGCCTATGTACAGTACATCCTTGTTACTTCACAAAGACAACCCCTCTTTTAACAGTAGACTGGAAAATAAACCCTTTTTATTTGAGTTACAGACCTGATAGTTGTCCCAGAAAAACAAAAGCAATAGAACACTTTTCCAACGGAGAACTTGTCCAAAAAGCAAAACGGAGCCAAATAACTCACAGGCAAAATAAACAGACCATGATCTCTTGACACTGAAGTTCTTTGCAAATGGTTGCCTCCAGCAGCCAGCCCTGCCATTCCCTTTTTGTTACGCAGCCCCCAAGGCATGGCTTCTCACTGCTTTCTCCCTTCCCCTGGAGTCGCCCCATTTCCTCCCTCTGTCCTACTTGTGTGATCTGTCTGTGTTTATGAGCATCTCTGAGGTCTTCCAGCAGTGGTTCCTCCGAGTCCGACTCAGCTTCTCAGCACAGCTGGCTCTCAGCTCAATCATGAGTGAAAGGACTAGCCTCTTCATTAGTTTGTAAGTCCTGCAGCTCATCAGACCCTCCCTCCGATTCTGATGGCTCTCCAGGCCCCTCCTCCTCTGATTCCCCGGACTCAGCTGCCAGGAGCACAGGCTGGCAAGGAATCACAACAAAAACATACTCAGCAACTGTCTTGCTTAGCAACAGAAATGTTGGGCTCAATTGTGGTCATAAGTCGAGGCTAACTACATGTTTGTATTGCCTTAGAACCAGAATCTTTTGTGGGTGGGAAATCAAAGAACCAGATATTGTAATGAGATGGAATATGTTGAAAACATTGAAATCTTACACATCTTCTTCTTAAAAGGGCTCTTTTATTGGAAGCAATAAGACCAAGGTGACTTCTTCAGTGCTGCAGAGAGACAAACCTGGGTCCGTCATAATCCTAAGAAACTTACAAATATGCTTGTCTATCATATTATTATTATATGGGAGTTTCACGCTGGTTTTGCGTCTTTCCAAATAGAGTTTGTTGATGTGGAGATGAATATTCCTTCACCTCCTTCTTCATTCTCTCTTCTTGTCTTGCATAACTGCCTGTAAAAGAGAGATACTAATTTTCTCATGATATCCAAGCAGGGAAACACATCTCAGCACTCCTTACAAGTCATGGATGTTTATAATCTTCGCATTACATTTACTTTGAGTTTGATAGAGAGAAGTTGCAACTAGGGATAAGGTTTCTTATTGGGAGGAAATGCTGGGCATCAAAAGGAGGGAATAAGATAAACCTCTATCAGTTTTTGCCTGGAAAGGGATTCAATGTGAGCTGGTGTGTGTGTGTGTGTGTGTGTGTGTGTGTGTGTGTGTGTGTGTGTGTGTGTGTGTGTGTGCACTTGCGCTTTATTGTGCATCTGGCTTGTTAAAAGGATAATATGTGAATTAACCATTGTAAGCAGTTTAATCTTCATATTTAGTTTTACCCACAACCCCTGTTTTAATTTGTGTCTATGAAATTGCTCAACACCAGTATCATATCTCAGCCAGCAACTGTGGAAAGCTAGTTTTTAGCTTTCGTAATTAGCATAGTGCTGACATTAATTGGTCCTTGACTTTTAGCATGTTGTAGATTATCTTATTAAAAGTAATCATTATAAGTGAGGGTACAAGTAGCAGCCAATTGCCATTTCTAACAATATGCACAAAACCAAATCATAGAAAATGTGAACATAGCATCCTTCCTGTCCGTGTTAAATTATTTCAGTTTCTTCAGATAAAATGGGAAGATGCTTGATCTGAACCATATTTCACTCCCAGTTTTGTATGTAAAGCTCAGCTTCTTAGAGGAATTTTCAAAATATATATATTTAACTTTCCAATTGTTTTATATTGCTATTTTATGACATTATAAGCTGTCCAGAGTCACTTGATAGTGAGATGGGCAGTATATAAATTGAATGAATGAACGAATGAATGGGCAAGATTTTAAAAAGTCTTCCAGCTATCAGCAGAGTTTTATTTACTGTGTCTGAGTCTAAATTTCAGAATAATATTGTCTCTTGATCTGATGCTTCTCCAGGTCAGATTCGGAAGCTCAATTCAGACACTATATCATATTATGCTGTGCGCTAACTAAAATTTAGGATATGAAGTTAGGGTATCCAAGTGTATAAGAGTCAAATTCAGCATTATAGCAATTTGCCTCCATTTTCCCCTGTTCTATTTAACTTCTTAGGTTTATTTCCATCTCCAGAGCGTAGCAGTCTCTGAGTACAGGTGGTCCTTAACTTACAATCGTTCATGTAGTGGCCATTTGAAGTTACAACAGCACTGAAAAAAAGTGACTTAGAACCATTTTTCATACTCACTACTGTTGCAGTATCCTCGTGACCAAATGATCAAAATTTGGATGGTTGGCAGTTGGTTCATATTTATATTGGTTGCAGGATCCCAGGGTCACATGATCCCCTTTTGCGACCTTCTGAAAAGCAAAGCGAATGGGGAAGCGTGTTACTAACTTAACAACTGCAGTGATTCACTTAAGAACTGTGGCAAGAAAGGTCATAACATGGGACAAAATTCATTTAACAACTGTCTTGCTTTGCAACAGAAATGTTGGCCTCAACTGTAATTGTAAGTCAAGGACTAGCTGTGTCATAACAGCAATCTATGGTTTATCAGTTAAGAAATGAACACTCCAAGGGTTGTCATTAAGGGTTGTCATTATTTTAGACTAGAAACACAAGTCTGTCAATTCAAACACTGCACTAACTGATAATTAAACTTTAGTAATCCTTAATTTCTATAAACAGCTTACTCCCACATAAAAAACAAGAAAACATTTAAAAAAGTCAATTAAGCTTAATTATAGAAAAGGAATACTATACACTTGATATTCTTGCTTCATTTTCTTATTTTCCCCACAGAGTATTGACATTGCAACAAGGAGTTTGTTAGGTCTACAATAATATTTTATTTCTTTCTACTGTAGTCTCAGTCCTTTCCACAAAACAAAAATGGATTTAAAGTTGGAATGAAGCTTGAAGGACTGGACCCTGAACATCCATCTTTATTTTGTGTTCTTTCTGTTGCTGAGGTATTGGCTTGACTTTTTAAAATAACAAAGAAAATAACTGGAAAAGGGATGAAAAGCATGTCAATAATCAGTTAATTACTTCTGGCTGAAGTTAATGAAATGCCGACTGACTAAGGCATGCTTTTCTAAAAACATTTTAATATATTGTACATATTGGCCATGTTGATATACATTGGTAAATGAGTATTGGTACCTGAAAAGGTATTGACAGGTAAGGCCAACAATCTGAACATCTTTAATTGGCTTTTTATACAGTTCTTGTGTTTTTTTTATAGAGCCTTGTGCATTCTAGTGTTACTTTCATTATATATAGATGCTTGAGTTCTACTAAGTAAAGGGTGCAAAACAGTGTCTGTGAACTGTAGCATCAGCAATACATTAATATAATTAATATAATTAATGCATCTACTATTAAAAGTTAATCATGTTGAAAATGAAATAGGAGCAGAATTTTTTTAACACAGGCTTTTTTTGTGTTTTGCAAAAGTAACAACCTTGCATTTATGGTTGGTTGTAGGTGCAGGGGTACCGAATGCGACTGCATTTTGATGGTTATTCAGAGTGTTACGACTTCTGGGTTAATGCTGATTCAACAGATATCCATCCTGTTGGCTGGTGTGAAAAAACAGGCCACAAGTTGCTCCCTCCTAAAGGTATGTGTGTGTGTATGTGTATATGTTTATATAGTTTTATATTAATAAACATTCTTATCAGAGATGGAACTTTGAACTGAATCCAGTTTGCTTAATCTCCCTATTTGAACTACAGAGCCTCTTGTGAATGAAATCTTTCAGGAGAAAATTTTATTTCTAGGTTGATCATCTTGAGATGCAGCTTTCTCCATGTTGTGATGAAAGGAGTGGACACATCTGCTCCTTTTTTCCAAAGAACAGTATATTCCCGTTTTCTACAAACTAGGAGCTCTGCTCTTTTTGTACTACAATCTGATCAAGGCTTGTTTCTGAGAAATTTCATTTTAACTAATAGTGCTTGAACCAAGTAATAGCTTTAATGAAGAGACTAGCCTAATGTTAAAGCACTGAATTGGTTAAAAAGGAAAGAAGTGAGGCTGATCCTGACACCCACTTTGCATTATAGCCACAGAATATAGATTTTTCATGAAAGATTAACTACATTTTTCTATTGTGTTTACATGCCTTGGAATCAGTGTTGATTTCTGGTGATTTCCTGGACTACTCCCTGTAGTTTTCTTGGCAAGATTTTGTGAAATGATTTGCCATTACCTGCTTCCTAGGGTTGAGAGAGAGGGACTGGCCCAAAGTCACTCAGCTAGATTTGTGCTATCATGAAAATAAACGATTAGTTTTGTTTTGTTCTGAGGAATATATATTGGAGAATCTAATGGGAAGTAAAGCTTGCATGTCATCACACTGTTATTTAAGAAGTAATGCATGTTTTTCCATTAAAGTTGATCATTAGAAATGTTAAATAATTGGAACTTCTTTCAATGATACATAATTTAACAGATGAATTCAGTAGCTATTTTGTTTCATAGAGATTTCTGAATTTTCAGATGAATGACTCACAACTGCACCAATATGTAAGAAAAGGGAGAAATATGTATAGAAGCCTGGAGACACTAATTCAACAAACACAGCTATCGTGCAGATTTCAAATACTTCCCATACTGTTTCTAATTCTGAGAAAGCAGCCTGTGCTATCCCACAGGCTTTTTATCAAAAAATCATTTTTTCTTTCTTTCTTTGTCTAGGTTACAAAGATGGGGACTTTAACTGGGCTTCATACTTGAAGACCTGCAAATCTCAGGCCGCCCCCAAAAATCTTTTCAAGATCCTAAGCACAGTGAGTAGCAACATCAATTTCTAGTTGTCTCTTTCGAGTCCTTTCTAAAACAGATATCAAGGTGCCTTCAGCTAATACTTAGAACTGAAACAAAACCGCTGAGAAAGAGGGAAGCAAAATGAAATAGGTGTCAGAATCCAATTATATTTCATCTTTAATTATCAAACATAGAAACTCCCAATTCTGCCTTCTCTGGATTCTGCCATAAGAGGGAGAAAAGGGGGAGAGCAAAGGGGCTTTATGGCCCTCACTTCCTTCAGCACACTTCAAAGGACTGAATGTGTGTTTATTGTGGCCTCTAAGCGTTAACATATCAAAAAAGAGTAATTGCCTTTCATGTAGTTATCTGAAGTCTCCATCCAGACGGAAGAAGAAAGGGGATGGAATTGTGATACTTGAAACTATCACTGGAAGGGGGGTTGATTGGGTGGGACTACTGGGGAACCCCTTAAAACCTTGAATGCGAGAGCTTGAACCCCAAGTCCTGTCTAGCATGCCTGCAACCATTTTCTCTTAATAAAGGATTCCTGTTGGAAGAGCTATTCCAAGAGTTCTGTCTTCTTAAGATGCAAAGTGGGGTGGGTCCTTACAGTAGACAGGACTTGCAAAATTAATCCACCTGGAAGGTAGACCCTTGCCGGGGGATTTTGCAAAAATTTACCATGTCAGACAACGAAGCAAGAGAGGGAGACAACTCCCTGGAAAGAGAGCCGCTGACCCAGTTGGAACCTTGCCAGATGTTGGGATCCGAGAGGCCAGATTTCTCAGAAGAAGAAGTGGTGGAGACACAGGACCACAAGCCTCGCTGGTCGATGGGCGGTGGAAAGAAAAGCGAGTGGGGAAAGGAATCAAGAAAAGTGACCCTGAGACGGGGGACCAAGCAACCAGAATGGAAGCAGGAGATGGAGAAATCCCTGCAAGCAAGTGAAGAGGGAGGAAGCTGTATGCCGTACTCAGACTGGATCCTAGAGAGAGCTATTGACCTGATGAAGAGAACTCTCAGCTCCCTAGGAGAGGAGTTTCCTGAGCCCTACGCCCGCCCCAGTTCCTGGAGCCACAAAGGGAGAGACACCGAGGGGGACGTGGAACCTGCAACCCCAGGGACATTTACTGATCAAGGAGCTCCCACCCCCTACCGGACCACAGATGGAAATCTGGACGGAAGACACTACCACCCACAATGGAGGCACCGATCCATTCCAAGACGTCCACCGTGGGAGGTGAAATTCAAAGGGGAGCCAACACGCTTGGGGTTTTTCCTAACCCAAGTCCTCAGCTACATGGAGGAATATGGGCAGGACATCCCCAGCGACAAAGCCCGCATCCGGATCGGGCAATCTGCCCTGGATGGACCAGCTGCAGATTGGGTGGTGAACCTGCATGACTCCAATGCCCCAGAACTCAGTAACTTCAACCGTTTCATGTCCTCGTTGAGAAGACGATTTGAAGACCCCCTGGCTGATCGCAAAGCCAGTGAAAGAATAACAACGATGAGGCAGGGCAAACGCCCAGTGGCTGAGTATACACAAGAATTCCGAGCCATTGCCAGCAAACTGAATTGGCCAGAAGACATCCTCCTTGGCCGTTTCAAAGAAGGACTAAACTATGATCTATATGATGCTTGCCTGCCCCGAGGAGACCCACATCGACTTGAGGAATGGTACGTCTTGGCAGAGGAAGCAGAGATCGACATATTGAAGAGGCATCGCCGAGAAAAACAATGGAGCCGCCCCCCGCCTGAGCTGACACACCAACCGGTGAAATCATCGGATACAGCCAAGAAGCAGATGGGGTGTTTCAAGTGCGGAAGAGAAGGGCATCGAGCTGTAGAATGCCGCTCAAAGGCCCCCCAGCACAACCCAGACAGATCCCCAATCAACAAACCCAGAGGGGATTCAGCTAAGCCAAAAGAAACAGCCATGAAAATGATGGAAATTGCAGAAAACCCCACCTCTGCTCACCAAGGGGAAAGAACTCCAGCCTACACCACAGGGACGGTGGATGCCTCAGATGACAGCTCGGAAGGCGAACGCCTGGTAAGTGGACGCATCACACCCATCTTCAAAACAGTGACTATATTAATCCCCCCCATGCCCGAAGCTGTGAAGGTGAAAGCCTTAATAGACTCTGGCTGCACCCGCTGCCTCATTAGCCCAACACTAGTGGGGAACCTGGGCATCCCATCCAGGAGACTGGAACAACCAATCTCATTTGGCCAGTTAGACGGATCCATAGCAGGGGGGGTGCCAGTACCCTAGCCACTCTACCAATACACCTCTCCCTGGGCGAACATGAAGAGGACATAACGTTTGTGGTGACCCCAGGTATGGAATGCCCAATGATTCTAGGGATGGAATGGTTGAAAAAATGGAACCCCTGGGTAAATTGGAGGACGACAGAAATCAAATTCCCGAAGGGGGACCCTATGGACTTAAAACCCCAAGAGAGGCTACCAGAATCAAGAATAGAAAAGGCATCCATAGGAGAGGAAAAAAGATTAACAGAAATACCAGAGGAATATAGGGACCTTGCTGAAGTCTTCAGTGAGGAGAGGGCGAATGAGCTTCCCCCCAACCGACCCACAGACTGTACCATTGAATTCAAGCCTGGGGCAAAACTCCCGAAGCCCAGATTATACTCCATGAGCCCAAAGGAGAAGGAGGAAATGGAAAGATTTATAACAAAAAACCGGGAGAGAGGTTTCATTGAACCAGCTAAGCCTAAAGTGGCTGCCCCGGTCCTTTTTAGAGAGAAGAAGGATGGCTCTTTACGTTTATGCGTGGATTATAGGGCCCTGAACACAAACAGTGAAAGCAACCTATACCCGCTGCCCCTCATGAAAGACATGCTGTCACACCTATCGAAAGGGAAAATTTTTTCTAAACTAGACTTAAGGGAAGCTTACTATCGAGTGAGAATCAAGGAAGGGGACGAATGGAAAACTGCATTTAACTGCCCCATGGGGTGCTATCAATTCAAAGTCTTGCCATTTGGATTACAAGGGGGCCCTGCAGTCTTTATGCAATTAATCAATGACGTTCTAAAGGAGCACCTGTTTAAGGGGGTCCTTGTTTACTTGGACGACATTCTTATCTTTACCGAAACAAAAGAAGAACACGTCAAACTTGTCAGAGCGGTTTTAAAGAAGCTGCGAGCCGCTAACCTATATGCCAAACTCTCAAAATGCGAATTCCACCAGGAAAGGATAGACTACCTAGGCTATCGCATATCCCCACAGGGCATTGAAATGGACCCAGAGAAGGTCAGAGCAGTATTAGAATGGGCACCACCCCGCACAAGAAAGCAACTACAACGTTTCCTGGGCTTTGCAAATTTTTACCGCCAATTCATCCCCTCATTTGCACAGATAGCCTTGCCCCTCACCAACTTACTAAAAACGAAGGGAACATCCTCAGTAAAACCTAGCCAGCCACTAACATGGACAATGGAGTGCCAAGCAGCGTTTGAGAGACGAAAGAGACTTTTTTCTGCCGAACCAGTACTAAGGCACCCAGATATGGACAAGCCCTTCGTAATACAGGCAGATGCAAGTGATGTGGCAGTGGGGGCTGTTCTATTACAAGAAAATGATGATGGAGTATTGCAACCCTGTGCATATACATCCAAGAAACTCACGGAAACAGAACAGCGCTGGCCAGTATGGGAGAAGGAGGCTTATGGGATACGTTGGGCATTACTCACGTGGCGACAGTTCCTGGAAGGCAACAAAATCCCCTTCCAGGTGTGGACTGATCACAAAAATTTAGACGCCCTGAAAACTTCCAGGAAACTCAATCCCAAACAAGCCCGCTGGTCCCAGCATTTTCACCAATTCCAATTTAAGCTCAAAAATTTACCAGGAAGAAAGAACTTCCTGGCAGATGCACTATCTCGCATGCCCCAATATAACAGCGCACGAACCACAGACTCTAGACCAATAATGGCAGAATCACAACTGGCAGCGCCAGTAACCACAAGAACCCAAGCCAAAATAAAACCACAACTGGACAGCAAAACTGGGATTGAATTCAGAAAAAGTTTGGAAACAGATGATTGGTTCCAGAAAAACAAACATGTGTGCACAATGAGAGACGGATTGCCTTGGGTAGGGGAAAAGTTATATATACCAACAACTCAAAGACTAACTTTCATGCAACTTTGCCATGACACAAAATCAGCCGGGCATTTTGGATTTGTAAAAACTTTACACTTAATTAAACGGCAATTTTGGTGGCCATCAATAAAAAAGGACATAGAAAGTTATGTTGCCAGCTGCCCAACCTGTGCATCAGCCAAGAGGTTGCAAGGGAAATCGCCAGGGCTGTTACAACCAGTGGCAAGGCCCTCAGCCCCCTGGAGGGAAATAGCCATGGATTTTATAGTGGAATTGCCTGAAAGCAATGGGAATACTGTTATCTGGACAGTCACGGACCTATTTTCCAAACAGGTGCACTTTATCCCTTGCCCAAAAATTCCCACTGCAAAGGCCTTAGCAAAACTTTTTATCCAGCACATTTACAGATTGCACGGGGCACCCCAACGCATCATCTCTGATAGGGGAGTGCAATTTACGTCCGCATTTTGGAAGGAATTTTTATCCCTCTTAGGGACCACTCAGGGATTGACATCTAGCCACCACCCTCAAGGAGATGGACAAGCGGAACGGTGCCAGTCGGTACTTGAGCAATATTTGAGATGTTTTTAAATTTCCAACAGAGTGATTGGACGGACTTACTTCCTTTTGCAGAAGTTGCCTACAATAATGCAGTCCACTCCAGCACAGGCTACACTCCTTTTCAAATAGCCAACGGCCAAAGTTTCAACCCTATGCCAGAGTTAACCCCAAAAGAACCAACGATCCCTTCACGGAAAGAATGGATGGAAAACCTACAAAACACCTGGCCAATAGTCAGAAAATCAATAGATGAAGCTAGGCGGGCATACAAAGCACAAGCCGATAAAAAAAGGGTTGAGCCTACACCATTCATTATAGGAGAAATGGTGTACTTATCTACAAAATACCTAAAGTCCCTACAGCCCTGTAAAAAAATTGGACCAAAATATATAGGACCTTTTCCAATTAAAAGGATCATAAATCCAGTAACAGTAGAATTAGAATTACCCAAAAACCTCAGGCAAATACACCCAATTTTTCATTGCAGCTTGCTGAAAAGAGAGCATCAGTCACCTCTACGGCCAAAAATCCCCCCCACCACCACCTCCAATCATGGTGGAGGGGGAACAACACTTCGAAATAAAAGAGATCCTTGACTCTAGGAGATATCATGGAACAACTCAGTACCTAGTTGCCTGGAAACACCTCCCTGCCTCACAAAATGAGTGGGTCCATAAACATCACGTCAGAGCCCCGAAGCTATTGAAGAAGTTTCACACAGAGTATCCTAACAAGCCTAACTAAATTCTTTACTTGTGTTTTCTTTCAGGTGGATCTCTCTTATTGTTAAGAGGGGCCGGATGTCAGAATCCAATTATATTTCATCTTTAATTATCAAACATAGAATCTCCCAATTCTGCCTTCTCTGGATTCTGCCATAAGAGGGAGAAAAGGGGGAGAGCAAAGGGGCTTTATGGCCCTCACTTCCTTCAGCACACTTCAAAGGACTGAATGTGTGTTTATTGTGGCCTCTAAGCGTTAACATATCAAAGAAGAGTAATTGCCTTTCATGTAGTTATCTGAAGTATCCATCCAGACGGAAGAAGAAAGGGGATGGAATTGTGATACTTGAAACTATCACTGGAAAGGGGGTTGATTGGGTGGGACTACTGGGGAACCCCTTAAAACCTGGAATGGGAGAGCTTGAACCCCAAGTCCTGTCTAGCATGCCTGCAACCATTTTCTCTTAATAAAGGATTCCTGTTGGAAGAGCTATTCCAAGAGTTCTGTCTTCTTAAGATGCAAAGTGGGGTGGGTCCTTACAATAGGAACTATTATCTCTCACGTTATATTTAGAATTCAGAGTTTATTGCCTGTATTTGTTTGTTTAGAATTCAGAGTTTATTGGTTTGCATTTATCTGAGCAGAGGAGTAAATTAGCCAAGCACAGCTGGCACAGAGTAGCTTGCTTTTTATCTCTTACATTAACCTGGTTCACAGACCCTCCGGCATTTGTTCAGTGTTTGGGCTGAAAACATTTATTGATTCATGTTCCTGCTGCTCATCTGAATATCTTTTCTAGTTGCACAGCTGGTGTTTTTCAGGTATTTTTATTCCTTTGGTGTCTGCTCTGTTAAGCAGGCACATTTGTTCACTCATATACTGTACCACCTTAGCCAATCCTTTAAATTTCAGTGAATTAAAAAGATTTTTTTAAATTTTGCATTCAGAGTTTCACAGCTTTGGGAAGACTTATGATCAAGGTCACACATCTCATGGAACCAATAGTTAAATTATGATTTCTTAAACAAAACACAATTCCCACAATCTAGCCAAAATCAGACATGTCCTATTTTGATTTAGAATCTTATGTGAATCCAGCAGCAAGATCAGATTTTCTTCAACTCAATGCAGACTTAAATACATCTAATGGCAATGTTTTTTTTCCCTGTTTTCTCCTATCCATTAGCCAGTCACACCTTCTGGTTTTCGGGTGGGCATGAAGTTAGAGGCAGTAGACAAAAAAAATCCTTCCCTGATGTGTGTAGCCACCATTGCAGACATGTTGGATAATCGACTGCTAGTTCATTTTGACAACTGGGGTGAAAGCTATGATTACTGGTAAGAACAAGAATTCATTATATTGGTGAGAGTAATGAGTTATTTGCCCCGGAACTGCAGAATGTAAAATCATTTGGAGATAAGGAAGCCTCTGGAGCCAGTTCTATATTCATTTGCACTCAGCTCTACTCATAATTCAATTTGTTGAAGTTCTGATTGTAAGCCCATGTTGAAATATGTGCTGCATTCCCTCCAGGTAAATATATATTTGGACCATGTAGCTTGTCAACAAATTGTAACAAATAAAGAATTAAAATCTAAATTTAGTTTAGTAAAATGTAGAAATATAAATTCAAACCATATAGCTTACCATGTATGAGATAATACAGGATTATATAATTTACTGATGGAGGAGAATATTTGTAGCTCAGCGTTGAACTGTGGGATCCTCAGTACTCTTTGAGCTTGGTGTTTTTCGTGCAGACATTTCATTACCAAACTAGGTTATATCATCAGTGCATTGATGTACTGCAAGAAAAACACTAAGCAGAGAGCATCAAGGATTCTATATATACAATGTAAATTGCCTCAAGAATCTGTGTTTGGGAGTATAAGGGGTAAAATGAGTGTTTTAACTTTCTGGAAGTCTAATTTTCAGTTAAAGTTCTCTATATTCCATAAATACAAAAGAAAAAAAATCACCTCAACTCTGGATTATCATTTATGGATCTTGAAGGCTGCAAAAGAGATGCTATTGGCCTGCCCTATTGCATCCTTGATATTAAAGTTCAGTATAGAAACATTAGGCCAAGTTTGCATAGCTATATTTCATCATGTATATCTTTGGTGCAGGTGTGATGCAAGTAGTCCATATATTCGACCTGTTGGTTACTGCCAAGAAACTGGATCTGCCTTAACAACACCAGCCGGTAGGTTAAAAACACATCATTTTCAGCAGTATGAAAATATCTGCAAGGAATATTAATTTTATCATGTTATGAGACTTATTTCAGTCACACTGAGGAAGTCCTACTTACTTGTAGTGCATGTTCTACCAATATTTTTAGAAATTATGTGTCCCAACCAAATTCTGAATCCTTGGAATACTAGACAGAATTTGACTATTCTATCCAGGGGTTTCAGCAGAAATTGATTAACAAAAGTATTATACAAGGAGAATGCAGGACCTGAATATTTTCTTAAAGAGCAGGACAAAGAGAAAGACTGACTTTTTCCATTAAGTTCTTCAGATTTCCTGGCACAGTTTGGTTAGAACCTTAACTGATTCTTACTTTGTTGCTTGTCATATTGGTGCAGATATTCCATCATTCCATCCTGTAGTTTCTGATTTGGTAATGACTGGAATGCTAATCTCACTTAATCTAGTAAGACTAGAATACTAGAAGGATGCTAGGAATAGTTAGTGGTTCAAGAATAAGGGCAAGCAAAGAACACGCTGGCTTGATACCATCAAAGCTGATACAAAGATGAACATCCAACAATTGAGAGAAGCTGTGCTTGACAAGATAGCATGGAAAGCACTTGCCTATAAATTATAGGATGTAAATTATATAAAATCACCAAGAGTCAGATATGACTGAATGGTTAAAACTACTAATATAGGGTCTTGTAAATAGGGAATTCCTTCTAAGATAACATTAGATGCTGCTATTTCATTGTATAGAATTTTGGTATACCTTTTCCATCTTTGTTTGATCTTCTTTCAGTCAGTTACTATCTGTCCATTGGCAGCTTTGAACTTCAAGCTTGAAACCTCCTCCTGAGTTCAGAAATCTTTTGGAATATTTTCCTTGATTTTCCACGTTTGTTTCCATCTTTTTATATCTTTACAAATGTCATTATATTCTTCTAGTCTTTTCTAACAGTTCTTTGAAGTTCCTTCCTAAGATATTTCTCTTTCTTGTCTTTAGTTCTGACTCTGCTCATTTCTGTTTCTTGATCTTTTATTGTTTGATTTCATGCCACATTTGTTCTGGTTTCCACTCAGTGAATTCCTATGGTTTTCTATAAAAGTAATTCCTGATGTTTTCCTTGAAAATGTTAACTCCAGATCATACTGTGGAAGGTAACTTCCTTCTTCCACTTTAACTTGAGTTAGAATTTACAAATGAGCAGAGTGTGATCTATTCCACAGTCAGCTCCTGACTGTATCTTTGTTAATTTTTTTCCACCTTCTCATACCAATATTGTAGTTAATTTTATTCTCCGTGTTGTTTTGATTGATTGAAAACTATTAGCAATGAATACATTATTGGCTTGGCAAAAACTGGTAAATTCTCCTGTTTCATTTCTATTTCCCAGGCACTTACTCCAAATACATTTTTCTCCTTACTTTTTCTCAGTTTAGCATTCCAGTCTCCAACCACAAGCAACATATAATAACAGGATTGTTGTTATAAGGAAAACAGGAGGAGAAGTATTATATATATTCGCCTCCTTCAGTTACCTGTAAGGTAATAAACGCAGGATAAAAATCAAATAAATAAATATCTTGCTTGTTCTGTGAATTTCAAATTGAACTTGATTATAAAACCTGTCAACAAACTGTTTTTTGGCTTCAGTGGGTGAAGCATGAACTTGGATAATAATTGCATCAAAGATTCACTACCGAAGTCTGTACAGTATTATAGAAGCACTGAGGACACAGTATCCAAATCCTGTCCTTGAGATACCCTTCCAGAGTAGGAAAGCATGCCCTTGAGTAATAAATGATCTTTTTAACGGAAAGCGTCCAATTCCAGTCCATTTCAATTTGCTGATGTCTAAGAGTCAATATTCCATTGATTCATTTCATCTTTCACCATATTGAACGTTTCCACGTTCATGCTGATTTATTGGTTGATTGCGTGGTTGGTTGGTTGATACAATTTAAAGGCATCCAACTCCCAGCGAATCTTACGTTTCATGTTCCTACTGTTCTGTCTCAGCCTACGTGAGTACTTGCTCAGCTGCTTTATTCACGAGGAAAAACCTCTCTTCATTGTACCAGGCAGGATCCACAAGAAAAACAAACCCCTTTTTATTTTTACACACCTGACTCAATGTCCAAGACTTCGGAGGCAAACAACCCAATGAACAAAACACAAAGCCTCAGTGTGAACAGTTGCCTTTGGCAACCAGCATCTCCAATACCTCCTCCTTTTATAGTCCTGCCAGGGCGTGGTTTCTTAATGACTTTTCTTTTGCCTCTGGAGCTGCCCTACTGCCTTCCTCTGTCTTGCTCGCCTCTCCTCTCTGCGCATCCACGCATCTGGGATTGGCCCCACTGTTCCCGATCACTGCCCAACTCAGGCTCCTGAAACAGCTGTGTCTCTGCCTGAGCATGAGTAGAGGGGCTGGGCTCCTCGTCTGACTGTGAGTCTTGGTATTCATCTCCATTTCAAGGCCATTGAGCCAGCGCTGTCTGAAGACATTTCTGTGATCATGTGGCCAGCATGTCATCACAGAGCATTGTTACTTTCCCATCAAAGTGGTACCTATTTATCAACTCGCATTTGCATCCTTTTGAACTGCTAGGTTGGCAGGAGCTGAGGCAAAAACGGGACCCCCATCCCACCTGCCATGATGAGCGTAGAATAACTTGAAAGGGAATTCACTTGGAAGTTTTAAATATAATTACTTCCTAAAAGATCTTTAAAAACTATTGCTAGTTGCACTGTTTGGTGTAGAGAGTACCTACTTAAGACAACCTTTAAAACCAGCTGTTAGAGAAAGATAGTGGTGGAAACTCCTTGTCAACTTCTTAGCATTTATGATGCTACTTCTGTTATTGCTCACTGATGTATTTCAGAAACCAACAGCTTAATGTGCAACACTAAGATGGCCTCTCCATATCAGAATTGGAATTGATTTGTGTTCTTATTTTCTCTCTTACTCTCTTTTTACCTCGCACTCTATTTCTCTCCTGACAAACTATAATTTACAGCTGTGGAGGAGGAAATATGAACCATTGGCCTCTGTTGCAGATGCAATGGCAAGCAAATGGTTTGCCAGAAAAAGAGAGACATGGGGAAGCATAGGGAGGGAGAAAGTATGTTTGAATACAAGGTTCATTTGTGTAGTTGCAAAGTGGAAGCTTACAGTAATTAAAACAAGTGAACAATTGCATAATGAATGTGGTTTTATGACGTTATTTTACTGCTTAAGTTGTTTTTCTCTATGGCTGCAATTCAGCTAAGTAACCCAAGTCATGTGTAATGTATGCATGTGATCTCAGAAGCTCAGTTCTTATCATAGCCATCCAATAATTAATTAATCTTGCAAGGATAGGAATAGACTGAGGACCATCTGAAATCTCTTTACAGCATACAAAGATTTCAAAAGCTTCTCATGGGAGAAATACCTGGAAGAAACTGGTTCTCAGGCAGCACCAGCAAGAGCATTTAAACTGGTTGGTCAATATTTTTTCTGTTTTTTTTTCTTCTTTATATTGAATGAACCGTATCACTGAATGATGTAATTGCATTTTTATACTATCTCCTGGATAACCATGGTTGGGGCACATTTATTTTGATTATGATTGTCATCATTGTTATCAATTTCCCTATCACATTAAAAAATATCTAGATAAATTAGGTGGCAATCTTGACCTTAAATGCCAGATACTAATATAACACACATGCCAGAAAAGAAAGTTGGAAGCGCTGATTTCTGCAGTTGAACAAGCTAATTTGTTGTGACATACAAAAATGAAAATTGAATTCCCATATTCACAAATAACCCAATTGCGTGTAACAGCAAATTGCAGTTAAATTAAAGCAGAAAATGGACATTTTCAATCTTTTCTTGAAATGTGTGATGCAGAGGTGGGGCACTGCCCCCTTCTTGTTCCATTAATGCTATGATGCAATGAAGTCCTCAAATATGCCCTTTAAATAATATAGGTATTATCCTTAGTTGCCTCTGACTCCATATATAATTTATTTTATAGCGCCCAGCTCATGGATTTCAGACTAACATGAAACTAGAAGCTGTAGACAAAAGAAACCCCATGCTAATTAGAGTAGCAACCATAACTGAAAAGGATGATCATCGTGTCAAGGTATGTATCCCATTCAAATAGAAGCAGTGAACCTCATAAAAATATCCTAATAATTGGAAAGTGAAACCTGGTTTTACTTTCATTCTTCAGATGATGGTGAACTGTAAAAAGTCAAAGCCAATCAGCCTTGGTTATTTTGGGTGGGGAGGACGTAGGGGTTGAGAACTGGAAAAGAAAGTAGAATTTGCTTTGAATTTGTTCTCCAAGGAACTTAAAGTTGGGTTTATTTCTGTTGCTGAGCCAGGGAAGTAATCAAGCAGGGAATTAGTCTGGAATCATTACATAAGCACATAAAGGCAAGGTCCAACCTTCCTTGAATGCCATTGAACCTTATCTAGTCTGGTTCAGGAACAAATTGCCAGTTTGGGAAGATTCCTGTGAAATAGGCATTGAGCAATATAGTAGGTAATTGAACTCTTCACATGAGGATCTGGTTTTTCACACCTGACAATTTCTATGCCATGAGGTTCAGTGTGCAAAAAACCCACATATTTATACCGTTCCTTCAGTTACAGTGACAACTCTGACGTTCCTATGTTGCAAATGGGAAGGAATCTGGAGGCATGGAACTATAATGATCTAAAGGCTAAATCTAGTGATCTAAAGAGCTACTTGTATAGTTTATTATTATTCATTTATTGATTATCAAAGTCAGGTAGGGACACCTTAGGTAGACTAGTCTGGAGCCAACTGAGTTATTTGGACCTACAATATAATAGGAATCTTCCTGTGTTATCAGTAGTTGGATTCTTCTCTTTATTCAGCTGCTAGAAAATGGGTTAGGTCCAATTCCACAAGAATCATGAGTGTAAATGTGAGTTACAGGTAGTCCTCAGTTTATGACCACAATTGAGTCCCAATATTTTTGTTGCTAAGTAAGACATTTGTTAAGTGAGTTTTGTCCCATTTTATGGCCTTTCTTGCCACAGTTGTTAAGTGAACCTGGCTTCCCCATTGATTTGCTTATCAGAAGGTTGTGAAAGGTGTTTACATGATCCCGGGACACTGCAACTGTCATAAATATGAATTTTGTTCACATGACTGAATGGGGATGCTGCAATGGTCATAAGTGTGAAAAACGGTCATAAATTACTTTTTTCAGTGCTGTTGTAACTTCAAACCTGTCAATAAACAAATGATTGTACATTGTACTACCTATTTAAGTAAACATTATTATCCCTTTTTAATCTGATTTATTAAGATACACTTTGATGGTTGGGATCATGCCTTTGATTTTTGGGTTGATGCTGACAGTCCAGATATTCATCCCATTGGTTGGTCTGTCAAAACTGGACATGCCTTGCAACTTCCACCAGGTAAGAGGAGAAATACCCTTTTCTTACCCCTTCTGGATCTTGTAATTTTTTTTAAAAAAAAAGACCGAAACAAGGTCAGTTATATAATATTTATATTCCTGAACTGACTTTGTTTTTCTAGGGATTGTCAATGCAGCAATGCCAGCAGAAAAAGTATGCCCTACTCCTGGTTGTCAGGGATTGGGTCATGTCAGGGGACCCAGATACGGAACTCATTACACGTATGTATTTCTGAAAGTTATAGGGCAGGTTTCCAGAGGAGTGTTATCTCCTGTATTTAAAACAGCACAGCTTCAGTCAGCTGTAAATACATATACGGATCTTAGTTCTAAAGTGTTGTGTTGTAGTGCCCTCTTGTGCTTTGTATTTGGCTTCCCTCGACCACCAGGCAAATACTTTTAGCATGATAGAAAAGCAGTATCAAAATCTGTCTACTTGTTGGAGCGATTCACGTGATTATTTACTAGCTCTAAAAATTTAAAGTTGCAAAGTGGTCTTCTCATACTTATTTCCCATCTAGCCAAATAATAGAGAATTGTTCCTTGCTTTAGAGAAGAAGTTGTGTGTCACAAATTCTTCCATGATAATGGTAATATGCAATGAAATACTAGAGGTGGAATATATATTCCAGATCTTGGTTGAGTATGTATTGTCTGTGGTGTGTGTTTGTGTGTACACACAGAGAGAGAAAACACACCAAAGTTTGTGTAGCAATTTTTTAAAAAGGTCCAGAAGAAATCTGGTGTCATGGATGACTATGAATGATAAGAGATCAGCTTTGAGGAACTTGGATCCTTTTATGTTCAGCATGGAAAACTTGCTGATGGCTATGAAGAAGAGAAAACCAGAATTTATTGTTTTATTCTCCTGCTCCTGTCTTCTAAACTTTTTCAAAGTCACTTGTTAAATCATTCTTCTCTTCATTCTTCATGCATGCTGCCTCTAGCTAGACCTTTTGATGCTCTAAGCCCCTCTTGGCCACTGGACCACGTAAAGGGATGGCCAGTGCATGCATGTGGCTGTGTGCACTTACCCAACACACACTTGGGCTAGCGCCACCCCGAGCATCCCGCCAGTAATAGCATCACCCTGCATTGAGTGTCCTACTGGCACTAGCACCGCCTCAAGCACCCTGCTGGCGCTAGCATCACCTCACCCCTGAGCGTCCCACCAGCGCTAGCTTTGCGCCACTTGCACAGTCCCATTTGCACACGCGCTCTTGGTGTGTGTATGTGTGCGCGTGTGTGACGGTGCCTGCCTCCCTTTCTGGGCCGCCAAACCACAAAGGCTGGTGACCTCTGCTCTATTCCATGCAAGATTTTGCTTTTATTTAATATTGTTTTCAGTTCAGCCAGATTCTCAGCGTTCCTAAACAGCATTTGTTTTGTTTTCTTCTCACTAGGTCTGAAAACATCCTTCTCTCTGTAGAATTTCTTATTTAGTAAATTCTAAATTTCCTTCCAAAGCTCCCTTTCCCTACTAATCCTACTATTATTTTGCTCTTTTAGGGTTGATGTGTTATACTAGCTTGTCTATTTAATGTAGCGTTCTGTAAAAAAGAAAAAAAATCAGAAACATGTTTTTGTTGTGAAAACGTTTTGCTTTTGATGTAGGTTAATTGGCTGCCCTTATTCTGAAACCAACCGCACCCGAGAGGGCTTGTTACAGGATCGCCTTGGTGGAGAAAAACCATTGCCTGGTAGCAGTGCTCCCAAACCCAAGAAATCTGACATTTCTGTGCAACTTACAGATTTGCAAGAAGATTCTCCACAGTCCAGGTGAAGCTGTAGATTGCATCCTAAGACCTGTTTTAATGTTGGCCTTGTTTATTAAGCTTTTATTTGGTCTGATTACTGCAAAAGATTTTCGCCATTTTGCTGGGTTTTATTCTCTCATGTCTGTAAATTTCATTTGTAAAGTTTGGCAAAACTTTGTATACCTTTGAGCTGGATTTTTTTTTTTGTGGCACTGTTCTTCTCTGTGCTTCTCTGACATATGATAGGAAATATAATACAAGTCTAGCTGAGGAAACTGAAATGGGGCAAAGCAGTGGTTCTCAACCTGTGGTCTGCAGATCACTGGGGGGGGGCGATGTTGTCACAGAGGGTCTGCAAATCCTTGAACAAATGTTATGATTTAAGTCTTGAGTTAAGCCTTGGGAGTCCATGGCCATGGTCCATGGCCACATTTAAAAGGGGTCTGTGGTGAAGGAAAGGTTAAGAACCATTGTTTATTCCAGTTATTTCCCAAATACAAGATTGCCTCAAAGAACTTGATGAGATGAGACTGACATCTGAGTCAAACCTTATCAATCTTGCCATTTGCATGAAACTCTTCTGGGTCCTGTTCTCTACTGTGTTTTCCCGAAAATCTGACCCGGTCTTATATTAATTTTTGCTCCAAAAAACACATTGGGCTTATATTCTGGTTAGGGCTTATATTCAGGGAAATACAGTACTGAATGCACTTGTCTGGCTGAAGATCTTAACTGGGGCTTATTTTGGGGTGGGGCTTATATTACGAGCATCCTGAAAAATCATGCTAGGGCTTATTTTCCAGGTGCGTTTATTTTTGGAGAAACACGGTAGATAGATAGATGGGTTGAAAGTGACAGATATGGATGTGTGTATATAGAATGCATATTTTTCTTATCAGAAAGTCATCTACGCAAGAAGGAGAGAGGTCAGGGAGAAGCAGCGTTCATAGTTTTTCTGAGCAGTCTGAGACCAGCCAAGAGAAAGACTGGACTGAAGGGGAAACATCTACTATTACTAAAATCAAAGCAAAGAGGTAAGCAAAATGTTTCAACCAGTCTAACTATCAAGGAGTTAAGTTTGAAGAAAGTTTGGAAATAGATGGGCTGCAGTTAAGGACTTTATTTACAAATGCATGGAGTCGTTCATTCAATGAGACAAATGCATTCAGTGGGCTCAAGCACTTTCAATGGGTTTATATGCAAACAATCTTGAAATAAATTCAAGTTGCTTCCATCAATCTTTTTTTTTTATTGAAATTTTTATAAACATTTTACATCCCTCCCCACCTCTCTCCCTCCCCCCTCCCATTAACCCTCCCCCCCTTCCCGGAGCTGAATACAGAGCTAAAAACAACAAAAAGCCATAAAAAATTAAATAAACATCAAACAATTATACATAAATCCTAAAAAGTTTTTAAACCCCTTTAACTCCATTACAATAAAATCAACAAATCTAAACATAACACCTTTATACAATAAGTTATTCAAAAGCTAAATAATACTTTCTAATCCCATATTTGTTCTGAACAAAATTTACCCATCTTTTCCATACAGAGTTGTATCTCTCTTGTGAATGGTCTTTCAGATAAGCCGATATTTTTGCCATTTCTGATAAATAAGAAACCATTCCTCTAAGGTAGGCAAGGAGTCTTTTCTTCAATATTGCCCAATCAATAACCTTGCTGCCGTAATAAAATTCAACATTAAAATAATCTCTTTACCATCACAATCTTCAATAATACCTAACAAAAATAATTGTGGTGTGAATTTTATCTTTCTATTAAAAATTTTTTGCATATTCCACCAAATCTTGATCCGAAAAGCCTTTATATTTCTACAAGACCACCAAATATGATAATAAGTTGCATCCATACAACCACATCTCCAACATTTGGGCTGTAAATTAGAATACATACGAGACATCTTTTGTGGATCAAGGTGCCATCTATAAAACATTTTATAAAAATTTTCTCGTAAATTTTGAGCTTGGGTAAACTTAACATTCCTAACTCAAATTATCTCCCAGGTATCTAATAGAATCGGCTCTTCAAAATTTTGAGCCCACTTACCCTATAATCCTTAACTAATTCTGTTTCTGAGTCCAATTCCACCAAAGCATTATAAACTCTTTTTATATGGGCTCGATTTTGATCTCTGATTTTTTTCACCAAATTGGCGTCTTCCACAATAAAACCCATTTTTTGATCTATACTCCATCTTTCTAATAACTGCCTATACTGAAACCAAGAATAAATAATGTTTTCTTGCAATAAATCTTCCATCGATTTTAATTGCCACTTATTCCCTTCCCACTTAGTCAATTGCTTATAAGAAATCCTATCCATTTTCACGCCTTTCCTTATCCCTTCTATAGCGTGTCCAGGAATTCCCCACAATGGTATTCTAGAATTTACCCTATAATATTTCTTCCAGACACGCAGTAGAGCAATTCTTAAAACATGGGACTTAAAGGCCCTATCCACCTTTTTATTATAAATTAAATACGCATGCCATCCAAATAATAAATCCCATCCTTCCAAAGAGAGTATATCTAAATTTGTTAAGTTAACCTAATCACTAATCAAAGTCAAAACCACTGCATCATAATACAATTTTAAATTCGGCACCTTGAGTCCACCTCTCTCTCGAACATCTTGAATAATTTTGAGTTTGAATCTTGGTTTTTTCCCAGCCCAAATGAATCTATTAATCCCCCTCTGCCACTCTTCTAAATTTACCTCTTTCTTTAAAATAGGTATCATTTGAAACAAAAAAAGAAATTTAGGCAGAAGATTCATTTTCACTGCAGCAATTCTCCCTAATAAAGATAATTGCAATTTCTTCCAATCATTCAAATCCTTCTGCATTTTAAGCCATAATACTTCATAATTATTTTTATAAAGTTTTGCATTAGAAGCAGTTATATAAACCCCCAAGTATTTTTACCTTTTTTACAATTTCAAAACCTGTCAAATTAACTAACATTTCCTTATCCAAATCAGACATATTTTTTGTTAAAATTTTAGTCTTATTATTATTGACTTTAAAACCAGAAACTCGCCCATACTGGTTTATAATCTGGAACAATTCTACTACTGAGTCAACTGGTTGAGACAAAGTTACAACCAGATCATCTGCAAAAGCTTTTAATTTGTATTCTCCCTTATTAATCGTTATTCCCTTTATTTTAGATGATTCACGAATTTTAATCAGCAAAATCTCTAATGTTAGAACAAACAACAATGGAGACAAAGGTCTTGTGCCCTTCTCAATTTGAAAAACCTCAGATAAGCCTCCATTAATTATAAGTTGCACTGATTGTTTTTGATTAATACTTCTAAAGGCTTGCAAAAAATTTTCCCCCAAAATTCATTTCTTCAACCAATCTCAACATAAATTGCCAATTCAACTGATCAAAAGCTTTTTCCGCATCTAAAAAGATCAAACCCGCAGGGATCTGGTTGTTTTTGTCCAAATATTCAATTAAGTTAATAATTTGTCTAACATTATTCTTCATGTACCTCCCAGTTATAAAACCAGTCTGGTCTGTGTGTATAATTTGACTCAGTACAACCATGAGTCTATTCACCAAAATCTTTGAAAAAATTTTATAATCTGTATTCAAAAGAGATATAAGTCTATAATTCTTAGGTAGAGTAAAATCTTGATCCTCTTTTGGAATCAAAGATATAAAAGCCCTTCTCCAAGATGGAGGTACCTCCGAACCTGATAAGATACTATTAAAAAGTTCCTTTAAGGGCTCAATCATCTCCTCATTTAAAGTTTTATAATAAATTGATGTCAATCCATCCGTGCCAGGAGTTTTACCAACTTTTAGTTGTTTAATTGCCTTAACAATTTCCTGTGAAGTGATTAGCCCATTAATCTCTTCTCTTTGATCATTTGTTAATCTAGGAAAATGAGCGTCTTGTAAATATTTATCTATATCCAAACTCTGGACCTTCTGGCCCATGTATAATTTTGTATAAAAATCTAAAAAAGATTTTTTTATCCATTCTTTCTGAAAAACCACTTTACCATTATAATTTATTTTATCTATAATTCTCGACCTCTGTTTTTTCCTTAATTGATAAGCTAACCATCTACCCGGTTTATTTGCAGTACAAAATGTATTATGTTTCATAAAACTTAAGTTGGCTGCAACCTGGTCAGCCATTAACATATTAAATTGTGATTTAAGCAAATTTATAGAAGCCTTTACATTCTTATCTGAAGGATTCATAATTAATATTTTTCTTTTATTTTAATCTCCTCCTCTAATTCTTTACATTTTTGCATTTGTTTTCGCCTATAAGAATTATTCATTTGAATCAAAACCCCCCGCATATAGGCCTTACTTGCATCCCAAACCATTGCCATTGAGGTTCCCTTAGACATATTTAAAATAAAAAATTCCTTTAAATATTCTCTAAGTTTCAATACATTCACTTCATATCTAAATAGATTTTCATTCAACCTCCATGATCTCCTTTCCTCCTTTTCAGGAGTTAGTTCCAACTATACAGGGCTGTGGTCAGTAAGTGTCCTTGGAAAAATTTTTACATTTACTCAAGTATAAATCCGTGGTAATAAAAAAAAATCATTTCTTGAAAATGATTGGTGTCTATCAGAAAAGAAAGTAAAGTCCCTATCATCTATGTTACGCTCCCGCCAAATATCTATCAATTCCAAATCTTCTTTCAGTTCAAAAAAAGACTTTGGTAATTTAGCTTGCTTGAAGAAAGTGGAAGATCCTTTCTTATCTTTATATGTATCCAAAACACCATTCCAATCTCCCATCAAAATCACAGATTTATAATCCAATAAGATTAATTTTTGATGTAAAAACTTATAAAACTGTTCTTGTTGTTGATTAGGGGCATACAAACCCACTACAAGCAATTTCTTTCCATATAACATTACTTCAATCATAACATATCTTCCTTGAGAATCTGAATCTATTAATTTAGCTGACACGTTCTTAACATACATAACAACACCCCCTTTTTTCTCTGGAGCAGAAGATGCAAAATGAGAGCCCAATCGGGCATTTATCAAATATTTTTGATCCTTCAAAGTAATATGAGTTTCCTGTAAACAAACAATGTCATTATTATGTTGCTTCAAATAATGAAATATTTTCTTCTGTTTCTGAGGAGAATTTAAGCCGTTAACATTCCAGGTCAGGAGCTTTGCCATCTCCTCCAGCTGCAAGCCTGGAGAAGACTGCTTGAAGATCTAACATCGAGGATCGAATCGAAGATCTCTTAGGTCTTGCTCCTCCCACAGGCTCAGAAACCGATTCTTGAGTAAACTCTTTTGTATCCATCTCATGTTGCTCTTTTTCTCTTCGTCTGTGAGCTGCTCAGGTCATTCTCTGCTCTTTCACCTCAACAGACTGCTGCACAGCCTGTGATTTTCCAGCTTTCATTAAAGCAGCATTTTCAACCAGTTGTTCTCCCTCTTTCACTTCATGAACTTTGAAACGTAAGGATGGTGGTGAGCGTGCTCCCAGGACTGACATATAAAACTCTTTAGCCTTTGATTTAGCTTTAGGTTGTTGCACTGTAAGTATTGCCGGAGAGGAAGCCACCTTAGGCACTGCAGAAATTGCTTGACACTTTGAAGCCATTTTAGAAAAAACTTTTCTCCCAAAAAAAAGTCCAAAAGACCAGAAAAAAAGCAGAAAAAAGAGAGGACAAAAAACCTCTTATAATTAAATATATATATATATATATAAAGGGAAGAAATAATATAATTACCCTTCTCATGTAGCCACTAAAAATTCAAGAGTTCAATCAAAAAAAGTTACATGAGAAGAAAAAGCAACTCATCGCCATTTTATTTCCCCCTTATAACAAGAACAAAAGAAAAACTTCTTCCAGGAGTTAAAGCTCAAATTAAGCTGTAAATCCGTTCCCCTGATCAGCTCTGTCCGTATTCAGGATTAACTCACCAATTAACATAAGTAGCAGAGGTGGGGGCTGCATCTTGCTTCGTCCCCAAAGAAAAAAGGGAACAAAGGCGTCTGAGTCGCGGAGTTTGCCTAGGACTCCGTGGGAGCTCACCCTTCGATCCCGAAAAAAACCCTCGGGATCTTAGTGGCTCCACCACTATCCACAAGGCAAAAAACCTCACTTCTTTCCCTTTGCCCGGGAGAGAAGCTTGAAGCCGCGGAACAGCTGATGTTCACTATCACGGCGGCTTTAACACGATCTCAGGAGGACGGCTACAATGTAGCCGCCATCGGCACAGAACGACACCACCGGAAGTCCCCCAGTTGCTTCCATCAATCTTGAAGCCTGTAAAAATGACTATACCTTTGTGTACTTATTTTGATCAGATGCTGGTTAAAATAAGCCTTAATGCAGCTGCAGGCCAAAATATTCCTGTTACTCTTTGAAGTATCATCTTCAGGAAATATTTTAATGCAGAAGTCCCCAACCTTTTGGGCACCAGGGACTGGTTTTGTGGAGAGAGGTTTTTCCATGGACTGGAGGGTACGTGGTTTTGTGTGCTGCCTACATCCTGTGAATGGGGCTTTGCTTGTTTATGCGGCCCAATTGCTGGCATGCCGCAGCCCGGTACCAGTCCATGGACCGGTGGTTGGGGACCCCTGTTTTAAAGGTTATATGGGTAGTTCTTGACTTACGACCACAATTGAGTACAAAATTTCCATTCAATCAAGACAATTGTTAAGTAAACTTGCCCCGTTTTACAAACTTTCTTGCCACAGATTTTAAATAAACCACTGCAGTGGTTATGTTAATAACATGGTTGTTAATGAATCTGCTTCCCCATTGATTTTGCTGGTCAGAAGGTTGCAAAACTGGGACTTTCTAGGACCCTGCAAGCGTCATAAATATATGCCCATTGCCAAGTGTCCAAATTTGGATCATGTGATCATGAGGATGCTGTAATGGTCATACAATGTGAAAATCGATCATAAGTCACTTTTTTCAGTGTCGTAACTTTGAACAGTCACTAAATGAACAGTTGTAAATGGAGCACTACCTGTACACCCTGGCTAAAAACTCACTTTTTTTTTAACAATGTCAATGTCAGATGAAACTCTTCATAGAACTTTGTTTACCTTAAAGATCTTTATTAGAGAAACATATCATCAGCACTAACATAATCGAAGCCAAAAATTGGATTCTCCTCCCCTGAGCACATAGTATCAAAGCACAATCTCTCCTCCAATTAACAGTCATAAATCACATTCTCCAATTAGTTTGAAATGCAGGCTTTCCCTCCAGTTCTCCAGCTCAGCCAATTCTTGTCATCTCTTATTTCAATAACCTTGGTTCACACACTAGGTCCAGTATTGTTATGTCTAACTAAACTCTCATGCACATTCCTCCCCCAGCATCATTTAACTCTAACTCTAACTCTAAGAGTAAAACATAAGAAGAAAATGGTTGCATCTCCAACTATTGTCAAGCAAAAACATCTGATGTTAGCAGTGTTGACAAACAAACTGCAATGTACTTTGATTAATATTTTCTTGCATTAACACTCCAATTTAACTTTTTAGAATTGGCTGTTCACACAGCTATATAAAGCTCCAGCTAGTGAAGCAGGAGGCTGACGGCGGAAGAGGTTAGTTAAGCTGTCTTAGTGCCTATTGAATCTACTGTGAATTTCTGTGCTGATCAGTTCTAAATATTGAAATAGGGGGTTCCATAATAACTAGAGCCCCATTATTTTGCCTGTTAGTTCAAGTTTGCATTGCTGCTTCTTCCTTTCTTGATCTGTAAAGGCCACTATTATCTTGAAGATCCACCAGAGAGGAATTGCTGTGTTTCTGCCAGAATCAGTAAAAACAAATTCAATCCCCAGAGAGTTTTGTCTTTCCTACAAAGATGTTGCTGCTTGAATTGGGAATTTTTTAAAACTTGGTTTGGAGTAAGGAAGCAAAAAAGTGGGACCCATAATAAAATGCTGCTGGATATTCCTAGCTTTTAATGCTGAGTGATTCTTCTAGGGCAGTGTTTCTCAACCTTGACAATTTTAAGGCATGTGGACTTCAACTCCCAGAATCCCACAGCCAGCATTGCTGGCTGTGGAATTCTGGGAGTTGCAGTCCACATGTCTTAAAATTGTCAAGGTTGAGAAACACTGTTCTAGGGACTTCAGTCAATTTCTAGCATAATCAAATATCCTTCTTCCAAAAACATTCCCAATTCTGGACTTGAGTGAACCACATCCCCTTTTTTCTTTTTTTATCCTTCCCATCACATCACCCATTGTAATCTCTTCACCTGATTTTTAAATCGCCCCAAATGTGCTTCCGATTGAAATAAGTTATCCAGGCCTAAATTGTCAATCAGCATGCAGTTAGTCCTCAACTTACAACTGTTTGCTTAATGATAGTTCAAAATTATGATCTACCTGGGACATATGACCCGGATACAAAGTTCCCACAACCCCTCCCTTGTAATCACACTTCGGGCACTTGGCAAATGGCCAAATTTACAGTCACTTGCAGCTTCCCATAGTCACATAATCACATTTTATGATGGTTTTGCAGTTCCGGATTTCAGCAAAACTGCCATAGAAAAGAATTGATTTGCTTAACAACCCCTGCATTCGCTTAATAAACCTTGCCATTCTCGCTTACGACTGCAGCGTTCCCTTAATGACCACTGTACAGTCAAGTTGATCACATCTGACTCTGTTTATATCACAACTTAACGATCATAATGGAGATGCTCCATTCCGATTGTAACTTGAGGGCTTCCTGTACTAAGATGTCTCATGTTTTTACCCTGAGGATAGTTCTGACAAAAAAAACCTCTTTAGTATTGGTTCAGCTCATTTTATGAACCAGGCCAGGTTTATTATTTTAAAACTAGGAGTGAAGCTAAGAATAGGGAAGGGACAAGCAACAATCCTTTTCTGTTGCCGCTAGATGTCACCAGAGCTGTTTCCAATAAGCATATCTGGAAAAAAAACCTCTCAGTATTCAGTTATATTACCTCCTTTTTGTCTGTCCATGGAGGAGGAGAAGCAGAAAGCCTAATTAGCCAATATTGTCAATCAAGGAAGTGTTGCTATGCTGTGTTAATCAACACTTCCTCTTCTTTCTATATAGAGTCAGGCCCCCAATTCTTACCGCAGTATGAGACAGCAAAAACTGAAGGATTACACATACGTCACATCAGAGGGAAGGGGCAAGGAGGGGCAGAGGGAGAAAAGATCAAACTGCTTTCCATTTCTTAACATCTCCAGTCATTTCACTCATGGGGAATGATGCTAACATCTGGAAGAAAAGGCCAGGCTCCCTGACCATGGAGTCTGGTCTCCAGGGAATTGGCCAGTGCCTGTCATTATCTGGCATGCCGAGTACTCTTAGCCAGCTGGGAACAGACCGTAAGCTGGAATGGTGCCATTAATTTTCAGCTGAAGATGCAGTCGCCCAGCCGCCTCCTCTCTGGCTGGCAACTCCTCCCGTGTTAGCATCAGGACATCTCTAACAGCTGCCAGAACAGCAAAGGGTTCTGATCTTCCATTTTGGGGGGGGGAGGGGGAAGAGGGATATTTTGAAGAAAGTGACTTGATTTCCAAAGTGCATCTGAACCAGGACTAACAGATTTATTTTTCCTTATTTTTCTTTCTCTTCCCCCCCCCCCCCGCCTTCCTACTAGACACTGCCTTTGCTCTGCAGCAGGCCCTCCACCAGTCTGTCTTCATGCCTTCCCTGTCTGCCAATCCGACCCACCGTCTTCATCTCTGCTGGGAGCAGCACTGCAAATTGCTGCCGGAGGTCTCTGGCCTCACTGCTAAGAATGTGGCCAAATGGAGCGTGGAAGAGGTAAGTTCTGCTTTTCTTCTCTCTCTCTCATGGGAAAGCATCCTAAACCACCACCACCACCACCCCAGCCAGGGATTTTGTTCCTTGCTCTGCTTTACAGCTGTGGTTAAATTTGGGAATAAGGGTTAAGCCAGCCAGAACTTTTAATCAGTCAGGATCTGGAATGTATGATAGATATTGATCCTGGTGTTGCAGTGAACCCTCCCCTTTAAGCAGCTGCCCCTTTGGGGGCCTCCATTGACAATAGCTTTTGCTGTGGTTCTCTGGGCTGCTGACTCACATTCCCTTGCCATTGGCCCTGTGCATGCTTGCATGGCTGCATCACAAACCATCCCTAAAGTGTAACAGGGATTGCTGACACATGGGCTTGTTCTGCCAAGAGTGTCATTTTATAGTGAAAGCTTATTTGGGGGCCAGGCCACAAAATGTGGTATTTTCCCTTCCAGCTGGCTTTAGCTGTGCATCCTTACCTGTATGCACAGTCCATTTCTTTTTAATTTTGTTGGGGATTAGAAATGGTTGAGTGAGGGATTAAACATGGTCCTGAATGGTTCTGTTGGGGAGCTATGCATAGCCAGGTGATAGATGGAAATCCAACTTCAGTTGGATATTAAATTATGGGCAGTACCAAACCAAACATTTTGGAGCTCTTTGTTGTTGTGCTGGGGAAAGAAAGGTGAAGTTCGGGCTCACTTTCGGACCTCTGACTTGTACTTTTTAGAGGCATCATGCAAACTCCTTGAAGTGAGAGCAAGGGTCCAGCTGGTCAAGCCCCCCCAATTTCATATCATACAGATGTGCAGCACCTGTCATCACCAACCGGCACCATCAACATTGCTGCTGATAGGGATTAGTGAGAGTGATCGGCTCTGTGTACATAGAGACCATAAGGCTGGGGGAGGTTGGCTTGTTTTATTTTGAGAGGGTTTCTGGTGATCTCTTCCAGCTTTGCTAACAGAGCTACTTTGTACCTGGGCTCTTCTGAGTATAGACAAAACCTGTTGCAAATATGGAACGGTTGCTCTGAGTTTTAAAGTAGACTTTTGCAGAGATATGTGAGATTATTTTACAAGTGACATTCAATTTATATCTTGAAACCCTTCTACATTTAACTCACCCTATTCATGTTTATTTGAATAGTGGTCCCATTGAGTTCAATAGATCTTACATGCATGTAAAGAACAAAACTGCAGTTTTGGGCATACTTTTATTTAGATATTGAATGCATCACAATGTAACTTCAGTCTTATTTATTAGGATTAAGCTAATCAACTTATTTTCACAATGATAAGTGTTCAGCTTGTTTCTTGTCCTCTGGGCAAATGATCAATTTGTAAACCTTTATACAAATTTTCTTCTACTTCAAAGGAAATGAAAACATGGATCATTGACAGTGAAGAACATTTATTATACAAAAGGTTTTCTAAGACCACACTAATATATTGCCTTTAGCCCTGCAACACAAAATTAACTTCCACTGATTTCAAGGGAGCTCATTCTCTAAAAAGTGTCCCTGGGTTTGTAACCATTACATCACAAAGTAAGATTAGTTTCTTTAGTTTTATTTTTTAGATTTCTAATATAGTAGAATCAATGTTATATATTGGCCAGAGCATAATATAGACATAGCTTGTTTTGTTACATATGAACTCAAAATTTGACTGGAATGACGTAGATTCAAAAGTGCCTTGGCCAAAGAGTTCACCACCTCTGTCTCAAAAAAAGAGAAAGAAAACCTCTTGAATTATATCTATATTAAACAAAAGCAAGGGGATTTCTTTTTTAAATTTCACAAATCGCTGTAGTAATGAGAGTGCTAGCAACCCACGGGGAACATAAGAGATAGTTTGCTTTTTTCCCACAAACAAGAACTATCTCTTGAGGTTTGTTTGCGTATTTCTCCAAAGTCTTGTCCAACTCTCTGAAAGGACACTTTGTGTCCCATGTGACAGTTTTAATTGTTTGAAACTTGTTTAATTCCTTCTGCAGGAAACAATATGGGAGCATAAATCCTCTCCTGAGCTTCACTAGGCTGGTTCCTTTTTGTAAAAATTCAGAATAATCCTGCTATAGCCTACTTAGATTTGTAAAAAAAGAAAAGGCATATTGTTGGGTATCGATTAGCATAATTTGAAACATTGCTAGAAGGACCAAGAAACCTTTTTTTTATAATAGAGATACTGGCATGGAATTGAATTGTTTTGAAATCTATAAGAAGCGAACTTAAGGGTCCTTTTTTTTCTTTTTCTATAATTTTTCATTTTCTTATTACTTTATTCTTCCTTATTTCAAAATTGGTACTGTTTTTAATTTGTTGAAAAACATCTTCAGTAATAATTACGTTTTTTAAAAAAAGAATCAGGCTATATCAATAGCAGTTCCAAACTTCATATTTTATGTCTCTTTCTCCTCCACCTTAACACACTGTGAGTTGGTTATTTCTTTGTGGAAGGAGCTGTTGTCGTAACAGACTTACCTGCTCTCAGATCTGCTGTCTCTAAGCCTCAACTAACAGTAGAGACTATATTGAACTAAACAAATCATCTGACAGTATAAGGAGCCTCATATGGGTCATATATTTAAGAACTACCATTATCATCATGCGTAAATCAGTGTAACTTGCAGGTCTTCCCCACTTCTTAGGATTAGACCTTCTTCCTGAGTGCCTTATTCTTGAGCACCAAAAGAAAATTAAATAAGTTAAAAAATGAGTAGAATCTTTTGAAGGAAATAGAAAAGAACAATGCAAGTAGAATTAAGAATCTGTAATAGATAGATTTCTCAGAAGCAAGGAAACAAATAACCAAGAAAAAGCACTGAGGATGTTACCTAGTTTGGTAATGAAATTTCTGCAAGAAAACCACCAGGTTCAGACTCCACAACCAAGGATTTTAAAGGAAAGAAATGTGGTGGGTTGTTTTTTTTTTTACATTTAATGGTTTGTCTCATCATATTTGTGGTAGGAATGTTGTGCCTGTCATAACTCAGGAAAATGTGGTTTAGATTAGAATGATTCCTCTAGGGGATAACATATTTAGCCTTCTGGGGCCAATATAATACTAGCTCCATTGCTGCTGTCTGAAGTGTGTGGTCAAAATAGCTATGCAGGCTGAGCCAGACAGTCTGTCAAAATCCAATTATATTTCATCTCTAGTTATCAATTATAAAAAAACCCATTTCTGCCTTCTATGGATTCTGTCATACAATGAAGGGAAGGGGGTGAACAAAGGGGCTTTATGGCCCTCACTTCCTTCGGTACACTTCAAAGGAATTGGATGTGTGTATTGCCAAAAGAGCTAACCATAAGAATGGGGCTATTACCTTTCATGTAGTTTTCTTTGAAGTCTCCATCCAGCCGGCAGTAAGGAAAAGGGGGTGGGAGTGTAATGCCTGAGACTGTTGCTGGAAGAGGGGGGTGATTGGGTGGGGCTACTGGGGAACCCCTTAAAACCTTGAATGGAAGAGCTTGGACCCCAAGTCCTGTCTAGAACACCTGCAACCATTTTCTCTTAATAAAGGATGCCTGTTGGAAGAATTATTCCAAGAGTTCTGTCTTCTTAAGATGCAAAGTGGGGTGGGTCCTTACACAGTCTGTATTTGGCTAATAGTCTAGGCTCTGCCTTGGGCCTGTCTGCCCACCTGCCACGGTTCTAGTGTCCCATGTAGCTAACCTTTACATATTTCTGCCAATTTCATAGTAAGTATAATATATTTTTTATTTATAAGCTGCAGAATTCTTTGGAACAAGGAAAGAAAACCCTTTATGTTTACAATATTTTGCTCAAGTTAATGAAATGGTAAAGTTGCTGGTTATCCTTATAACATTTTTGTCTTTTATTTCTGACATTTGTCCAGGTGGCTGGCTTTGTTCAGCGTCTGCCCGGTTGCAAAGAACAGGCCTCACTCTTCCGACAAGAGGTAAATTATCTTGTTTTAGGCTGATGGAGAGTCATAAAATCTTCTTGCACAAGGAATGATCTCAGAATTGTATTGGAGACTAAAAATTGCACCAAATTAACCCAGCTTTAGTTCCAGAGAAAGTTTGTTGTTTGCATTCTGCAAACAAACTGGATCTGCCTACTCTTTTATTCATTTCGTAGTCATTGGCAAAAGTTGCCATGTAGAATAGAGTCAATGTCCAGTTGCTTTGAACAAACAGAAACTTATATTGGCATCTAATACCTGTTGTACAAAGGATTTGCTTTGGCTTTCTAGAATACTCAATTGTTTTCAGTGGACATTTAATCTTGAGTTGTATTTGAAAAATGGGATAAAGTGATCTACTTTTGTAGAACAACCAACTTATTTGTAAGATAGGTGCTTTTAGAATGTTACAACTTTAAGTAAGATGCTAAAATAGTAGATTGCTATGATCAGTGCTTTTTTTGTAAAAAAAAAAAAAAAAAAAGGTGCCGGAACTCACACACGTCATACAACCCACCTTGCCTACCCTACAAGTTTCCATCCAAAAAAGGTGCCAGAACTCTGTTCTGGGCGTTCTATGAGAAAAAAAGCCCTGGCTATGACCATCTACTGTTGATCAATGGTTTACTCTAAGAACCATTTAGAGTATCGATTTATATTTTTTACTCTCTACCTTCTAAGAGGAAGGTACATCTATTATCATATTCTTAGAGAAACCAGGAATAGTCTCCCAAATTTACTGGAGAGACCTTTCATTATTCATGTAGTTAACCACTGTTCTCAACTATTCATTTCCACATACTAGAAACAGGCTGTATATAAACAATGGTGTATCAGCCTAAAAATAGAGTGGCATCTCTGCCATGATTAATGGCTTACCCAGATTTGGAAAATGTTTTGTTTCAAGAAATTAAAATTATACCAAAATAATTTAGGAATTATTCATCTTTCAGCTCAGTGTTTACATTTGGCCTAGCACAGTGGTGGCAAACCTATGGCACACGTGCCAGAGGCGGTACTCAGAGCCCTCTCTACTGGCACACGTGCCGCCGCCAGCAGCAGGTCCATCAGGCCACCACCACCGCCCGGAGCAGAGCCCTGCCCAGAGCCCTGCCACAAAGGAGGTGAAGTGGCTGACTATCAAGCTCGAGTAGAGGTGGTAGAGCAGAGGTCACCAACCATTGTTGATTGGCGGACTGGAAGAAAAGGGAGGGGGAAGTATTTTACACGTGCGTATGCACGCACGGGGCTGCGAGTATGCACGCACTGCAAATGAGAGGGGGTAGTGCCTGCATGATACTCACTAGCCCTGCCCCATTCTTGCTTGGTGCAGCGCCTTGTATCTGCACCCCGCAGTGCAGCGGTGGCTGTTTTTGCGCCTTGCAGCACGGTGGCCCATTGTTGTGCCCCTGGTTTTTGCCTGCCCCCCCAAGGGCACCACAATGCTGATGGGCCCCTGGCATTTTGCGATAAATAAGTGGGTTTTGGGTTGCGGTTTGGGCACTCGGTTTCTAAAAGGTTCGCCATCACTGGCCTAGCATGACAATTGCAACATTATTCTGATACCATTGAAAGTTACACCAGAACAGACCTGTAGGTTGTGGTGTCTAATTTATCTCAGCGATCCTGAAATGGATAGATCTCAGGTTTTACAGTTGATAGTGGACACCTGTAGCATTCCAAGGGGGCAAAGGTATGTGGAATGATAAAGGATGGGCACAGTTCTAATTCCAGAGGCCATGCCAAAAGGACTACAAAATATTGTTCAAGGGATAAGCAGCTATAATAACAAATCAAAAGCTATTAGTACAAAGCTGGACTTAATCTGCAAAATATTTTGCTATCTGGAATTGAACCTATAGGGGGTCTCAAACATAAATTAATAAAAGTAGAGAAGAGTTTATAAGAAGGAAACAGGTATGTGTATGTAGAACCAGATCCTGAACATCAGGCTTCACAAAGCAAAAATATGGTTTATAGAACACACCTCATTCTACACCTTATATGAAGTAGATGCAGTTCTCACCAGCCTATTAAAAATGTTGGACTGAAATGAAATCTATTTTAAGAAAGAGAATTGGCTTGGACTAAGATGTAAATGACAGAACTACTGAACTCTGCTATAATAGCCCATTAGAAGCAATTGAGCTGCCCAGGCATATTATCTTTAAATAAATAACTTTAGGCACCACAGGTAGTGGTGCTTTCAGTTTAATTTTTATTTTTATTTCCTAAATGACAACAGTGGAAGGAAAAACAATTTGTGAAAATGATAAAAGGAATCCAAAGGGATTGGACAAAATTGCTAGTGAGGTCTAGCTAGAGAATGAGGTTTATATATAAAGTCATATTCTGAAATAGTGTCTCTGAATAGCAGGGCTTGATAGTCGGGTTAAAAAGAAATTGAAAGGTGAACTTTCTACAATATTAGCTCTGCATGATTGGAATTTGGGGACCTATGTAGTATAATAGGAGTATACATAAAAGGAGGTGTCTGGCAGAGAGACAAAGAGAGCCTTAGTGAAGAGGTCACAATCCCCACATTGCTCTTATTTTTCAAAAGCTTCAGCCCTTCTAGAACTTGAGATCTGAAGCAAAATATGTAAACATCTGTTACATACTGTAAAAATGAATTGGTTCCCTTCTTTCTGTGTTTGCAACCAATGCTATAGCAACTGGGAGAACTACAGTCTAGGCAAGGGTAAGGGTGATGGGATGTGTGTTGGGATATGTGTTACAGATGGTCCTCAACCTACGACTACAATTGAACCCCAAATGTCTGTTGTTAAGCAAGATTTAAGCTCAAGATGTCCAGACCTTTCCAGTTTACTTCTGGGAACAATAGAAGTGCTCTGCAAATATTGAGACTGAATTGCTGATTTGACAGATTGGTGCTTGGACCGTATTTGCTGCACAGTCCTTTTATTAAAAAAATCATACCCTTGAGGCTTATGTGCTCTTTGTACATCTGGTTTCTTTCCTCCCCTCTCCAGTTCTATTATAAAAGTATCCTCGTCTTACAGCACTTCATTTAATGACCATTCAAAGTTACAATGGCACTTAGAAAATGACTTATGATGGTTTTTCACATTTATAACCATTGCAGCATCCACATCATCAGAATTCAGACACTTGGCAACTGACTCATATTTATGACAGCTGCACACCTTTTGCAACCTTCTGACAAGCAAAGTCATGGGGAAGCCAGATTCACTTAACAACCGTGTTACTAACTTAATTGCAGCGATTCCCTTAACAGTTGTGGTAAGAAAGGTCATAAAATGGAGCAAAAGTCACTTAACAAATACCTCACTTAGCAGCAGAAATTTTGGGCTCAATTGTGGTTGTATGTCGAGGATTACCCGCAATTAGAAGTGGGTAGGTATTGTGTGGATATATGGGACTTTATTGGCACTCGTGATGACTGATGCATACCATTTAAACATACTGGCCTTCCACATTATTGCCCTCAAACCCCAAGAATCACATCTTGCTATGCAATTCCATCCCAAAAAGTTCTGGGGAATTGTACCCTTTAAAATATTTAAAACAAAGAAGTAAGAACTTAAAGTGGTTTTTGAAAAGATAATGTGAATGCAGAAATTCCAGTCATAAGTGTGAAAAATGGCCATAAGCCACTCTTTTCAATGCAGTTGTAACTTTGAACATTCACTAAATGAATCCTTGTAAACCAGTGGTGGGGTTCAAATATGTGAACAACCAGTTCTCTGTGTGGATGCCACTTTCGGAAGTCCATTCTGGGCTCAGACAACAAAAAATTAGCCATCGGTTCTGCCAAAGTGGTACGAACCGGCTGAATACCACCACTGGATGTAACTCATGGACTACCTATATACTGTTTTATAGAATCAGCTTTATTTAGCTGGCTCCTATTTTTTAACATGCATTAGAATCAGAGCTTTGCAAAGATTTGATCTGTTTACATCAGACATGTCAAACACAAGGCCTGGGGGCCAGATGCGGCCTGCGAAGTGGTTTCATGTAGCCCGCAAAGCCATCCTGGAAACAGTGAGGGAACGGCCCCCGCTGCCTTGGCCCTGGCCCAGGCTGGCCGGGAGCCAATGTACAATTTTGTGGTGGCCATCTATGCTGAAACACATTCAGTCTTAGCTCCACAAGGCCATCTAGAAACAGTGAGGAACCAGCCCCTGCTGTGTCGGCCCCGTCCCCTGGGTGCATGCTGAGGGGGTGTCACCCTTGTGAGGAATGGAGAAATGGACCGTGCCTTGGCACTTGCCCCCATCCCACCCCCTTCTACCAGAGACCCTCAGATCTGTCCCACTCCTGCCCAGGCCCCCACTGGCACCCTTGACACGAACGATGTAAAGCTGGCCATGCCCACCCAGTAGGCCACACCCACCCAGTAGGCCACACCCACCCTGGCTGCACCCACCTGTCCCCCGGAGGGCAACCGCAATGTTGATGCGGTCCTCAATGAAATTGAGTTTGACACCCCTGCTTACATCCATTTGCAGAATCCATTATTTTGGGTGTTTTAAGTTTGTGATCTTAAGCATATTATTTAGCTTTATGAAATTCTGTTCTTTAATGAAAAGGGATTGTAATGCTGAGTGTTATTTTTGTTTGATTTGTTTGATATTCTGTATCTAAGCTGAAAAGCATATTGCAATATACAGATGGGAGGCTTTTGTTAGCTACTTAAAATATGTTTTTAGTTAGACCTGCTTAAAAAATTCAGTCACACACTATCAGTTTTAAATTTCCCAGTTTTGGTGCTATAATTACCAAAAAGTATGGTAAGCAAAGGATCTGAAGGCAGTTTCTTCATTCTAGTTTCTCTGCTTTGTCCATACGGATACAGATTTGCACATTGGTCTATATACATAGTAGTACAAAGTTTAGGTTTTTAGTTAGAAAATCTGCCCATTTTGTATCAAGCATTGCAAGAGGCCAACATACATACATACATACATACATGCTGAGAAGACATTTAACTCTTCCTTGGCAGGATTGGGGTGGTAGAATGATGGATGAGACAGGCACGATCTCTAAGGAAGAAGATGACAGCGTTTTACATAATTGGGACAATGGCTCTATAAATGGGACGACCACGACTCCCATGGACCGAGATGATGGACCAAATGGCCCTAAGCCAGGGACGGAAGCACTGAGGCAATCTGGAAGGAGGGGGAGGAAGGGGGAATACAGAGAGCAGGAATGCCGGAACAGCTGCTTGTTGCAGGACTGGGGCGGAGGAATTACGACAACGGCCTTGGGGGTGGGGGAGGATAATGGCCCTGGGAGGGAGGGGGACTGGGTTCAAGGACGGATTGACAGCCGCCCTCCAAGTGCTTGCACACGCTCTAAAAGAGCACTTGAAGATCATAAAACAACCAGTGGAGTCAAAGACAGTTTGCCTGATGCGGAACAACTCTGTGCGATACGGATTAACACAATCAACGGGCCAATGACACGCTCAAGGAGCCGGGCGCAGAGGCAGGAGGCTATATGAGCTGCCTTCCCAATCTCCTGCTATTCTAACTGATGATGCCGGCAGTTTTTTGGCCGGACAAAAGCTTAGTGACTCTTCTTAACCACAGGCTTGTTTATATTAAATAGGCTGGTTTATTATATCCTGGTGTTTGTTTTTTCTTTTATTTGTTATACATACATACATATACAGTATATACAGAAAGTTTTTCAGACAGACGGTCTGATTGATTGCACCTTTGGCATTTTGACTGCTATACTGCAGTTCTACTTTTTTTTTTTATTGAAAATTTTTAAAATTTTACAAAACAATACAAATCCCTTCCCCGAACCCCCCCAACCCTCCCCTACCCTCCCCCATCCTTCCCAGAGCTGAATACAGGCTTAATTAAAAAAAATTCAAAAAGTCTTAAAACAGATATAAACCATAAACAAGTCTAGGTAAATTAATTAAACAAATTATAAAATAGTTAACAATAATATATATATATAAAGACGAAAATACAAGGAAATACAAGAAAATAGAAAGAAAGAAAAAGTCTAAAAAGTCTATAAAATCTATGAAATATCTTAAGTTTTAAATATAAGTTATTGAAAAGCTAAATAATATTTTTATATCCAACTTATATTGTATAAAGTCTATCCATTTTTTCCATACCAAAAAATACTTCTCCTGCGAATGGTCTTTCAAGAAAGCCGAAATCTTTGCCATTTCCGCCAAATAAGAAACTTTTAAAAACCACTCTTGCAAAGTAGGTAAAGATTCCTTCTTCCAACATTGCCCTACTAACAACCTTGCCGCTGTGATTAAATTTAACATCAATGTAGTCTCTTTAGTATCACAATCAGAAACAATACCTAACTTTAAGTTCATTAGCTAAGAAAGCAAACTCTTTTCTCCTTCTTAAAATTTTGGATGGGATCTCCTTTAAAATAATAACATCTTGAGCAGCAATCTGAAATCTCTTATTATAAAAAGCTTGTATATTTCATTGCGCAGAGATCTCTTTCCAAAATAAATCACCACATCTCTTGGTAAATTTCTCTGTTTTGCAATCCAGGAATTAACTCTGAATATCTTTTCAACTTCTCTGCGTATTTCCTCTTTCTCTCTATTCAGAATAACAGCAAAATCATTTACCACAATCTCTCTCAAATCTTGCTGCATGTCTTCTTTCAGACCCCTGATTCTTAAAGCATATTCCATCTCTCTGTACTGAGACATAACAATGTCATCTTGTGAAATTTCCATCTTTTTTTCCATGCCTTCAAATTTATCTTCCAGAATATCCACCTTGTCTGCCACCTCTTCCACTCTAGAATCCAACTTCTCAACCACAGAAGCAAGTCCTGTTAAGGCCATAACTATATCTTGCCTCAAGATAGTATTATTAACTATCTTAATAATATATAACTAAAAGCTCCTTCATTTCCCCTCTGATTTGGGCTACAGCATTTCCCATTATATCTTTCATGTCTTGTACCGTTATTGCTGGCAAAGGAGGAGACGGTGGTGGTGTAGCTTTAGGTTGTTGTGCCGGTAAGATCGCAGGAGAAGAAGCCACCTTAGGGACTATAGAAGTTGCTTGCCTCTTTGAAGCCATTATCAAAAAAAAAAAATCTTATTTCTTCTTTCCTCCCTCTTTAAAAAAAATAAAAAATAAAAAAATCCCTTAAAAGGGAAAGAAAAATAACAAAGGAGAGTTTAACAAAAAGAAAAAAAAATCTTCCCAAAACACAAATCCACCATAAGAAAAAATTTAAGGAGAAAGAAAAAAAAAACCATCTAATCCATAATGTTCCGTTTCAGTCACTTTTTTTTTCAAAAAAAAACTTTCCAATCGCCATTTTACTTTCACTCTCCACACAAAAAAAACGAAGAAAAAAGAGAAAAAGAAAAGAAATAAAAGTCAATCTTTCAAGCTAAAGTCCAAATGAAATCCAATAAAAAAATCCTTTATCCAACTCTGTCCGCTTTTTTTAAAATAACTCACCCAGTCCCTTTAAGCGTGGAGGTGGTAGCGGCGTTTTGCTTTGTTCCCAAAGGAACAAAGACAGCTGGGAGGCGGAGGCAACCCGAACTCCGAGGGAGCTCTCTTTTCACCCCCCAGGGAAAGATTCCTGGGGGGTTCAAGAGGCTCTACCTCTATTCGGGTGATACTCCCCTCCCCCCCTTCGCCCAGGAGGGAGGTTTTGAGCCGTGGAACAGCTGGTGCCTGCTGTTCTCCGCGGTTCTCACGCTTTCCCAGGAGGACAGTTACAAAGTAGCCGCCATCACCAACACTAAGCCACCGGAAGCCCTACAGTTCTACTTTTTATGATCTCTTTTGCCTTGCAGCCCCCCAACTAGGGGCATTAAGCAGGCTCAAGTCACTACTGCTATACATTAAAAATTCAGATTTCTTTTTGCTGACAAGAGTTGAAGATTTAAGTGGGAGACTAGTATAGCTATTTCGGACTCATTTGTCCTCATCAGCTAGCCACACCCCTTTATGGGATTCGAACCTGGGCAGTCTACATGCTAGGCAGTTGTGTTAACCACCAGGCCACAGGCTGTCCTCCCCTCTTTGTCCGCTGAGTCAAGAGAGTATATACAGAAAGTTTTTCAGACAGACAGTCTGATTGATTGCAGGTGAAAAGAAATAGCTATACTGGTCTCCCACTTAAATCTTTAACTCTTGTCAGCAAAAAGAAATCTGAATTTGTAATGTATTGCAGTAGTGAATTGAGCCTGCTTAACGCCTCTAGTTGGGGGGCTACAAGGCAAAAGAGATTATAAAAAGTAGAACTGCAGTATAGCAGTCAAAATGTCAAAGGTGCAATCAATCAGACCTTCTGTCTGAGAAACTTTCTGTATATACTCCCTTGACTCGGCTGACAAAGAGGGGAGGAGAGCCTGTGGCCTGGTGGTTAATCTGTGTCCAAAAAGGGAACAAAAAATCCAAAACACCTTCCCTTTAGTAATCAGCACCCAGATGAGCATAGATTAACACCAAGATTATCATCAGATCAGCAATCAAGTAAACAATACCCAATCAACGAACTACTAAACAAGCCCAACCAAAGAACCTCTAAGACCACCCCCGTCAACAGTGACAGGGCAAGCCACTAGAATACAAACTGAGAATAAACCCCACTCATTACTAGCACTAATGATGTTACCTAGTTTGGGTAATAAAACGTTTGCAAGAAAGCAACCAAACTCAGAGAACACCCAGGACCTCTCATTTCAACCCTGAGCTAGGAATATTCTTTATTGATATATTTTTCGGTTTTCATCTAAATGCCACAGAAGTAGCATCTTGTTCTTTTCCTCTAACATGGTTGTAATTTGGTTTTCTAGAAGGCCAGGTTCCAAATGAAATGTACTTTGTTTATAACCAAGATCACCAAGTTTTCGAATACCAACAATTTACTTTTCCTATACTTTTTTAAAAGCAACTCTGGAGAGTTTTCTCCATGCTCTTGATGTTTGGAGGGTTATGGCTTTCTATCTCCATTCTGCTGGTTCCTTTGTGCTCATTCTATTACTATTTGGGTCAAGGCAAATTACATAATTCCTCCTTAATATTTTGCTAAATGGGTCACAGCCCTTACTAGGCTATGCTATAACCTAATTAAGCAGTCATGCCTTGTGGGTAATCAGAGTCATTTGGTAAAGACCATGACCCCTTCATGGCCACATTGAAAAATCTGTTGTCCTCAAGTCAACTGATTTTTCATCTGGTTGATGTCTTTGCTGCTCTTTCTTTTCAAATAAATAAACTACACAGAGCCACAGTAAAGAGTTGATATATCATAGTTTTTTGGCCAACTAACCATCCTCTGGCAAATCTAGACAGCATACTAAAAAGCAAAGACATCACCCTGCCAACAAAAGTGCGTATAGTCAATGCCATGGTTTTCCCAGTTGCAATGTATGGCTGTGAAAGTTGGACCATAAGAAAGGCTGAGCGCCAAAGAATTGAGGCCTTTGAACTATGATGCTGGAGAAGACTCCTGCGAGTCCCCTGGATTGCAAGGCGATCAAACCGGTCAGTCCTAGAGGAGATCAACCCTGACTGCTCTTTAGAAGGCCAGATCCTGAAGTTGAAACTCAAATACTTTGGCCATCTAATGAGAAGAAAGGACTCACTGGAGAAGAGCCTAATGCTGGGAAAGATTGAGGGCAATAGAAGAACGGGACAACAGAGAATGAGGTGGCTGGATGGAGTCACTGAAGCAGTAGGAGTGAGCTTAAATGGACTCCAGAAAATGGTAGAGGACAGGAAGACCTAGAGGAACATTGTCCATGGGGTTACGATGGGTCAGACACGACTTCACAATTAACAACAACAACAAACCATTCTCTGCACTCCTTAAGCTCAGTGACCATTTATCATGATTAGGGTCTGCAGGAGTGTTCAGAACTGAGAGAAATTTAGATTTTAGCATAAAACAGTAGATAACGTGTGTTTTGGAGTGGAAGGGCTCTCACAAAAAAAATCATAGAATCTGGGGATATCCAAATAGCCTATTGCACTAGCACAGACCCCTTATATATGAATTTCATGGCTAATCTCTTGATGAACTTGTTACAGCTAAGGAACCAACTATTTTTCTACTGTCTTATTATTGCCTGTGTTAATTCAGTCCATTGCCACCAATATGGGTCATAATGTAACAGAATCAGATTTAAAAAGGTAAACATTTCCCTATCAGTCAGGTGGGGTGGGGTGCTCATCTCTGTCTCTTGGCCGAGGGAACCAGCATTGTCTGAAGACATTTTCCATGGTCATGTGGCTGGCATGACTATACGCCAAAGGCACATGGAACACTGTTAGCTTCCCACTGAAGTGGTACCTATTAATCTATTTGCATTTGCATCTTTTGAACTGCTAGGTGGGCAGGAGCTGGGACAAGGGATTGGAACTCATCTTGTTACACAGAGCTCGGGTCTCAAACCAGGCTGTCAGCTCTTCAGTGTCTTTAACTGGACAGTGTCTTTAACAGCTAGATAAAATTATCCTTCATAAAAGTTCTAGTGTAATCTTGGGAATGTAAAAAGAAACTATGAAAAGGTATTCTGTAATCATCATTTCAGCTTTATCCCACCAAGGTAGTTCTAGAATTGGTATTAATCAGCATAAATGGTATAATACAGTAAGCCTATGGTTGAGCAGTTAGATGGTAGTGGTTAGGAAGTGAGTTGTTAAGTTGTTAAATTTAACATGGGAATATAATGATAAGAGTTCAGACAGATGTGGACAATGTTGAGGGTTTGAGGCACATGCAGGAAAAGGAAATGTAAATGTTGTGAAATGTTGGTGAAACTAACCAGAGGAATCCAAGTCATGGTGATTAAGAGCTTTGAGCACCTAGACCTACCGCAACAAGAGGCAGAGATCCCGGACTCCCAGTTTGTCAATCTAAAGCCATTTTGGGGTCTGCAGTTTTATTTTCTGATTGTTCCTTTTACATTTTAGTGCTCTGTCTTTAACATTTTTTGTAGATTTATGCTTTAAGGCTATAACCTGCAGGAAATTCACGTAGTTTATAATGGACTATATTGCATTATTTATAATATAATTATAAATACAACCAACCAGTCAGTGAATTATGAGAAATAATGAGCTTTCCCAAAATAGAACATGCAGGCTGGCAGGACATATTCTGTTAAGCAAACAAATCAGATAACCATGAGGTGGCAGCGAAAAGCTAGTTTTCTGTGTGCTTTTGCTGCCATTTAGTGGTCATTTTGATTTTGCAGCCTCAGACTGGAAGCTCCATTAAAGCCATTAGCACAATGGTCATTATTTAATCAAGAATTAAGGTTTCTTAAAAATCCTGGTTCAAAGTCATGGCTCAGCATGATATGTGTACCCAGTCACAAAGTATGAATAAGATATATATTTAAAGGAAAGGATCTGAAGAAGAGAGGTTTTATTATGCTATATTCCTATCCATTTTTCCCCCAGATTAATTCCTAAAACTGCAAACTTAACCACTTTTAAAGTGATGAATTTGTCCATATTATTTAAGTAGAAGTTAGCCCAGCAGTTTAGCCAAAAACAGGTCTAGGTAAAATTTTGCTTTAAAGAATGCATTATTTTTCTCCTACAGTAATGCTATATATCAAAACAAGAGAGACAAAATTAGTTAACATCACAGGAAGGAGATATAATCCAAGCAACATGTCGTGGAATTTTTAGAGACTGTACAAACATCTGTCATGATGGCAATAATAATAATAATAATAATACCATTGGAAGGGACCTTGGAGTCCAACCCCCTGCTCAGGCAGGAAACCTGTTGGAATATTCATGAGTAGGAAGAGTCATGTGGTAACTCAGTCAGCCAATGTGAAGAAAGTGCTACTGAGTCTGTGCAAAAAGGTATTGAGTTAGGAGCTGGATTTCCAGTCTCAGGTTTTGTCTCTGTATCTCTCTGTAAGAAGTCTTCAATTGAGCTATATTGCTGTAAAGAAGAATGTATGGTATTGTAAATATTTTGATATAAATATAAAGAAGTTATTTTGAATCAGCTAAATGCAGTCAACTGTGAGAGCTTCTGATTTATTTTTCACCAATTAAAATTAAAATTCTCTAACAGGTTATGGGCCCAGAGCTTACTAAGGACTGCATTGTAATTTAAAGCTGGAAGAAATTGCCTTTGTTTAGAAAGTATAAGAACAAGGCAGAATTAGCAGAATGGCTGCAATGGAATTTAAGAAAAACTCTGTGCCTCGTTTGGGCCAGAAGAATTACATTGTGTGGGCTGCAAAAATGGAATGTTTGCTCAAAGCAAAAGAGCTGTGGTATATTGTAGAAAATCCACCACAAGTATTTGCAGCTGTTGATCAGAAAAGTCATGATAAAACAATGGCTTATCTCATCTTGAATTTAGATGATGAACAATTTCTAAATGTTGCAAATTTAAAGACTGCAAAGGAGATTTGTTGAGAGTTGTGCATGTGAATGTTTCTGCATGCAATATAGTGCAATTGTCAAGAAAACTTTACAGGGCCTGTTTGCAACCAGGTGAATGTGGAACAGCATTTAAATAAAATGCAAAGTTTAGTTTTGGACTTAGAACAACGTGGAATTAAATTCCCTGAGTCCCAGAAGGTTTTATTGGTGTTGAACAGTTTAGATAAAACCTGGGACACAGTTTCTGCGATATTTGAGTGTAAAGAGCAAGAATTAAATTTTGAGGCTTTAAAGGCATGTTTGCTTAATGAACAAGAAAAGCGCCATTGTAGAAGCAGCCTTGAGGAGGTGAAATTCCTGAGGAGGGGGTCCAGACTGCAAGTCTCCGAAGAAGAAACATTTTGCAGGCAGAGAGCTAAGCAAGAAAAGAATTGCTACATTTGTGGAGCAAACAACCATCTGAAAAGGAACTGTTTGCAAAGGAACAATTTGCAGCAAAGGACATTTGTACAAGCAAAAAGGACTGATTTGCAAAAGGAACATTTTGGTGTGGCAGAAGTTTGCTATAGCAACAACAGAGACAAGTGGCTAATAGATAGTGGGGCAAGTCAAACAATTGTTAATGACTGAATTATTTTGCAGGTTTGTTTCAGTAGCAGAAAAAGCTGTGGCTTTGGCAAATGGCCAGAAAGCAAATGTCATTGGAAGAGGCAATGTAAAAATTCCATATTTGGAATCAAAGTTTACCAGTATGCTTTGTGTACCTGAGATGGAACATAATTTGTTAAATGTGTCTAATTTAGACAAACAAGGTTTTGAGATCATTTTTGTAAATGGGAAGTGTCTCATCAAAAGGAATGGGAATATTTGTGCAGAAGGCATAAAGGAAAATAATCTATATGTATTGCAGGGACAAAAGGTCCAATGTTCCCATATATTTAAGAATGTTGCAGAGCATGATTCATGTGTTCATCTTCTACATAGAAAACTTGGCCATGCAAGCTTTAAAGTTTTGCAGCAAATGCAAGATTTTGCAGAAGGGCTAAATTTGAAGGAATGCAAAACATATTTGGACTGTGCAGTATGTAAAGCATCGAAGTCAAAGCCATTCCCAGTTAGTAACTATAGCACAAGACAAACAAAAAGAGCTCTAGAGCTGGTCCATGCAGATCTGGTGGGACCTATGCAAGCCAGTTTGGGAGGAGCAAAATATGCACTGGTAATTGTTGATGAGTATAGCAGGTATTCGTTTTGCTACTTGCTTAGATGTAAGACAGAAGTGCTACAACAATTCAAACAGTGGGTAAGTTTTGTAAAGAGAAGGTACAGACAACAAGTGTGTCAGTTGCAAACTGACAGAGGTACTGAATTTATGTCAACTGAATTCCAACAATGGTTGGGGCAGTTGGGGATAAGACACAGACGTACAAATCCTTACACAGCAGCAGAGAACGGTGTATCTGAAAGAAGGAATGGTGTTTTGCAAACAGTGAAAGATTCATTATTAGAGGATTCTGGTATGAGCAGGTCATATTGGGGAGAAGCCATATTAACTGCCAATTATATAGTTAACAGGCTGTGGAGTTCCCCCATTAATAATATTTCATATGCCATTCTATATGGGAGAAAGCCATCACTGGCACATTTGAGAATTTTTGGAAGTACTGCATGGGTACATATTCTGAAAGCAATCAGAAGAAAGGGACAGCAAAAGGCAAGAAAGTTCAGGTTTGTGGGCTATGAGCCAGGGTCAAAAGGATATCGCTTTAGTGATGGAAGTAAAAGAATTGTAATTTCAAGGTCTGCTAATTTTGCAGAACAAAATTGGGACAGAATTAATGCAAATTCTGGGTATGTCTCACTTAATGACAGTGATCTGTTTAGTGACAATAACTCATCTAATGATAAAAAAATGATTATTGAAGATGTCCGTGTTCAGGGAGGAGAGGCTGAACAAGACATGAAGCCAGAAAGACTTGAGACACAGGAGCAGTTAATACCACGTAGGTCAGAGTGATGTAATAAAGGAATTCCGCCTGACAGGTTTTCTGCCAGCAAGGTAAAGGTTTGCAATGTGTGGTATGAGCCAAGAAGTTATAAAGAGGTATTGGCATTACCAAAAGCTGAACAAGAAAGATGGAAGGAGGCCATGGATAAAGAGATGAAATCCATGGGAGACCATGAAGTATTTAAATCAGTGACTTTGCCACAGGGAACCAAAGCTGTGGGTTGTAAGTGGGTATATAAGAAAAAGGTATTGCCAAATAATGATGTACAGTTGTTGCAAGATTTAAATATTAATGTAAAAGAATCTGTAAAGGTATTTGAAGACAATGCTGCCTGTATAAAAATGGCACCTGGTGACAGGGTGAAGAACAGAAGTAAACATGTAGACATTAAGTATTGTAATGTCAAGGAAGCTGTAAAAGGAAATTTGATTAGTTTACATCATTGTTCTTCTGAGGATAATTTGGCAGACATGATGACTAAACCATTGGGTAGTGTTCACTATGGAGAATGTATTAAGTCAATAGGCCTGGTGTCTCTTCCTGTCATGAAGGGAGGAGTGTTGGAATATTCATGAGCAGGAAGAGTCATGTGGTAACTCAGTCAGCCAATGTGAAGAAAGTGCTACTGAGTCTGTGCAAAAAGGTATTGAGTTAGGAGCTGGATTTCCAGTCTCAGGTTTTGTCTCTGTATCTCTCTGTAAGAAGTCTTCAATTGAGCTATGTTGCTGTAAAGAAGAATGTACGGTATTGTAAATATTTTGATATAAATATAAAGAAGTTATTTTGAATCAGCTAAATGCAGTCAATTGTGAGAGCTTCTGATTTATTTTTCACCAATAGAGAAATTAAAATTCTCTAACAAAACCCTATACCATTTCAGACAAATGGCTGTCCAGTCTCTTCTTAAAAGTCTCCAGTGGAGCATTCACCACTTCTGGAGGCAGCTTGTTCCACTGGTTAATTGTTCTAACTGTCAGGAAGTTTCTCCTTAGTTCTAGGTTGCTTCTCTCCTTGATTCGTTTCCATCCGTTGCTTCTTGTCCTGCCTTCAGGCGCTTTGGAGAATAGCTTGACTCCCTCTTCTTTATGGCAGCCCCTGAGATATTGGAACACAGCTATCATGTCCCCCCTCGTCCATCTCTTCATTAAACTAGACATACTCAATTCCAGCAACCGTTCTTTATATGTTTTAGCCTCCAGTCCCCTCATCATCTTTGTTGCTCTTCTCTGTACTCTTTCTAGAGCAGTGGTTCTCAACCTTTTTAATGCTGCGACCCCCAACCGGTCGTAAGTTGAGGACTACTCAACCGGTCGTAAGTCGAGGACTACTCAACTGGTGCAACACCGTTTGCAGAATGGGACTTTTGGCGGGCTCAGCAGGGCAGAGACAGCCTGGACAATTCCTATTGGCTTTTGAAAGCCAATAGAATTAGACTCTATTCAAGAGAGTCTATTCTATTGCCTTTCAAAAGCCAATAGAATAAAAGGGAGTAGCACAGCTAAGGAAAAGTGGAAAAAAATGGCGGACTGCATTGTTTGGCGACCCCCGTGAAATGGTCGTTCAACCCCAAATGGGGTCCCGACCCACAGGTTGAGAACCACTGTTCTAGAGTCTCAACATCTTTTTTACATCGTGGTGACCAAAACTGGATGCAGTATTCCAAGTGTGGCCTTACCAAGGCATTGTAAAGTGGTATTAATACTTCACATGATCTTGATTCTATCCCTCTGTTAATGCAGCCTAGCACTGTGTTGGCTTTTTTGACAGCTGCAACATACGGCTGGCTCATACTTAAGTGATTGTCCACTAGGACTCTGAGATTTAAAGCTTCTTGGTAATTATGCATAACTAATGCTAATCAATTTTGTAAGTGCTAATTGTGGTCATTTGGGCAGCATGTATAACATTATCAGAATGATTTTTGAGCTCTTCGCCATGTGGATTATTTCTTCCTAGGATTACTTTCCTACTTAACTCTGTTAGACAAAACAAGCAAATCAAAAGACTTCTATATTTTCTACCAAGAATCCTGTAATCCATTTATGCAAAGGGGTTATCATCAAAGAATTGAAATACATTTGAAGATATTAATGTGGAAAGGGAAGATATTAAAAGATGCAAGTGGCTTCATATGTTACTCTAAACATAGAATGTTTATCATCCTTAGTGATTCAGTTCACTTTTTAAAACATCTTCCCAAATTAGGGTTTATTGTAATATATGAACCAGGCAATCATAACTACCGTAACTACTTATGTCCTTCACTTGCTGTTAACTTTAAGGATGCAGGAGCTGGGTTCCCTTAATCAACACACTAATTCCATTGTTCTTTTTTCCATTCTACAGCAAATTGACGGTGAAGCCTTTCTTCTCCTGAATCAGTCAGACATCGTTAAAATCCTTAGCATCAAACTGGGGCCCGCATTGAAAATATATAATGCAATCCTCATGTTTAAAACAGCAGAAGAAGACTGATGGAGAAATTTCCCCTGGGCCAGACTGGGTCAGGGGGACAGAGCTGTGAATGACCTCCAAGTGCAGCTCAACAGCAAAGCGCCCAGTCTCCTGTTTGTTCCTAAAGACTGAATTGATTAGAAACTCGGAAAGAAAGTGGCCAGATCATATTTCACACAGTTGTGGATAGAGAATACTAAAAGCGTTCTGAAATTCAGTCTGGTTGGCAGCTTGGAACGGATGCGATGGCTTCCCTTCTAGGAAGAGATGTTTATTTATTTTTTCCTAATTGAATTTGGATATGGTTATATTGATCTTTTGTAAAGATCTTGATGATGCCTCTAGTTATAAGAGGAATCCTGAGTATTTCTATTGATGGGAAGCTATGTTCAAACAAACTCACTTACCTATTGTAGTGCCTAACAGAGAGTCCAGCTCACCATTGATGTGCTTCTAAACTTACAACTTTGGGTTTAAGAGAGTAAGGGAAGAGTGAGATATTTCAAAGCAGTGCAGATGAATTACTCATCAAAGTCCTTTGTTTGTAGCCAGTTAGTTTTAATCCTTGTCCTCGTATCTATCTTGTTTAGCTATTTAAATATTGAGAATTAATATTTGATGAATTGGAGAAATGAGTTCCATCTCCAAGTACATGAATTTTCAGGTTATTATGCCTGTTTTGCACACTGCACTATTTCAGAGTTCAAAATATTAAATTAAAACTGTTTAATGAAGACCACTGGATATGGTTCCACTGGAAGGTAGACCAACTATTTAGGTATAGGATCAGAGTAACAAAACTATGAGACTATGTGTTTTGTTTAGTTTTTTTTTTTTTTTTAAGTTTCTATCTTCCTGCAGGTCAGTGCAAGGTAGAGTGAGATATATAAAGAGGCACATCCAGCTTTGTCATGATATGTATTTCTGGCAAGATTTATGGGAGGTTTCGTAAAACAAATACTAACAGTCTTTATTTCTTTGTTGTTGAAAGTACTATTGTTTTACGAACAGGTATATTAGCTTGCACATATTCTCATTTTAAGTCAGAAAGAGCTAAGCATACCAGCTACAGAGCATTGCCTGTCATTTCAGTTGGGCTTTTGACAGAGTTTCTCAGGTCTTGCTGAAATATAAAATATATTCCACCTGCATAGCAGTAGGGCCAGTTGTCCTAGGCCTAATCCCTTCATATTTGTCCTTCCGATGACCTATGGTTCTAACGAAGCATTTGTGCCACAGTGCAGAAAAAAAATGGAAATATTTAACACAATTGCTATCATTTTCTCAGTCTTGAGAACAAAATCCAAATATTTTATTCTGCAAGGTCTCCAAACTTGGCAACTTGAAGACTTCTACCTTCCAGAATTCTCTAGCCATCCATACTGAATGGAATACATTTTATATTTCATGCTGGCTGGGGAATTCTGGGAATTGAAGTCCAAAAGTCTTCAAGTTGCCAAGTTTGGAGACCTCTATGCTAGAGAATACTCTATGGGAGATTTTGATAGAGCAGAGCCATTTGGTTGGATGAGAAAATGAAAACTGAAACATAAGGCTTCAGCAGAACATGGAAATGGACCAATCTGGCAGAAGTCTTCCATGGTCTTATAAAAGGACACCATAATTTTGACAACTGATTTGTTTGTAATGATGTTAGTCTTGTGCAAGTGATGACTGAATAAGTATCCTTTACATCTAACACTAGACAGAGATTTTTTTTCATTAACCACCTAAGCATAACTTGGGAACAAGGCATTCTTTGTTACTGGCACATAGCCTGCTCTTCCTATGATCTGTACATTAATTGATCTGGTTTTTTGCAAACAAAAATTCTTGAACTAATCAAATGAGGTCTTTTATTTATTTTATAGAGGCCACTTGTTGGTTGGGTGAATATCAGTCTCAAAAAGGTTTTGGGTGGCATAAAAATGATGGTGTTCTACTGTAAGTGTCACTATCCCTTTCTAAAGCATGAGCTAACAAGGGATGCATGTATTCTGGTGTGTTAGTGGCAGTGCACTTTTGATAATTTATCATTGGCTTTACAAGTGAATATGAAACCAGCCTTATAAATGAATTTGAGAGAAAACAGGAATGATGTTGGCATTTGAGTTACAGCCTCTTCACAGCTATCTCTGCTTCTGATTTTCCAAATTTGTAAGATTCCCTTCCTAAAATCAAGGTGACACAAAAATGTGTAACTGTTGCACAATCCAGGCTGCTGAATCTGAACAATATTGAATAAATCTGCAGTGGCAATATGTCTCGTAACTTTCTATTTGTATATAAATCATTAAAGAATATAAGCCTTACCTACACCCATCACTTAAGGACAAGAATAGAGAGGCTCAACAAGAAGATGCTGATATGCCATAGAGCAATATTCCTCAACCTTGGCAGCTTTAAGATGCTAGCTGGGGAATCCTGGGAGTTGAAGTCCACACATCTTAAAGTTGCTGAGGTTGAGAAACACTGCCCTAGACAAATGCATTGAACAGTAGCCCTATATAGCTTCTCTTCTACTAGGAGAACATTTTAAAAAAAAACTGTTAAAGTGATGTGAGAGAAGAATTGTAGAAGGTATTCCTTTTAATATTCTCTAGCCATATTTATTTGAAAAAAAAAACAAATGTTTAAGAATTATGTTTTTCAGAATTCTTTTACAAAGCAGTATTTTTTAAAAAGAACCGTCATAAGTGAGTTTCTTTTCACTAAACTGACTTCTAGGACAATTTTGCTAATTAGGTTTTTAAATGTAGGAATACTCTAATGGTTGTTTGTGGCTATGTGAGATTAAAATGATGGTTGCTAACAAAACAGATTATCAAGCTTCCCCTATCCCTCTTGTAGCACGTGGTCAATGGAAGGGTTAGTAGTTGAGGAAACACACAAAAAAAGGATGGTTGACTTGATCGGTTGCTATCCCCGGGGATTTACATTTAAATCAGCATATACCCAGCCATGTGCAATGTTACTTCGGTTCCTCTGGAGTTAATTCTGCCTTGAGGACATCTAAGCCTGATTGCCTATTTAGTCCACTAAGAAAAAAAAAACTAGAAAGAAAGAGCATCTGCAAAAACAGTAGTAAACTTGCTTCCTAAACCTGGAACTCCCAGAATCCACGCTCCAGACTCTGCTGTAGTAGTCAAGCCTAGGTTCCTGTTGCCATCTGACCAATGGGAAGGGTTGGGGGTATTGATGGAACAATGAAGCTTGGTTGGTCTCTCCTGGCAGAAGAGCTGGGGTAGGAGTCATTTCCTAAAGAGGAATCTGAAGCATGCAGACCATATGCTGTTTGCAGCCTTCCAAATGACACCCCACAGCAATACTATTTATCTATTTAGTTTTATCTCACTTTTATTATTTTTACAAGCAACCCAGGACAATGAACATATCCAATACACCTTTCTCCTATTCTCCAGCACTGGAGATGGATAATCCAACAATGGGTTGAGACTGTATTCCTGCCCAATCAGATCAGTCAGCCAAAGTTGCCACGCCCGTCCTGAACCACGAGATCCCAGTCTTGACTGATCTTGCCCACTGGTCAGACGTTGAAAGCTTGGCTCCAGGCAAGTACAATCTCCATTGGTGGATTATTCCACAAGCAATTAGGCTGTAAGGACCACTCCACTTTGCATCTTAAGAAGACAGAACTCTTGGAATAATTCTTCCAACAGGCATCCTTTATTAAGAGAAAATGGTTGCAGGCGTTCTAGACAGGACTTGGGGTCCAAGCTCTCCCATTCAAGGTTTTAAGGGGTTTCCCAGTAGCCCCACCCAATCATCCCCTACTTCCAGTGACAGTCTCAGGCATTACACTCCCATCCCCTTTTCCTTACTGCCGGCTGGATGGAGACTTCAGAGAAAACTACATGAAAGGTAATAGTCCCCTTTGTATTGATTAGGCCTTTTGGTGCTATCCACATTCAGTTCCTTTGAAGTGTACTGAAGGAAGTGAGGTCCATAAAGCCCCTTTGTTCACCCCCTTCCCTTCATCGTATGACAGAATCCCGAGAAGGCAGAAATGGGGTTTTTTATAGTTGATAATTAGAGATGAAATATAATTGGATTCTGACATCCTGCCCCCTCAAATATAAGACAGATCCACCTGAAAGAAAACAAAACAGGTATAAAAGTTAGGCTTGTTAGGATATTCTGTGTGAAACTTTTTTAAAAGCTTTGGGGCTCTGACATGACGTTTATGGACCCACTCGTTTTGTGAGGCAGGAAGGTGTTTCCAGGCAACTAGGTACTGAGTCGCTCCGTGATATTTCCTAGAGTCTAGGATTTCCTTTATTTCAAAGTGCTGTTCGCCCTTCACCATGATTGGAGGTGGGGGGGAGATTTTTGGCCGTAAAGCTGACTGATGCTCTCTTTTCAACAAGCTGCAATGAAAAATTGGGTGTATTTGCCTGAGATTTTTTGGTAATTCTAATTCTACTGTTACTGAATTTATGATTCTTTTAATTGGAAAAGATCCCATATATTTTGGTCCAAGTTTTTTACAGGGCTGTAAGGACTTTAGGTATTTTGTAGATAAGTACACCATTTCACCTATAATGAATGGTGCAGGCTCAACCCTTTTTTTATCGGCTTGTGCTTTGTATGCCTGCCTAGCTTCATCTAGTGCTTTTCTAACTATAGGCCAGGTGTTTTGTAGTTTTTCCATCCATTCTTTCAGTGATGGGATCGATGGTTCGTTTGGGGTTAATTCTGGCATGGGGTTGAAACTTTGACCGGTGGCTATTTGAAAAGGAGTGTAACCTGTGCTGGAATGAACTGCATTATTGTAGGCAACTTCTGCAAAAGGGAGTAAGTCCTCCCACTCGGTCTGCTGGAAACTAAGAAAACATCTTAAATATTGCTTAAGTACAAAGTTCATTTTTTCAGCCCCCCCATTTGATTGTGGATGATGGCTAGATGCCAGTCCTGAGTGGTTCCTAAGAGGGATAAAAATTCCTTCCAAAATGCAGACATAAATTGCAACCCCCCTGTCAGAGATGATGCGTTGGGGTATCCCATGCAATCTGTAAATGTGCTGGATGAAAAGTTTTGCTAAGGCTTTTGCGGTGGGAATCTTTTGGCAAGGGATAAAATGCACCTGTTTGGAAAACAAGTCCGTGACCGTCCAGACCACAGTATTCCCATTGCTTTCTGGCAATTCCACTATAAAATCCATGGCTATTTCCCTCCAGGGGGCTGAGGGATATGCCGCTGTTTGTAATAGTCCTGGCGATTTCCCTTGCAACCTCTTTGCAGTCGCACATTTTGGGCAACTGGCTACGTAACTTTCTATGTCCTTTTTTATTGATGGCCACCAAAATTGCCGTTTAATTAAGTGTAAAGTTTTTACAAATCCAAAATGCCCTGCTGATTTTGTGTCATGGCAAAGCTTCATGAAAGTGACTCTTTGGGTTATTGGTATATATAACTTTTCCCCTACCCAAGGCAACCCATCTCTCATTGTGCACACATTTTTGTTTTTCTGGAACCATTCGTCTGTTTCCAAACTTTTTCTGAATTCAATTCCAGTTTGGCTGTCCAGTTGTGGTTTTAATTTAGCTTGGGTTCTTTTGGTTACTGGTGCTGCCAGTTGTGACTCTGCCATTATTGGTTTAGAGTCTGTGGTTCATGCGCTGTTATATTGGGGCATGCGAGATAGTGCATCTGCCAGGAAGTGAAAATGGTGAAAACGCTGGGACCAGCGGGCTTGTTTGGGATTGAGTTTCCTGGGCGTTTTCAGGGCTTCCAAATTTTTGTGATCAGTCCACACCTGAAAGGGGATTTTGTTACCTTCCAGGCACTGTCGCCACGTGAGTAATGCCCAACGTATCCCGTATGCCTCCTCCCATACGGGCCAGCGCTGTTCTGTTTCCGTGAGTTTCTTGGATGTATATGCACAGGGTTGCAATACTCCATCATCGTTTTCTTGTAATAGAACAGCCCCCACTACCACATCACTTGCATCTGCCTGTATTACGAAGGGCTTGTCCATGTCTGGGTGCCTTAGTACTGGTTCGGCAGAAAAAAGTCTCTTTAGTCTCTCAAACGCTGCTTGGCACTCCATTGTCCATGTTAGTGGCTGGCTAGGTTTTACTGCGGATGCTCCCTTCGTTTTTAGTAAGTTAGTGAGGGGCAAGGCTATCTGGGCAAATGAGGGGATGAATTGGCGGTAAAAGTTTGCAAAACCCAGGAAACTTCGTAGTTGCTTTCTTGTGCGGGGTGGTGCCCAATCTAATACTGCTCTGACCTTCTCTGGGTCCATTTCAATGCCCTGGGAGGATATGCGATAACGTAGGTAGTCTATCCTTTCCTGGTGGAATTAGCATTTTGAGAGTTTGGCATAAGTGAACTGTTGTAAGTCAAGGACTACCTGTACTTTATCCCTTTTTTCCTTTTTTTTGTCAACAAGTTTTTGACACCTTGCTAGGTGATTGGTGGCACTCGGATGTTGCCATATCCTAAAAGTGGTACAATGGGTGAAAAGACTGAAAAGCCCTGCTCTAGAGAAAATGGAGATTTTTATTTTTCCCCAAATGATGTTGTGTTTTTTTGCATGATGGAGAACTCTGGAGAACTTGAAAGCTAAACCCATGTTTGGATGACATTTTGGCCAGTTATAATAAAATTATTCTTATATATGAGTGGGTGGAAAAGAGCTTAAGATCTTGACTTATTCTGGATTCTCCCATGTGCCAACATGCACTTTTTTGTGTGATGCATATATAGTAAAACTTTATTCCTACTGCATTTACACAGCATCAATCTTCTGCAAAGGCTTCAATGTTTCTGCTTGTCTAGCATTTCTATCTGTATTGAGACTGCAAGTGAAGGACATAGAAAAGGGGATAAGAAAGCTTTTTTAAAAAAAGTTGACTATTGGACTTGGATTTACTTGCTTTTTTTAATCCTTGACTAATGACCACAATTGAGCCCAAAATTTTTTTGCTAAGCAAGACAATTATTAAGTGAGTTTTGCCCCATTTTACAACCTTTCTTGCCACAGTTGTTAAATGAATGACTGCAATTATTAAGTTAGTAACACGATTGTTAAGTGAATCTGGTTTCCTCATTAACTTTGCTTTCAGAATTTGCAAAAGTTGAACACGTGACCCCGGGCCACTGCAACCATCCTAAATATGAACCATTTGCCAAGCATCCGAATTTTGATCACCTGACCAAATAGGGATACTGCAACATACAGAAGTGTGAAAAATTGTCATAAGTCACTTTTTCAGTGTTGTCATAACTTTGAATGGTCACTAAACGAATGGTTGTAAGTTGAGGGCTACCTGTAGCTACTTTTGTTTCTTATGCATTAGCTCTGACACTTTGGATTTGGTTAAGGCTTGCTGTTCTCCAATGAGAAAAACAAGAAGAAATCTCTATTCCGAATGCATTACATTCTAAATTTAGATTCACCCTTCCCTCCAATTTCCTCTCAGCAAGGAGCCTTGATTAAAATTTTCTGTTCTATCAGAAACTATCATTGACATCATCTGACATTAGTAAATTTCAGCTCTGGGAGATGCTTCATGTCAAGATCTGCATGGAATAACAGCAGTAGCCGAAAACTTTATAGGGAAAGTTTTTAAAGGAGAAAAAAAAACAGCCTGAGGGAGAAGCGAGCTGGCCGTGAGACTTCAGGCATGCTCATTCCGTGCCCAGGGGAAGAGATCTCATCTAGAAAAAGCTTTAAGTGTTTGACAGTCTCTTCACTATGTGATGATGAGCGAGTCCATTTCTGAAATGTCCTATTACTTCAATTTGAGATACATGCAGAACAAGAAGCAGCTGTCAGAGGAAGTTTGGGTTTCAGTGATGGACATCAGCTTGCTCTTTTCCTGCCCTGAAAAGTGGACCTTGAAAACATATCCTGTTCTATGCCCTGAAGTCTTCTCAGAAGAGGCAGATGTGGCGGTTCCTTTGCAAGGGCCAGCTTTGACTGGCCTTGCTCTAGGCTTCCTGCCTGGGATGTCCTTGATCTCCTTCGTCCCTGAAACAGGACCATGTTCTTCTTGTGAGGAGCAGCAGGGCCTGGGGAAGTGGTCAGCATCTGGCTTAATTATTACCACTCCTGATCAGCCACTGCTCCAGATTGATGAGGGCTGCTGCTTCTGCTAACTTGTATAGTTCTTTTAATTAAGGGGTTCAGTCTCTTCGGTATCCCAGATCGGAGTCTTAACTCAATGCATGTCAGTTGTATTTTTGTACAGGTAGTCCTCTGCTTGCAACAGTTCATTTAGTGACTGTTCGAAGTCACAACGGCACTGGAAAAAAAGTGACCTAATGACTGTTTTTCACGTGTATGATCATTTCAGCATCCCCATTTGGTCAGGTGATCAAAATTCAGACCAGCTTGGCAATTGGTTCGTATTTATGCCAATTGCAATGTCCGGGTTTATGTGATCAGCTTCTGACTGGCAAGATCAACGAGGAAGTCAGATTCATTTAACAACTGTGTTATTAATTAGCATCTGCAATGATTCATTTAACAATTGTAGCAAGAAAAGTCGAAAATGGGGCAAAACTCACTTAAGAACTGTCTCACTTAGCAACAGAAATGTTGGGTTCAGTTGTGGTCATAAGTTGAGGATTACTTCCAATGAATCCCTAACACTCCAGATCAGCCAGTGCCCCAGACTAATGAGGGCTGCTGCTTCTGCTAACTTGTATATAGTCCTCCTAATTAAGGAGTTTAGTCTCTTCTCTGCTCAGACTGGATGTCTAACTCAGTGCACATAAACTGTATTCTTATACAGATCCTTCTCCAACCTGCTTCCCGGTAGTCAGAATTTTCCTTGTGCAGTTCGCTCCCTTTCAAATCTGTAAAAAAGCACATCGGTCAAACATTTTTGTCCAAAATGGGATATTGGCCAGTATTACAGGTCGTCCTTGATTTGAGCCCAAAATTTCCATTGCTAAGCAAGACAGTTGTTAAATGAGTCATACCACATTTTACAACCTTTTTTGTCATGCTTGTTAAGCAGTCACTGAAGTTGTAAAGTGAATCATGCAGTCGTTACATAAATCTGGCACACACACACACACACACACACACACACACACACACACACACAGTGGTTTTGCTTATCAGAAACTCCCTAAGAAGATTGCAAATGACAATTACACAATTCTGGGATGCTGCAACCATTGCAAATACTTGTGCTTGTGGGAATGCTGCAATGATCATAACTGTGAACATTGGTCCCAAGTCATTTTTTTTCAGTGCCGTTGTAACTTTGAACAGTCATTAAATGAATAGTTGTAAGTCAAGGACTACCTATAATTCAGGACAGCCTGATTTTTATTTTTATTTTTTTGCAAAGCCAAGAGTCCTACTTGACCTTTGAGAGATTTGATGGGATCTACAATCTCAATGATTGGAAGGTCTGGCAAAGAACAAACCCCACATTTAATTTTGATTTTTCTAAAATTAATTAAAGTTAAGGGTTTAATTCAACAGTTCTGTGGTAACTTTGGGGGTGGGATTGTTCAGAAAGCTACCGTTAAGAGATTAGTTTAAATTAATCGTATTGTCTCTTGTATACTGATTATTGTAATTATTCTTAATTTTACCATCTACAGAATGCTTGCAAACATTTCACAGCAACACAATGATTTAAACTAGGAAATGAATAAGAAAGGTAGGATTTGCCAATTGGTAGTAACAGCTGGTTTGGAAAAAATTGTACATTTTTTCTTTTTAATTATAGGTCTGTTTAGAGTAGTATGGGACTATAAATTCCCAAGGAACTCATGTTAGATAAAAGGATAATTTACATTTCCAATAAGAGAAGAAGCTTGGCTTTGGATCAAAACATTACAAAGTTCAATATTATCAATTTGATGGTGAAGCTTTTTTTTTTTAAGTGCACAGGCAATTTTATATTTCCCTTATAAAATTTAGATGAGAGCATTATGTAAGTAGCACAGGGAATTGTTTCTTTCCCCATCATTATAATTTCCTTTACTACTGCAGCAATATTATTATCTTGAAGTAAATCAGGGAAGTTTTCCATTCAGCTATTGCTTCTTTGATCCCTAAATTTTGGTTATGGAACAGAATGCTAATTATAAATCTTTAAATGTTTTGTTTTTACTGAAGTAAGTACATCGAGAAGCTCTGAGCAATTTTGTCAATAGACTCTTTTTTGGGGTCCAAATTATAAAGAGCTAAGTGCCCTATCCAGATCATTCTTCATATGCTGAATCCTAGAATTCTCAACGTTTTATAAAAGAGAACATTTGTAACTCATGGTTGAAATGAGGGGTCCTTGATGCTCTCTGAGCTTGGTGGATTTCTTGCAAACATTTCATTACCCAACTAGGTAACATCATCAGTGCTTGTACTGATAATGTTACCTAATTTGGGTAATGAAACATCTGCAAGAAAACCACCAAGCTCAGAGAGCACCAAGGGTCTCTCAATTCAACTCTGAGCTAGAAATATTCTCCTTTGCTGATATATTTTTTTGGTTTTCATCTAAATGCCACAGAAGTAGCATCGTGTTCTTTTCCTCTAACCTGGTTGTAATTTGGTTTTCTAGAAGGCCAGGTTCCAAATGAAATGTACTTTGTTTATAACCAAGATCACCAAGTTTTCAAATACCAACAATCTCAAGAAAATTTGAAAACAGATCACACAACAAGGTGATTGGGATTTTGAGATGTTTGCAATTTTTTACAAATATATAAATAAAGTGTTAAGAGAGGCACAGGTGACCAAAGCCCATCATGTCACCATAGGTAGATTTTAGAAATTCAAACTCAGCTCTTTGTGCTTCGTTGACTGTCACTATGCTCAAATTAAATCTAGCGTTTCAGTTCCTGAATTCCATTACCATTATAACAGTGGTGGGATTCAAATATGTAAAAAACCGGTTCTCTGTGTGGATGCCGCTTCCAGAAGTCCATTCTGGGCTTGGGTAACAAAAAATTAGCTAGTGGTTCTGCCAAAGTGGTGCGAACCGGCTGACTCCCACCACTGCATCATAGCCATTGAAGAAAATCCTGCAACTTGAAATCTGATCTCTGGAAGATGCCCAGCTCATAGTTTGCCATATAATTTGGCCTAGTGGTTAAGGTGCTTAGCCTAGAAACCAGGAGACTGTGGGTTCTAATCCTGCCTCAGCCATGAAAACCAACTGGGTGACTTTGGGCCAGTTCTCTCTCAGCCCAACCCATCTCACAGGGTTTTGTTGTGGAGAGAATAGGAGGAGGTTAGGAATGTTGGCTGCCTTGAGTTACTTAAAAGTAATAAAGGCAGGATAAAAATCTAATAAGTAAATAGAGGTGTATTAGATTATAGGAAGGATGCAGCACCTGTAGCTTTCCAGATGCTTTGACTGTTAATTGGCATAATTCTTGGCTATAATCACGTTGAGTATGCTGTAGCTCAGTGATGGCGAACCTATTAGAGACCAAGTGCCCAAACTACAACCCAAAACCCATTTATGCATCGTCGAGTGCCGGGTGGGTGTGGCCCATTGGCTGGGCTTGGCCAATTGGGTGGGTGTGGCTGCAGTGGTAATGGCAGACTGGGTAGGACTAAAAAGTTCAATCAATCAATTCCAACTTTGCAAGATCTTTTTTTCCCTTGTGAGCTGAAATTGACTGATTGAAGCTTTTTTTTTTTTTTTTTGCACATGGCAGCGGCGGCCTAAAGCGAAAAGGTTTTCTAAAACCCAGCTGAAGGCCTAGGACTGGGGCGACGACGCGCGTGCCTACAGAGAGGGCTCTAAGTGCCGCCTTTGGCACCCGTGCCATAGGTTTGCCACCACTGCTGTAGCTGATTGAATTTGCACTCAGTTGTTAGCCTCTGGAAGATCTAATCCATAGAATTTGAGATTGAGAAAAAAAATACAATTATGGATGTAAATTGGATCCAAAACCAAATGTTCACATAATTACAGGTTTCTAGCCATTTGTCATTGCATTCAACAGAAAGGAGATAGATATATGTACAATAAAAACAAGCATATGCACCCCATGGATTTATGCACATAATTTCGCATCCAACAAATGGAGCAAGGCACAAATTTCCCTCCATTTGTAGATATTTGGCAAAGGGCTTTGTCCTTTCATGCTCAAAGTCATATTCCTAGCCAGAATCACCACTATAAATTTAAAACACTATTAGGAAAACCCTGAAATCAAAACAGGTAAAAATATAGCCTGGAGCTTAAGTTGCCTAGACAAGTTGTTTGCATTTGTTTTAAAATATTTCCCTTAAGAATGCAAAGCACACATAATTACATTTTTTTTTCCACAATACCACAATGCTGACATAATTATATCCCATTTTTTTCTTTTCCTTTTTAAAAAACCTATTATATAATTGAAACCATGTCAGGGAAAGCAGGATCCTTCTTTATTATGCAAACAGCCAAAGAGATCTCACTCCCCCAGGAAGCAGCTTTTATGTTCTGCAACATTCAAAAGTTTGTTCCTCCACCTACCTGACTTTGGGAGAAGGTAGGTACAAGAGGTATTGGGTGCACTTAAGATATTTGTGGGGTCCTTGGTGCTCTCTGAGCTTGGTGGTTTTCTTGCAGACATTTCATTACCCAACTAACACTGATGAGGTTATCTAGCTGGGTAATGAAACATCTGCAAGAAAACCAACAAGCTCAGAGAGAATCAAGGACCCCACAGTTCAACCCGCATCTACAAATATTCTCTTCTATCGATACTATTCTTGTGCCATCCAAGACCCGTGTTTGCCTTTTGCCAGGGAGCACAATACCTTGGCTCAGTCTTGTCCCATGTCCTGGTTTAGTCCTCCCTCTTCCCAGGGAAGCTGTTTAATTGCAATAGCACTTAGACTTATATAATACTTCACAGTGCTTTACAACCCTCTCTAAGCAGTTTACAGAGTCAACATATCGCCCCCAACAATCTGGGTCCTCATTTTACCAACCTCAGAAGGATGGAAGTCAACTTGGAGCCGGTGAGGATCAAACCCCTGGCAGCCAGCAGAATTAGCCTGCAATACTGCATTCTAATCATTGCACCATTACAGTTTAAGCATTGCAGATAAGCATAGGGAGGGATTGCCCCAAAGGAATATAATGTATAGTTTAAGAAGATAGCAGAATTTTCTGGTGCAACACATTGCTCAATCTTTCATCTTCCTATTCTGGTACAATGCAGAGCAAGAGTGAAAGACTTACATTTCCAATCCTCTCAAACATTTGCCTCAGAACAGGTGCAAATATTGGACAAGAGAGATGGTAAGCTCTCTAAACCTCTGGGCTGTCTTACCAACTCCAGATATCTTGGCAAAGACCAACAGCACCGAGGGTGAAGGTATAATCCCCCTCTTACCTAGGAATTATACATCTTCTATGACAAGCTGCAGTTCCCTGCTAGGGATTTTTGTTGCATTTTTCCCATCAGTAGATCCCTTTTAGCTAGAAATCCCACGGCTTAAAACTAGAACATTTTGTACGCATGTTATTCATCCACCATAAGAGACGGATGAGTGACTTCCAGTTCCGGTTCGCGGTGTCACTAGTCATACGGAGAGACTCCTCCCCTCGTCGACTAGGTTTCCCTTCGTCGGTGGACCTTGATACGGGTTCAAAGTCGCCCTGGAGGGTGCGACTTTTGTCGAGGAGGCTGCGGTCCAGTTACGGAGGGGTGGCGGCTCCTCCAGCTGTCCGACAGAGAAGAAGATAGGCCATGAAAATGGCCGATCGCCCTGCCGCTTCAGACCGTAAGTCAGAAAACATCTAAGCTTTTAGTGCCCCCGTGGTGAATCCGGGTGAGAATTTTTTCTTATTTTTCTCTCTATTCTGCTTTGTTCTTTGTATGTGTGCCTGTAAAGAGCTTTTGAAATTATTTCCCTGGCTTGGAAAGGCAGCTTCTGCTTTTTGGGGGGGAAGAAAGGCATTTTACAAACACTGAAAGGCTATAAACTGGACACGAAAAAGGAAAAAAAAGAAGGAAAAGGTTTCCTCTCTCCTCTATTTTTAAGAACGTTATTATTTCTACTTTTTTATATATATATATATACATATTATACCTTAAAAGATAGAAAAAAAAAAGAATTGATTTTTGGAAAAGACTTTCCTAACTCACTAGGGACATCTAGTGGCAAAAATTTAATATTGTAACTTTGCTTACTTTTTTTATGAACTTCAACCATTAAAGATAAGCTGTGCACCTGTGATGCTGTGGGGGTGGATGTTTTTACATTAAACAAAGCCTCTACAAAAAAGAAAAAGAGATTTCCTTTTAAGAGTATTAAAATGGAGAAACCTCAGATACAACTGAACTGTGCACTTATATTGGAAAAGATCCATGAGGCCACTGCAGAAATTTGTGCTACATTTAAAAACTGTACTTTAGAATTAAGATCCAGAGACTCTACTACATTTGCTCAAACTGATGTCCAGGTTACAACTGATCATGTCATAAATCAAAATGTACCAGAAGAGGAATCTTCAGAGATAGAAGTGGAATTTACTTTATCTGACAATCCCCTCTTCAGCAACTTAGAGAACCAGAAGAAGCAAAGACTAAGACTTCAAAATACAAAGCAACTATATTGCAAAGAGAACAGAAAAAGACGTTTACTGCAGAGGAAGAGATCTATACTCTCTCAAAGACTACTACAAGCAATAAGAACTGATCTATTGGTTGAAAGAGAAAAAAGACGTTTACTGCAGAGAAAGAGACGTACATTTGCTCAAAGATTATTACAAGCATTGAGAATGGACTTATTGGTTGAAAGGGAAGCGTTTTTATAGAAGCCTGTGTGGCATAGAAAGAAACCCAGAATTAGATTGAAAAACAAATTTAAAAATCTTTAATGGAGTAAAAGACAATATTGACTTCATGGATTGTTTTAAGGATAATGATCTAGAACGGAAAAATGCAATTATATATGTGCGTGTTTAATTTAGTAAAAACTGTTTAATGGATTTAAAAGGCAATGTTGGTTCTATGGATTGTTTTAAGGATTATGATTTAGATTTAGAAGTAAGAAATCTACAATTATATTTATGTGTGTTTAATTTACTTTGATGACTTTTTTGTTTTATGGAAATTTGATATGGAAATATGAAAGTTAAATGGGGAGTGAAAAAAGAAACTTGGCTTTATAGAGACTAAGAATGCATTCCTTGGAATAATAGATTGATTTAGACTGGAATTTTGAAATGCTTAATTAGATTTTTGTGTATAATAATACGTCTTGATATGGTATGATAATTAATTGGATGGAATTTGGTTTCTTTAATGAATGGAAATAAATTAAGTCAAAGACTACTATAAGTAACAAAAATGGATCTATTGGCTGAAAGGTAAGGGATAATGATTTAGATTTAGAAGTAAGAAAACTATAACTATAGGACTGGCTTCCGGTACGAGGCGACGGCGATGGCGGCTATCTTTTAGCCGTCCAGCTGGGGAAGTGTCAGAGCCGCGGAGCACAGCGCGCATCAGCTGGCCCGCGGCTCGGAATTCCCTTCCCGGGCAAAGGGAAGGGACAGAGAACGCAGGAATAGAGGTAGAACCCCTAAACCCCCTCTGGATTTATTTCTAGAGGGGGTGAAAGGAGTGTTCCCTCGGAGCTCCTGCTGATCTCCGCCTCCCAGCTGTTTTTGCTTCCTAGGAAGCAAAAGAAACCGCCGCTTCTATCTCCGTGTTTATAGTATTTTGGTGAGTAATTTTTAAACGGACGGAGCAGTTTAAAGGATTTTTGTTATATACTTTAGGTGTTTATTTTTTTTATTATTTGATTTTTACTATTTTTCCTCCTTTTCTTTGTTATATTAGTGAAAGGATTTAAGATGGCGTTTTGAAAGTGTCGGAGTTTTTTTTTCCTTTCCCTTTTGTTTTACTTTCCCTTTTTAAGGACTGGCTTTTGCTTTTGCTTTTGGCTTAGAATTTTTTCTTTTGAATTGTTTGCTCTTTTATCTTTTATTCTTTGGATTTTCTCTGGATTTTCAAGGACTATAGTTTGTCTCTTTTTAAATTCTTTTTCTTTTTCTTTCCTCCTCCCTTCTTGTGTGGAGGGGAAAGGGAAGTGAGAACTGCGCTTTTTAAAATGGCTTCAAAGAGACAGCAGCCTGCTTCAATACCTAAGGTTGTTTCTTCTCCTATAACTTCCACTGCACAATTACAACAACAATCTAAACATGTACCACCGGCTCAGCCACCACCCTCCCCCCCTCTGCCTGGACTTTCAGCACAAGAGGTCAGAGGCATAATGGGAGAGATTGTAGTTCAAATGAGAGAGGAAATGAAGCAATTTGCCTCACAGATTAAATCAGAAATTAAATCTGATCTTAAAGAAGAGATAACGGGGATAAAGACTAAATTGCAAGAAAATAATAATGATTTACGACAAGATATACTTGCAGCAGTTTCAGGCTTGGCTACTGTGGTGGTTAAGCTCGATGCAAGGCTTGAGGAAGTGGAAAACAAAGTTGATTCCTTTGATGATAAAATTCAAGATGTGGAAAGGAAGGTGGAGTCCTCACAAGAAGATATTTTGATGTTTCAGTACAGACAGATGGAGTATGCCCTGAGGATTAGAGGCCTCAAGGAAGATATGAATCAAGATTTGGTGGAGGTGGTCCTTACTGATCTGGCAGTGGCCTTGGATATGGATAAAGGAGAATTACATAGAGAAGTGGAAAAAATTTATAGACTTAACTCCTGGATTGCTAAGCAGAAGAATTTGCCTAGAGATGTGGTGATTTATTTTACAAAGAAGTCCCTGCGGAATGAGATTATACAAGCCTTTTACAACAAAAGATTTCAGATTGCTGCCCAAGATGTTATCATTCTAAAGGAAATCCCATCCAAAATTTTAAGAAGCAGGAAAGACTTCGCTTTTTTAACCAATGAGCTCAAAGCTAGATTGATGCCATTTAGATGGGAAATTCCGATGGGTATTGTTTTGAGCCATGCGGGGACACGCTACAGATTGAATACAGTTGACAAAGCTAGAGAGTTTTATACTTCGGTCCTGGGTGCAGGCTCAACTCCATCTGGTCAGAAATCTCCGAGTGGCAAGGAAGTCGAGCAGCAATCTGAGGCATTAGGTTTGGTTTCCGCTGGGATGATACAAGCTGAAAGGCAACGCCAGATGGAGGTTAAAGAGCAGAGGATGACTCGTGCAGCTTATAAGCGTAAAGAGAAGGAGCAACGTAAAAAAGAGCCTAAAGAGAATTCTTCTGGAAGTGCATCATCGCCGGTGGGAGGAGCAAGACCCAAGAGTTATGCAACACATGCAGCTCTTTCAGATCTTGATGGTGTCTTCTCCAGGCTGCGTGCCAAGGGAGATGGCAAAGTTTTTGACCTGGAATGTTAATGGATTGAATTCTCCTCAGAAACGGAAAAAAATCTTTTATTATTTGAAGCAACATACCAATGATGTTATTTGCTTACAGGAAACTCATATTTTACTTAAAGATCAGAAATATTTAGTCAATGCTCGTTTGGGATCTCATTTTATATCTTCTGCTCCTGGGAAGAAAGGGGGAGTTGTTATATATGTTAAACAAAACCTACCAGCTTGTCTGGTAGAATCAGATCCCCAGGGGAGATATGTGATGATTGAACTTGGTATATATGGTAAGAAAGTACTTATAGTGGGACTTTATGCTCCAAATCAACAACAGGAACAATTTTATAAGCAGTTACATCAAAAAATAACATTGCTTGACTATAGATCAGTGGTATTAATGGGTGATTGGAATGGTGTCTTAGATATACAAAGGGACAAGAAAGGTTCCTCTCCTTTTCTTAAACAAGCAAGGTTACCTAAAGCTTTTTTTGATATGAAGGAAGACTGGGAATTAAGGGATTATTGGCGGGAATGTAATCAAGAGGAGAGAGATTTCACTTTTTTTTCTGATAAACACCAATCTTTTTCAAGAATTGACTTTTTTTTGATTACTACGGATTTGTATAATAAAGTAAAGAATGTAAAGATTTTTCCTAGATCACTGACGGATCATAGCCCAGTTTGGATGGAGCTGACTCAAGAGAAAGAGGAAAGGAGATCCTGGAGAGTTAATGAAAATTTGTTCAGACAAGAGAAGAATGTTCAAAAGTTAAAGGAGTGTTTAAAGGACTATTTTGCTTTGAACATGTATAAGGGGACTTCAATGTCAATGGTATGGGATGCAGGTAAAGCATTTATGCGTGGTGTTTTGATAAAAATGAATAATTGTCATAAGCGGAAGCAGATTCAGAAACGTAGAGAACTTGAAGATGAAATTAAATCAAAAGAAAGGGCCTTGATTCTAAATCCTTCTGATGAAAGTATTAAAGAATCTGTAAAGTTACTAAGGTCACAATTTAATATGTTGATAGCAGATCAAGCGGCAACCAATTTATTGTTTATGAAACAAAATACATTTTGTAATGCTAATAAGCCTGGGAGATGGTTGGCTTATCAATTAAGAAAGAAACAGAGACAGAGAATAATAGAGAAAATAAATTACAAGGGTAAATTAGTTTCTCAGAAGGAATTGATTAAAAAATCTTTTTTGGATTATTATCAAAAGTTATACAAATCTACTAATGTGCAACTGCTAGATATAAATAAATATCTAGCTGAGGCAAGTTTTCCTAAACTGACTGAGGATCAGAAACATGAAATTAATGGCTTAATTACTAAGGAGGAAATTGCCTCAGCAATTCAACAATTGAAACTAGGGAAAGCACCGGGTACGGATGGGTTAACAGCTGTTTATTATAAAGCTTTAATGGAGGAGATGATCCAACCATTAAATGATCTTTTTAATGGTATCTTACAGGGTTTAGAGATTCCTCCTTCATGGCGTAGTGCTTTTATATCATTGATTCCAAAGGAGGATCAAGATCTTACTTTACCAAAAAATTATAGGCCTATATCTCTTTTAAATGTGGATTATAAGATATTTGTAAAAATCTTGGTAAATAGGCTTATGAGGGTGGCGCATCATCTTGTGCATAAAGATCAATCAGGGTTTATAACAGGAAGGTATATGAAAAATAATGTTAGACAAATTATTAATCTATTAGAATATTTAGACAAGAACAACCAAGTTCCTGCAGGGCTCATATTTTTAGATGCTGAAAAAGCATTTGATCAATTGAATTGGCATTTTATGCTAAGAGTAATGGAAGAAATGAATTTTGGCGAAAAGATATTACAAGCTCTTACGGTAATATATCAAAAACAAATGGCACAACTTATTGTTAATGGAGGTTTGTCGGAGGTTTTTACAATAGAGAAAGGTACTAGACAGGGGTGTCCTTTATCGCCATTGTTGTTTGTTTTAACACTGGAAATATTATTGATCAAAATTCGAGAGTCTCAGGAAATTAAAGGAATAGAAGTTAACAAAAAAGAATATAAGTTGAGAGCTTTTGCGGATGACTTGGTTGTTACTTTGTCGCAACCTGATTATTCTGCAGTAAACTTATTACAGTTGATTCATCATTATGGTTTGGTTTCGGGTTTCAAGATTAATGTAAATAAGACTAAAATCTTACCTAAAAATATGTCTAGTCAGGAGAAGCAGATTTTGGCTAACTTGACGGGTTTTGAGATTGTTAATAAGGTAAAATATTTGGGGGTGATGTTGTCTGTTTCTAATGTAAAATTATTTAAAAATAATTATGAAAGGTTGTGGGTCAGGGTACAGAAGGACTTGAAGAATTGGGAGAAGTTGCAATTATCCCTCATGGGAAGAATTGCAGTGATAAAAATGAATATTCTACCCAAGTTTCTTTTTTTGTTTCAAATGTTACCGATTTTGAAAAATGAGATTAATTTAAGTGAGTGGCAGAAGGGTCTTAATAAATTTATTTGGGCAGGGAAAAAGCCAAGGGTTAAGTTTAAAATTATGCAAGACTTCCGTGAGAGGGGTGGACTTAATTTGAATTAAGTCATTTGAAATTATATTACGATGCGGTGGTCTTAACACTAATCAGTGATTGGGTAAATTTGACAAATCCTGAGATACTTCATTTAGAGGGATGGGATTTACTTTATGGGTGGCATGCCTATTTAATATTTAATAAAAAAATGGACTGGGTTTTTAAATCTCATATTTTAAGAATTTCTTTACTTAGGATTTGGAGAAAATATTATAAAAGTGATTTTAAAGTTCCATTATGGGCTATACCTTGGCATGCGATAGAAGGAATAAAAAGAGGAGTAAAAATGGACATGGTGTCTTATAGTCAGTTACTTAGATGGGATGGGCAAAACTGGCAGTTAAGATTACGGGAAGATTTAGCGCAAGAAAATATTATTTATTCTTGGTTTCAATATAGGCAACTAGTAGATAAATGGAAGGTGGATTGTAAATTGGGTTTTCTTAGAGAAGATGGAAATCTTATTAAGCAAGTCAAGGATCAAAGACAAACCCATATCAAGAGAATTTATGGGGTATTAGTTGAAATGGACTCAGAAACGGAATTAATTAAAGATTGTATGATTAGATGGGCGCAGAATTTTGGTGTCCCAGTCTCATTGGACATTTGGGAAACCATTTGGGTGAGAAATGTCAAATTTACACAAGCACAGAACCTTAGGGAGAATTTTTATAAAATGTTTTATAGATGGCACCTTGATCCACAAAAAATGTCTCTTATGTACCCTGACGTGCAACCCAAATGTTGGAGATGTGGTTATAAGGATGCTTCCTATTATCATATTTGGTGGTCATGCAGAGAGATAAAAGCATTTTGGATCAAAATATGGTGGAATATCCAGAGAATTTTTAGAAGGAGGGTAAAATTTACTCCGCAATTATTTTTGTTAGGCATTGTTACAGATTGTGATACAAAGGAGGTTGTATTGATGTTAAATTTGATTACAGCCGCTAGGCTGTTAGTAGGACAATATTGGAAGAAGGAATCTTTGCCTACATTGCAGGAATGGTTTCTTAAAGTAGCTTATCTGGCGGAAATGGCAAAGATTTCGGCTTTCTTAAAGCAACAAACGCAAGAGAAGTTCCTTGCTGTTTGGGACAAATGGATAAAATTTATACAATTTAGATTGGGTATACAAAAATATCACATAGCTTTTTTATAAGTTTTATTTTTATATATATATATAGATATTTTTTATATATATATATATAAATATAATTTTTTAATTTAATTTTTTATTTTTATTTCTTAATTTTTAATTAAGCCTATATTCTGCTCTGGGAAGCTCAGGGGGGGGGAAGGGAGGGTTTTTGTGAGGGGTGGGGGATGGGGGGGTTTATATATATGTAATGTTTAGTTTCTTTTTTGTATATGTTGCCTTTTGTTTTGTATTGTTTTTGTCTTTTTGTAAAATTTATAAAACTTTCAAAAAAAAAAAACTATAACTATATACATGTGTAATGTTTAATTACTTAAGAGATGTTTGTGTATAATAATATGATTTGATAAGATATGATAATATTGCTTTTTTAATTAAACTAGTTATTATTGGAAGAAAAAATAAATAAGATTAGTGATAAAAAAGGGATGAGAGGGATTAAGAACTTGAATATACTTGCAAGAGGTATTTGAAGTGATAATATGTTGATGTAAAACACTATCTGATTATGGTAATTGAAATTGATTTAAAGTTTTAATAAACAGGTTTAGTAGTAATAGATATTTAGGATAGAAATAAAATATATTAAATTTACTATGTTACTTGAGGGAAATAGAGAGATGATAGCGAATGTATTAAGTTGAGCTGTTATTGTGTGACTTTATGTTGGAATCTTTGTTTACCCAAACACCACGGTGTGTCTTAAACACTTTTTGTTAAAACTATAAAACCAATAAAATATATTTTTTTAAAAAAGAGACAGATGAGTAATAAAAAAAATGCAGTAGAAAAGGCTCTCCTCCCCCATCCCCAAGACTGTGTCCTCGTTTGGTATTCTTTGCACATAATGCTTACCTGTAAATCTTGCCTTGACCCACTTTTGTTCCAGTCTAATAAGGTTTCCCTTTCTCTTTTGCTTGGCAATTGGCACATGCTGGTTTTTAATGCCCTGATCTCCATTGGATTATGTACGGTTCATTTAAGCAGGGATTGTGGTTGCCTTCCCATCACTTGCTCTCTGATCTATCCACAGCTGGAGAACCTTTCACCTAGGGATGAAATGGCAGAGTGTGAAGTTGCTGTCTTGACTGATTAAGTACTATCAAGTCATTTTCAATTCCTAGAGAACACACAGATAGACTTTCTCCACATGATATGCCTCTAAACTTGTTCTTTCAAGTCTCCCAATGGGGCACTCATCACCACCATAACCGATTTCATCCAGCTTGCTTCTGGTGATCATCATCTTTTCCTTCATCTTTCTCAGAATTACAGCTTTCTCTGAAGATCTGAGTCTTCACATAATAGGTCTAAACTGGATAATTCGAGCCTGTTCATTTGTGCTTTGAGTGAGAACTCTGGATTAATTTGTTCAATGATCCATCCATCGTTTTCTTGGCTGTCCTAAGCATGGTGTTCTGAGGAATGAAAATGATTGGGGGCTGGAGCCTGGAGGCTAAAACATATAAAGAATGGTTATGGGAATTGGGTCTGTCTAGTCTAGTGAAAAGAAGGACTTAGGGGAACATGATAGCTGTGTTCCAATATTTGAGGGTCTCCTACAAAGATGAGGGGTTCAAACTCTTTTCCAAAGCACCAAAAAGCAAGACAAGAAACAATGGTTGGAAACTAACAAAGGAGTGAAGCAACCTAGAACTAAGGAGAAATTTCCTAACAGTTAACCAATGGAATAGCTTGCCTTCAGAAGTTGTGGGTATTCTATTACTGAAAGCTTTCAAAAAGAGACTGGACAACCATTTGTCTGAAATAATATAGGGTCTTGTGCTCAAGCAGTGAGTTGGACTAGAAGACTTCTGAGGTCTTTTCCAACTGTTTTATTCTCTGTTCTATGAATCTTCTCATCAACCCTCTTCCTATTCTGCTTCTTTAAAGTCCAACTTTCACTTCCATTGAGGGTCACAGGGAGTACCACAGCTTGCATGATTGTGATCTTTGTAGGTACAGATATATTATGGCATTTTGCTGTCCACTGCCTGAAAAAAAATAACCATCCTGAAAGAAGGCATTGGTAAACCATTTTTGTGTTTTTACCAAGAAAATTACAATACTGGGTCCATTAATTCATTGGGAATTAAGCTTGACTCAGAGTAGACTTTATTTCTTATATATTGCCAGAAATAACACATCACATTCATCCATTACTGTATGTGGCTTAGTCAGTTTTGGTTTAATATGCTGCACAAATGGTCAGGTCTGAAAGTCTACAACCATGCATGAAGTTCCAATTAAAGTGATTTATTATTACTTTTGCCTATGCATAGCAATCTACTCAACTGTTAACACTATTTTGGTGCTAGATAAGGGTCAATGGAATTCAAGAGGGATTGGACTTGGTCCATTTATGGTTATGTAGAGATTCTAGTCTAGGTAGATTCCACTTCCAGGTTCTGCCACTCCTACCCGAACACAGCCATTGCAGCTTATAAACCATGATTACCATTTAGTGGAACTTCATGGAACTCAGCTTATTCCACAGCTCACAATAAAAAAAAAATCTTTGTTCAGTGGGATGCATCATGCAATCATTGTAACAATAGCTGTCAAAGACTTTCTGGAAGGCTTTAGTCACGAATCTTTACACAACCTGGACATCTTAGAGATTGTGTACAGGTGGCTCCTACCCATCATGCCTCATTGCTCACCATGCAGCTGATGAACCCTTTCAAATAGTTCCAGGGGAAAAATCTGGAGTATTTCATTTCTACCTCTATTCCAGATGGTAAATCTATATCAATCGATCTGGAAACTTCATACTAAGAGATGCCCTCAGTGTGTTTCTATAACCCTATTCAAGGTGAATGCCAAGATTGTCAGTCTTCCACCATCCACCTGCGTTTGCTAAAAGAATCCATAGATTCTGCTAGGGAATTAGGCAGCTAGTAACATGAATTAGTAAAGCCATTTATTAAGACCACACATATGCAGCTCATTAGTCAACTCAAGGTGCTGCACATGGCAATGGGGGAATTTCAAACTGTACAAGCAGCTCAAAACTGCTGCCATGTGGGTCCACTTTTCCTTTGGAGGTTGCCTTGCCTGAAGGATTTGGGCACATCTCCAAGTAGTGGCTAGAGATAGGGGCTGGAACTAAAGGAAAGAACAACGATAACAAGCATGTTTGCAGTGAGATAAAGGCCTCCTTTGCTCATTGTTTGCCTAGTGGGATTTTTTTTTTTTTTTTTTTTTTTGTTACATGGCCTTCGCTCAGGAGAAAAAGTTCAGTTTTGATTGTCTATGGCAGGAGTCTTCAAACTTGGCAACTTTAAGACTTGTGGACTTCAACTCCCAGAATTCCTCAGCCAGCCAAACTTAGCAATTTTAAGACTTGTGGACTTCAACTCCCAGCCATGCTGACTGAGGAATTCTGGGAGTTGAAGTCCACAAGTCTTAAAGTTGCCACGTTTGAAGACCCCTGGTCTATGGAGACTCTCAGTCATCCAAGTCATGTCTCAAAGGTGCTTTTTACAAAAGGCAACTGAACTTATTTTTTTTCCCCCTTGAGGAGGAAGAAGATGTTTTGCATCTCCTCCAAGAAGCTTCATCAGTTTGGCTGAACTGATCCAACTGAACTGAGCCAAACTGATGAAGCTTCTTGGAGGAGAAGCGAAACATCTTCTTCCCCTTCTTCAAGGGGAAAAAACAGTCCAGTTCAATTTTGATTACCTCCAATTTGAAAGAAAAGAAAAAGAGTGTGGTGGGATTCAGACCACATGCTAAGTGCAGAATCCAGCTAATAAACCAAAATTGCTGTGATGACATAGCATGGCTTACCGCAATGGCCTAATTCACACAACCCCCTAAAATGGTAGTCAGGTTCTCATAACAGGATGGGCCACAAACTATCCAATCTCACTTTAAACCAGTCTAGCCAGTTGCTATGCTTCACCACAAATCATCATTATTTCTTAAGGAATCTAGTTCTGTATCTCTCTGCATCTAAGATATACACTCTGCTGTACTCTATGCAGATAATCCTCAACTTACGATCACAATTGAGCCCAAAATTTCTGTTGCTAAGCATGACAGTTCCCCCTTTTTACAACCTTTCTTGCCACAGTTGTTAAGTGAATCACTGTAGTTGTTAAGTTAGTAGTATGGTTGTTAAGTGAATCTGCCTTCCCCATTGACTTTGCTTGTCAGAAGGTCGCAAAAGGGGACCACATGATCCAGAGACACTGCAACCGTCATAAGTATGAGTCAGTTGCCAAGCATCTGAATTTTGATCACATGATCAGAAATGTGAAAAATGGTTATAAGTAACTTTTCTCAGTACAGTTGTAACTTTGAACGGTCATTAAATGAACTGTTGTAAGTTGAGGACTACCTGTATATTAAAGCTGGCAACTAAATTGTACCTGAATACAGGTATTGGAATAGTGCCCCCCCCCAATAGGTGAGACAGCCTGTAAGATGAGGCATCGAGGTAGTTTGTGTGGGTTTGCCATGGAGAATTTTCTATTTTTGAATCTGGTGTACGGCAGCTGCTGCCCAGACAAGAGAAGGCCACTGGGGATTGGTGTGGTTTTCAACACAAATTTTCCTTCCAGAACAGTCAGTTAGAAAGTTGGACTCAATGTTTATTGGTCTTTCCCAACAAATTAACCCAGTGGCTTTGATCGGTAGTTGCTTTTAAACTATGGGTCTTCAAACTTGGCCCTTTTATGACTTGTGGACTTCAACTCCCAGAATTCCTCAGCCAGCATGCCTGGCTGAGGAATTCTGGGAGTTGAAGTCCACAAGTCTTAAAACGGCCAAGTTTGAAGACCCCTGTTTTAAACAAAAGCAGCATTGTGTCATTACAACACAAGCCCTACCCCTTTAAATGGACCTGTTGTTGTTTTTTACAATGCTTAGTATGATACAAGTAGACCCTGATTAGCAACCATTCATTTAGAGCAGAGGTCCCCAACCTTTTGGGCACCAGGGACCTGTTCCGTGGAGAAAGGTTTTTCCACGGACCAGAGAGTGCATGGTTTTGTGTGCTGCCTGCATCCTGCAAATGGGGATTCGCTTGTTTGTGTGGACTGGTTGCTGGCATGCTGCAGCCCAGTACTGGTCCACAGACTGGGGGTTGGGGACCTCTGGTTTAGAGACTTCAAAATTGCAACAGTCCTGAAAAAATTGACCTACAACTGATTCTCACACTTACAGTTGTTGCATGCTCCCTATAGTCACACAATCAAAATGCTTGTCAACTGGCATGTATTTATAACCATTGCAGTGTCCCAAGTCATGTGAATGTCATTTGCAACCCTCCCAGCCATCTTCTGACAAGCAAAGGCAACAGGGGAAGCTGGATTTGTTTAATGAACAACTGCAGAGATTCACTTAGCAACCATGGCAAAGAAGATTGTAAAATAATTGGACACAACTCGCTTAACAACTGCCTTGCTTAGCAAAGGAAAGTCTGGTCCCAATTGTGTTTGTAAGTTGAGGACTTCTTGCATCTTAAAACTGGCAGCTACATCAGTAGCAGAGGAAGCACATCAATATGCATTAAAATTAATTTGCTGACCATAAATTGGAGAGATTTTTCAGCACAATTGTATTCAATAACACTTGAAAGCTAAATGAAATAGCTCAATTAATAAAAGATGGTCAAGCTTTTGCTACTATAGGATTCTGCAGTTGTATTGTGGTGCCCACTTAAGACAACGTAGCTGGTTCTGGAGAGGAGAAACTGTCGCCAGGCAGAGCCAGTCCAGCCAAGCAGGACCAGGTTTTTGTCAACTTGCCACCCAAGGGAGAAAGCGATTGGTTTCCTACGGGGATAGTCAGAGGATCCAGGACTGAATGAAAAACAGTCAAAATGTAAGTTGTTTTCCATGGGTGGAGTTGTGCCACAATTCTGAAAAACATCAGTAACATTACAATGTCTGTAACCTTTATAATCTTTGATTTGCAGCCATTTGTTTTGTGATCATCCAGAGTTACAACAGCACTGAAAAAGAGTGACTTATGACCTTTTTTCACACTTACGACCATTGCAGCATCCCCACGGTCACGTGGTCAGAATTTGGACTCTTGGCAACAGGCATGTATGTACTTATGATGGTTGCAGCATCCCAGGATCACGTGATCTCCTTTATGACCGTTTAACAAGCAAAGTCAATGAGGAAGTCAGATTTACTTACCAACCATGTTACTAACTTAACAACAGCAGTGATTCGTTTAACAATTATGCAAGAAAGGTTGTAAAACAGGGCAAAACTCACTTAATATCTTGCTTACCAATGGAGATTTTGGGCTCACGTTTGGTCATAAGTCAAGGGCAACCTGTACTGCTATGTGCTGGTAATATCCATTCTGCTATCTATTTTCCTGAGAGGCCTTTGCTTAGTCATTGACATTTCTGCCCTCATCTGTTTACAGGGCTGTTGTAAGGTTACAGATGGGAGGATGACATTTTTCAGTGCCCCTTGGAGAAAGGTGGATACAGGTTAATAATAAGTTCTGTCATCACTGTCCCTTGAACTGTTGAGCACCTCAACCCAAGTGTGGGAAGAATCCAGAGCAGTGGTTCTCAACCTTTTTATAGCTGCGACCCCGGTCGTAAGTCGAGGACTACCTGTATTTCCCGGCCCGGGAGCGCCACGCATGCGTGGTGCCGCCCCCTGTGCCAGCCAAGGCATAGCAAAAGCCAATAGAATAAGAGTGAGTAGCACAGCTAAGGAAAGGGGGAAAAATGGCAGAAAAATGGCAGACTGCATTGTTTGGCGACCCACGTGAAATGGTTGTTTGACCCCAAATGGGGTCGCGACCCACAGGTTGAGAACCGCTAATCCAGAGAAAGAAATATTTTGGGAAATTTTGAGGAAATTTTTCCCCAAAGGATTTTAAAGGCAGAAACCACCCCCCCTCAAATCTCTCTGTCCCAAACAGAAACCAGTTCTACAGAAATGCAGATGTGATAATCTTGTCTATAATAAAAACCAACTCCCTACTACATGTGGTCTCCTCTTCAATAAACTGCAACCTTCTTTCTAAAGCAGTCTCCATCTTGTTTATTCCTGGCTTGGACTGGACCCTGGTGAAGATTTTTCTCTCAATACAAGGAAGCTGCCCAACACAGAGAAAGGTGAAATCTAACTCTATGCCAAGAGATTGGGTTTAAACTCTCAACCAGATGAAGAAAGCACAGTTGCTGTGTTCTCATAACAAGCCACCTCCCTATCATGGATCAGTGTGAAAGCCTGGTTCACACAATGTGATAAAACAGTGGTTCTCAACCTTTTTAATGCTGCCACCCCCAACCGGTCGTAAGTCAAGGACTACTTAACTGGTCGTAAGTCAAGCACTACTCAACTGGTGCAGCACCGTTTGCAGAATGGGACTTTTGGAGGACTCAGCAGGGCAGAGACAGCCTGGACAATTCCTATTGGCTTTTGAAAGCCAATAGAATAAAAGGGAGTAGCACAGCTAAGGAAAAGGGGGAAAAATGGCGGACTGCGTTGTTTGGCGACCCCCGTGAAATGGTCGTTCGACCCCAAATGGGGTCCCGACCCACAGGTTGAGAACCACTGTGGTAAAATAACAGCTGTGTTTCCCGCAATACACTTAATCACCAACAATGCAATCCCAATTGAGTCTAGCCTATTCTGTGAACTCAAGCAATGAGAATGCAATGACATAGAATGTCAGAATAATCTAGTCATAGGCAGGGAATCAAGTTTATGTATTTATATGTTTGCTTATTATTTATATTTAAATTATATGCTGCCTGCCTCACTGTCTCAAATGGGCAGGTTACAATAGCATAAAAGTCTGAATATAAAAACATTAATAGTATTAAAAATTAGTAACAATTAATAAAAGGGTCAAACCAAGAGCACAGGGATGTGCAGTGGGAGTAAAGGGGCGGATTTTGTCTTTCACTCAATCAACCACCTCCAGCATAGCAGATCCCCACTGAGGCCCCAAACCAATTGGCAGAGCCAGATGCTAAGGCCCTTCTGGAAGGCCAGGGGAGGATCTCACCTCCGGAGACGCTCCAGAGGGCAGGGGCCACAACAGAGAAGGCTCTTTTCCTAGACCCTGCTAACTGAAATTCCTATGTTAGGGGAAACATGAGAAGAATTCTTCATGGGGCCATAGAGAAACCTGAATTATATGGATGTTCCATCACAGGAAGTTTTTAAGAAGAGATTGGACCACCATTTGTCCAGAGTGGTATAGGCCAGGGGTCTTCAAACTTGGCCCTTTTATGACTTGTGGATTTCAATTCCCAGAATTCCTCAGCCAGCGCCAAATTTGAAGACCCCTGGTATAGGGTTTCCTGCTTGAGCAGAGATGGGGGCAAAAGATCTGCAAGGTCCTTTCCAACTCTGCATTCTGTATTAGGTCTGGCATGTTCTACGCAGAGCTGCAAGATCCTGCCCTGGAAGTCCCCTCCATGCAACTCTGTGGCCTAGTACACATGTGAGGTCTCCACAAACTTAACCCCATGTGGCTTTTCCACACGTGATCCATATTTGGTTAATCTGCACAAGTATAAAAGAAGGGTAGGCTCAGGGTATGTCATTGCTGTGACATTTTGGAGGCATTGTCAGTTCTTCTCATGTCTGACTCTGAGGCAACATCAAACAGGGAAGATGATGCAGCTTCCGGACAGTTGATGGATTAGCCATATATTCTGCATAATGCATCTTCAGTATTTAGGGCATCATGTGCCGTGCCTACAAATAGACATTATCTCTTTATGAGATTCTCATGATATTTTCCCTAAGGTGGTTTGGGGTGCTTGGGTGCCTCTAATTAACATAAGATTTTTCCCTGACTTTCACCACATAGGCCTTTTATTACTAATGGACCTGGGGAAAATATCCTAGAAGTAAGCAATGTGTATATGTATGTATGTAGACACATACACATACATATACATACACCATGCTACAGGTAGTCCTTGACTTACAATCACAGTTGAGCCCAGATTTTCTCTTGTTAAGTGAGACATTTGTTAAGTGAATTTTGCTCCATTGTACGACCTTTCTTGCCACAGTTGTTAAGTGAATCATTGCACTTGTCAAGTTAGTGACATAGTTGTTAAGTGAATCTGGCTTCCCCATTGACTTTGCTTGTCAGAAGGTTGCAAAGGAGATCGCATGATCTGGGGACACTGCAACTGTCATAAATATGAGTCAGTTGCCAAGAGTCTGAATTTTGATCATGTGACCCTGGGGATGCTGCAATGGTCATAAATGTGAAAAATGGTCATAAATCACTTTTTTCAGTGCAGTTGTAACTTTGAACAGTCACTAAATGAACTGTTGTAAGTTGAGGACTACCTGTATTAATGTAACTGTGTCTTGAACTGTTATTCAATGCTCACAGTCATGATGCTGAGATGGGCAACTATACAGTATTTGACTTACAATCACTCATTTAGTGACCGTTTAGAGTTATAATAGACTTTCAGATGCTACTTATGGCCCATTTCCAGAGTTACGACAGCTGCACACATCTTTCCTGCAGTCACATGATTGCATTTCGGGTGCTTGGCAACTGGCTTGCCCCACATAACCATGATTTATGATGGTTTTTGTTGGGTTTTGGTCTTTTCAGATGGTTTTTGGTACAAAATGCCCTTTGATTTGCTTAATAACTGCAGCATCGACTTAATGTCTGCTACAAAAAAAAGTGCAAAATCAGATCTTGTCATGTGGGTGCCTCGACTTACAACCATCATGACATATGATGGAAATTTTAGGCTCCACTATGGTTGTAAGTCAAGGACTATATATTCCAAGGAACTATAACTATATATGTTATAGTCATGGTATAGTTAATCAATCAGAATTCTTTGCAGCTTTCGAAACAGCGTTGAAAATCACAGGATTTACCAAGAAACCCAAGGAAACATAAGGCAGACAATCATACCACAGACCAGTAGAATACAGAAGCAGAACCAACTCAAAGCAGAGGATAGAGCAGTCCTCAAAAACCAAACCATCCCCATCTTCCCACAGACAAAGGCCGAACCACAATTGGACACCATATAACACATTCAAAAGCCAAAGAATTACTGGAGGACAAAAACCTAATCCAAGTCAAACCAACCCAGTAAAGAAACTCAACAAATTGATCAGCTGGATTTCTTCAACATATCCTAATTGGGGACGTTAGCACCCTGATAGTTAACTGCTTCAGTATGTCTCATTTGGAAGGGCTAACCGAGTCAGTTATCATTGGAACTGGTTGTTCCCTGACTTGGTTATTACCTGGATGAGTGACCACTTGGAAGTCTCAAGATTGTAGACCAGACTGAGAAGTTGGAAAAGGAAAGCGCCAAATGACTTCCAAATTATTGCAAAACAAAACTACATCAACCAGACTTTGATTACAGCTACATTCCTGCTTTATTCATGACATTTTCTAACATTCAGCTGACATTAGGAATCCTTTCATGTTTTCCCATAACTACTTCTGACGTTTTTAAAATGACAAAATAAAAGGCTAATCTGTTCAAAACATGGACAAGGAATAACCCTTGCTGAAAACCTCCCCTTCAAGGAACTGCTGAGGTTTCCTAAGCAGTGGGGTGGGAGAGGAGAAAGGGACCAGGAGGGGCCTTTGAGCCAGAGGAGCTTGCAGAGGAGGAGATGGCAGAAAGAACACTCTGTGTGGTTGACAGGCAGCCTCTGGCAAGAGCATCAGTGAATCTGCGGTGGGATGGAGGCTGGCCAGTGGACGTGGTTGGCGCCTGGAAGCATTTTCCATGATGTAGGCTGTGAGAAGGGATGGGGGAGGGAGGGGATGTTGGTATCCAAGCAAAGAACAAAAAGGAGGAGGAGGAGGAGGAGGAGGAGGAGGAGGAAAGAAGGAGGAGGAGGAGGAAGAAAGAAGGAAGAAGAGGGGGAAAAAAAGAAGAGGAGGAGGAGGTGGTGGTGGTGGTGGAGGAAAAGAAGGAGAGGAAGGGGAAGGGGAAGGAGAAGAAGATTTCCTGCTAATGCAGGGGTATCAAACTGCTGGCCCATGGCCGGATACATAATGGCAAAACCGTACCCAGCCCATTGCTGGCACTGGAAAAAAAGTTGCGATACATGACGTTGCGAGTTTGACACCCCTTCCCTAATGTGATCCCCCTTGAACATCTGAGGAGGGTGAGCTTTGCCTACAAGAGATAAGAAAGCTGAAATTTCCTTAATCCTTCAAGATCTGAAACTTATGATTTAAAGTCACCTTATTTCACAATCACCACCAACTTCTAACTGCCAGATGCCAGTCTGGTCTTAGGGCAGAGCACTACTGGATAGTTTTCTCCAAAGTCATTTCAGCTAATGGTTGGGGCTAAGTTGCTCTTCTGCCCCCCCCCCTTTTTTTCCAATTTTTTTTTCCATTGTGAACATCTGACCATTTCCAGAGGGCATCTGTTGAAATGAATAGAAGTATGGAAATTCATCTCAGCTTCTTTTTCTGTTCTGCAAGGCAGAAAAACTCTAGGGTTGGTTGCTTCCTACCAGTCCTAAAGTAAGATAAACTGGAGTAGAATACTTTGTATTTTATCATGTCGGAGAAACCCAGCCCCTGTCTTAGCATCTTGCATGAACCAAGCCACGATTAAGGCTTAAAATTCTATATTTGGGCATCGTGCTGTGTGAATACAGCAGTTCTATGTTCTCAGCCCTAGTATGGATTTGAACTTGTTTCATGAAGCTATCCTGTAGTTTTTACACCGTAGCATCTTTTCAGATAGTTCATCCTGAAAGAAATACTTTCATTTAGTAACTGGAGGTATAGCAGCTGGAAAAAAAACCTCATCAATAATAACTAAAGAATTTGGTACACAAGGATCCAATTTGTCCTGAAACTCCCATGGGATGTAACCTTTCCAGAAAAGTGACCTGTGTGTAAGGACCCACCCCACTTTGCATCTTAAGAAGACAGAACTCTTGGAATAATTCTTCCAACAGGCGTCCTTTATTAAGAGAAAATGGTTGCAGGCGTTCTAGACAGGACTTGGGGTCCAAGCTCTCCCATTCAAGGTTTTAAGGGGTTCCCCAGTAGCCCTACCCAATCACCCCCTTCTTCCAGCGACAGTCTCAGTCCACACCTGGAAGGGGATTTTGTTGCCTTCCAGGAACTGTCGCCACGTGAGTAATGCCCAACGTATCCCGTATGCCTCCTTCTCCCATACGGGCCAGCGCTGTTCTGTTTCCGTGAGTTTCTTGGATGTATATGCACAGGGTTGCAATACCCCATCATCGTTTTCTTGTAATAGAACAGCCCCCACTGCCACATCACTTGCATCTGCCTGTATTACGAAGGGCTTGTCCATGTCTGGGTGTCTTAGTACTGGTTCGGCAGAAAAAAGTCTCTTTAGTCTCTCAAACGCTGCTTGGCACTCCATTGTCCATATTAGTGGCTGGCTACGTTTTACTGAGGATGCTCCCTTCGTTTTTAGTAAGTTAGTGAGGGGCAAGGCTATCTGGGCAAATGAGGGGATGAATTGGCGGTAAAAGTTTGCAAAGCCCAGGAAACTTTGTAGTTGCTTTCTTGTGCGGGGTGGTGCCCAATCTAATACTGCTCTGACCTTTTCTCGGTCCATTTCAATGCCCTGTGGGGATATGCGATAACCTAGGTAGTCTATCCTTTCCTGGTGGAATTCACATTTTGAGAGTTTGGCATATAGGTGGGCGGCTCGCAGTTTCTTTAAAACTGCTCTAACAAGGTTGACATGTTCCTCTTTTGTTTCGGTGAAGATAAGAATGTCGTCCAAGTAAACAAGGACCCCCTTAAACAGGTGCTCCCTTAGAACATCATTGATTAATTGCATAAAGACTGCAGGGCCCCCTTGTAATCCAAATGGCAAGACTTTGAATTGATAGCACCCCATGGGGCAGTTAAATGCGGTCTTCCATTCGTTCCCTTCCTTAATTCTCACGCGATAGTAAGCTTCCCTTAGGTCTAGTTTAGAAAAAAAAAATCCCTTTCGAGAGATGTGATAGCATGTCTTTCATGAGGGGCAGAGGGTATAGGTTGCTTTCACTGATTGTATTCAGGGACCTATAATCCATGCATAAGCGAAAAGAGCCCTCCTTTTTCTCTCTAAAGAGGACCGGGGCAGCCACTTTAGGCTTGGCTGGCTCAATGAAACCCCTCGCTAGGTATTTTTTTATGAATCTTTCCATTTCCTCCTTCTCCTTTGGGCTCATGGAGTATAATCTGGGCTTCGGGAGTTTTGCCCCAGGCTTGAATTCAATGGCATAGTCTGTAGGTCGGTAGGAGGGGGGGGAGCTCATCTGCCCTCTCCTCACTGAAAACTTCAGCAAGGTCTCTGTATTCCTCTGGTATTTCTGTTAGTCCCTTTTCTTCTCCCATGGATGCTTTTTCTATTCTTGATTCTGGTAACCCCCGTTGGGATTTTAAGTCCATAGGGTCCCCCTTCGGGAATTTGATTTCTGTCATCCTCCAATTTACCCAGGGGTTCCATTTTTTAAACCATTCCATCCCTAGGATCATTGGGCATTCCATGCCTGGGGTCACCACAAACATTATGTCCTTCTCATGTTTGCCCAGGGAGAGATGTATTGGTAGAGTGGCTAGAGTAGCTGGCACCCCCCCCCCCGCTATGGATCCATTTAACTGGCCAAATGAGATTGGTTGTTCCAGTCTCCTCGATGGAATTCCCAGATTCCCCACTAGTGTTGGGATAATGAGGCAGCGGGTGCAGCCAGAGTCTATTAAGGCTTTCACCTTCACGGCTTCGGGCATGGGGGGAATTAATATCGTCACTGTCTTGAAGATGGTGTGATGCGTCCACTTACCAGGGGTTCACCCTCCGAGCTGTCATCTGAGGCGCCCACCAGCCCTGCGGTGTAGGCTGGAGTTCTTTCCCCCTGATGAGCAGGGGTGGGGGGTTCCGCAATTTCCATCATTCTCATGGCAGTTTCTTTTGGCTTAGCTGAAGACTTTCCGGATTTGCTGATTGGGGATCTGTCTGGGTTGTGCTGGGGGGCTTTGGAGAGTCATTCTACAGCTCGGTGCCCTTCTCTTCTGCACTTGAAACACCCCATTTGCTTCTTGGCTTTAGCCGATTGTTTCACTGGTTCGTGTGTCAACTCAGGCGGGGAGCGGCTCCATTGTTTTCCTTGGTGGTGTCTCTTCAATATGTTGATCTCTGCTTCCTCTGCCAAGACGTACCATTCCTCAAGTTGGTGTGAGTCCCCTCGGGGCAGGCAAGCGTCATACAGGTCATAATTTAGTCCGTCTTTGAAATGGCTAAGGAGGATGTCTTCTGGCCAGTTCAGTTTGCTGGCAATGGCCCGGAATTCTTGTGTACATTCAGCCACCAGGCGTTTGCCTTGCCTCATCGTTTTTATCCTTTCGTGGGCTTTGCGATCAGCCAGGGGGTCTTCAAATCGTCTTCTCAGAGAGGACATGAAACGGTTGAAGTCGTTGAGTTCTGGGGCATTGGAGTCGTGCAAGTCCACCACCCAATCTGCAGCCGGTCCGTCCAGGGCAGATTGCACGATCCAGATGCGGGCTTTGTCACTGGGGATGTCCCACCTGTATTCCTCCATGTAGCTGAGGACTTGGGTTAGGAAAAACCCCAAGCGTGTTGGCTCCCCTTTGAATTTCACCTCCAACGGTGGATGTCTTGGAATGGATCGGTGCCTCCGTTGTTGGTGGTAGTGTCTTCCATCCAGATCGCCATCTGTGGATCGGTAGGGGGTGGGGACTACTGGATCAGCAGATGTCCCCGGGGCTCCAGGCGCTGGGGCGGCCGTAGGGCTCAGGATTCTCCTCTCCTAGGGAGCTGAGAGTTCTCTTCATCAGGTCAATAGCTTTCTCTAGGATCCAGTCTGAGTACGGTGCCCAGCTTTCTCCCTCTTCACTTGTGTGCAGGGATTTCTCCATCTCCTGCTTCCATTCTGGTTGCTTGGCCCCCTGTCTCAGGGTCACCTTTCTTGATTCCTTTCCCCACTCGCTTTTCTTTCCAACGCCCATTGACCAGCGAGGTTTGTGGTCCCGTGTCTTCACCACTTCTTCTCCTGAGGAATCTGACCTCTCGGATCCCAACATCTGGCAATGTTCCAGTTGGGGCAGTGGCTCTCTTTCCAGGGAGTTTTCCCCCTTTCTTGCTCCATTGTCTGACATGGTAATTTTTTGCAAAATCCCCTGGCAAGAGTCTCCCTTCCAGGTGGATTAATTTTGCAAGTCCTGTCTAATGTAAGGACCCACCCCACTTTGCATCTTAAAAAGACAGAACTCTTGGAATAGTTCTTCCAACAGGCATCCTTTATTAAGAGAAAATGGTTGCAGGCGTGCTAGACAGGACTTGGGGTCCAAGCTCTCCCATTCAAGGTTTTAAGGGGTAGCCCAACCCAATCACCCCCTTCTTCCAGCGACAGTCTCAGGCATTGCACTCCCACCCCCTTTTCCTTACTGCCGGCTGGAGGGAGACTTCAGAGAGAACTACATGAAAGGTAATAGCCCCATTCTTATGGTTAGTCCTTTTGGCGATATCCACATTCAGTCACTTTGAAGTGTACTGAAGGAAGTGAGGGCCATAAAACCCCTTTGTTCACCCCCTTCCCTTCACCATATGGCAGAATCCCGGGAAGGCAGAAATGGGGTTTTCTATAGTTGATAACTAAAGATGAAATATAATTGGATTCTGACACTGTGTGAAAATAAACTCTACACAAGCACTTTTATTAAAGCACTGAACTTCAAAGGATGTTTATTCTTCAATTCAGGGATGCTGCCATTTATTTCAATGTAAAATCTCTGCCTCACCCCAATACAACTGAAATGTTTAAGCATATCTGCAGATGTTTCCATCTAAAGAGGGGACCTCTGTAAGGTCATTAAAGTATGATCTTATATCAAGGTTGAGCAACTATGACAACTTTATAGCCTGTGAACTTCAATCATGCTGGCTCAGGAATTCTGGGAATTGAAGTCCACCGGTCAAAAATTTGCCATAATTGTTCACCCTTTGTCTTATACTTTCTGTGCACAAAAATTGGCTTGCTTTGTAAATTTAACCATAATACTGTATATAGTCTGTTAATGAATTATTGGGAACTGTATCCAGTCACTGCTCTGGCTAGATCCAGATAATTTGAATAATATGTTTTAATTATAATTTGCTGGAGAAGTCACTATTGGCTGGCTGGCTTTACCCATCACATTATGCTAAAAGCTTCATGCTATGCCCAGACTGTGTCTTGTCTTAGACAAGTAACAGATTGTCATAATGAGAGTAAAATATCAAGTAAAATGTCACAGCCAGAGGGGAGGAAAGTCAAAATAGTTAACATGGTTGCCATAGAAATGTAATTGAAGCCCCACCCCTTTTAAGAACACCTGTAAAAAGGGAATTGTAGGGTCCTTGGTGCTCTCTGAGTTTGGGGGTTTTCTTGCAGATGTTTCATTACCAAACTAAGTAACACCATCAGTGCTAGAAGGGAGTGGGGTTTGTTATTTTTATATGCTAGTTGCTTGCCCTGTTTTGGGGTTTTGCAGTTCACATAGTATTAAGGCATTGTCTGAAAATCTTCCCAGAGAACATCCATTATTAAGTGGATTAAACAATAACCATTCTAATGATCAAGTACCATAACCACTGTATTTAGTCAGATGCTAGCTAGTATGACAGCTCTGTCCTTTCCCTCGAGAAATAATCAATGCATTTTCAGCAATCAGTGCATCACTATTATACCAGCTCCTTCCACTAATTAATCAAATGACAGAAGCAGTTTCTGAAGCTTTTCTGCATTTGCCAATATGAAGTGACAGCTGAAACAGTCACAAATTCATCCCAATGGAGCTAATGGGAGAAGAAGGAATCTGCTCTTCACACAGTCAAAGCCTGCTGGTAGCCTGTGAAAATGTTCAGGTGGAAAACTAATAAAATCCCTTCCTCGTTTTTTTAAGGCCACCCCAAAAATAAGGGCAAAGAATGCAAGCCAGTTTGATGCAGTGGTAAAGATGCTGAATTAGGAACTAGGAGACTGTGAGTTCTAATCCTCCCTTACTTAATGTTAGGCCCCAAGAACCAAGAAAGACACAGGGAGTTACTTTTGAGCAGTTTTCTTTATTGTCTATTGCTATAGACACAAACCTTGCCATACTAAAGTAACTAATGAGAATTGCTAACGGGGGGCCTTCTGTGAGGTCCTTGGTGCTAGCAGGGAGAAAATCCCACTCCTTACTAGCACTGATGATGTTACCTAGTTGGGTAATGAAATGTCTGCAAGAAAACAATCAAGCTCAGAAAGAACCAAGGATCCTACAGTTCAATCCTGAGCTACAAATATTCTCTTCTATCAGTACCACATATGGTTGTCAAATGCTTCAGAGGAACTTTCTTAACTCTCTCTCACCAAACTATCTAACCTTTGCTGCCTCTTTGCCCTCTGGAATGCAGGCCCCTCCCTCCTGGGAATCCAGACTACATCCACCACAGCCATGGAAGTCAGAAGGGTACTTTCCCTTTGCTCAGTCCACTTGTTGTTTTGGAGAAAAGAGTAGGTGAGATCATGACATACACCATTTTGAACTGTAGAAAATTAAGGTGCAATATAAATTTAATAACAACAACTCCTCTAAACTTTCCTTGAGAGTCCTTCTCTAGCACCAACCCACCTTCTGAGCTCAGCTAAAAAAATGCTTTTAAGTAAAATTGAAACTAATTACCAAGAAAGCTGAGGATTATAGGCTAGTCCACAGGTCGGCAACCTGCGGCTCCAGAGCCGCATGTGGCTCTTTGAAGGCCTTGAGAGCTAGTGAGAGCTGCTTGCCTGAGGATTATAGGCTAGTCCACAGGTCGGCAACCTGCGGCTCCAGAGCCGCATGTGGCTCTTTGAGCCTTCCCCTGTGGCTCCCAGCCTCCTCTGCCTTTGCAGAGAGAGACAGAGACAGAGAGAGGCAATTGCACTTCCCTGCTTTTCTCTCTCTCTCTCTCTCTCTCTCTCTGTGTGTGTGTGTGTGTGTGTGTGTAAAAGAGAGTGCACTCACAGTGTTCTCCGAGGAGCTGAAAAACTTACTGGGCAGAGCTCCTCCCTTTGCTGCATCTCTGCAGGAAGCAGGAAGCAGGAAAGGGCAGGAGAGAGCAGATACCCTTTTGACATCTAAAATGAAGATAACACTGCATATATCCCCTGTGTGTGTATGTAATTTTATTCTCTTAAAGCATTCTCTTGGTGATCATTGTTTTAATAGTATGGATATTCCCAAGAGTGATATTTTTACTTTTATTTTTAATGTGTGTGTGTGTGTGTGTGTGTGTATACATACACACACACACACATACATACACAAACACACACACACACACACCTATAATAAAGGTAAAAAAGGATATATGCAGTGTTATCTTCATTTTAGATATCAAAAGGGTTTTGCGGCTCCCGGTGTTTTGTTTTTGGTGGGAAACGGGTCCAAGTGGCTCTTTGAGTGTTTTGGGTTGCCTACCCCTGGGCTAGTCTATGTTTTTCAACCTCTGCAACTTTAAGATGTGTGGAATGTAACATGTATGGAATTCCTCAGCAGGACAAAGTGGAGCAACATTAGAATACAATATAATATTTTTAAAAAAATTCTCAGACATAGAGTATGGGCAATCTTTTCTGTGTGGTTGCCCAAGAAAATCACACAGATGTTCCAGCTTGTTCACAGGAACCTTCAGGTTTAAAGATGCTCTAAGACAGATGTCGTGCCCAGCAAGGCCGATCCGTATGGGGACTCAGGGAACGCCGCTTCCTGGCTCAACCGCGTGTCCCTTTGGCGTCCGGGAGCGGCCTCGGAGGCTGTGCTGTGATGGCTATGCTACAGGCTGCCGTCTGATGTCAGTAATGTGCGCCTCACCTCCCGATAATGTCATCAACATGCGCCTCGCCAGGCCGACACTCAATGAACGTGAAGGAGCTGGATGATTGCGGCGGTCAGCTTGCTGGCCGTATGGGACGGTTCCACGCCACCGGACAGACTGGTGGGGCGGGGCGCAGGCAATTAATGGACTGGATGCTGGTTTGGTGGGTGGGATGTGAATTGAGGGTGTGGGGTGCGGTCGTGACCTATATACAGCACTGGGAGCAAACCACTTCCAGTGCTGACTTTGTTCCAGATGGAGTGAATAAAACTACCATTGTCGATCGTACCTGTTTGCCGGCTGGTTTGTGGAGCACCAATCCAGGACTTGACAGTAAGTCAGCACTCACACTTTCTGCTTTCAAAATTGTCTCTTGTTTGTTCCTGTTGGTTGGAGGTGGCTGCTTAGAACGATGGCTGAGGGAGTCCAAGAGGAGGCCGTGCCAGCAGAAGGGATTACTGAGACAGCAGTGGAACCGGTGATGCCGATTGTGCAAGAGGAAGGGGACGTTCGGCCTCGGTGAGGCCTAAAGAAAGGACCCAACTGGCAGAGGAAGGACAAGGGTCAAGCCAGCAAGCCCCCTCGGCTGTTTCAGGGGACTGGTGGCTGAGTCCAGCCTTGAGGCGTTCAGACGCTGGTGGGACAGGGGTGACTAGTAGTGGGGACATTCTGACTGGCTGGAGAGAAAGGAGGGTTACCGGTGATGATGAGGAAGACTGGAGCTATTCAACAGCTCCTGGGCAGTATACGTTAGATGTGCTTCGGGACATGTTTGGGGAGCCTGGATATGTCTATCCCCCATCCAGGTCAGGCAGCACCCAATCTTCCCAGCCTCATGTTAGTACCTCCAAATTCCGATTGGCCAGTCCAAGGCTTAAGTTACCCATTGGTGAGGACCAGACTGGAGGGGCCTCAACGGCTACGTACGCTGCCCAACCTGCACCTCGGTCTGGGGTGTCAGGGTCTTGGGTGTCAGGGCAGAGAGGAGGTGGACGTGGTACAGTGGAGGGCAGTCAATGGACCGGACAGGCTGGGGCTACATGGTCGCCCAGTGCCATGTGGATGCCACTGCCCATTGAAGTGACTTTTGATGGCGATCCGGACCACTTGGCCATGTTTCTAGGACACGTTCTGAGTCATTTGGACAGGTTTACGTTGCAGTATTCATCTCCCTGGGCAATGGTGGTAGCCATCACTGCAAGTTTACAAGGTGAAGTGGCAGCCTGGGCCGCTGATTTATTTAGCGACCATGCCAGGGAATTGGGTGACGTGGGATTTTTTCTGGAAGCTTTGTGGGCACGGTTCGAGGACCCTTCCTGAGTTCAGCTAGCTGAAGCAGAGATCCTGGGCCTGCGTCAGAAGGGGCAACCTGTACGAGAGTACGTACGGGAGTTTCAACGGGTTGCTGGTTGGTTACGTACGTGGCCGGAATGTCTCCTGGTACATCATTTTCACTGGGGATTGGACAAGGACATGCAACAGGCCTGTGTCATGAGGGGTGTGCCATCTCGGCTCCAAGACTGATTCCGTGTCATAACCGAAGTTATGCAGGAGTTCCGGGTATCTTTGAGTGACCAGTCCTTTATCGGACGGACTGGACCCCGGCCCACAGAGGTAAGTGGACAACCAAAAATGTCTACACCCTCTGTGAGGTCTACCTTTAGATGTTTCAGGTGCAACCGGCCAGGGCACCGTGTGGCGGAATGTCCAGTCCCAGAATTGACCCCAAGAAGTCAGGAGAAACCAAGTCCTATGCAAAAGAAAACCCCAGAACAGTCACGGGCTGCACGTCAGACAGAGGAAAGCATTCCCCAACAGGTGCCAATCACAACATCACCGACCAGTCCTGATGAATCACTGGTAGAGTACAACAATGCCGACCCTGATGAAGATCCTATGGTAAGCCAGCCGATCTGCCCTTTTGCCATCCCGATCTCACTGACGAGCCCCACGACCGGCCATACCGGTGAATTCCAGGCATTAATTGATTTGGGCTGCACCCACTGTTTGGTTAGCAGGGGGGTTGTTAAGAAACTGGGCATTAAGGTTCATCGGCTAGCTCGTCCGATACGATTTGAACAGGTTGATGGCTCCCTTTTGAAGGGGTACCTGCAACAGTAGTGACAGAGCCGGTGAGGCTCAATATGAACGACCATTGGGAAATGCTCAGATTTATTGTAGTTCCCTCTATGACGGAGGATGTAATTCTAGGTTTGGCCTGGTTGGACAAGTGGGGTCCAACTATTTGGTGGGAAGGGGGATGTAGGCAAAAGCATTTAAGTGTGGGTCCCCGGCCCTTAAGGACAGAGACGGAGGAGAAGGATAAGGCAGTTGGAGGATCTAAGATAGCAGCAGAATCAGGAGATGGAGAGTTAGGCTTTCTGGCTGCATACGCTGACCTTGCCGAGGTGTTTAGTGAACGGGAATGCGACACCCTTCCACCTCACAGACTAACCGACTGTGCTATAGATATATTACCAGGTGCTAAGCTACCGAAGCCGCGTATGTACCCCATGACTCCCTGGGAGTTGGAGGAACTGCGCCAATATATAGATAAAAACCTGGCGAGGGGGTTTATACAGCCAGCACAGTCTCGGATAGCTGTTCCAGTGTTGTTTCAAGAAAAGAAAGATGGGGGCCTACGCCTTTGTGTTGATTTCAGGGGGCTTAATGCTGTTTGTGTAGAACATATGTATCCCCTCCCATTAATGAAAGACCTCCTGGCCCATTTGGCCCGGGGAAGGGTCTTTACGAAGCTAGATTTATGTGAGGCCTATTATCGGGTGTGGATCAAGTCTGGGGATGAGTGGAAAACAGCGTTCAACTGCCCTCTTGGTAGCTATCAATTTAGGGTAATGCCCTTTGGTCTACAGGGGGCCCCTGCAGTATTCATGCAGCTTATTAATGGGGTTCTGCATGAACACCTATATCGTGGGGTGCTCGTATATCTTGACGATATACTCATTTATACAAAGAACATGGAAGAGCATGTTAGCCTTGTGCGTGAGATATTGCAGAAACTGTTGGATGCCCAATTGTATGTAAAACTCTCAAAATGTGAGTTCCATCGTTCCTGTATAGACTACTTGGGATACCGGATATCAGCGAGAGGGGTGGAGATGGATCCGAAAAAGGTACAAAGTGTATTAGAGTGGCAAGCTCCCCAAACACGCCGCCAGCTGCAAAGTTTTCTAGGGTTTGCTAACTTTTATAGACACTTTATTCCATCCTTTGTGGCGGTGGCATTGCCTCTCACTAATTTGCTACGAACATGGATGTCTGCAACAAAACCCCGTCCCAGCCAATCATTGGCCTGGACAACAGAGTGCCAGACAGCTTTCAAGTCGTTGAAGGGGCTGTTTGCAAGGGAACTGGTACTATTGCATCCAGACCCAGAATTTCCGTTCGTGGTGCAAGCGGACACCAGTGATGTAGCAGTTGGGGCTGTGTTACTGCAGCGCAATCAGCAAGGTGAGTTACAACCATGTGCCTATACATCCCGGAAATTGAGCAAGCCTGGGCAATCTGGGAAAAGGAGGCTTTTGCGGTAAAATGGGCTTTGTCTACCTGGCAACATTTGTTGGAGGGCGCCAAACATCAGTTCAAGGTCTGGACAGATCATAAAAATCTAGAAGTCCTGCAGACACCCAGGAGACTATCCCCGAAGCATGTTTGCTGGGCTCAGTACTTCCGTCGCTTTCGGTTCTGTCTGAAGTATGTACCAGACGGCAAGAACTTCCTCGCAGATGCGTTATCTCGACTGCCGCAGTATGATAGCAAACGTGAGCAGGTGGTACAGGCTATTATGCCTCCATATAGACAGGATGAGGCAAAGGGTCTTTCCCATTCAGAAGTGGAAACGTTTGAGAATACACTGAGGACAGCACTTACCGATGACCCTGGTTGCGTGAGAATAGTAGATTCTTAACCCGATGTGCAGGACTGGCGTGGTTTGGTGGTAAACTGTATATCCCGCAACCACTGCGGAATCAGGTGCTTTACCGTTGTCATGATTCAAAAACTGCAGGCCATTTTGGTTACCTAAAGACTCTACATCTGGCTAGGCGCCAATTCTGGTGGCTCCACATAAGGAAAGATGTGGAACGATATGTGGGGCACTGTCCGGTGTGTGCATCATCAAAAACCAGTCCGGGAAAGCCTTTAGGTTTGTTACAGTTGGTGGCTGATCCCGACCAGCCCTGGCAAGACATAGCCATGGATTTTATCATGGACCTACCCAACAGCCAGGGATATACAGTGGTTTGGACTGTGGTGGACATATTTCTCCAAACAAGCCCATTTTGTTCCCTGTAAAGGACTACCATCTGCCCGGAAATTGGCCCGCATGTTTCTATTACAGATATATAGAATTCACGGTGCCCCATGTTGGATCATTTTGGACCGGGGGGGTCCAGTTTACCGCTCAGTTTTGGCGGGATTTCATACGGCTCCTCGGAGCATTCCAGGGACTGAGTTCGGCGTACCACCCGAGTACCAACGGAGCTGCAGAAAGGGCCACTGCTGCGGTGGAACGATATTTACGGAGCTATGTATCATATCAGCAGACAGACTGGGCTGACCTGATAGTGTTTGCTGAGGTTGCCTACAATAATGCTGTCCACAATAGTACTAGGTTTACCCCTTTCAGGGTGGTTTCGGGTAGGGAGTTTGTGCCTATGCCAGAGTGTAGCAGTCCTGATACTCACCCCTGTCAGCCAGGGGACTGGATCACCCAGCTTACTGGGGTGTGGGGGGCGGTTAGGAAAGCCCTGACAAAAGTGAGGGATGCCGTTAAAATACAAGCAGACAAAAAATGGAGGGTGGGTGATCGAGTATACCTATCTACCAAGTATATCCAACTGCAGGTTCTCTGTAGGAAGCTGGCACCGAAGTACATCGGCCCCTTCCGCATAGCCCAAGTAATCAATCCAGTGACAGTGAGGCTTCACCTCCCTCGATTTCTTGGTAAAATACACCCTGTCTTTCACAGCAGTTTGCTAAAACCTGTAATTGACGACCATTTAGTGGATGCACCAGGCCCTGTGGTGCCTGGTCATTATGAGGTCCAGGATATCCTGGATTCATAGTAACAGAAAGGCAGAGTGTATTACCTTGTACTGTGGAAGGAGTATCCATTATCAGAGGCTTCGTGGGTATTGGGTACGGATGTACATGCCCCCCGACTACTTAAGAGGTACCATCGCAAACATCCCGGCAAGCCAGGGGCTGTCAGGGGGGACCTAGTGGGTTAGGATTATTAAACCTGTTTTGCTTCTGTTCCAGGGGACCCCTGGTAGGGGGAGCTGCATGTCGTGCCTAGCAAGGCCGATCCGTACGGGGACTCAGGGAACAAGCTCACCCGGTCTCTGCACTGCTTCCTGGCTCAACCGCGTGTCCCTTCGGCATCCGGGAGCGGCCTCGGAGGCTGTACTGTGATGGCTATGCTACAGGCCACCGTATGACATCAGTAACGTGCGCCTCGCCTCCCGATGACGTCATCAACATGCGCCTCGCCAGGCCAACACTAAATGAACGTGAAGGAGCTGGATGATTGCGGCGGTCAGCTTGCTGGCCATATGGGACGGTTCACGCCAATGGACGGACTGGTGGGGGCGGGGCACAGGCAATTAATAGACCGGATGCTGGTTTGGTGGGTGGGGTGTGAATTGAGGGTGTGGGGTGCGGTCGTGGCCTATATACAGCACTGGGAGCAAACCACTCCCAGTGCTGACTTTGTTCCAGATGGAGTGAATAAAACTACCATTGTCGATTGTACCTGTTTGCCGGCTGGTTTGTGGAGCACCAATCCAGGACGACCTGACCCAGGGGCCAGATGCGGCCCGTGAAGTGTTTTCATGTGGCCCGTGAAGCCATCCTGGAAACAGTGAGAGAATGGCCCCCACTGCCTTGGCCCTGGCCCAGGCTGGCCAGGAGGGAGCCAATGTACAATTTTGTGGTGGCCATCTATGCTGAAATGCATTCAGTCTTACCTCCACAAGGCCATCTGGAAACAGCGAGGAACCAGCCCTGCCGTGTCGGCCCCACCCCCTGGGGCATGCTGGGGAGGTGTCACCCTTTGTGAGGAATGAAGAAATGCACCATCGCCTGGAAGTGGCCAGCAAATGGCCCTCGCCTACTTCACCTATCTGGCTTGATGGGCTCCGGGGGGAAGGTTTCAGCAGGCAGTGAGGCTCCTCCAGTGGATCATGCCTTGGCACTTGCCCTGGTCCCGCCCCCTTCTGCCAGAGACCCTCAGATCTGTCCCACTCCTGCCCAGGCCCCCACAGGCACCCTTGACGCAAACAATGTAGAGTTGGCCATGCCCACCCAGTAGGCCACACCCATTCCATCCACACCCACCCAGTAGGCTGCACCCACCCTGGCCACCCCCCCCCAAGGGCAACCGCAATGCTGATGCGGCCCTCAATGAAATTGAGTTTGACACCCCTGCTCTAAGAAGTCAAAAACACTGAATTGTGGACTCTCCATCCCCCGTCTAAGGTAGTCTAATCAAGTTTATTAGGTGAATTCTGCCATAATGTTAAGTAAAGATACAAAAATGGCCTCTGCTCACATGATGTATTACCAAATTCCTTCTGAATCTGTAGGCATATGTACATCTCTACCATACATCTGTATTGTGTTTGGGTCAAGCTGAAGGTTGTCTCCTCCTAAACATCCCCAAAAGTGTGAATAATGCGTATCAGCACTATATCAAATGGAGCTTCATAGTAAATGTGGACAAAACAGCTGCACGGAAATCCCAAAGGTGGTTTTTTTCAAAAGGCAACTGGACTTTCTATGTTTTTTCTCTTGAAGACATTTTGCTTCTCATCTAAGAATTTTCTTCAGTTCATCTGAAGAACTGAACTGAAGAAGATTTTTGGATGAGAAGTGAAACATCTTCAAGAGAAACAGAAAGTCCAGTTGCCTTTTGGAAAAGCACTTTTGGGACGACCGTGACCTGGATGACTGAGAATCTCCATTAGACACCTGTATGGAAAGTAAGGGCTCAGCTGACACCTTGAGTTGGAAGTTGCAATTTATGGTTGCCCCCTAAGAAAATTGATTGGAGCCTTTCCTGGCATTTCTGAAACCCCAGTGCATTTAAAAATCTCCCAGCCCACAGGAATCCAGTCTCTGCTATCGAGATTTATCTGTGGGAAAATCATTTGGGAAGATATAGCTACCCCACCCAGAAGAAAATAGCAGCCTAGATAGAAAACCTATATTATTAAAAAGAGGTGTAATTGAGCTGTATGTTTTTTTAAAATCTGGGCAGCCTAAGGTCTGTCATGCATGTTTGGCTTTACAGCATTCTGTTATTTATTCTGAGACAAATCCTCCAGTCAGTGATGAGGAAAGGAAGCAGGAAGATTTGTTTGTCATGCAAATATTGATGGATTACAAGAGAAAGATTAATCTTTTCTTTCCAGAGGCTTTATGGGTCAAAAACTGCTGATTTTCTACTCCTGTCACCTTGCCAAAGCAAGTGCCTTGTGGCTTTCCTTCCTTGCCTCCCACCAATATTTTCCAGAACAGTTAAAATGAGGAATAAAACAGCAATTAAAACCAACTTTGTTAAAGACACTGGAGGAGACATCTTTCCTGAAAGAGACATTTGGGGTAGTAAATTCCAAAGGGCAGAACTGTCCCTTTTCTTGCTATTTGAGGGAGGGATGGAGGCAAGGATGGAGAATCCAGAAATCCACCAGATTGAAGCAATTAGAATGCAAAGGACACTTTTACACGGCCACTGGAAGGACCCACCCCACTTTGCATCTTAAGAAGACAGAACTCTTGGAATAATTCTTCCAACAGGAATCCTTTATTAAGAAGAAGTGGTTGCAGGCGTGCTAGACAGGACTTGGGGTCCAAGCTCTTCCATTCAAGATTTTAAGGGGTTCCCCAGTAGTCCCACCAAATCACCCCCCCTTCCAGTGATAGTTTCAGGTATCACAATTCCACCCCCTTTTTTCTTTCTTCCATCTGGATGGAGACTTCAGATAAACTACATGAAAGGCAAATAACCTTCTTTGTTATGGTAAGGTTCTTTGGTGCTAACGCTTTGAGGTTACAATAAACACACATTCAGCATTCAGCTCCTTAGAAGTATCCTGAAGGAAGTGAGGGCCATAAAGCCCCTTTGTTCTCCCCCTTCTCTCCCTCTTATGGCAGAATCCAGAGAAGGCAGAATTGGGAGTTTCTATATTTGATAATTAAAGATGAAATATAATTGGATTCTGACATCCGGCCCCTCTTAAAAATAAGAGAGATCCACCTGAAAGAAACCAAAACAAGTATAAAATTTAGTCAGGCTTGTTAGAATACTCTGTGTGAAACTTCTTCAATAGCTTCGGGGCTCTGACATGACGTTTATGGACCCACTCGTTTTGTGAGGGAGGGAGGTGTTTCCAGGCAACTAGGTACTGAGTTGCTCCATGATATCTCCTAGAATCAAGGATTTCCTTTATTTCGAAGTGTTGTTCACCCTCCACCATGAGTGGAGGTGGTGGTGGGGGGATTTTTTGCCGTAGAGGTGACTGATGCTCTCTTTTCAGCAAGCTGCAATGAAAAATTGGGTGTATTTGCCTGAGATTTTTGGGTAATTCTAATTCTACTGTTACTGGATTTATGATTCTTTTAATTGGAAAAGGTCCTATATATTTTGGTCCAAGTTTTTTACAGGGCTGTAGGGACTTTAGGTATTTTGTAGATAAGTACAACATTTCTCCTATAATGAATGGTGTAGGCTCAACCCTTTTTTTATCGGCTTGTGCTTTGTATGCCTGCCTAGCTTCATCTAGTGCTTTTCTAACTATTGGCCAGGTGTTTTGTAATTTTTTCATCCATTCTTTCAGTGAAGGGATCGTTGGTTCGTTTGGGGTTAACTCTGGCATGGGGTTGAAACTTTGACCGGTGGCTATTTGAAAAGGAGTGTAACCTGTGCTGGAGTGGACTGCATTATTGTAGGCCACTTCTGCAAAAGGGAGTAAGTCTGCCCACTCAGTCTGCTGGAAACTAAGAAAACATCTTAAATATTGCTTAAGTACGGAGTTCATTTTTTCAGCCGATCCATTTCCTTGTGGGTGGTGGCTAGATGTCAGTCCCTGAGTGGTTCCTAAGAGGGATAAAAATTCCTTCCAAAATGCAGACGTAAATTGCACCCCCGTCAGAGATGATGCGTTGGGGTGCCCCATGCAATCTGTAAATGTGCTGGATGAAAAGTTTTGCTAAGGCTTTTGCAGTGGGAATCTTTTGGCAAGGGATAAAGTGCACCTGTTTGGAAAACAAGTCCGTGACCGTCCAGACCACAGTATTCCCATTGCTTTCTGGCAATTCCACTATATTTCTCTATGTCCCTCCAGGGGGCTGAGGGACTTGCCACTGGTTGTAATAGCCCTGGCGATTTCCCTTGCAACCTCTTTGCCGATGCACAGGTTGGGCAGCTGGCAACATAACTGTCTATGTCCTTTTTTATTGATGGCCACCAAAATTGCCGTTTAATTAAGTGTAAAGTTTTTACAAATCCAAAATGCCCTGCTGATTTTGTGTCATGGCAAAGCTGCATGAACGTGATTCTTTGGGTTGTTGGTATGTATAACTTTTCCCCTACCCAAGGCAACCCGTCTCTCATTGTGCACACATTTTTGTTTTTCTGGAACCATTCATCTGTTTCCAAACTTTTTCTGAATTCAATTCCAGTTTGGCTGTCCAGTTGTGGTTTTAATTTGGCTTGGGTTATTGTGGTTACTGGTGCTGCCAGTTGTGACTCTGCCATTATTGGTCTAGAGTCTGTGGTTCGTGCGCTGTTATATTGAGGCATGCGAGATAGAGCATCTGCCAGGAAGGTCTTTCTCCCTGGTAAATGTTTGAGCTTAAACTGGAATTGGTGAAAATGCTGAGACCAGCGGGCTTGTTTGGGATTGAGTTTCCTGGACGTTTTCAGGGCTTCTAAATTTTTGTGATCGGTCCACACCTGGAAGGGGATTTTGTTGCCTTCCAGGAATTGTCACCACGTGAGTAATGCCCAACGTATCCCATAAGCCTCCTTCTCCCATACGGGCCAGCGCTGTTCTGTTTCCGTGCGTTTCTTGGATGTATATGCACAGGGTTGCAATACTGCATCATCATTTTCTTGTAATAGCACAGCCCCCACTGCCACATCACTTGCATCTGCCTGTATTACGAAGGGCTTGTCCATGTCTGGGTGCCTTAGTACTGGTTCGGCAGAAAAAAGTCTCTTTAGTCTCTCAAATGCTGCTTGGCACTCCATTGTCCATGTTAGTGGCTGGCTAGGTTTTACTGAGGATGCTCCCTCATTTTTAGTAAGTTAGTGAGGGGCAAGGCTATCTGGGCAAATGAGGGGATGAATTGGCGGTAAAAGTTTGCAAAGCCCAGGAAACTTTGCAGTTGCTTTCTTGTGCCCAATCTAATACTGCTTTGACCTTCTCTGGGTCCATTTCAATGCCCGGGGGGGGGATATGCGATAACCTAGGTAGTCTATCCTTTCCTGGTGGAATTCGCATTTTGAGAGTTTGGCATATAGGTGGGTGGCTCGCAGCTTCTTTAAAACTGCTCTGACAAGGTTGACATGTTCCTCTTTTGTTTCGGTGAAGATAAGAATGTCGTCCAAGTAAACAAGGACCCCCTTAAACAGGTGCTCACTTAGAACATCATTGATTAATTGCATAAAGACTGCAGGGCCCCCTTGTAATCCAAATGGCAAGACTTTGAATTGATAGCACCCCATGGGGCAGTTAAATGCAGTCTTCTATTCGTGCCCTTCCTTAATTCTCACGCGATAGTAAGCTTCCCTTAGATCTAGTTTAGAAAAATTTTTCCCTTTCGATAGGTGTGACAGCATGTCTTTCATGAGGGGCAGAGGGTATAGGTTGCTTTCACTGATTGTATTCAGGGCCCTGTAATCCATGCATAAGCGTAAAGAGCCATCCTTCTTCTCTCTAAAGAGTACCGGGGCAGCCACTTTAGGCTTGGCTGGCTCAATGAAACCTCTCTCTGGGTTTTTTTTTTATAAATCTTTCCATTTCCTCCTTCTCCTTTGGGCTCATGGAGTATAATCTGGGCTTCAGGAGTTTTGCCCCAGGCTTGAATTCAATGGTAAAGTCTGTGGGTCGGTGGGGGGGGGAAGCTCATTCACCCTCTCCTCACTGAAGACTTCAGCAAGGTCTCGGTATTCCTCTGGTATTCCTCTCCTATGGATGCTTTTTCTATTCTTGATTGTGGTAGCCTCCCTTGGGGTTTTAAGTCCATAGGGTCCCCCTTCGGGAATTTGATTTCTGTCGTCCTCCAATTTACCCAGGGGTTCCATTTTTTTAACCATTCCATCCCTAGAATCATTGGGCATTCCATACCTGGGGTCACCACAAACGTTATGTCCTCTTCATGTTTGCCCAGGGAGAGGTGTATTGGTAGAGTGGCTAGGGTAGCTGGCACCCCCCCTGCTATGGATCCATCTAACTGGCCAAATGAGATTGGTTGTTCCAGTCTCCTGGATGGGATGCCCAGATTTCCCACTAGTGTTGGGCTAATGAGGCAGCAGGTGCAGCCAGAGTCTATTAAGGCTTTCACCTTCACAGCTTCGGGCATGGGGGGGATTAATATAGTCACTGTTTTGAAGATGGGTGTGATGCATCCACTTACCAGGGTTTTGCCCTCCGAGCTGTCATCTGACGCATCCACCGCCCTGTGGTGTAGGCTGGAGTTCTTTCCCCTTGGTGAGCAGAAGTGGGGGGTTCTGCAATTTCCATCATTCTCATGGCCGTTTCTTTTGGCTTAGCTAAAGACTTTCCGGATTTGTTGATTGGGGATCTGTCTGGGTTGTGCTGGGGGGCTTTGGAGCGGCATTCTACAGCTCGATGCCCTTCTCTTCCGCACTTGAAACACCCCATTTGCTTCTTGGCTGTAGCCGATGATTTCACCGGTCCGTGTGTCAGCTCAGGCAGGGGGCGGCTCCATTGTTTTCCTCGGCGGTGCCTCTTCAATATGTCGATCTCTGCTTCCTCTGCCAAGACGTACCATTCCTCAAGTCGGTGTGGGTCCCCTCGGGGAAGGCAAGCGTCATATAGATCATAATTTAGTCCGTCTTTGAAATGGCTAAGGAGGATGTCTTCTGGCCAATTCAGTTTGCTGGCAATGGCCCGGAATTCTTGTGTATATTCAGCCACCGGGCGTTTGCCTTGCCTCATCGTTTTTATCCTTTCGCGGGGTTTGCGATCAGCCAGGGGGTCTTCAAATCGCCTTCTCAGAGAGGACATGAAACGGTTGAAGTTACTGAGTTCTGGGGCATTAGAGTCATGCAAGTTCACCACCCAATCTGCAGCCGGTCCATCCAGGGCAGATTGCATGATCCGGATGCGGGCTTTGTTGCTGGGAATGTCCTGCCCGTATTCCTCCATGTAGCTGAGGACTTGGGTTAGGAAAAACCCCAAGCGTGTTGGCTCCCCTTTGAATTTCACCTCCAACGGCAGACGTCTTGGAATGGATTGGTGCCTCCGTTGTTGGTGGTAGTGTCTTCCGTCAGATTGCCATCTGTGGTCCGGTAGGGGGTGGGGACTACTGGATCAGCAGATGTCCCCGGGGTTGAAGGTTCCACGTCCCCCTCGGTGTCTCTCCCTTTGCGGCTCCAGGAGCTGGGGCGGCCGTAGGGCTCAGGATTCTCCTCTCTTAGGGAGCTGAGAGTTCTCTTCATCAGGTCAATAGCTTTCTCTAGGATCCAGTCTGAGTACGGTGCCCAGCTTCCTCCCTCTGCACTTGCGTGCAGGGATTTCTCCATCTCCTGCTTCCATTCTGGTTGCTTGGTCCCCCGTCTCAGGGTCACCTTTCTTGATTCCTTTCCCCACTCACTTTTCTTTCCAACGCCCATTGACCAGCGAGGCTTGTGGTCCCGTGTCTCCACCACTTCTTCTCCTGAGGAATCTGACCTCTTGGATCCCAACATCTGGCAAGGTTCCAACTGGGTCAGCGGCTCTCTTTCCAGGGAGTTTTCCCCCTCTCTTGCTCCATTGTCTGACATGGTAAAATTTTTGCAAAATCCCCCGGCAAGGGTCTCCCTTCCAGGTGGATTAATTTTGCAAGTCCTGTCTAATGTAAGGACCACCCCACTTTGCATCTTAAGAAGACAGAACTCTTGGAATAATTCTTCCAACAGGAATCCTTTATTAAGAAGAAGTGGTTGCAGGCGTGCTAGACAGGACTTGGGGTCCAAGCTCTCCCATTCAAGGTTTTAAGGGGTTCCCCAGTAGTCCACCAAATCACCCCCCCCCTTCCAGTGATAGTTTCAGGTATCACAATTCCATCCCCTTTTTTCTTTCTTCCATCTGGATGGAGACTTCAGATAAACTACATGAAAGGCAAATAACCTTCTTTGTTATGGTAAGGTTCTTTGGTGCTAACTCCTTGAGGTTGCAATAAACACACATTCAGCATTCAGCTCCTTAGAAGTATACTGAAGGAAGTGAGGGCCATAAAGCCCCTTTGTTCTCCCCCTTCTCTCCCTCTTATGGCAGAATCCAGAGAAGGCAGAATTGGGAGTTTCTATATTTGATAATTAAAGATGAAATATAATTGGATTCTGACAGCCACCATGCTCCACTGCCCGTTCCCAGGTGGCCTTCCGTTTTGCTGACTCCAAATTCTCCAGACACAATATCACTGTCCCAAATTTCTTGAGTCTTGCAGAAACAAGACATTCACCTCAATTCCACTCCATACAAAATAAATGGTTTGACTTACCCCTTTAACTTTCTCCTTGAGGCAGATTGCATGCAAAAGAAAGAAAAAATCCCAGCAGATCACGAGAGAGGAAGCTAAAAGGTTTCAAGCTATCTTTCCTCTTGAAGGACCAAAAGTTCCAGAGCTGAAAGGCATGGGGGAACAAGGTCCCTGAGACAGAAGGACTCCTGAGCTCTAAAGCAGGGGTAGCCAACCTTGGCAACTATAAGACTTCAAAACAGCAAGGCTGTGAGTTGAAGTCCACAGGTCTGAAAGTTGTCAAGGTTGGACATCTCTACTCTAAAGAGCCACAGCATCTTAAAATATTTTACTTTGATTTTACTACAGATAGTCCTCGACTTACAACAGTTCATTTAATGACTGTCCCAAGTTACAACGGCACTGAAAAAAGTAACTTATCACCCTTTTTCACACTTACGACTGTTGCAGCATCCCCACAGTTACGTATTCAAAATTTGGATGCTTGGCAACTGACTCATATTTACGATGGTTGCAGTGTTCCAGGGTCATGTGATCACCTCTTGTGACCTTCCGACAAACAAAATCAGTAGGGAAGCCAGATTCACTTAATAACCATTAATGTAACAACTGCAACGATTCACTTAAAAACCGTGGCAAGAAAGGTTGTAAAATGGGGCAAAACCTGGGGGTCTACAAAGTCCAGATATTCCACCATCTACACTAATGTCCACTTCGCTCTACAAAATTAACTGGGATTACAAAAGGCAGGATTTGAAGTATATTACAATCTAATCAAAGGGGGGGAACCACACTATTTCCACGTTTGGGTTTCAGATTAAAAGCAGAGGTGATGTTTGTGCTTTTAGGGAAACCTAGTTAAGCTGGGAAATATGTAATAACTCTCCCTCAGCCTCAATATCTTTCAAATTCAGGTTCCTGGGTCAGTTCCCAGGATGTATTAAAATATTTAGAGATAATTATTCTCTCAGTGACAGGGAAAGATAACAGTTTTAATGAATGGAAATATGCATGAAAAACAGTTTGAGGATTTGGGCTGAAGCACCCCCACACTGTGAAGTCCCCAGATGTCTTTCTTATAGTGTATTCACACAACATTTGATGTGGATCCTTGTGGATCTGACATTCTACAGAGAATGGAGATGATCATATACACAGCAGGGTTTCCTCCCCCCCACCATGGCAACAACTCTGTCAGGTAGGATGGATTGGTAGACAGTGTCCCCAAGTCAGCCAGCATGACTCCATGGCTCAGTGGTCCCAAATCATCCAGTGTGACTCCATGGTTGAAAGTTGACTTAAATCTAGGTCACAGATGAAGGCAAATATACTTGTCCCAGGATAATGTTGCAGGATCCAATCTGGGTTGGTCACCGGGACCTGGGGTTTAGTTTTCCAAGCTTTTGGATTCATGCTGGAACCCATCCTCAGGGAACTTCTCTCTCACCAGAATGTGGTGTTCCCTCAGGATGGGCTCCAGCATGAAGGCTAAAGCTTGGAAGACTAAACCTCTGGTCCCGATGACCAACCCAGATTGGATCCTGCTAAATCTAGGTTTCCCTACTTGGAACAGTTCCGCACCTGCACCTCTACACCACATTTTCCTTTCTATTTCGGCACAGAGCCAGATTTGAGTGGTTGTATTTCATGGCTAAATATGGATGCTTCCACCACTTGCCATATCATGCCACGTATGTGGGGTCTCCAGCCATCCAAGATATTGCTCATGTTTGTTTGATTATCAACTATATGCTTTTCTTAAGCTTAGATACTTAACATTGCTACTTGAAAAAACAGCCCACGGGAACTGAGTCTTCCTATTGTCTTATCTCCTGGATTCTAATCTATAAGTCTGAGCAGAACAGCTAAGATTATAACTAAGGCATTTGATCTAAGAACCCATTATATTGAACAGAGTGGGGGTATCCTGTAAATGCAATGAATTTATCTGGATGCTGATTCCTTGTACCACATATGTATTTATAGAAAGAATATTTGTAGCTCAGGGTTGAACTTGGTGCTCTCTGAACTTGATGGTTTTCTTGCAGACGTTTCATTGCCAAATGTTTGCAATAAAAGGTAACATTATCAGTACTGATGATATTACCTAGTTTGGTAATGAAACTTCTGCAAAAAAAAAAAAAACTACCAAGCTCAGAGAGCGCCAAGCACCTCACATATGTATTTTATCTCTGTATTTTTCTTTCATTTATTTTACCCTGGACATATACTGTATCCTGTATTTTATATTTCTTCTGTATTTTTCATACGGTTGTAAGACTGAGCAATCAATAAACTATCTATTTCAGCAGAGAATAAACCTGGTTACTTAACTGTGAGAACAGAACAAGGGGTTCTTCTAAGAAAGATCTCTGTTGCTTTCCAGAAATTTAGCCACAACAGACTAGCAGTTGCCTGGTCTGCCTACTCCAAATTGGGCAGTTTGTCTAGGAACACATTCTTTCTCCATGATACAAAGTCCTGGCTCTATCAAAGAGTTGTTTGCTTACATAAATCCCATCATTTTTCAGGCTGGTTGTTTTTAAAAACTTTCAAAAGGAAGTGTTTCACACAAACCTTAATTTCACCCCAGGAGAATCCAACTTGATACAGATTTTCAACCAATCAACCTTTCTCAACCTCTTCCTACAAGTCTGGAAAAATTGCCCACATTTCATCCGAGAAAACGCCAAATTTCAAGAAAGTTCTGCAACATCGCTGAATTCAGTGTGCTGATCAGAGTATATAGCTATCTTAGGAATTAAGAACTGTCCTCTTAAGGGATAGCCTTCTGGGAAATGTAGTTTATGTTACCTGGTCATATCTGTGTTCGGACTGGCCACTGGGAGGGACTTCTGTTTAATTACCGGATTTCCTGGCTACGTGCCAGTCAGTGAGGTCTCTATGAAGTCCAGCCATGAGATCTGTTTGTTTTGTTAGCATGGAAGAAGCTATCCTTTTTTACCTATGTGATGGGTACAGATTATGCAATGAATTTCAAATGTATCTTCAGTAACTGTAATGTTTTGAGAATTCCTGATGAATTAAAGCAGTCTGCATGAAACCCTTCCGTGGAGTTAATCTGCCTCTTGCTTGATGCAGAAGGGTCCATTACAAACTGCAAAGGGAAAAACCCTTGTATCCATGCATAAAACAGAGGTCGCTACCTTGCCCAGGAAGAATTCAGACGAGCAGCTGTCGAAGAAAGCTCAACCTAAAGCTCTGCAAATAAAGAAAGACCTGATCTGTCCATTTCATAAGTCCTCACATTCTCTGAACAAGTGCAGAGAATTTGGAAAGAAGTCCCTGGATGAAAGGAAAGCTTTGATCAGGGAGTACAAGGTCTGTAAGTCTACGAAACACATGGCCAAAGCCTGCGCAGTTAAGGTGAAATGCCACCTATGCAAGAGTGACAAGCACCTGGGAGCCCTGCATCCAGACTCTGAGCAGCTACACAAGCAACTTCTACTCCTCCTTCGACCAAGGAGCCTTAGCATGGTCAGCATGGCTCTAAAGCGCACCAAGAGGTGACCGCGTGTGTCAACTGCACATCAGTATGTGGTGACTCACCATTCCCTTGTTCATGCCTCCAAATCTGCTTAACTAAAGTCTACCCTGTCAGACGCCCAGAAGAAGCCGTGAAGATGTATGTAATATTGGACACACAAAGCTATCGCTCATTAGCTAGGTCAGCATTCTTCGACCTCTTTGATGTCCAAAGTGAAGAAACGCCTTTCACAATATCACCGTGCACTGGGCCCCAGAGCACGGTGGGGAGGAAAGTCACTGGACTCTGCATAGAGTCATTAGATGGGAGTTCACAGTTCCCACTGCTGCTATTGCTAGAATGGGACGCTTTACCAGATAATGGCAGTCAGATTTCAACACCAGAAGTAGCAAGCACCATACCTCATCTGAAGCACATGGCTGATCACTTTCCTGCCCTAGATCCTGAAGCTGAAATCCTGCTTATGTTGGGAGTAGACGCCCCTGACACCTTTGCTTGCCATGGAATGGTTAGAGGCCCAACAGGCTCCCCAATTGCCTTTAAGACGGAACTTGGATGGGGCATCTCAGGAATGGTCTGTCTTGATCGGCTGCAAGCTCCAACCCAGATGAATGTCTCAGCAACTTCCATTCTTAGTAATGGGAGAGCATCCCATTTGAAACCATGCCAAGAACACTTCATGCTTTCGACAATCAAACCCGCTTTAGGAGCGACAGTGTTCCAGACCAGCAAAGAGGACAAAGACTTGGTCTTGTTGATAGAGGACAATTTCTGCAGCTCATGAATAAGGAATTTCTACAGGATGCCACTGGGAGTGGGTAGCCCCACTACCCTTTCGCACACCCAGGCAACACCTGCCAAACAACAATGAGCAAGCTCTTTCTCACCTCAACAGTCTGAGGAGTATCTTGAACAGGAAGCCCAAAATGAAAGCTCATCTAGTGGAGTTCATGGACAAGATGATCCAGAACGGACATGCTGAGCTTGCCCCACCCCTGAGGAAAGATGAAGAATGCTGGTATCTACCATTCCTTGGAGTGTACCATCCACAAAAGCCAGGTCAGATACGTGTAGTCTTTGATGCCAGCATGCAGTTTCAAGGCATCTCATTGAGGAAAGTCCTTCTTACAGGGCCTGACCTTACCAACAGTCTGCTCGGCATGCTTATCTACTTCAGAAAGGAAGCTATAGCAGTCATGGCTGACATTCAACAGATGTTTTATTCATTCTATGTCAGGGAAGATCATTGCAATTACCTGAGCTTCCTGTGGTTCAGTGATGAACAGCACAACCAGGAGATAACAGAATACAAAATGCGAGTGCACATTTTCGGAAATGGTTCTTCCCCTGCAATTGTTAACTATGGCCTGCAACACACCACTCATGGGGGCAAAGCCAAATATGGTGCAGACGCCAGATGCCTTGTAGAACGGGATTTCTACGTTGACGACAGCCTGAAATCTATACCCACTCCAGCAGAACCCATAGACCTATTAAAAAGGACACATCAGATGTTAGTGAAAGCCAACCTCAGGCTGCACAAAATTGCATCCAATAGTGAAGAAGTGTTGGAAGCCTTCAATCCCAAAGACCACACTAAGGGGTTACAGGACCTCGATTTTGGCACCGATGTTCCTTTTATCCAACACAGTCTCGGTCTGTGTTGGAACTTGAAGAAAAATGTCTTTACTTTTAGAGCTCCAGCACAGAACACCGTCTTCACAAGAAGAGGAGTCCTATCCACAGTGAATAGCCTGCTTGACCCTCTAGGGTTTGCCACACTAGTAACAGCCCAAGGGAGGTTCCTTCTACGTGCGCTCTCCCAAAGCACCACAGACTGGGATGATCTGCTTCCACTAGAACAGAAGCAAGACTGGGAGACGTGGCGTACATCCCAAAGTTGTCTCCAAATCATCTGCATGCAATGCACATATCTCCATCTCACCTGCCACCGCACCAAAGAAAGAATTACATGTCTTCTCAGATGCGTTGATGAAGGCAATAGCAGCTGTAGAATACATCAGAGTCCACGGCACAGAGAGCGACGTTCACGTCAGTTTTGTCATGGGAAAGGCGAAACTAGCACCTCAACAAGGTCACACCATGCCAAGATTGGAACTCTGCGGTGCCGTATTGGCTGTAGAACTTGCAGACCTGATAACGAAAATGATAGACCTGGAGCTACAATCCATCACCTTCTACACAGACAGCAAGGTGGTGTTGGGCTACATTCACAACCAAAGCAGGCACTTCTAGGTCTATGTAAGCAAAGGATTAGAAGATCTTCAAGTCCTGAGCAGTGGCAGTATGTGCCAACAGATCAGAACCCTGCGGACCAGGCTACGTGGTCCATTCCTGCATCACAGTTGGCAGAATCAATCTGGTTAAAGGGCCCTGAGTTCTTGACTCGTCCAGACAGTCTGATGTCACAGAGAGCAGAATACTATGAGCTTCTAGATCCAGATCAAGATGCCAACGTTCGACCTCAAGCACCCAGTAAACTGCTCAGACAGGACAAGAAAATGATCGTCCAGGCAATCTGTTTGTCAACAATGATTAAGGAGACAAAGAAACTGCCCTTTAACCATTACCTAGAACCAGCCTGCTTCGAACACTTCTCCAGATAGAGACCTGTCGTATTGGGTGTAGCAGTTTCCTGCATTGTGAGATAAGCTTCTCAGACAGCTATCTCCAAGCCGAGAGAGGGATTCTACGAAGTGTGCAACAAGATGCATACCCGGTAGTATTTGAGTGTCTGAAAGCTAAGAAGCTTATCCCGGGGTCTAGTTCACTGCTGAACTTGAACCCATTCCTTGATAGCCATGACTCACTTCGAATAGGGGGGCATCTAGATAAGGCTAAAATAGCCCCAAACATGAAACACCCTATCATTCTTCCCACTCGTCAACATGTAACGCACCTGCTGTTCCAACACTACCATGAAACCATACACCATCAAGGCCGGCACTTCACAGAAAGTGCCATCAGAGCTGCTGGATTCTGGATTGTGGGAGCCAAAAGGTGCATCGCTACCATCTTGTACAGGTGCTTGCATTGTCGCAAACAACGGGGCACGACACACCACCAGCTGATGGCTGACCTGCCACCTGAGCGTCTTAGTCCCGAACTGCCATTCACCAACGTGGGCCTAGACATCTTTGGCCCTTGGTCCTTGACTGTTCGTCAGACCAGAGGTGGTCAATTCAACAGCAAACATTGGGCCGTCCTCTTCACATGTCTTAGCATTCAAGCCGTTCACATTGAAATCATCAAATCCATGGACACCTCTTACTTCATCAATGCTCTAAGGTTCCAAGCCTATAGAGGCCCAGTTAAGGCATTTAGATCTGACTGCGGAACTAACTTTGTAAGAGCCTGCAAGGCATTACAAATTAACGAAGGCACTCACCTCGATTCAGCAATTGACAAATACCTAAAGGCCCAAAACTGTGTATGACATTCAATCTTCCCCATGCATCCCACATGGGAGGAGAGTGGGAATGCATGATTGGCATAGCCCACAAAATCCTGAATTTCATGTTGACAAAGACACGCTGACGCTTGAGAGTCTCACCACCTGTAAGGACCCACCCCACTTTGCATCTTAAGAAGACAGAACTCTTAGAATATTTCTTCCAACAGGCATCCTTTATTAAGAGAAAATGGTTGCAGGCGTTCTGGACAGGACCTGGGGCCCAAGCCCTATGGTTCAAGATTTTAAGGGGTCCCCAGATGCTCCACCAAACCCCACCATCTTTCCAGCGACAATCCCAGACGTTACATTTCCACCCCCTTTTTCCTCACTGCCAGTGGAAGGGAGACTTCAGAGAGGAGTAGATGAAAGCTGATGGCCCCATTGTTATGCTTTAGTCCTTTTGGTGGTATCCACATTCAATTCCTTTGAAGTTGTACCGAAGGAAGTGAGGGCCATAAAACCCCTTTGTTCACCCCCTTCCCCTTCATCGTATGACAGAATCCAGAGAGGGCAGAAATGAGGTTTTCCATAGTTGATAACTAGAGATGAAATATAATTGGATTCTGACATCCTGCCCCCTTAAAAATAAGATAGATCCACCTGAAAGAAAACAAAACAGGTATAAAAGTTAGTCAGGCTTGTTAGGATACTCTGTGTGAAACTTCTTTAATAGCTTCGGGGCTCTGACATGACGTTTATGGACCTACTCATTTTGTGAGGCAGGGAGGTGTTTCCATGCAACTAGGTACTGAGTCGCTCCATGACATCTCCTAGAGTCTAGGATTTCCTTTATTTCGAAGTGTTGTCTGCCCTCCACCATGATTGGAGGAGGTGGTGGGTGGATTTTTGGCCATAACAATGACTGATGCTCTCTTTTCAACAAGCTGCAATGAAAAATTGGGTATATTTGCCTGAGATTTTTGGGTAACTCTAATTCTACTGTTACTGGGTTTATTATTCTTTTAATTGGAAAAGGCCCTATATATTTTGGTCCAAGTTTTTTACAGGGTTGTAGGGACTTTAGGTATTTTGTAGATAAGTACACCATTTCTCCTATAATGAATGGCGTAGGCTCAACCCTTTTTAAATCGGCTTGTGCTTTGTATGCCTGCCTAGCTTCATCTAGTACTTTTCTAACTATTGGCCAGGTGGTTTTGTAATTGTTCCATCCATTTTTTCAGTGATGGGATCGCAGGTTCCTTTGGGGTTAATTCTGGCATGGGGTTGAAACTTTGACCGTTGGCTATTTGAAAAGAAGTGTAACCTGTGCTGGAGTAGACTGCATTATTGTAGGCAACTTCTGCGAAAGGGAGTAAGTCCGCCCAATCAGACTGCTGGAAACTAAGAAAATATCTTAAATATTGCTCAAGTACTGAGTGACACCGTTCTGTCTGTCCATCCCCTTGTGGGTGATGGCTAGATGTCAGTCCCTGAGTGGTCCCTAAGAGGGATAAAAATTCCTTCCAAAATGCAGACATAATTGCACTCCCCTATCAGAGATGATGCGTTGGGGTGCCCCATGCACTCTGTAAATGTGCTGGACAAAAAGTTTCGCTAAGGCTTTTGCGGTGGGAAGCTTTTGGCAAGGGATGAAGTGCACCTGTTTGGAAAACAAGTCCGTGACCATCCAGACAACAGTATTCCCATTACTTCCTGGTAATTCCACTATAAAATCCATGGCTATTTCCCTCCAGGGGGCTGAGGGATTTGCCACTGTTTGTAACAGTCCAGGCGATTTTCCTTGCAACATCTTTGCAGCTGCACACTTTGAGCAGCTGACCACGTAACTTTCTATGTCCTTTTTTATGGATGGCCACCAAAATTGCCTTTTAATTAAGTGTAAAGTTTTTACAAATCCAAAATGCCCTGCTGATTTTGTGTCATGGCAAAGCTGCATGAAAGTGACTCTTTGGGTTGTTGGTATATATAACTTTTCCTCTACCAAGGCAACCCGTCTCTCATTGTGCACACATTTTTGTTTTTCTGGAACCATTCGTCTGTTTCCAGAAGCTTGGGTTCTTGTGGTTACTGGTGCTGCCAGTTGTGACTCTGCCATTATTGGTTTAAGAGTCTGTGGCTTGCGCGCTGTTATATTGGGGCATGCGAGATAGTATAGATAGTTCTTTCCCCCCGGCAAATGCTTGAGCAAAAATTGGAACTGGTGAAAATGCTGGGACCAGCGGGCTATCTTGGGGTTGAGCTTCCTGAGTGTTTTCAGGGCTTCCAAATTTTTGTGATCAGTCCACACCTGGAAGGGGATTTTGTTGCCTTCAAGGAACTGGTGCCACGTGAGTAATGACCAACATATCCTGTATGCCTCTTTCTCCCACACGGGCCAGCACTGTTACGTTTCTGTGAGTTTCTTGGATGTATAGATGTATGTAGGGTTGCAATACCCCTTCATCGTTTTCTTGTAATAGTATAGCCCCCACTGCCACATAACTTGCATCCACCTGTTTTACGAAGGGCTTATCCATGTCTGGGTGCCTCAGTACTGGTTTGACAGAGAAAAGTCTCTTTAATCTCTCAAACTCTTCTTGGCACTCCATTGTCTATGTTAGTGGCTGACTAGGTTTTACTGAGCATGCTCCCTTCGTTTTTAGTAAGTTTGTGAGGGGCAGGGCTATCTGGGCAAATGAGGGGATGAATTGGCGGTAAAAGTTTGCAAAGCCCAGGAAACTTTGCAGTTGCTTTCTTGTGCAGGGTGGTGCCCATTCTAATACTGCTCTGACCTTCTCTGGGTCCATTTCAATGCCCTGTGGGGATATGTAATAACCTAGGTAGTCTATCCTTTCCTGGTGGAATTCGCATTTCGAGAGTTTGGCATATAGGTGGGTGGCTCGCAGTTTCTTTAAAACTGCTCTGACAAGGTTGACATGTTCCTCTTTTGTTTTGGTGAAGATAAGAATGTCCAAGTAAACAAGGACCCCCTTAAACAGGTGCTCCCTTAGAACGTCATTGATTAATTGCATAAAGACTGCAGGGCCCCCTTGTAATCCAAATGGCAAGACTTTGAATTGATAGCACCCCATGGGGCAGTTAAATGCGGTCTTCCATACGTCCCCTTCCTTAATTCTCACGCGATAGTAAGCTTCCCTTAGGTCTAGTTTAAAAAATATTTTCCCTTTCAAGAGGTGTGACAACATGTCCTTCATGAGGGGCAGAGGGTATAGGTTGCTTTCACTGACTGTATTCTGGGCCCTATAATCCATGCATAAGCGTAAAGAGCCATCCTTCTTCTCTCTAAAGAGTACCGGGGCAGCCACTTTAGGCTTGGCTGCCTCAATGAATCGCCTTTCTAGGTTTTTCTTTATGAATCTTTCCATTTCCTCCTTCTCCTTTGGGCTCATGGAGTATAATCTGGGCTTTGGGAGTTTTGCCCCAGGCTTGAATTCAATGGCACAGTCTGTGGGTCAGTGGGGGGGGGAGCTCATCCGCCCTCTCCTCACTGAAAACTTCAGCAAGGTCTCTGTATTCCTCTGGTATTTCTGGTAGTCCCTTTTCCTCTCCCATGGATGCTTTTTCTGTTCTTGATTCTGGTAGCCCCCCTTGGGATTTTAAGTCCATAGGGGCCCCTTCGGGAATTTGATTTCTCCCGTTCTCCAATTTACCCAGTGGTTCCAATTTTTTAACCATTCCATCCCTAGGTTCATTGGGCATTCCATGCCTGATGTCACCACAAACTTTATGTCTTCCTCATGTTTGCCCAGGGAGAGGTGTATTGGTAAAGTGGCTAGGGTAGCTGGCACCCCCCCCCCTGCTATGGACCCATCTAACTGGCCAAATGAGATTGGTTGTTCCAGTCTCCTCGACAGAATGCCCAGATTCCCCACTAGCATCAAGCTAATGAGGCAGTGGGTGCAGCCAGAGTCTATTAAGGCTTTCACCTTCATGGCTTCTGGAATGGGGAGAATTAATATAGTCACTGTCTTGAGGATGGGTGTGATGCGTCCATTTACCAGGGGTTCACCCTCCGAGCTGTTGTCTGAGGCGTCCACCGGCCCTGCGGTGTAGGCTGGAGTTCTTTCCCCCTGATGAGCAGAGGTGGGGGATTCTACAGCCTCCATTTTTCTCATGGCAGTTTCTTTTGGCTTAGCTGAAGACTTTCCAGATTTGCTGGCCGGTGATCTCTCTGGGTTGTGCTGGGGGGCTTTGGAGCAGCATTCTACAGCCTGATGCCCTTCTCTCCCGCACTTGAAACACCCCATTTGCTTCTTGGCTGTAGCCGAAGGTTTCACTGGTTCGCGTGTCAACTCAGGCGGGGAGAGGCTCCATTGTTTTCCTTGGCAGTGCCTCTTCAATATGTTGATCTCTGCTTCCTCTGCCAAGACGTACCATTCCTCAAGTTGGTGTAGGTCCCCTTGGGGCAGGCAAGTGTCATATAGGTCATAATTTAGTCCGTCTTTGAAATGGTTAAGGAGGATGTCTTCTGGCCAGTTCAGTTTGCTGGCAATGGGCCGGAATTCTTGCGTATATTTGGCTACCAGGTGTTTGCCTTGTCTCATCGTTTTTATCCTTTTGCGATCAGCCAGGGGGTCCTCAAATCACCTTCTCAGAGAGGACGGTTGAAACGGTTGAAGTCGTTGAGCTCTGGAGCATTGGAGTCATGCAAGTTCACCACCCAATCTGCGTCCGGCCTGTCCAGGGCAGATTGCATGATCCGGATACGGGCTTTGTCACTGGGGATGTCCTCCATGTAGCTGAGGACTTGGGTTAGGAAAAACCCCAAGCATGTTGGCTCCCCCTTGAATTTCACGTCCAGCGGCAGGAGTCTTTGAATGGACCAGTGCCTTCATTATTGGTGGTAGTGTCTTCCATCCAGATCACCATATGTGGATTGGTGGGGAGTGGGGACTACTGGATCAGCAGTTGTTCCCAGGGCTGCAGGTTCCACTTCCCCCTCAGTGTCTCTCCCTTTGTGGCTCCAGGAGTTGGGGTGGCCATAGGGCTCAGGATTCTCCTCTCCTAGGGAGCTAAGAGTTCTCTTCATCAGGTCAATAGCTTTCTCTAGGATCCAGCCCGAGTACGGTGCCCAGTTCCCTTCCTCTTCACTTTCATGCAGGGATTTCTCCATCTCCTGCTTCCATTCTGGTTGGTTGGCTCCCCGTCTCAGGGTCACCTTTCTTGATTTCTTTTCCCACTCGCTTTTCTTTCCAATGCCCATTGACCACCGAAGTTTGTGGTCCTGTGTCTCCACCACCTCTTCTCCTCTCAGATCCCAACATCTGGCAGGGTTTCAGTTGGGGCAACGGCTCCCTTTCCAGGGAGTTTTCTCCCTTCCTTGCTCCGCTGTCTGACATGGTAATTTTTGCAAAGTCCCCCAGCAAGGTTCTCCCTTCCAGGTGGACTAATTTTGCAGGTCCTGTCTAATGTAAGGACCCACCCCACTTTGCATCTTAAGAAGACAGAACTCTTGGAATATTTCTTCCAACATGCATCCTTTATTAAGAGAAAATGGTTGCAGGAATTCTAGACAGGACCTGGGGCCCAAGCCCTACGGTTCAAGATTTTAAGGGGTCCCCAAGCAGCCCCACCCAACCCCACCATCTTTCCAGCGACAATCCCAGGCGTTACATTTCCACCCCCTTTTTCCTCACTGCCGGTGGAAGGGAGACTTCAGAGAGGAGTAGATGAAAGCTGATGGCCCCAATTTTATGCTTTAATCCTTTTGGTGGTATCCACATTCAATTCCTTTGAAGTTGTACCGAAGGAAGTGAGGGTCATAAAACCCCTTTGTTCACCCCCCTTCCCCTTCATCGTATGACAGAATCCAGACAGGGCAGAAATGGGGGTTTTCATAGTTGATAACTAGAGATGAAATATAATTGGATTCTGACACCACCCTCATGGCAGAAGTGGCAGCTATCATCAGCGCTTGACTTTTGGTTCCAGTTTCCTCAGATCCTGAAAATCCAACTATCGTCACCCCAGCCACCTTGCTAACCCAGAAGACAGGCGACTAGCCAGCACCATCAGGGAACTTTGTTCCCAAAGACATGTATAAACAACAATGGAGACAAGTTCAACTGCTCGCCAACACCTGGAAGTGCTGGAAGCAAAAATACTTGTCTACCCTACAGGATTGCCACAAATGGAAGACCAAAGAACCTAACCTCGAAGAAGGAGACCTTGTCTTGTTGAGAGACAAGGACACACATTGGAACTCGTGGCTCATAGGGATTGTGCACCAAATTCTACTCAGCTCTGATGGACTAGTTCGCCAAGTTGAAGTCCAGATCACGAAGCCACATGAGTCATGTCGTGACTCACAGATTTTCGTTAAAAGGCTTTACACCAGACCTATCACCAACCTGGTACTGCTGCTGAGGAAGACCAAACTTGAAGATTGAACCACAAGCTATGCATGTTTTGTGTTTACCACATAGTCGTATTGTTTGATGCTATCCCTTTGCTTATTTTAGTTAATAGTTAGTTAATAGTGGAAATTGTATAATTCCAGGTGGGGAGTGTGCTGATCAGAGTATATAGCTATCTTAGGAATTAAGAACTGTCCCCTTAAGGGATAGCCTTCTGGGAAATGTAGTTTATGTTACCTGGTCATATCTGTGTTCGGACTGGCCACTGGGAGGGACTTCTGTTTAATTACTGGATTTCCTGGCTATGTGCCAGTCAGGTCTCTATGAAATCCAGCCACGAGATCTGTTTGCTTTGTTAGCATGGAAGAAGCTATCCTTTTTTACCTATGTGATAGGTACAGATTATGCAATGAATGTCAGATGTATCTTCAGTAACTGTAAGTTAATGTTTTGAGAATTCCTGATGAATTAAAGTAGTCTGCATGAAACCCTTCTGTGGAGTTAATCTGCCTGCATCAAGGCCCCCCCCCTTGATTGATGCAGAACATACAGTCTTTGATGGATTCTTTAGGTTGCAGAATTGCAGGTGTGGGAAGGAGAGGGCAGTGGACGGGCTTCCTTTGGGAAAGGAATCCAATCTAGAGAAAAAGGCACACCTGAAAATCAAATCCACCTAAAACTTGTGTTGCCTTGAGCCTAATTTATTTGAGAATTCTAACATGGATCTTCCCCTTGTGTCCAGCAATGGTTGCTGGAATTGGGAATGTCTAGTCTAATAAAGAGAAGGACGAGGGGTGACATGATAGCAGTCTTCCAATATCTCAGGGGCTGCCCCAAAGAAGAGGGAGTCAAGCTATTCTCCAAAGCACCTGAAGGCAAGACAAGAAGCAACGGATGGAAACTAACCAAAGAGAGAAGCAACTTAGAACTAAGGAGAAATTTCCTGACAGTTAGAACAATTAATCAATGGAACAACCTGCCTCCAGAAGTGGTGAATGCTCCAACACTGGAAGTTTTTAAGAAGAGACTGGACAGCCATTTATCTGAAATGGTATAGGGTTTCCTGCCTGAGCAGGGGGTTGGACTAGATGACCTCCAAGGTCCCTTCCAACTTTATTATTATTATTATTCTGAAACAGAACAATCCAGGAAGAGCTGTGGGACATGCTCTATCAGTTCTTGCAGACACTGTCTTGTGCTCTGATTAATATTCTCTCTAGGCAAATATTTTTATTTCGCTTCTTCCTGCAGAATACAAAGCTCATCACATCATACTCATTTCTGCCAAGGCCAAGAATCCAATATATGTAATCAAATAACTTTGACTGCTCATTTTGCTTCTCCAGGGTCATATCCAACATTACAGGGCTTTTCAACATTTCACCCATTGTACCACTTTTAGGATATGGCAATATCTGAGTATCACCAATCGCCTAGCAAGGTGTCAAAAACTTGATGAGCCCCCCCCCAAAAAAAATCAGGAAAAAAGTGATAAAGTACAGGTAGTCCTTGACTTACAACAGTTCGCTTAGTGACTGTTCGAAGTTACAATAGCACTGAAAAAAAGTGCCTCCCCAAGACACAGCCAAGCAAGACACCTGCCTGCGACGCTCTTCCTCCTGTCCGAGGTTTTCATTGTTGTGAGGCATTTCTGTTGAGGATTGGCAGTGGGGGTTGGGTGGGGGGTGTTTGGTTTTTATTCCCCCCATCTGCTGGGTGGTTGCAGCAGGTTTGGGTCACTTCACATGACCCTGGGTCACTGTGACCATCATAAATATGAATCAATTGCCAAGCATCTGAATGTAAATCACAAGACCCTGGAGATACTGCAACATTCCAGCTGATTGGCGCTTCTGGGCTCAGCAGAAGCGCCAGGATTAGCACCAAGCTCCAGCTGGAGCCTGGTGCTGATCCTGGCACTTCCAGTGAGCCCTGAGAACCCCAAAGAAGCGCTGATCCTGGAGCTTCTGCTGAGCCCTGACAGCCCTACAGCTTCAGTCATCTCTCGCTCAGGCTTGTGCGGTGCTGCCACTGGTTCAGCTCATTCCCCTCCCCTGCTACCACTTTTCTAGGATGGTCGCATACCACCTGCCAGGTGCCAATGTACCACAGGTGGTACCCGTACCACTGGTTGAAAAGCCCTGATCTATTAAAAGTTACCCTATTTTTGCTGAGTTCTGCTTGTATAATCCCTCCTGCATTAATTTGATGATAACCCCACCATTCTTCTTTGCTCACCAATTGTTCAGTCATATCCAACATTCTAGCACATTGGGAGACAAAATAAATAATCAAACACATCATGAAGGACTTTGTGGTGTTTTACTCATCTCTGAAAATGCCTGCTCCAGAGGTTAGGAATGCATTACCCACAAAAGATGCCTGTTTATAATCCAAGAATAGAATGCACTGAAATTGGTCTCTGGTCATGTATAGATATTGGAACACTGCTATCATGTCACCTCTAGTCCTTTTTTTTTTCATTAAACTAGACATACTCAACTCCTGCAACCAATTTTCATATGTTTTAGCCTCCAGTCCCCTAATCATCTTTGTGCAAAATAAATGCAAAGCTTTTCTACATAGGGCAAAAACTGTGACTGGGTAACCGATTCTGATTTCCAGAGGCTAAACGTGGAGAAGAAACTCTTTATCTTTAAACAGATAAAGTCTCCCTCAAGTAGCTCTTGACTCCTTGTGAGAACATGACAAGGACATGCTGTTTTCTTGGCAACAATAGGGAAGTCATTCACTTCTACTGTTTTCTAGGATTGCTTTTTTTTTTTTTAGATCCTCAATCCCTAGAATTTCTGGATCATCTCCTGTCCAAGAATGAAGCAGGCCTTGCCCTGTTTGAATGTTCAGAGATCAGCCAGGGTCAGCTAAATGTTATTATCATCTTTACCTTTAAAGATGATAAATGATGTTTAATGAATATAGTTTAATAAAAAGAAGGACTAGGGGTGACATGATATCAGTGTTTCAAATATGTAAGGGGCTAAACAAAGAAGATGAGGTCAACCTATTCTCCAAAGCACCTGAAGGCAGAACAAGAAGCAAAGGATAGAAACTAATCAAGGAGAGACACAACCTAGAAATGAGATATTTCCTGATAGTGAGAGCAATTAATGAGTGGAACGACTTGCCTCCAGAAGTTGCAAATGCTCCAACGCTGGAAGTTTTAAAGAAGAGATTGGACAACCTGAAGTGGTATAGGATCTCCTATTTGAGCAGGGGGTTGGACTAGATGATCTCTAAGGTCTCTTCCAACTCTATTATTCTCTTATTGAGAGTTTGAGATTGGAAATTGTGGGCATTTCTTTGAGAAACAGAATTTTGAGCTGCTATTTTTCCCTGTGTCTTTAATTTCAAAAAATGGGGGGGGGGGGGAGAAAGAGAAAGAGAGAGAGAGAGAGAGAGAGAGAGATCCTGTAGATCCAGAAGGTCTACATGAGCAAAAATTATTTGCAAGCTTCCCCTCCTGGTTTCATAATTTGAACTCTGTTTTGTTATCATTCCTCCATCTGAGTTTGTGGTGCATTTCACAAAAAAATAATCTGAATCAGCATGTGATTTTTTTTATTCCAAATCTTATATTTTAGGAGATGATGTCTATGGAGATTCTCAGTCATCCAGGTCATAGTTGTCCCAAAGGTGCTTTAGGAGAAAATAATTACTATTGGGAATTCAGTTTGTTCCAGGCTGGACTGAAATTTGCAAGTTCCTTCTCCAAGAGATAGGGGTAGGTATGTGTCTGTGTGTTTGTGTGCATGCTTGTGAATAACAGTATCAATATATACAGGAGATTGACTAAGTGAAATGATATATCTAAAACTGCTGCAGAGGAAGTTGACTAAGTGGTTTCATAAATGGAAGAGAGAGCCTTTTGCCACCGAGATTGCTTCTTTCTGCAACTGTAAATATGGGAAATCCTGCAAATGGATCTATTTTAGATTGACTGAAGCCAAGCTCTGCAAACAGGCTTCAAGGCAACTGCAAGCTGTTGAATGCACTAGGGGCTCAAATTATAGCTGCTGCTAATGAATGCTGGAGAAAGTCAGCACTTCAGAATAAAATCAGATTTGGAGCTTCTTAAATGCCCTAGAGGTAGGGCTGACTGGCCTACGCTCAGCAATGCAGAATGCAGCATCTATCAAACCTCCACTTTGCAGTGCAACAGTTCCTCCCCTCTTAATGCAAGAACACCTTTTCCATTTTAAAAGCCTAGAATTTTTTTTAGATGGGTAGAAGTATGAAATTTCACCAACCCATATACTGTTCCTCTATAGATATCCAAAAGGGATATGAGGCAATATGCCAGCATAATATTGGAGGCACACAATTAGAAGAGAAAGCAACACAAACTCATTGTTGGTCAGTGTCACTGGGTTGTGGCAAGTGATATTCTATCTATCTATCTACCTACCTACCTACCTACCTACCTACCCACCTACCTACATCTATCTATCTATCTATCTATCTATCTATCTATCTATCTATCTATCTATCCATCTATCTCTATCTATATTTATTTATACCATACCTTTATTATTTTTATAAATAACTCAAGGTGGCAAACATATCTAATAGTGCACTCCTTCCTTTTCCTGTTTTCCCCACAACAGAAACCCTCTGAAGTAAGATGGGCTGAGAGAAAATAGCCAGAGGTCACCCAGCTGGCTTAAGGCAGGACTAGAACTCACAGTCTCCTGGTTTCTAAGTCAGCACCTTAAACACTAGACCAAACTGGCCTTCATGATGTTGTGACATCATCATGCAAATGACATGAATTCCATAATTCTATAAGAATATCAATAATGGTCATGATCTATGTGATTTCGTCATGCCCATGGCACAATTTCTATTTTGGAGGCCACATTGTTTACACAATGAGGACACTAAGGACAAAAATTGTTGAAAAATTTACTGTATTGTATTCATTATTATTTTTTATTACTAGTATCATTACATTTTTATTTATTAAACTGTATACCGTGACAGAGCAATTATAAACTCTCAAATAATTAAACCACACAAGAGGTTTGTCCATTTCAGTGGTGTAAAAGCCAAAATATATATGCACAAATAACACTTGGACCAGTGCAAATTATAAACTTTCATTGATGTTTTTGAGATAATGATGGAATTTCATTGCCAACAGTTAAACATTTTCCAAGTTAAATAAGTGTTTGACTATTCAAAGTACCGTAAATTTCAAAACAATATGAATATTAATTTGAGCAACAGAAACTTGTGGGCCTTTCCTAGAATTTATGTCTCTGCTAAGCCTAATAAGCAGGTGGAAACCAACTGGTGAGTTTAATGATGCACAAAAATCCAAACTTAACCACCATGCCTAAGGCAGCATTTTAATAATGCTTGCGACTTCCTTCTAAGTTGCTTTTGACACCCTTGTAGAGTCATGGACCAAGTTTGAACTTCCTAGCCTAAAATGGAGAGCAAGGGAAATGTATTTGTCTTACATCTGGCTGCTTAGAAGATTATGGTCTTATCTCACAGCCACAGCCATTGTCAGCAGAGCAAGACATTGGACAGGCTGTGCTAACCAAGAAGCCTGAAAGCTGTGGTTGAGTGTATTGGCTCCCTTTGTGTAGTACAGTATCTAGTAAAAGAAACAGTAATCTATATTGGCTTATTGTCTTCCCGGGTATAAAGCGATTGAAAAATCAGAGCCTAAAGAAGCATCTTCTGCCAGGCGGCATAAGTGGGTTCTTGATTTATTGACAAAGGCTGTTCTTCTAATGAGGCTAAAATGGAAAACTTGGAATAAATATTTTAAATTAATCCAAGTCTGTGCTCCCCCACTCTTGTTTGCAGCTACCATCAGCTTCTGATCCAAAACATTGGCAGGATGCAGAAGGGAGGGAGGGAGGGCTGGGGGTCCTATAAATAGGAGCTACTTAAGCACAACATGCTTAATGCCAAGTCAGCAAATATCCTCAAATCAGATCTGCGTTTCAGAACCAGGAATATGGAGGGGATTTGTCCCACCAAGAAGATTGCAAGCAGGCAAGACTCCGCCAGTCCAGCTGGAACTTTCAAACATGAAAATAGATAAGGTTAATTGCTTTAAAGAAAATGAAGATTTAAGATCAGCAAATAATGAAGAGGAAGAGTGCTTTGTCCAGCTATCAGCAGAAGCTCAGTGGTGTTGGTCTAAGACAGAGGTCTTCAAACTTGGCCCTTTTATGACTACCAGAATTCCTCAACCAGGCAAGATGCAGCATTATAGTGCTCAAATAAAGAGGGCAACTTTGCAACACATCAGGGGTGTCCATAGCAGTGAGGTCAAAAATGTCAAGATCGTAGAAATGTATGTATAGTTGAAGCCCTGCTTTTTATTAACGTGTGCCATAAAACATGTAAAACAATGCAAGACTTCAGTCATGTTAGTTTTTCTGACCCCCTCTGCAGCTTATTGTGTTATGCAAACCAGGCAGTGAGATTAATTCAGGGTGTCATAAGCCAAAAACATCCTCTCCTGGTTTCAAAATTTGAATTTGAAGAAGCTATGGTTATGTTAACTCTGACTTAGTATCACTGTCTTGATGAGCCCCATTACAAACCTAACAGTTGCGTTCAGCCAAGCTTGGTTAATTTTGATGTTGGACATAGGTTTTTTAGTGGGGAGGGTTCATACCCAACCCATTTGATTAATTTATAATTCCATGTATTGTGCAAACTCAGGACATTCATTTAATTCAATAATTAGGTTAATTTAGTTTCTAGATCAAAGCATGTCAGATGACTCCAACCAGCCAGTCTCCAGTTAAGTTTGCCAGTCCTACAGATAGTTCTTGACTTACAACCCTTTGTTTAGCGACCAAAATTACAACGGCACTGAAAGAAGTGATTTACGGCCAGCTCTCACCACTGTCATGTGATAATAATTTGGGCACTTGGCAACTGCCATGTATTTACGATGGTTGCAGCACCTGAGGTCATATGACTGCCGTTTGCAACCTTCACAGCCAACTTCCGACAAGCTAAGTCAGGGGTCTTGAAACTTGGCCCTTTTATGACTTGTGGACTTCAACTCCCAGAATTCCTCAGCCAGTGTGCCTGGCTGAGGAATTCTAGGAGTTGAAGTCCACAAGTCATAAAAGGGCCAAGTCTGAAGACTCCTGAGCTAAGTCAATGGGGGAAGCTGGATTCATTTAATGACTGCATGATTCGCTTAACAACTGTGGCAAAAAAAGTTGTAAAATTGGGCAAGATTCATTTAACCACCACCTTGTTTAGCAATGGAAATTCTGAGGGAAAATTTTTGTACCATGGAGATAATTTGAAGTTCATGTTGTCAGATGAACAAGAACAGGGGTCAAATTAAAAATTGGCAATCCTGGATGGACTAGTTTCACCGCCTGGCAGCTTTTTCATGTGTTTCTAAACAGCTTTCCAACAAGATAAAAAATTAACTTAAAGAAATATACCCCACACTACACAGCCTTTCTCTGTTGGCTTGCAAGCTGCTTCAGAAAAAAGCAAAGCTACACACATTGAAACGGTCCCTGTATCCTTAAATCAGATTTGCAATGATTTGTTTGGTTTTGTGTTTTAACTGCAAGGAGGAAGAAACATTTTAAAATGCTCCTAGTTATGTAAGTACAAAGAAATGATGTGGAACGATCTGTTATCACAGCAAATGAGCACACTGTTCTAAATAAGCCCAGGGCAGGAAAATGAAAAACTAAGAGCACCAGGCGAGACATTTTTTTTAAAGAAAAATGAGGGGCCCAGATGGAGCTGAAGCATGTTCTTGGAAAGAAAGAATGAGGATGCCTGTGCTGACCCTATAGCCCAGAGCAGGCCAGCCTCCATTTCATGTTTAATAAAAGGATTTAAGAAAAAGCATCCACGTCTGATTAGACAAAGGGCTGATAGGCCCTAAAGCAGAAGGATTTTATATGTCTGTACATTTGGCAATGGCTACGGAGACTCTCAGCCATCCAGGTCATGGTTGTCGCAAAGGTGCTTTTTCAAGAGGCAACTGGCCTTTCTTTGTTATTCCTTGGAGAGGTTTCGTTTCTCATCTAAGAACTTCTTGATTTCTGACTGAATGGTGGGGAATGGAAGGATTTGTATTCCTTGCAGCCCTCATTAGCACTCTCTCTGAGAGTCATTGAGACCCCTTGGAGGTTTATCTGTGCCCCAGGAGTCACTTGAATAGCGCAAATGGGTGTGGAACCTTTTTGGAACTGCTGAAATCTGGGGACTATTTTTGCGGAAAGAGAAGTCACAAGCATCTGCACAAGCCTTGCACCATCACAGGGCAAACTCCCCTCCTTTCATACAGAATGTGTGTACCAAAGGGATGGGGTTGCATTACAGGGGTGCAATGCTCTTTTCAACACCATGTCTGCTGCCCCCCTACCCAGTGGATGCTGCTGAGGCCTCAAATCCAGCTCAGTTCATGGGGAACTCCACACCCATCTCCATGCCATTTTGAGTGGTAATCATGCAGAAGTGAATTGCCAATCCTTCTATCCTTTTTTTTTTTTTTTGATTTCTCAATCTGATTGATAGCCCGAGGATTTCCTTGTGGTCTCCTAACCTGGTGTGATCCAGATATTGTTATTTCACAATCAGTCATGATCACTCACCAGAGCCCATCTCATCTATTCTGGAAGAAATCCTCTATGTACAGGTCAACCTCAACTCACAACCACAATTGAGCCCAAAAATTATGTTGTTAAGTGAGGCATTGGTTAAGTCAGTTTTACCCTATTTTATGACCTTTCTTGCTACATTTGTTAAGTGAATCATTCCCGTTAAGTTAATAACCCGATTGTTAAGTGAATCTAGCTTGCCGAGTAACTTTGCTGGTTAGAAGGTCACAAGAGGGGATCATATGACCCTGGGACGCTGTAACCGTCATAAATAAGAACCAATTGCTAAGCGTCTGGATTTTGATCCCATGACTATGGTTGTTATAAAAATTGGCCATGAGTCACTTTTTTCAGTGCTGCTATAACTCTGAACAGTCACTAAATGAACTGTTGTAAGTCAAGGACTACCTGTATTTTTTAAGTAAACCCCGATGTCTTCTGTAGGAGGGATTCCTGGGTAGGATTGTCCAGCTGGGGAGCTTTTAGATGCTTCTTAATATAAAATGGAAGAGGAAACTATATGAAATAGGAGGGCACCTTAGGAAATCTTCAGATTTGCTGTTAATCCTCATTTGGGATCATTAAGAGACTTTATGCTTGAAAAACACTGCTGTCGTATTAGACCTGGTGTAACTGGATTCCTTTTGCTATCGGTATGTATGTGCATATATATTTATAGTTGGAATGTTTCTCATACTATGATTTTTATTTGTTCAGACTGATCTGGCTCTTTACTTCTTTAGTTTATGTTTATGACTCTTTATGTTTTCTGTGAAAAGTTATTCTCTTGTTTTCAAAAGTTGCAAGCCGGGCAAAGTGGTTATTATGAGTTGGATGGCTAAATAAATTGAAGAAATATACGTGTGTGTGTGTGTGTGTGTGTGTGTGTATACACACTCTCTCACACACACATTCACATATATACATTCACACTCATGGCTAAGGGATATTATCAGGCAATATTTAATATCAGTTTGACTGTAAGGACCCACCCCACTTTGCATCTTAAGAAGACAGAACTCTTGGAATAATTCTTCCAACAGGCATCCTTTATTAAGAGAAAATGGTTGCAGGCATGCTAGACAGGACTTGGGGTTCAAGCTCTCCCATTCAAGGTTTTAAGGGGTTCCCCAGTAGCCCAACCCAATCACCCCTCTCTTCCAGTGACAGTCTCAGGCATTACACTCCCACCCCCTTTTCCTTACTGCCGGCTGGATGGAGACTTCAAACAAAACTACATGAAAGGTAATAGCCCCATTGTTATGGTTAGTTCGTTTTGCGATACACACATCCAGTTCCTTTGAAGTGTACCGAAGGAAGTGAGGGCCATAAAGCCCCTTTGTTCACCCCCTTCCCTTCATCGTATGACAGAATCCATGGAAGGCAGAAATGGGGTTTGTTATAATTGATAACTAGAGATGAAATATAATTGGATTCTGACATCCTGCCCCTCAAAAATACGACAGATCCACCTGAAAGAAAACAAAACAGGTATAAAAGTTAGTCAGGCTTGTTAGGGTATTCTGTGTGAAACTTCTTTAATAGCTTCGGGGCTCTGACATGACGTTTATGGACCTACTCGTTTTGTGAGGGAGGGAGGTGTTTCCAGGCAACTAGGTACTGAGTCGCTCCATGATATCTCCTAGAGTCAAGGATTTCCTTTATTTTGAAGTGTTGTTTGCCCTCTACCATGATTGGAGGTGGTGGGGGGGATTTTTAACCGTAGAGGTGACTGACGCTCTCTTTTCAGCAAGCTGCAATGAAAAATTGGGTGTATTTGCCTGAGATTTTTTGGTAATTCTAATTCTACTGTTACTGGGTTTATGATTCTTTTAATTGAAAAGGCCCTATATATTTTGGTCCAAGTTTTTTACAGGGTTGTAGGGACTTTAGGTATTTTGTAGATAGGTACACCATTTCACCTATAATGAATGGTGTAGGCTCAACCCTTTTTTTATCGTCTTGTGCTTTGTATGCCTGCCTAGCTTCATCTAGTGCTTTTCTAACTATTGGCCAGGTGTTTTGTAGTTTTTCCATCCATTCTTTCAGTGATGGGATCGTTGGTTTGTTTGGGGTTAATTCTGGCATGGGGTTGAAACTTTGACCGTTGGCTATTTGAAAAGGAGTGTAGCCTGTGCTGGAGTGGACTGCATTATTGTAGGAAACTTCTGCAAAAGGGAGTAAGTCCGTCCAATCACTTTGTTGGAAATTCAAAAAACATCTCAAATATTGCTCAAGTACTGAATGACAACGTTCTGTTTGTCCATCTGTCTGAGGGTGATGGCTAGATGTCAGTCCCTGAGTGGTCCCTAAGAGGGATAAAAATTCCTTCCAAAATGCAGACGTAAATTGCACTCTCCTATCAGAGATGATGCATTGGGGTGCCCCGTGCAATCTGTAAATGTGCTGGACGAAAAGTTTTGCTAAGGCCTTTGCAGTGGGAATCTTTTGGCAAGGGATAAAGTGCACCTGTTTGGAAAACAAGTCCGTGACCGTCCAGACAACAGTATTCCCATTGCTTTCTGGCAATTCCACTATAAAATCCATGGCTATGTCCCTCCAGGGGGCTGAGGGATTTGCCACTGGTTATAATAGTCCTGGCGATTTCCCTTGCAATCTCTTTGCAGTCGCACATTTTGGGCAGTTGGCTACATAACTTTCTATGTCCTTTTTTATTGATGGCCACCAAAATTGCCGTTTAATTAAGTGTAAAATTTTTACAAATCCAAAATGCCCTGCTGATTTTGTGTCATGGCAAAGCTGCATGAAAGTGACTCTTTGGGTTGTTGGTATATATAACTTTTCCCCTACCCAAGGCAACCCGTCTCTCATTGTGCACACATTTTTGTTTTTCTGGAACCATTCGTCTGTTTCCAAACTTTTTCGGAATTCAATTCCAGTTTGGCTGTCCAGTTGTGGTTTTAATTTAGCTTGGGTTCTTGTGGTTACTGGTGCTGCCAGTTGTGACTCTGCCATCATCGGTTTAGAGTCTGTGGCTCGTTTGCTGTTATATTGGGGCAACATCTGCCAGGAAGTTCTTTCTCCCTGGTAAATGTTTGAGCTTAAATTGGAAATGGTGAAAATGCTGGGACCAGCGGGCTTGTTTGGGATTGAGTTTCCTGGGCGCTTTCAGGGCTTCCAAATTTTTGTGATCAATCCACACCTGGAAGGGGATTTTGTTGCCTTCCAGGAACTGTCGCCATGTGAGTAATGCCCAACGAATCCCGTATGCCTCCTTCTCCCATACGGGCCAGCGCTGTTCTGTTTCCGTGAGTTTCTTGGATGTATATGCACAGGATTGCAATACTCCATCATTGTTTTCTTGTAATGGAACAGCCCCCACTGCCTCATCACTTGCATCTGCCTGTATTACGAAGGGCTTGTCCATGTCTGGGTGCCTTAGTACTGGTTCGGCAGAAAAAAGTCTCTTTAGTCTCTCAAACGCTGCTTGGCACTCCATTGTCCATGTTAGTGGCTGGCTAGGTTTTACTGCGGATGCTCCCTTCATTTTTAGTAAGTTAGTGAGGGGAAAGGCAATCTGGGCAAATGAGGGGATGAATTGGCGGTAAAAGTTTGCAAAGCCCAGGAAACTTTGTAGTTGCTTTCTTGTGTGGGGTGGTGCCCAATCTAATATTGCTCTGACCTTCTCTAGGTCCATTTCAATGCCCTGGGAGGATATGCGATAACGTAGGTAATCTATCCTTTCCTGGTAGAATTCGCATTTTGAGAGTTTGGCATATAGGTGGGCGGCTCGCAGTTTCTTTAAAACTGCTCTAACAAGGTTGACATGTTCCTCTTTTGCTTCGGTGAAGATAAGAATGTCGTCCAAGTAAACAAGGCCCCCCTTAAACAGGTGCTCCCTTAGAATGTTATTGATTAAGTGCATAAAGACTGCAGGGCCCCCTTGTAATCCAAATGGCAAGACTTTGAATTGATAGCACCCCATGGGGCAGTTAAATGCGGTCTTCCATTCGTCCCCTTCCTTAATTCTCACGCGATAGTAAGCTTCCCTTAGGTCTAGTTTAGAAAAAAAATTCTCTTTCGAGAGGTGTGACAGCATGTCTTTCATGAGACGCAGAGGGTATAGGTTACTTTCAGTGATTGTATTCAGGGCCCTATAATCCACACATAAGTGTAAAGAGCCATCCTTTAGGCTTGGCTGCCTCAATGAAACCTCTCTCTAGGTTTTTTTTAATGAATCTTTCCATTTCCTCCTTCTCCTTTGGGCTCATGGAGTATAATCTGGGCTTCGGGAGTTTTGCCCCTGGCTTGAACTCAATGGTACAGTCTGTGGGTCAGTGGGGGGCAGCTCATCCGCCCTCTCCTCACTGAAAAGTTCAGCAAGGTCTCTGTATTCCTCTGGTATTTCTGTTAGTCCCTTTTCCTCTCCCATGGATGCTTTTTCTATTCTTGATTCTGGTAGCCCCCCTTGGGGTTTTAAGTTCATAGGGTCCCCCTTTGGGAATTTGATTTCTGTCATCCTCCAATTTACCCAGGGGTTCCATTTTTTCAACCATTCCATCCCTAGAATCATTGGGCATTCCATTGGGTCACCACAAACGTTATGTCCTCTTCATGTTTGCCAAGGGAGAGGTGTATTGATAGAGTGGCTAGAGTAGCTGGCACCCCCCCCCTGCTATGGATCCATCTAACTGGCCAAATGAGACTGGTTGTTTCAGTCTCCTCGATGGAATGCCCAGATTCCCCACTAGTGTCGGGCTAATGAGGCAGCAGGTGCAGCCAGAGTCTATTAAGGCTTTCACCTTCACGGCTTTGGGCATGGGGGGAATTAATATAGTCACTGTCTTGAGGATGGGTGCGATGCGTCCACTTACCAGGGGTTCCCCCTCCGAGCTGTCATCGGAGGCGTCCACCGGCCCTGCGGTGTAGGCTGGAGTTCTTTCCCCCTGATGAGCAGAAGTGGGGGGTTCCGCAATTTCCATCATTCTCATGGCAGTTTCTTTTGGCTTAGCTGAAGACTTTCCAGATTTGCTGGCCGGTGATCTGTCTGGGTTGTGCTGGGGGGCTTTGGAGCGGCATTCTACAGCTCAATGCCCTTCTCTTCCGTACTTGAAACACCCCATTTGCTTCTTGGCTTTAGCCGATTGTTTCACTGGTTCGTGTATCAACTCAGGCGGGGAGCGCTCCATTGTTTTCCTTGGTGGTGTCTCTTCAATATGTTGATCTCTGCTTCCTCTGCCAAGATGTACCATTCCTCAAGTTGGTGTGGGTCCCCTCAGGGCAGGCAAGCGTCATAGAGGTAATAATTTAGTCCGTCTTTGAAATGGCTAAGGAGGATGTCTTCTGGCCAGTTCAGTTTGTTGGCAATGGCCCGGAATTCTTGTGTATATTCAGCCACTGGGTGTTTGCCTTGCCTCATCTTTTTTATCCTTTCGCGGGCTTTGCGATCAGCCAGGGGGTCTTCAAATCGTCTTCTCAGAGAGGACATGAAACGGTTGAAGTCGTTGAGTTCTGGGGCATTGGAGTCATGCAAGTTCACCACCCAATTTGCAGCCGGTCCATCCAGGGCAGATTGCACGATCCGGATGCGGGCTTTGTCGCTGGGAATGTCCTGCCCGTATTCCTCCATGTAGCTGAGGACTTGGGTTAGGAAAAACCCCAAGCGTGTTGGCTCCCCTTTGAATTTCACCTCCAACGGTGGATGTCTTGGAATGGATCGGTGCCTCCGTTGTTGGTGGTAGTGTCTTCCATCCAGATTGCCATCTGTGGTCCGGTAGGGGGTGGGGGCTACTGGATCAGTAGATGTCCCCGGGGTTGCAGGTTCCACGTCCCCCTCGATGTCTCTCCCTTTGCGGCTCCAGGAGCTGGGGCGGCCGTAGGGCTCAGGATTCTCCTCTCCTAGGGAGCTGAGAGTTCCCTTCATCAGGTCAATAGCTTTCTCTAGGATCCAGTCTGAGTACGGTGCCAGCTTCCTCGCTCTTCACTTGCGTGCAGGTATTTCTCCATCTCCTGCTTCCATTCTGGTTGCTTGGTCCCCCGTCTCAGGGTCACCTTTCTTGATTCCTTTCCCCACTCACTTTTCTTTCCAACACCCATTGACCAGCGAGGCTTGTGGTCCCGTGTCTCCACCACTTCTTCTCCTGAGGAATCTGACCTCTCGGATCCCAACATCTGGCAAGGTTCCAGTTGGGGCAGCGGCTCTCTTTCCAGGGAGTTTTCCCCTTTTCTTGCTCCATTGTCTGACATGGTAAATTTTTGCAAAATTCCCCAGCAAGGGTCTCCCTTCCAGGTGGATTAATTTTGCAAGTCCTGTGTAATGTAAGGACCCACCCCACTTTGCATCTTAAGAAGATAGAACTCTTGGAATAATTCTTCCAACAGGCATCCGTTATTGAGAGAAAATGGTTGCAGGCGTTTTAGACTTGGGGCCCAAGCTCTCCCATTCAAGGTTTTAAGGGGTTCCCCAGTAGCCCCACCCAATCACCCCCCTCTTCCAGTGACAGTCTCAGGCATTACACTCCCACCCCCTTTTCCTTACTGCCGGCTGGATGGAGAGTTCAAACAAAACTACATGAAAGGTAATAGCCCCATTGTTATAGTTAGTTCTTTTGGCGATACAAACATCCAGTTCCTTTGAAGTGTATCGAAGGAAGTGAGGGCCATAAAGCCCCTTTGTTCACCCCCTTCCCTTCATCGTATGACAGATCCATAGAAGGCAGAAATGGTTTTTTTTATAATTGATAACTAGAGATGAAATAGAATTGGATTCTGACATTGGCATTGGACATATTTTTTTAATTTATTTATATCCTGCCTTTATTATTTTTATAAATAACTGAAAATAGCCAATATGCCTAATACTTCTTCCTCCTCCTTTTTTTCTCAATAACAACATTATGAGGTGTGTTGGCTGAGAGAGAATGACTGGCCCAAAGTCATCCAATCAGTTTCATGCTTAAGGTGGGAATAGAATTCACAATCTCCTGGTGATTGGCCCAAAGTCACCCTGCTGACTTTCATGTTTAAGGCAGAATTAGAACTCAGTCTTCTGGTTTTTAGCCTGGTGACTTAACCATTAGACCAAATGGGCTCTCATGAACACATATGAATTGCTCTACTTTAATCGAATGTGTTTGCAATCCAAACAAATTTGGTGATTTGACTCCTGGCCCAAGACTGTCTCTTGCAGATACTGCATTGTTGCACTCGGGAAAACTGTAGTGCTAAAGGCAAAGAATATCGTCTGCATGTGAATTTTAGAGCAGAGAGTAAATCAATCCAATATTCCCAAGGAGACCCCTCGGTTGTTGGCGCATATCCATTTTCAATACTCGAGGAACATTGGCCAGCATGTATAATGTAGCCATCCTACCAGATCTGAGTGTATTATTATCATGTAAAATAATCTATACTATGGATCGGCAGTGCTGGCTGGAAAATTGGGGAGCTGTAGCTCCAACTCATTGGGGACGCCTAAGTTCCTGTTACCTTCTGTATTGATGCTAAGCAGCTGCATCTGCTAAAACCAGAGAGCTTACCAGTTTCTGGGCTCCATGAAAAATATAACAATTTTAAAAAGCATTTTGTAATCCAGTTTCGGTGAGGGAAGAAGCACTTGCCAATTTGGCTGGGACTAAACTTTCCCAGGGTCTATATGGATTGGAGGAGGAGACAAAGAGATTTAGCAAGGCAGTTCTTAAAAGCGATGGTCGCTTGATAGGGAAAAGATGAAATGGGAGAGGACTTTTCACCCCCCTCTGGAAACACTACAGTGACTGGTGCTAAACAGTTGCCGTTTTTAATTTTCCAATCTGCTGTAATCCAGGGCAGAGATACATCATGCAGATTGTGAAAAATGTAAGGGGAAATTGCAGTCAGAGAAGGAACCCGCTGGGGTTGATGTGGGTGTTATTTATTTTATTTATTATTTCAATTTCAAGGCCACCCAACTCACAATGATTCTCAGTGGCTTACAGTAAACATTTAAAAAGAAAACAATATATATCAAAGAAAATCGAAGGGGCTCAGCCACCGGGTCTTTAACAATTTGCAGAAAATCAAATTGGGAGCAATATCCAGGATCTCAAGGTGGGTGGAGGAGACCATTCCATAGGGTAGCACCGTCCTGAAAAGTGTCCCTGCTTAATTGATGGGACCTGGAGTGTGTCCATGCTAGTGACCTCCCCCCACAGGCAGAAATCTATGGAGAGCATCAGAGTCTGTGCAGGAGAAAAAGGTAGGCAAATGCTGGAAAAAAACATGATCCAATTGATCATGATCCAATTGCTCATTAGCCAGTGATCACTGACTAATGGTCATGATCCAATTGATCATTGACCAGTAATCAATCCAATTGATCAAATAATGATCCAATTGATCACTAATAACATGATCCAATTGATCATTGACCAATGGTCATGATCCAATTGATCATTGACCAATAATCATGATCCAATTGATCATTGACCGATGGTCATGATCCAACTGGTCATTGACCAGTTTAGGATCCAATTGATCATTGACCAATAATCATTGACCAATTATCACGATCCAGTTGGTCATTGACTAATAATCACAACCCAGTTGATTATTGATCCAAATCCATGGTCCAATAGGTAAATGCTGGAAAAAAAATCCAATTCACATATGCTGCAGTTTATGTACCAAAAACTGGGATTGAAGTATGTTGCAGTGATGTTTGTACGATGACATCAGCACATGTGTTACTGATTCAACATCATCCAATTTGCTACAGAAGACACTCGATACCCCAACTGTCCCGGATTAACCACTAAGCAAAATAAATATGTGTTTAGGGCACTAAAGAAGGGAGACACTCCTGAGTTTTCTCCCCCAGCTATCGGGTCCTTAACGTTTTCAAGGCCCTTAACATTTTCACTGCCACATTCAGCTTCATTGATTTTGTTTTGTCATTGTTCTCTTCTACCATGTTCAACTTTAATCTGCATTGTTTAAAAAATGTTTCTTTGACATGGTGAGTGACTAAAGGTTAAAAGTTTGGTTCCAAGGTGTTGTCAGATATTCCATTTGTTTCAAGTCTCGCGGCATGAGAGTTTTGCTTCCTTTCACAAAGAGGAAGAAATGGAAGGGAACATGTTTTCAGCAAGGGCTTGCTCTGGATTCCTGGCTCTGAAAAAGGAGGGGATAAGGAGGTGCCCAAGGTTCTCCTGATAAACAAGAAGTTTGAGGCAGAAGGAGAAAAATCACCTTCTTTGTTCTTTGACGGTGCCCTACTTTGGCCTGCAGTTTAAATATAGTTTTCACTGTTTGAAAAGAAAAAGAAACCCTAAAAGGCTATTATTTCAGCCAGCTGCGAATCTCTGAACTTGAGAACTTTTTTGTAAAGTAAACACACACTCATCCATCTGCAGATTTCGGGGGCAGCTGACTACCCATCTGAAATGTAGGTAATGTGATCCTACCAAACTAGCAGTTAGGTGATGCTGCGGGGTTCAGTTCACACAAGGTTATCCAGGAATGCGGTCAACCGGTGGGGGCTTCAGTATCCGGAGGGCTGACTTGTCCCCTGTATTCCCGGTGCCACAAAGGATCTTAGCAGCAGATAGCGGGTCGTGCGAAGCCCCCCCTCAGCATTAAGCACTTGCATTTTTAGGCTTTACACTTTACACCTACATATTTCCTGAGTTAAAACAATTAATCAGTGGAACAACCTGCCTCCAGAAGTTGTGAATGCTCGAACTCTGGAGGTTTTTAAGAAGAGACTGGACAGCCATTTGTCTGAAATGGTATAGGGTTTTCTGCCTGAGCAGGGGGTTTGACTAGAAGACCTCCAAGGTCCCTTCCAACTCTATTATTGTTGTTGTTGTTGTTGTTGCTGCTGCTGCTGCTGCTTTTGTTATTTAGCCCGGTTTGCAATTGGATATTTCAAGTCCCCACACTAATGTTCTCCCCCCCCCCCCCTACGCTGGAAAACATTCCTACCTGAGGGGGGGGGCAACTTTCTCCCAGCAAGTTGGTGAGAAAAAGAAAAAGTGAGAAGCCGGAAGCGAGCGGGCTCTTTCGACTCCCAGCCTTCGCTGAGCGATCCCCCGCCCCGCCAGCCTGTTGGGCAAAGTAGCTGGAAACCAGCCTGACTCTGGGGCGGGCGGAGGGAGAGCGGGCGGGCAGCGTGGCGGGGGAGAGCGGGAAGCCCAGTCCCCGGGCAGGACTGGGTGCACAGCTGCAAGAGGCGAGCGGAGCCGAGGCAGGCTCGGCGGAAAGCAAAGCGGTGGAGCCGGGGAAAAAGGGACGGGCGGCGCAAGACGGTCCCCGTCGGCTCCCAGGCAGGATCAGGCGGGCCGGGGCTCTGGCGGGCTGCAACGCGCCACTCGCGCCTTCCCTCCCCAGTTTTCTTCCCTCCCCCCTCCCGCCCCAATTAGTGGGGGGGTTGCTGTTCCGACCGTCTTGCTCTGCGCGGGGCGGAGGGGAAGCGACCGAGGCGCCCGGGGTTTGGCGAGCCGCGGTCGGCCCGGAGGCGCCTCTATGCCGGGGGTGGGGAGAGCTGGGGGGGGAGAAGCAACCCGGCTCCGGAGCGACGGCCAAGACTGTGGGGAGCCCGAGAGCTGGGCTGAAGGTAACTGCGGAAGGGGAGGGTGGTTGGGGAAAGGGGTTCGTTCCCCACGCGCTCAGATCCAACTTCCTTTGGCACCGTGTGGCGCGGTTTTGTGGAAGGCAGGCTGGCGGGCGGTTTTGCTCTGCTTTGCAGCGACCTTCCCTCTCTCTTTTCTGGGACGGGTACGTGGATCGGAGGGTTTCTAGCCCTGCGCCCCCTCCCCTTTTTCTCGAGCATGGGATGGGCGACCGCCGGCTGAGAAATTGCAGGGAAAGGATCCGCAGCTCAGAAACTCAAGACTATCCCCTTAAATTGCCTTTGAGGAATAGCTGCGCCACAAGTGTGGAGCAGAATCTCTCTTTTCCAGCCGTTTCCCCAGAGACCACTTTAAAGGATGGCCGGCAGGACCCCCATTGCCAATCCCCCCCCCCCAGAAGAAATGTAGCCCTCCTCCTGGAGTGTTTGGGGCATGTGGGGTAAGGAAGCCACGAGGAGACCTTTCATTTTGAAAAAACTGGTGAAGACAAAACAGGGGAGTGAACCATGTGTCCGGGGGAACACCAGTGTGACTTCGATTTTGCACGCACACCCCTTTGTAATTGGTTGCCCTGCAAGGAAACTTGTGATGCCAGCTCAGAAGTCTCCTCCACTCCCAAAGGGGTCTTTGTAAATATTGGAATTGTGGTCCTAATCAGCTGCAGCCCACCTTTTCTGACGTGTCTTGTTTTTCAGATGGTCCAGGAACAAGCTGGGAAGGTACAGTGGCAGTTCTTCCTCTTTTCTCCTGGGAGAGAAAACCCATGAGTTGAGAAAATAATGGGCAAGGAAGGACATCAGAGGACAACAAATTAAATGTGGTGGATGATTCCTTTGCTGATGGTAAGTTGTTTTTTAAAGGCATTTTCTCTTCCCCCTGAAAACATGCACTGAGGTGGGTGAATAGGATTGCTGATTTGTGTGCTGACTAATTAACCAGTGGAATGGCTTGCCTTCAGAGGTTATGGGTGCTCCAACACTGGAAGCTTTTAAGAAGAAACTAGACAGCCACTTGTCTGGAATGTAGGGTCTCCTGCTTGAGCAGAGGGTTGGGCTAGAAGACTCCAAGGTCCCTTCCAATTCTGTTATTCTGTTCTTTTTAACTTCCCGGTGGCATCTAAGCAAAGCCTTTAACTTGTGCTTGAGGGAAGAAAACAGCCTGTCCTTTCCTAGTGGTGATTGTGTCTCCCACAACCATCACAAACTGAGAATCCTGAAAGTATATAGTGGGAAGGGAGCCAATCTGGGAACTGGGGATTTAGTACAAACCCTCTTGCCATGTGCTGTTCATTGATTTAAGCAGAGATCCTGTTATGCTTGGAAAAGAAATGAAACGTAGTTACCATAGTTTGGAGTAAACTTATATGAGACGTGCCATAAATTGCAAAACAAAAAGATGAAAGAGAAAGGGAATTGGGACTTATGTTGGCCACAGCATCTCAGTTGCTAAGTTGATAAATTAAAGCACATCTTTTGCATTCTTATGTGTGGTTCCCTCCCTACCCGTTTGGCTCAGCCTGTTAGAGAGCTGAAGACAAAACATGGAGTTGCCCTATCTGCCTTCTGTAGGAATCATAGTCTTGAGCTGTTCTCTAGAGTTTTTCAGGAAGAGGCTACGAGGATCCTAAATTCACCAAAACCTGCGCTTTGCTCTTTTGATGGCAAATTGGAGCAGTGGTAATGATGGACCTAAATTGATACATCCAGATGTTTGGTTCCGGGACAGTTTCTGCTTTATTTTTTAAAGGACTTTTATGAGTCTGGTGGGAGCTCAGAAGTGCTTCTAACATTGATGGCTCTAAAAAAGTGGGAGGAAGAGGAGACTGTGTCTTAGGCAAGGATATTAAAGGAGAAAGCAACATGAGTAGAAGGCGTTTGGCTAGCATCCAGTCCTGGTTGATCAAAGGGATTTCAGTGTGGGGAGAGAGGCTTTACAATCTCTAAGGGAGAAGAGATGTGCTGGGTGAGGGTTCAAGAGTGTCTTGAGTAGTAACTGAGTAAAATTGGCTGCACATGTGATCCTCCCTCCTCCCCCCTCCTGTATTTTTAGAAGAGTTTTATGAATAACAATAAAACAGAATAAGTTGATGCCTGTTTTTGCCCAACTTGGATATAGCTCAAAATATACATGCTTCATGTGAACTCAACCAGTCTGGCTTTTGAAATTAACACCTAACATCTGGGCTAGTAGACTGCCCTGATTCAAAAGGTAGTTTATGCAACAAACCATGCCCTTGTGTAAAGTGTGGATCCAGTATTATCAAAATAAAACACAAGTAGTCCTCAACTTACAACAGTTCATTTAGTGACAGTTCAGAGAGGTACAAGGGCACTGAAAAAAGTGACTTATGACCGTTTTTCACACTTATGACCACTCCGGCATCCCCATGGTCACACGATCAAAATTCAGATACTCGGCAACTGGCAATGACAATTGCAGTGTCCCAGGGGTCATGTGATCCCCTTTTGCGACCTTCTGATAGGCAAAGTTAATGGGGAAGACAGATTCACCTAATGAACATTTTCCTAACTTAACCACTGAAATGATTCACTTAACAAGTGTGACAAGGAAGGTTGTAAAATGGGGCATAAGTCACTTAACAATTGTCTCAGCAACAGAAATTTTGGGCTCAATTGTGATAACAAGCCTGTACTTCAGTAGATGAACTTAGATCAGGGCTTTTCAACCTTTTCACCCATTGTACCACTTTTAGGATATGGCAATATCCGAGTACCACCAATCGCCTAGCACGATGTCAAAAACTTGATGACAAAAAAAAAAGGAAAAAAGTGATAAAGTACAGGTAGTCCTTGACTTACAACAGTTCGCTTAGTGACTGTTCAAAGTTACAATAGCACTGAAAAAAGTGCCTCCCCAAGACACAGCCAAGCAAGACACCTGCCTGCGACGCTCTTCCTCCTATCCGAGGTTTTCATTGTTGTGAGGCATTTCTGTTGAGGATTGGCAGCGGGAGTGGGGTGGGGGGGTGTTTGGTTTTTATTCCCCCCATCTGCTGAGTGGTAGCAGCAGGTTTGGATCACTTCACATGACCCTGGGTCACTGTGACCGTCATAAATATGAATCAGTTGCCAAGCATCTGAATGTAAATCACAAGACCCTGGAGATGCTGCAACATTCCAGCTGATCAGCGCTTCTTCTGGGCTCAGCAGAAGCACCAGGATCAGCGCCCAGCTCCAGCTGGAGCCTGGCACTGATCCTGGCGCTTCCACTGAGCCCTGAGAACCCCAAAGAAACGCTGATCCTGGCGCTTCCACTGAGCCCTGACAGCCCTGCCACTGGTTCAGCTCATTCCCCTCCCCCGCTACCACTTTTCTAGGATGGTCGCATACCACCTGCCATGTGCCAATGTACCACAGGTGGTACCTGTACTACTGGTTGAAAAGCCCTGGATTAGATGATATGTAAAACAGTTTATTTGTATCCAGGAAGAGCCAAGTTAGAGGAACGGCTTACTGGTGTTCCTCAGCCCCACAGGTGCATGAGGTAGTTGGTGGAATGTGTAGTCCAGTCCATCAGAATTGTATAAAATTAGAGAAGGTGTGAAGATGTTTTTAAGAACTAATCAGTAGGTAAGGTGTTAGTAAACGCAACATCTCCAACAAACCCCTTCCCCGCTGGATATTTGCACTAGCTGTTGTCTTCAATTCCTGACCTTGCCTACAGCAAGGAGGCTGTCATCACAGGAGGACGCTCTTTCATTCCCCTTTAGGACTGTGATGTAGATACTATTATAAGCACCACACCACCCCCTTGTCTATGGCATTGCACTAAATTGTAGGATCCGTCTCTATTACCTGGGTTTCACTGAAATTAGATTTTTTTTTTTGCAGTTGCCTAATTGATTCGTGGAGTGAGCATCACTGAATCTTGCACTGGGAAATGTATCCTTCATGTTGCAATCAGCCCTGTTGATGTTTATTTATAAGCAAGAGCCAGTAATGTACAGAGTTGCTTCTTTCTGAACCAGAGGGGTGGAGCTCTGGTTTCATGAGCATAATATCACCCAGGTTTGTTATCTGGCATCTTTTAATTAACCCCTAAACTGATTAGGGTTGCTAGGTGTTAACCAAATTGCTTGGATTAAGAGTTTCTCCAAAGGAAGCCTAGCAATCGTATGGGGTTTACTCTAGAACAGATGTGTCAAACTTGCAACGTCACATGACGTCGCGTGACATTTCAGGACTCTTTTGCCATTGCCAGCATTGGGGTGGGCGCGGCTTCTGCATGACGCATCTGGCCTGTGGGTCGGCAGTTTGACACCCCTGCTCTAGAATAAATATGCCTAGAATTGTAATTTGAGCATATGGAATTCCTTCCCTCCCCAAAGGAAAATATACATTAATTTTGAGTTATACAAACCCAATGCAAATGTTACATAAACTTGGTTCATCAGTAAATTCTGAAGCTAATCAAACAGCTTAGCATACAACTATGCCAACCTGCTCAAAAATAAGACACCTCTTGACTTTACTAGAGCTTCCTCAGTTTTGGCTGCTTGAGTGACTATGTGCTGTCAAGTCATTGTCAATTCTTAAGAGACCACATAGATTTTCTCCATGGCAGTCTGTCCCTAATCGTGTCTTTCAGGTCTTCCAAAGATGCATTCATCGCTACTCTAAATGGGTCCCGTCCATCTTGCTACTGGTTGTCTTCTTCTCTTTCCTTCCCTCTTCCCCAGCCTTGGAACCTCCTCTAGAGAGCTGGGTTTGCACATAATGTATTCAAAGTAGGAAAATTGGAGCCTGGTCATTAGTGCCTTCAGTGAGAACCCTGATTTGTTTGATTATCCATTGTTTGTTTTCTTGGGTGCCTGATGTATTTCAGGAGCCTTCTCCAACACAAAAGATCAAAGATCATCTCCTTTGCTTCTTCAAAGTCCAACTTTCACTTCCATAGAGCATCCTTGGGCAGTGATGGCGAACCTTTTAGAGACTGAGTGCCCAAAAACTGGCCCCGCCCCTGCTCTGCCTCCACCCCACCTGCCCGCAGGACCACTCACCGCCTCCAGGGCCTGCCGCAGATCGCCCAGGCAGCCCAGCGCCATGGCGTCCGCGTCCTCTGCCCGTGCCCCGCAGCATCAACTATGCGTGGTGGGGCGTGAGGGCAGAGTCTTGTCTACGCTGCCTGGCTGCCATGTCCTTGGCTGCGCTGCTCCACATGGGCCACGCTCAGGGGCGACACCTCCAGGGGAGCTGCTGGTGAGGAGAGGGTTGCAGGGGGAGGCAAGGCTGGGGCAATGGCACATGTGCCCACAGAGGGGCTCTGAGTGCCGCCTCTGGCACCTGTGCCATAGGTTCGCCACCACTGTCTTAGGGAATGCCATGGCTTGCATGATTTTGATGCTTTGTATGTATAGACCCACCTCAGCATTTGAGTACCTTTTCCAAAGCATTATGACTGTTCTACCAAGTGTTAGTCTGGGGCATATTTCTTGATTGTTGATCCTTTACTTTTGATTGTTGACTTTAAAAGGCAGAAGAGGAATTCTCAATTCCTAATTGTTACATATATTATTAATCTGGTCTTCTTTATATTTATGTTTTGTCACATTTTTTTCTGTCTCTTTGACTTTTATTATTAGAGTTTGCTGGTCTTTGCAGTTTCAGCTATTAGCTAAATATAAAATAGCTCATTTTAGTACAGCTTTTAATCAACCAGATTAATATGTTGTTTATTTATTGGTTCATTACATTTTTAATAATGAATCAATCTAGCAATTCTCAATATGCTTGTGCATTAACATTTTGATCCAGTATGTGAATTATTTTTATTTCTGTTTCTTTTCCCAGACTTGGAAGAATCTATTAAACAAACCAAATTTAGTTTCTGTCTTCTGTTCTACTCCCAGACATGTTAATATAAAAATAGCTGATGATGGATCAACCTTTTTTGTCTCATAAATTTATCACAGCAGGTTCTTTGAGATCTAGTTGGTCTGTGTATAATTGAACATAGGAAGAATTTATTTTTAAGCATCACTTCCCTCCAAGCCACAGTACTGCATTTTGAGAGGCCTCTCATTTTGATGTTTGCACTGTAATAAAAGTGTAGAACAGGATTGCAGAAAACTGTTACAAAATCACTTGAGAAACTATCTAGATGAGACTACGAGTCTAGCCCAGCCTTTTCCAGATGTTGTTGAGACTACAACTCCCAGAATTTCTAAGTGGCTTGGCAAGAAGCCACGTTAGGAGGACAGTAAGTTAGGTTGGAAAAAGGTTATATAAGTAACTAGACAATGTTGTGGAGTTGTTGTGTAGCTTCCCACTATGGGACTTCGGGAAAGGTTTTGTTTGCCAGATAGAATCACCAAATTAATATCAATAGGATACTAATAGGATGTTGGACCCATTGTTGTCTCATGATGACCATTCAACACATTCTTCCAATATAAGACTTTTCAAAATTGTCTGTCACAGATTTATGCTTTTAAGATGTTCCAAAGAGCTGCTTATGTAATTTACCCATTAGCTGATCAAAGAAGTCTTGAGTATTATGAAATGTCTTCCTATTTCTGAAGATGCATTGTGAAAGGACAGTGCTTGAGTTTCTCCAACCTTGGTAGAAACTGCATCACTCTGAATTGAAGGTGGGGGGAAGGCGCGTTGGTAGACAATCTGTTTTATGACCACCTGCTTAAGTGAGACTGTGGTTTCATTATCTGACGGGAAAGCAGAGTTTAATTAGTCATGTTTAAGTCTGGGGAAATGAAAACAGCTCAGTAATTAGCAATAGGCACAATTGTACAGTGTTCCCTGTCTTTCATGGAAAAGAGGTAGGGAGGAGCATGTATTTGCTTCATGTTAATTGCATATGCTGTGATAAATTTTTATCGTGGCCTGAAGCCAAACAGACAAACAAATAAACATACAGAGTAGGGCAAAAAACAAGCCACGTTTATAAGATTAGACCTTGATCTTTGGGAAGTATTTTCTGCTTCATTCTTGACGCTAAGAAGCAAATGTTAGAGACAATAATAATAACCTGGAAGTTTTTGTAGGCTAATAGGACAGTTACAAAGTAATCATCTGATTGCCCTGGAATTGTTGCTAGAAAAGGAAAAATTAAATGTTGATGTCAACCCAGATAAAAACTGCAGGGTAATAGCTTGTGTGCAATAGATTCAACTTTCTCCATGCTATAAGGGAGGAGGCAGCAAACTAGAGGAAAACTATTAAGGTATCTTCTTGTGATAACAGAGGAAAGGGCTTTGAAATGGATGCTTGTAAACATCCAGCAATATTTAAATCCAGCAATATTTAAGGTAGACAGTTGTGTAAAGGTGAGATGCCACAATTCAAGTAAAATTGGGGTCCTGCAAAAAAACTGAGAAGAACTGAATTTTAATTCTGGATCCAGAAGATGTTCTGTCATATATAATGAATAAGAAATTGATTATCTTCCATTTCTTTTACCAGTGGAAGCATTTTTAGAAACTTTTTGGACACACTTGTTTTTATGGGCAACTTTCTGTTAGGTATACATTTCCGCATAGGTGTCTGGGGCACAGCAGATGGCAACCCAAGAAGGATGTTGTCTCCACAGCAATGCTATGACATGCAAGTATATAATGACAGCATTCGCCTGATGGCGCTGCTGTCCCTGTATTGTTTTGGAATCGATGGATATCAGTGTATCTTCTATAATCAATATGTGAGTGAGAATTGCATCACCAGTGCTCAGAAAGGTGAAGTCTGAAAGAAAAGCTTTCCAGTTTGCATTCAGGCTTGAGAAGAAATTATTTCAGTTGTCTTAAAATGGGGAGGGGGGGAGGAAGGAAGGGAATACACAAAACCCATTGAGATTAAAGTGCTTTTTTAAAGGTATCTTTTAAGAAGGGTCTTTCCTTTTCAGCTGCAGTCTTCAAAATACAATGGTGGAACTAAAGGTAATAGGCCTAATGGATGTTCCCCTCTTCATATTTGCTGGCTTGGGAAGATGGAAACCTGACATTGTAATTCCTCCAGTCTTCAGCTTGGATTTGCAATGGGGTCCTTTCTGGTATTCAGAAGTCTAGCAACAGAATTAGACATGAGGAGTCATATTGAGGGGCTGCCAAGGGGCCTGTAGAAGGAGTGGAGGTTTCAATCTGAGGTCCTCTTGGTCCCCAGCAGCCAAATTGGTGTGTAATCTATGCCAGTCCTGAAGCTGGCATAGAATGATTCTCCCCTACGGCTTCCAATGAAAAGGAATTCTATTTTTAAAAGCCACATGCACATATATGTTCAGGGAGGCACACACAAAGTCATACACGGACATTACTCTTCCTTGGCTCTGCTAGCAGGAATCTGGCCAGGCTCCAGAAAACTTTGGAGTCACTACATTGCAGGCTCCAGAAGCTGAGTCCAAGAGACACTGTAGTTAGGCATATCTTCAGCTGGTGGACCTGGACTCAGAAAGAGGTCGAACCCAGATGAAGATGGACCACAGCTGATCACATTTTCACAAGGAGGAAGAACAGATGGAAGTCATGCTAGATGGAGGAAAACTAAGCGTTGATTCAGTTGGGTCATTGTGGAGCCACCTTCCTTGACTTGATTGCTTCCAGATGAGTCCATTACAGCGTAATAGGAAATGCACTGGGTATCGTAAGGAATGGCAGTTGCAAAACATCTGGAGGCCCTGCCTTGAGAAAGGCAGCCCTGGGAAAACAGAAACTGAGAAGCGGGGAAGTTGGCAGCTTTACATGAGCAGAAAGAAAGGTTAAGAATTGGATTGGTGATTGGGCTTGGGTTTTCTGTTTGGTTTCTGATTCAAGCTGTAAGTTCTCCAGCTGCCTGCTTTTGGCATGACTGTATAGTTTCTATTGTCATGATTGCCAAATCTGTAGCTGATGTTGTAAAGACCAGGGCAATTTACCAGCTATTTGAAATGCATTTCTGTACAGATAGTCCTCGACCCTTATGACTTGTCAGCAACTGTTTGAAATTATCACAGATTCCCCCCCCCAAAGGGTACCCGTGAACTGGATATATGTGATAGTTGTCCCCCTGGTCACGTGATCGCATTTTGGGCATTCGACAACCGGATCATATTTATGATTGTTTGCAGCATCCCACAGTGATGTGCCTGCAATTTGCTTTTTTTCCCCCTGGAAACCAGTGTTTATATCTGGTTTTTGGCAAAAAAAAAAAAAAATTCGTTGCAGACAATGAGTTTACTTAACAACCATGGAGTTCATGTAACAACTACCGCAAAAAAATGTTGTAAAATTGGGTTGGTTACATGATAACCCACTTAGTGACGGCATGACTATAATTCTAGGCTAACTACAGTCATAAGCTGAGGACTACCTTTATGTACAAGTTTTCAGAATGACATTACTTAAAAATCTTGCAGAAAGTGTCAAAGATGGAAAGCCAAGGGAGCTGAGCCCAGGTCTTTCCAGAACCCCAAGACAATCTCCCTTTCTTCTCCCACCTGATTCTTCCAGTTCACCTCTGCCTCAGAGCTGAGTGTAGTTGTGTGATGATAAAGAAAATAGTGTCACCCCAACATTATTGGGGTGACAGAAATGCCAGAGACCAAAGGCTGTATCTGAATACACTGCCGGTGTTCCCATCCTAGAGTTGTTGCTGTTAAAGCAGATACATTCTTGTTCATTATGAACTATTAAGCACCCACCATCATGATGGTCATCTTTGGACCAGGGTTTCTGAACCTCGGCAACTTTTAAAGTGTGTGAACTTCAACTTCACAAATTCCCCAGTCAGTTTGCAGAAGTTTGTTCTGCAGCTTCCGTTTGATGATGATCATGATGACAAGAAATCGGAACTATGAAACACAGCTGCATATTTTGTTTTAGCCATAGGAATGACTGGTTCCTTAGCAGGGATTTCCTTTTAAGATTCTGGGAAATCCACTTTGCAGACTAACAGAGCTGTGCAGGATTTGGGATTTAAAAGACAACAGGTGAATTGGAGCATGTAGAGTCTGTTGGGGGACACCTTCAACTGAACACCTTCAACATTTCAGCAGATGCTTTAGGAAAAGACCTAATTGCCTGAAGGTCCAAACAGTGGCAACTGTAAAAGGCCAAAGGGGATTAGAAAGGCTTCTGTATTGTATAGTGTCATCGCTCCTTCTCACTAGATGGTGACATCACATGCATGCCCAGAAGAGACGGAGCTTATATCAAGCGAGCATCCCTTCAAGTCTGGGCAAAGATCTTTTAAAAGCAAACCATCCCATGGACATCCATGGAAAAACACATGGTAGATGATGAAAGGTATATGATGAGGTCACTATGCAAATAGCAATATCACTTAGACTTATATGCTGCTTCACATTGCTTCACAGCCCTCTCTAAGAGGTTTACTGAGTCAGCATATTGCCTCCAACAATCTGGGTCCTCATTTTACTGACCTTGAAAGAATGGAAGGCTGAATCAACCTTGAGCCGGTCTGAATCAAACTGCGGGCAGTCAGCAGAATTAGCCTGCAATACCGCATTCTAAACAATGCACCACTGTGGCTCACATCCATGCATCAGATGTCAGGATGCAAGTCGATAATAGCAACCTTTGTGTCATGATGACAGACACACAGTCTTCATTTTAGCATCACTTTGTCACAAATGTCATCCATTCTTCTTTTGGGGTTGCATTTAAAAGTATTATAGAGGACAGCAGTTAAGCTCTATATACCAAGTCTAGAAGTTATTGGAAATACACACACACACACACACACACACACACTCGTTGGATTGCTAACAGAATAAGGGAGGAGGGAATAGCTATTTCGAGCTTCTTAGCTCTCTTCAGCCAAACATACCCTTCTGAGATTCGAACCTGGGCTGCTTACATGTTAGGCAGCTGTGTTAAACTCTAGGCCACAGGCTCTTTCTCACTTTGTCAGCTGTATCAGGGAGGGAAGAGACAAGGGGAGGAGATTTAACTTGAGTGTTTTTTGGTGCACCCTGTTGCCCCAAATACGGGAGAAAGAAATCTTTCTTTTTCTTTCGCCTGTATCAGCTCAATCTAGAGCCATTCACAGGCAGCAGTCACCAACTGCGACATCATTTGTATATATACATTCCTCCAGTAGTGCTAAGATTGTAGTGTAACAGACACCTACAATCCAGTGCAAAACATAGAATTTTTTAAGTATTAACCCAGTTTGATTCCATTTGTGGTCATGAGACCACAAGTGAATTGCATTGGGCCAATACTGATGGCTAGCACTGAAATTAAAATGCTTGTCACGCAAACCATCTTATGGTCAATATTAGCCCCATCTTTCTGGAAGTCCCTTGTGCAATTTAAGATGACTCAGACTTTTTAATTTTAAATATGCTTTCAGTTAAAAGAGGATGGACTGATAAATCAGTCCGTGGATGAGAAGCACATGTAACTGGAATGGGACATTTTTTATCCTCCCCCCCCCGCCCCATCAGTGGGGTGGAGGCTTCAGATTTTCTGGGAAAGTGCCAGGAATAGAGATTTTGCCAAAAACCAGCCCCTCCCTTCTCCTGGCAGAGGGAAAGCAATATTATCCACTGGCTTCATTTTAAAAATATGATATTGATTATAAGCTTTCTGGAGAAAACTTGGACAGGACAACAGTCTTAACTAAAAATCCTTAAGATGTAAAGAGAAACTCTTTTCATAATTGGATTGCTGCTTTTAATTCTTGCTCAGGGATTTGAAAATCCAGCCCCAAAGCAGGTTAACCTTGCTTAAGGGCATGAGCGTATCTCAAGCCAGGAGTGATTCTTACATCTGAGTGTGCAGTTGGATATTCATTTTATTTCTTTCGTCTCCTGTAGGCTGCAGAATTTTGAAATGTGTCACTTGTAGGGTGTATTCACAAAAAGATTTTTAGCCATGCCAATTAAAACATGGGGTCTGCATTCACACAACAATTGAAGTATGGTTAGTTTGAACCGTATTTAATGTTCTTTTATTTACCCATTGTGTGTGAACCCAACTGATAAAATAAAGTTATGGTCTAATTTACAGTATAGTAGATAGTCCTCAACTTACAACAGGTCACTTACTGACTATTTGAAGTTACAACAGCACCGAAAAAAAGTGATTTATGATCATTTTTTACACAATCATTGCAGTATCCCCACGGTCATGTGATTAAAATTCATGTTTGGCAACTGACTCATATTTATGACAGTTGCAGTATCCCGGGGTCATATGATCCCCTTTTGCAACCTTCTGACAAACAAAGTCAATGGGGAAGCCAGATTTACTTTACAACCATGTTACTAACTTAACAAGTGCAGTCACTTAAGGCAGAGGTCCCCAACCTTTTGGGCACCAGGGACCAGTTCCGTGGAGAAAGGTTTTTCCACAGACCAGAAAGTGCATGGTTTTGTGTGCTGCCTGCATCTCATGGATGGGGTTTTGCTTCTTTGTGCAGACCAGTTGCTGTCATGCCGCAGCCCGGTCCAGGTCCATGGACCGGGGGTTGGGTTGGGGACCCCTGACTTAAAGGTTGTGGCAAGAAAGGTCATAAAATGGGGCAAAATTCACTTAACAACAGAGCCATTTAATTGGAGTTTTAAAGGAGGGTCATGGATCCTGTTGAAAGCCACATCAATATGTAAATGTAGCCATAAGATTTTCTCAGGATGGTAAAACAGGGCATTGAAGAAAGTAAAAAAGATGACCTTGATGGAGATCTGCAGGAACCGTTTGTGAGGCAGGACAAGAAGCAATGGATAATCAAGGAGAGAAGCAATCCGAGGACTAAAGAGACATTTCCTGAATGAGAACAATTAATCAGTGGAACGACTTGCCTCCAGAAGTTGTGGATGCTCCATCACTGAAGATTTTTAAGAAGAGATTGGATAACCATTTGTCTGAAATGGTACAGAGTCTCCTGCCTGAGCAGGGTTTGACTAGAAGATCTCCAAGGTCCCTTCCAACTCTGTTAACCCAGGGGTCCCCAACCCCCGGGCCGTGGACCAGTACCGTGCCGCGGCAAGCCAGCAACCGGGCTGCACAAACAAGGAAAGCCCCATCCACAGGATGCAAGCAGCACACAAAACCATGCATCCACGGAAAAAGCTCTCTCCATGGAACCAGTCCCTGGTGCCCAAAAGATTGGGGATCTCTGATCTGGGAAACAAACATGATGTAGGACAGGGGTTCCCAATCCCTGGTCCATAGACCTGCACCGGGCCACAGCATGCCAGAAACCGGGCTACGCAAACAAGGGAAGCCCCATTCATGGGATGCAGGCAGCACGCGAAACCACGCCCCCTCTGGTCCACGGAAAAAGCTCTCTCCATGGAACCAGTCCCTGGTGCCCAAAAGGTTGGGGATCTCTGTGTTATTAAAAGCAGGAGCAGCAAGATTACATCCAAAAGCAGTGCAGAAAGTTGCTGCAATATAATGCCAAAGTTTGCAAGATTCTGTTTACAGGTAATCCTTGACTTACGGTGGTCACTTAGCAAACATTCAAAGTTAAGATAGGCCCTCCCAAAAGGCACTTATGACCTGGTTCTGAAGTTCCAATGGCCACCTCTACCCTCCCCCCCACACACAGACATTTTGGGTGCTCAACAACTGGCTTACATATACAGCTGTTTGTACTACCCTGTGGTCTCATGAACATGATTTATGACATTTTTGCTGAAAACTGGTGTTTACTTCTGGTTTTCAGCACAAACATCCCATAGTGAACAATGGATTTTGTTATGTCCCGAGCCTTGCAAACGGCTCGGGCGTTTGCAGGCAGTCCCGGGCCGGTGCAAAGCTGCCTGGGACCAGACAGGCTGTCGCCAGCGCCGTGCGCATGCGCGGGTGCTGGCGCGGGAAAAGTATCGCATTTACCCGGGAAATGTCTATATAAGAAGCTGGGAGGTTTTGGGAGCTGCTGAAGCCATCTACTTGTAAGCTGAACGCAGAATAAAGAAAACTGAGAACTTCAACTGCTTCTCGTGTCTGCTTCCCGCCAAGGACTCAACACTGGCGACGAGGATGGGATTGCCTTACACCGCCTGGAAAGGAAGAAGTGTAAGCTTACCCACGTGAGTCCTGAGCGGCGGAACGGCGTCAACTCGGCAGCTACCCGCCAATCCAGTGCGCATTCGGGGGTAGGCTGGCTGATAGACCCGTCTCCTGAAGATGGCGAAAATCGAAAGGCTTTCGGAATTCGACGTCTCACATCCAGAGCGGTGGGAGTCATACGTAGCCAGGGTGGAGAACTATTTCAAGGCAAACCAAGTGAGGGAAGAGAGCTTGAAGGTTGCCACCCTGCTTTGTGTTTGCGGCCAAGACGCCTTCGACATCGCAGAAAACCTTGCAGCACCTGTTCCAGTAGAGTCTGTAAGCTACGCAGATCTGAAGAAGCTACTGAAGGAGCACTTCCACCCCAAGATGTCCGTCATCGCATGGCGCCACACCTTCGAGCAGAGGGATCAACGGCCCGGTGAGTCGGCCAAAGAATTCATCGCCGCATTACGGAAGGCCGCCAAGCAGTGCGAGTTCAAAGACCTCGAAGAACGACTGAGGGACCGATTCGTGTGTGGCTTAAGGCATCGAGATCTACAACAGAGACTTTTCGCTAAAGAAGAATTGTCCTACCAAGATGCCTTAAGGGAAGTCACCGCAGAAGAAGCAGCAGGCGGCGCTGTCAAGAACATGCGGCCGATCAGAAACAGTCCAGAGGTTGCATCCGTGCACCAGGAAGACGTCCAAAGAAACTCCGAGGAGGATCCGGACGAGGAAGTCGACCGTCTCCACCCCACGAAGGAAGAAAAACAGAAGGGAAGCTCTTCAGCTCCGCTCAAGTGCATCGGCTGTGGAGGTCGCCACAGGAGAACCGACTGCAAGTTCCGCTCCGCTACCTGCCGGGCATGCGGCAAACAAGGACACATTGCAGCTGTGTGTCTGGGCCGACGAAAGGTACAACCTCAGGAAGAACTGCGCCTGAAAGGTACCAGATTCCCCAGCCAGAATAGGGTAGGGTTTTGCGCTTCGCGAAGAAGCATCCTTAGGACAGGCACACACAAGCCCATTAAGAAAAAGCTGTCACTCAAGGTGAAGCTACAAGGGGTTCCATTATCTATGGAACTAGACACAGGGTCTGCCTTTTCAATTATCTCCTTGCATACATTTAGGAAGATTTGTTCCGGTAGTGGAACTCAGGCCAAGTTAAGGCCTTCTGACATTGTGTTAACAGATTTTCAAAATTCAAGAGTGTGTGTTAAGGGGGAGGCCACCCTTAACGTGCAATACAAGAGTTTTGAAGGTCCACTAGACTTATTAGTAGTAGGGGGTGAACGAACGAGTCTCATAGGACTCGATTGGTTTGAGGCCCTGGGGATACACGTCACAGGACTCAACAGTTTACAAACACTCGACCTACAGGAAGTCTGCAAAGAATTTGCAGATGTTTTCAGCCCCCAGCTGGGCACATTCAAAGGACCCCTGTGTCCTTAAAGCTAGACCCCACTGTCACTCCCATTAGAATTAAAGCAAGAAGGGTCCCTTTTGCTTTAAAGAGTAAAATTGACACTGAGTTAGACAAACTGATTCAACAGGGAATCCTAGAACCTGTTGATTCCAGTCCTTGGGAGACCCCCATTGTCACGCCTCTAAAGGCAAATGGGGACATTCGCATTTGTGCTGACTACAAATGCACTCTGAATAAGGCATTGCAGCAACATGCCTATCCTGTTCCTGTGGTCAGTCATATTCTGGCCTCCCTCAAGGGGGGGCGCGTTTTTGCAAAGCTTGACCTAGCTCAAGCGTATCAACAGCTGCCTGTTGATGATGATGCTGCTATAGCTCAGACTATTGTGACCCACAGGGGAGCCTTTAAGGTAAAAAGGCTGCAGTTTGGAGTGAATGTCGCTCCTGGGATTTTCCAAAGCGTAATGGAAAACACACTGCGGGGCATACCGGGGGTTTGCCCCTACTTTGATGATGTCTTAATTGCAGGAGACTCCACACACATTCTAGCTGAAAGGCTAAGAGCTGTTCTGTTAAGATTCAGGAAATCAGGCCTCAAGCTCAAAAAAGACAAATGCAGATTGGGGTGCCTTCTACTGAATTTCTGGGGTTCAAAATTGATGCTGCTGGGATTCACCCTGCTGAATCCAAACTGACTGCTATTTTAGAAGCACCTAGGCCAAAGTCCAAGGCCGAACTTCAGGCCTTCCTGGGCCTCCTGAATTTCTACAATTCTTTTCTTCCACAAAAAGCTAGTGTAGCTGAGCCTCTTCACAGGCTACTAGACAAGCAAGCAGTGTGGCAGTGGTCACAAACGCATGAGGGTTGTTTTAACCAAGTCAAGGCTTTGTTCACTTCTAACAGTGTACTTGCACATTTCAACGAGTCCCTTCCTGTGTGCATCGCTTGTGATGCGTCCCCTTACGGGGTTGGAGCTGTCCTGAGCCACCTCAGGTCTGATGGAACTCAGGTTCCTGTTGCATATTACTCCAGAACATTGTCTTCTGCTGAGCGCAACTACTCTCAGATAGACAGGGAGGCTCTGGCTGTTGTTGCTGGAATTAAAAAATTCCATGACTTTCTATATGGCAGGCACTTCACGGTCTTCACTGACCATAAGCCTCTGCTGGGACTGTTTACCACACGTAAGCAGACTCCCCAAATCATTTCCCCTAGAATGCTTAGGTGGTCTATTTTTTTGTCTGCATATGATTTTTCTTTACTCCACAAGCCTGGAAAAGAAATGGGCCATGCTGATGGCCTCAGTAGATTGCCTCTGCCAGTAGTAGAAGCTGACCCTGCGCCAGCTGTCAACATTCTATCAATCCAAGCCTTGCCCGAGCTCCCTCTGAGTGCCAGGGATGTTGCCGCTGAAACAGGTACAGATCACACACTTTCACGTGTCCGTTCCTGGGTTTTGTCTGGTTGGCCTGAGCACTGCCCTATTCCTGAGTTTCAGAGTTTCTGGTCCAAAAGGAACGAGCTGTCCCTTTCTCAGGGTTGTCTGCTTTGGGGAAACAGAGTTGTCATTCCCACCTCAATGAGGACTAGGGTCTTAGAATCCCTCCACGAGGGTCATCCTGGCATTGTTCGTATGAAGGCTCTTGCGCGCAGCCACTTGTGGTGGCCTGGTTTAGATAAAGATATTGAGGCTAAGGTGCATGCATGCCACCTGTGCCAACGATCTCGCCCAGAGATGCCCCAAGCTCCCTGTGCATAGATGGGAGGAAACACAGTCCCCATGGTCTAGGTGCACATTGACTACGCTGGACCCTTTCAGGGCCAGTTCTTCTTGGTCCTTGTTGACAGCCATTCGAAATGGCTTGAGGTTGTACCTGTCTCATCCACCACCACTGCAAAGACTATTCAGGTACTGAGGGGGATTTTTGCTGCACACGGGCTGACAGATGTCATTGTGTCCGACAACGGCCCTCAATTCACTTCCTCCGAATTCCAAGCTTTCTTACAGGCAAACATGATTCGTCATGCCACGTCTGCACCCTTCCACCCGTCCACCAACGGTATGGCTGAACATATGGTGCGCATCACAAAGGACGCATTGAAAAGACTCACCTATGAGGACTGGCATCACAGGTTGGCTGACTTTCTCCTTTCTTATCGCACCACACCGTCCACTTCTACAGGGAGAAGCCCAGCTGAACTTCGTTGGGGGCGTCAACTTACTACTAAACTTGACCGGTTGCATCCGGACAGAGATCCTGCACCTCAACACTTGTGGGTGCCCCGGTTTGGGCTCGCAATTACCTGGTCATACATCTTCTATTTAGGGCACCTAGACAACTACTTGTGGGTGCCCCGGTTTGGGCTCGCAATTACGGGCCTGGTCATACATGGATCCCCGCTTCTATTTCCGGGGTCACAGGTCCTCTCTCCTACGAGGTAGCCCTGGACAACGGTCGTGTCCTGCGTCGGCACATCGACCAACTCCGCCCTCGGTGGGACTTTTCAGATGAGACTCCTGGGTCTTTTCCAGGGGGGGAGGGGGACCCTTTGGAGCAAAGGGAAGGGCACGAGCTGCTGCCCATCTCCACTGATGGAGCCACAAATGGCCCATCCCAGGGTTCCGCGAGAGCTCCGAACAAGAATTCTATGAGCCTACCTAATTACCAGGCATCCACGCCTACTCCAGCCTGGGAGTCACCCCGGTGGCATACTCACTTTCCACACACATCACACAGCACTCCAGTCACGGAGGATACCCGGGGGCATCCCAACAAATCAGTCCCCGCAAGAGAGCTGGCACACAATTCCCAAGGTTGGCCTTACCCCAAATCCTACAGGGGGTCAAACATACAGGGAGGTGGTCGAGGAACCAAGTCCCGACTACAACACCTCTAGCCCAAATCAGGGAGTAACTGAGTTTTGGGAAAGTACAGAAACCCACACAAGCCCGGACACCGAACGGGGTTCAGGGAATGGACAGCCTCCTGACAGGTCTTGGATGGACCTAGGAGGTTCAACAGAGACGCCCAGCAGTGGCTATCACTTCAAGGGGCCCGAGGGCCTACAGCTAGGCAGGTCAACCAGGTCACAAAGTGACAGAAGCCCTGGCCTGACGAGCCCGGTGGGCGAGCAAGCAGGCCAGGCAGCGGGGCACAGTCCTTGGAAGGCACCAAGGCAAAATAAGGAGAACAGGCTCACATCTCCCTCCAGTCAGGGAACTCATGCTAGTAACCCGAAGCTGAGAAGGTCACAGAGAGCAAAGAAGTCTCCTAAATACTTAGAGGATTACATAACATTGCTGGCTAAACAAAAGCCAGGTAACGATAGGAGCACTGAGAAGCAGAACACTGCATAAAATAAATGATTATATGTTGGTAGTAGTTTTAGCCCGGGGGAAAGGGGTGTTATGTCCCGAGCCTTACAAACAGCTCGGGCGTTTGCAGGCAGTCCCGGGCAGGTGCAAAGCTGCCCGGGACCAGACAGGCTGTCGCCAGCGCCGTGCGCATGCGCGGGTGCTGGCGCGGGAAAAGTATCGCATTTACCCGGGAAATGTCTATATAAGAAGCTGGGAGGTTTTGGGAGCTGCTGAAGCCATCTACTTGTAAGCTGAACGCAGAATAAAGAAAACTGAGAACTTCAACTGCTTCTCGTGTCTGCTTCCCGCCAAGGACTCAACAGATTTACTTAGCGACACTTAATGAACATGGTAATTTGTGTAATGTCCACCACAAAACAAAGATCATAAGTCGCAACTTGCAGTCATAATGTGCAGACTCCATAGGACTACCTCTATTGTAGCCAATCTCAATAAAAGTAAATTTAGCCTTCCAGAAAGTGCTTTTCCTAGTCTGATCTATCTTGTGGGGCTGTGTTAAGTTGGATTGGGGGCAGATTGGAGAGGGTGATGGTCCACCTGTCCTTTAACTCAGGGGTCCTCAACCTTGGCAAGTTTAAGACTTGTGGATTTCAGCTCCCAGAATTCCTCAACCAGCAAAGCTGGCTGAGGAATTCTGGGAGTTGAAGTCCACAAGTCTTAAACTTGCCAGGGTTGGGGACCCCTGCTGTAACTCACGGATTCTTCAACATATTTCAAAAAAGGCAGTTTAGGTGAGCAGAAGTGATATTTTTTTAATTTTTAATTTGTCTCCTGTCTTGTATTTAGACTAGTTTTCTCGTTTTTCTGTGTATAATCTACTGCTTCAGCAAATGTCTTTTTAATGGGGCTTATAAATATTTATTTATTTATTTATTTAATGAGACTTATATACCGCTTCAAGTGCAAGCACTCTCTAAGCGGTGTACACCAGTAAGCAATGTATATATATATTTACATTGCCCCCAACAATCTGGGTCCTCATTTTACCTACCTCGGAAGGATGGAAGGCTGAGTCAACCTTGAGCCGGTGAGATTTGAATCGCTGACCTACTGAACACAGTCAGCTAAAGTGGCCTGCAGTACTGCACTCTAACTGCTGCGCCACCTCGGCTCATATATCTAGTTCAACTTAGGAAACATCCAAAAATCTCAGCTGAGCATTTCTGCAAAACTTGAAATAATACATGAAATTGACAGCTTCATCCTATCTGTACTTGGAAGTGAATTGAATAGGATTTAGCTGCTCACGTTCTTAGGATTATTGCTTAAAAGTAGATAAAATATATAGGTTAAGCGCGTTCTAATAGCAAAAGCAACACTGAATTTCAAGATGAGGAAGATTTACCAGATTCTTGGAGGCAGCTAAGTTTGCTGCTGTATTTTATTGGAAAGGAAGAAGTAAATGTGGTCCCTGCATTGCTGAATGTTTGTAATGGAATATTGTCATGAAAATGAAACTATATTACATAAAGGCAAAAAAAAAAATGCAATTCAGTGTGCTGGGTATGACCTTTAAAACCTACACAACTTAGCTCTAACACTATCTTCTTCCACCAGTTTTGACTTACTTGACATGAAAGTCCCTGGAGAAACTTTTAATAGTCTTCTACCCACCCACCCCTTACGTGAAATAAAGGGGATGGAGATGTTGTGCTGCTGTATTTTAGTCACAACGGAGATTTCTAGAATATGATCCTTCCAGATATGATCAACTCCCACTCATTAATAAATCCTAAAAAACAGAAGAGTGTTAGAATTGTGATGATTGCTGTTGACATCGTTATTGCTTTTCTTTGGGGATTAATTTTGTAGCTCCCACCCTCCCAGTATATTATTACATATATATTCTTTTTCAAGTTTGACCTTTATGTTGTTAATATAATACTGTACTGTAGATATTTCAATGCCAATAGAAAAGAATGTAGCTCAGGGCTGAAGTATGGAAAGATGTTACCTAGTGGGATAACGAAATATCTGCAAACAACCAAGCTCAGAGAGCACCAGATTGGATGCATTCTAAGCCACCAAGAGTTGTTTGATTGTGGCAGGCAACTAGTTTAATACAAAGACAAATAAAGAAATGAAAATAGTTGAGAAAGATCCAGTTTCAGGACGGTGTTTTACTTCTTTTCATTTAAAATATTTGTAGATAGGTTTTCTTTTACAAAACCTTTCCCAAAGAGGTTTATAAAAAATAAGATCACATACAGGAAAGAACAAGCAGAAAAATAGAAAATGTTGGTAAAATTACAGTCATATTAAAATCCACCATGATTTAATACAGTGTTTCTCACCTTGACAATTTTAAGGCATGTGGACTTCAATTACCAGAATTCCACAGCCAGCATTGGTTGTCAAGGTTGAGAAACAATGATTTAATAGAAGTGAACTGAGCCACATTTTGAATGAAACAAATTTGGATTCATCAAGGAGAGTATTTGTTGTTCAGGGTTGAAATAAGGGGTCCTTGTGCTCTCTGAGCTTGTTTGTTGCCTTGTAGACATTTTATTACCCAACTATGTAACATCTTCAGGCATGGAGGGGAGTGGGGTTTGCTCTCTGTTTATATACAGTAGCTTGCCCTGCCTGTTAGGAGAGTGTTGTCGAGAGCAATCAAACAGGAAACAATAGGCTAATCAAGAAGCTACCAAGAAAAAAACAAGGATGCCCCAATATTGCTTACCACTTTGAGAACTTGAGATTTGTTTGGTAGTACTACCTTTGGATAAACACAACACATTGGAAGCCTGTGTCTATTTTAAAGGTTCTGAACTGGTGCAAATTCATAAGGCTAAGCACAGACCAATCAAGATAGATCGAGCTGCAGTTGTGCACAAAGCCTAACCTAACATTTATAGGAACCATTTCTGCTTCTGCCATCTTTATTTTCTTGGAGCAGCTGCTGGGGAAAAAATGCATTGTGCTTCAACATTTTGTGCTTCATTTTGTGCACCTGTACCAAAAAAAGGTGCTCTTGACCTAAGAGTAACCCCACAATCTCTAAATTTGCTGATTATCCACCATTAATTAGCGCTGGTTTTTTTTTTCATGCATTGCTGAAATATATTTTAATACCAACAAAGGGAAATAAGGTAAAATGATGAGTTAGAGATTTATGCTGAGATGGACACTCTGGATGCTGATTAATTTCAGACAGAAGCTGGTGGTTTGCACCTGATGAGGGAGAGGAGCAATCTTTACCATTTCTAGACCTTGCATGTAGAAAGTTAGTCTGGCAGGGAAAAAGATCAAAATTGTTTACTCATTAAGTTGCTTCTTTATGTACTCTGTATTTTCTCAGCAAAATGTGTCACTCCTGCTACAGTTACAGATGGCATTACAGAGCATTTTAAAGTTGACGTCTAAGCCTGAGTATTAATGCTAAACAGAAAAGGAGAGGCTGCGCTGAGCAAGCATTTTAAAAAAAATGATCTTGTTAGCAAAGAATCCAGTAACCGAGAACAATCTGCGCTATGTAATGCAGATATATATGAAGGGGGCCTATGTGAGTCACAAGCAGGAAAAGCACTGTTGTTTGGCTGTTCCTTCCCCCCCCCAGTTTAATCTTAAAATACAAGAATAATGCAGCAATGCAGAAGGTGGAATTTTCCAGACACATTAGCAAAAAAGAAAAGGATGTGCTGGTGACCCCAAAAAGCTGTTTCCAAAGACTTCTGCAAATAAAGTTTCCTGTTGCAGGAGACGAATGATATGGAAGTTAGTTTATCCCCATTGCTTAGCCTAGTGCCTTTTGTGGGCAGAATGAATAGCAGAATAACAGAGTTGGAAGGGACCTTGGAGGTCTTCTAGTCCAACCCCTGCTCAGGCAGGAAACCCTATACCATTTCAGACAAATGGCTGTCCAGTCTCTTCTTAAAAACTTCCAGTGTTGGAGCATCCACAACTTCTGAAGGCAAGTTGTTCCTCTGGTTAATTGTTCTCACTGTTAAGAAGTTTCTCCTTAGTTCTCGGTTGTTTCTCTCCTTGATTTGTTTGTCTGGGCTCCAGGAGCCTGCAGGGCTCAAGCTGATTGTCGCTTTGGGAAGCAGCTCTGAGCTGAACATGAACTGAAGAAAAAGGGGAGGGCAAAGAGAAGAGAAGCTATAAATTAAAATACCATGGTTTGGATGGGGGGAGGGGAAAAAGGACAACAGGAAAAGTTTAATCCCTTTAAACAAATTAATCAGTTTTACCCCCTTTAATTGAGTCTGTCTGTGGCTTTTAGAAAGTTTTCTTTGAAGGTAAACTGCCTTAATTTAAAGCTAAAGCTTTTCGCAGTTGCCGGAGCCTTTCAGTCTAGAATTGCAATGTTGTAACTCGTGACACACCTGAGGCAGCTTCGCAGTTTGTGTTTCTTTATTTTCTTGCTTTGCACTTGATTCCTGTGTCTTTGAGGATACAGGGAAGGGATGGGGGGTGCATTCTTACTACACTGTGGAAGAGCTCAGAAGGGCAAACCAGCTAGCTCAGGAGTCTACAAACTTAGCAACTAAGACCTGTGGACTTCAATTCCCAGAATTCCTCAACCAGCCATGAGGGCTGAGGAATTCTGGGAGTTGAAGTCCACAAGTCTTAAAAGTGCCAAGTTTGAAGACCCCTGAACTAGCTGGTAGTGGTGCATATTAATAAACATGGATAAATTCATCATACAGTTGTGAGTGCAAAGGGAAAGGGATTCAGCAAAGGAACAGCCATCAAAGAAATTAAAACCAGTATTTTTTTTACTTTTTTTCTACATTTTGTAATATTTTATTAGATTATAGAATAAAATACAAAAATACAAAAGCAAATAGTAGGACACAGTGGGGAGGAAAAAGGGGGGAAAGTGAGGGGGAGAAGGGAAAGAGAACAGACTTCCTCTGTTGCAGTAGAAGGAAGCATTAACATTGAACCTCAACTTTGTACTTTTCCATAATATTATAAACTAGCCATTTCTATAACAACAAATGAATCTAATCAGTAAAACCCAAAATCCCCCCTTTTTTTAGTCATCAAGTTTTTGACACTTTGGTAAGCACTGTCATGTCCTAAAAGTGGTACAATCTGTGAAAAGGTTGAAAAGCCCTGTCTTAGAGTAGAGACTCCTTGAGTCCCTGCAGCTCTATTTTGGGGTATGTTTGTGGTGGTGGTAGAAGGAGTTGGCTAAGTGCTGAATGTATTTCACCAATGAAAGCCCTGAGAATATCACTCCAACCCAGTATTTCTCAATCTTATCCATTTGTAGATGTGTGGACTTCAGCTCTCAGAATTCTCCAGCCAGCCATATCAGCATACTGCTGGATGCTCTCTTGTAGTCCTTTTGGAAGTTGGGAAGCTGAGTTATGTCCTCCAATGAATTCTACTATTGCTGACACCTGATAGACACAATGGGCTAAAATGGGAGGCATGTTATACATTTCTACCTCTCTTTAGTGATCACCCAGTAATCAATAGCCTTATAGGTCCAAAAATCTGGTCCATGCAATGTTGAATGCCAACACCTTATGTGGAATACACAATTCTAGTCTTTTGCACTGTGGTCTTTATGCATCAATGGAAGGGCTCAGATCCCTTTCTGTGCCCCCACCCCAAATCTCTCCAGTCACAACTTCAGAATGTCAGTGCCAACATTTCCCATAGTTTTGCAGTGGGAAAGCCAGTAGTTTCCCAGGAGTGCTCAATCTAAAAATAGTCCTAATAACAGTATTTTTAAAAATTCAAGTTCTCTCCCAAATTGGGAGGAAAAGGGAAACATCCCAGCTGTGTGCACATACGTGATATGACTTTACCCACTCTACCCTGCTGCCCCTGCCTGCTGCAGTTCTCAGCTCTCCGGAAAGGATTCAAGTACAGCCATTACAGGTAGTTCTTGACTTATAACCATTCATTTAGTGACCATTCAAAGTTAAAACACTGAAATTACAGTAGTGACTTATGACTGTTTTTCATATTTATGGCCATTGTAGCATCCCCATGGTCACCTGATCAAATTGGACACTTGGCAACTGGCATGTATTTATGACGGTTGCACTGTCTCAGAGTTATGTGATCACTTTTTGTGACCTTCTGACAAGCAAAATCAGTGGGGAAATCAAATTCACTTAACAATCGAGTGTGCTGCTCCGCTCACTCATTCACACACACGTAACTGTGATTTAGTGAGTTTATTAATATTCCCCAGCAATTCTCTTCACCAAAAACCTCAGAACTGTCCCAATTAAGTCCAGCCATGAGCAGACCAATGTTAGTCCACAAAGCAATGGCCAAAGAGCCACAAAGCACTTGAAAGTTTCTCAAACAAAATAAATCCACCAGGCAAAACTTAAATCCACAACACAGGAGAGCTCACGAGTCAATAAGAGTTTCCAAGCTGTGATTCAAGTCCAGCCAGGGTGTCAATCCAAAGCGAGGCAGGAATCACCATGACCAGAAAACACACAGCTAGGAAACAAACGCGTTCCCAGCAACGCCTCCCTCTGTCTCCTGTGCTAAATAGGCAGCTCCAGGTTTATCTGAAAATACTTTTAAGGAAGAGGGAAAATAAAGGCTAGCTTTCTTCTGGCAATGGGAATGACCTTCTTTTGCAGAGCTTTAATGTTTGGAACAACATTTTGCCAGCCTAAGGAGCTTGCCAAGAAGACTGATTTTATTATTTGAGTGGGATGTGTGCCTGCCGTTTGAACAGAGGCTAGTCAGTGCTTAATGCGGGATGTGTGAGCTCTTCACTCAGTGCAAGAAATTAGGTCTGTTTGAACTCTTATAATAGCATAAAACCAGCATTGGAGGCAGTCAGGAAACTGTTTCCAGAGATTGCTAGAAGCTGGTTAATCCAGTTCCTGATTTGGAACATTTCATGCAAACAACATGGGTTTGTCCCATTAATAGCTTCCTTAATTAGTACCAGTTATAAATCATGGCCTTTAGGGAATTTGCAAGTTTATTGCAGCAAGTCTTTGACCTATCTATTTTCTGCAGCAAGTGAAGTTTAAAGAGCAAGGAAACATGACGTTGTCAACCACTGAATTTAAACCTGGTGCGTCTGGTACAAGGATGGGTGCAATGCCTGGTCAGCTCATCAATTCATCATGTCCCATTTTGCAAAAATTAAACTACGTCTGTTTTCCATGCCTGTCTCTGAAAACACATTTGTGTTCCAGGAGAAATTAATGACATACAGTAAATTTCAAAAGCCACTAGCCATGCTGGCTGGGGGATTAAAAATAAAAATGAATAAATCCTGACCTGATTTTTTATTTTTTTTAGAAGGAACCCAAACGATCTAAAAGGTTTTACAGGTTTTTAGCCGGGCAATTGCCGTAAAGAAATGGGAAGAAGCAAAAAAGCTCACCATTATGCCAGAAATGTCAGCGGGGGGGGGGGGGGTTGGGGCGAGTGTGTGTATTTCAGTTTTCATGATGCTGGTTAGAGACAGAATGCAGACTTCAGTTAGTCCTTGATTTACAACCATTCATTTACTGATAGTTCAAAGTTACAATGGCAGCCACAAAAAGTGACTTATTACTGGTTTTCAACTTACTACCGTTACAGCATCCTGCTGGCCATGTGATCAGAATTCAGGCACTTGGCAACTGGCAGGTGTCAAGACTGATTTGCACTTTCACCTACACTTCCTCTTCTCTCGTAGCTTGACAATAATAGGGAGGGTATGTGTGGTTGGACTGCAGGGGAAGGAGGTATTCAAGCATCCTTCGGCACCATGGGACATTGCTGGCATCCCAAGGCACCCCAAGCAGATGTCCCGGTTTGTGGACTGTTTCTCATAACAAAATGAACAGGTGTGATTGGTGGACATTTTGGACTATGAGTGGCCCATAAGGAAAAGGGGGGATTAACTATGCTTGCTTTTGCATGGGAAACCCAGAACTGGTTTTGCTTCTTCTGTGCCAATGTAGTTTATTCAGTAAAGTTTTTATACTCTTGCGAAAACAATGTCTCACAAGTTTCTTCTTCTGGATTCCCCAACTGGACAACAGCTATTTATGACAGCTGCGCTGCCCTGGGATCATGTGATCACCATTTGTAATCTCCCCAGCCAGCTTCTAACATCAAAGTCAATGGGGAAGTCAGATTTGCTTAATGACCACATGGTTCACATGACAATTGCAGTGATTCGCTTAACAGCGGTGGCAAAAAAGGTTCATAAAATGAGACATAAGTCACTTAACAACTGCCTTGCTTAGCAGCCTAAATTTTGAGCTCAATTGTTGTTGTAAGTTGAGGACTACCCATAATGTTAAGTTTGCTTTCTGGATATACAGCTCGTATATAGAATGGAAGCTTCTTGGGATAATGGTTCCAATGTTTGCTTATCACTCCAGCTCCTGACTGCAGGGCAAATTGTGTCAGTTGTTACTACAAAAAGTGGACGCTGCCACTAACTGAGTGGCATTAAGTTGACAAAATCATGGTTGATAAATGTGTACAGGTGCTTGCACTCATCATGTTCAAATATAGATAAATGATTGATTGGTTCATAGTATATGTATACATATCCATACACACATAGAATGCTTTATTAGTAAAATCATAGAGAAACCATCCAAAGTTCCATTATCTGAACTTTAACAAAATCTCCAAGTATATCAATTACATACAGAAACACACACACACACACACACACACACACACACACACAGAGAATTCTTAAATATTAAAATCAGAGTCAAGCAGCTTTCAGTATATTTTGGGATGTCACTAATATTTCCATTTCTGTAGCATTTATCATTCTGAATTGTTGCTAATCTGAGTCTCCCTGCTCTGTGAATTAAAATGCCACAGGGCAACACAGAACAGTTTATAAGGATGGACAGAATTCACAGTTGAATCATAAGCTGACGTTGGAAGCAAATGCTGTAAGTAACTTTTTATTTAGAAAGGTCAAATAACTTCTACCAAAATGTGGACTTAATCAGTCCATTTTAGTAATAGTGTCAAAGAGTTCTGGAACTTTTTTTTTAAACAGACACATAGACGTATATGGGCTTATGTAACCTTTCTTGAGAATTCTAATAATAACATTATGATTTTGAACTCTGCATAGAGTACAGCTTTCTCTAGCTCAGAGTTATGTTCTGTCTTGCTCTGCTTTTTTTAGTTGTACTTAATTCCAGATAAAAGAATATTAGCAATAGTTGTCATGTTAAATCTACCTCACAGTCTGGACCACTTAAAAATAATGTCTGCTTGATTCCTGAATTGTTTTCCATTAAAATCTGTCTCTCCACCTTGTGTCTTCCTGAGTCTGCTGGAATTTCAGTGTCCGATGTTCAATCCCAATGCATGTGAAGGGCATCAGGTGAGATGCTAATTCTTATACAGTCCCCAATGGCTTTGTTGCATTCCTTTTAAAATTAGGATCAGCCATACCAAGCAAGTTATGCCAAGCTTATCCAGGTAGTGCTTGTATTTAGGGGGGACTGAATAGGTCACCCAGATCTCCCTTGATGAAAAGTTACTGGATTTCCATGTAAGGTGGAAGTTCAGAATCTAGATGCTCTTTCTGGTCCAGTGTTTCTCAACTTTGGCGGCTTGAAGAAGAAATTTCCTGACAATTAGAACAATTAATCAGAGGAACAACTTGCCTCTAGAAGTTGTGGGTGCTCCATCACTGGAAGTTTTTAAGAAGAGATTGGACAACCATTTGTCTGAAATGGTACCATATAGGGTTTCCTGCCTGAACAGGGGTTGGACTAGAAGACCTCCAAGGTCTCTTCCAACTCTATTCTATTCTATTCTATTCTATTCTATTCTGTTCTATTCTATTCTATTCTATTCTATTCTATTCTATTCTATTCTATTCTATTCTATTCTATTCTATTCTATTGATATGTAGACTTCAGCTCCCAGAATCCCCAGAAAGCCATGTCCTAACATAACTTAGCTTTCTGACTTTTAACGGACCATAGGAGGCTATCCAGTGTTATGTGGAGATCACTAAAAGGGAGGGGCCCAATCTATCCACGTTGGGGATGGTTGAAGGGAATAAGTGTGAGGGTTTCAAATGATTTGATACCTGTAGGCCTTTCTCCTTCAGTCTAACTCGTGATGGGCAGGAGAGACCCAGAGCAAAATGCCACTGTCAAAATTCAAACATTTTGTCACCAGAATCTGGCAACATCATCTTGGATCTTGGAAGTTTTATGCAGCCCGTGGTTTACCCAACCATTCCCATTTCAGCCAGATGGAATTAAGTTTAGATCATGGGGAAACGGGGGAGGTGGGAGAGAAGGCGATCCAAGGAAGTCTCTGCATGAGACCTCATTTATCAATCCAATTTGTATCCCGCTGCAATTATGAACGTTGATTTTATGGTGGCTCATAATAACAACTGAGCTAAATTTGAGTCAGATATTCTTGGCAATCAAGGGTAAGTGGAGTCAAAGAATAAATAGCCTTAGTGTCAACGCTGCTAATATCAGATGTTCTTGCTTTGACAACAGATGGAAATGCAGCCATTTTTCTCTATTGCTTTTAGAGCTAGTTGATGCTGGGAAGGGGAATGTGGATGAGAGTCCAGCTAGTCATAACAATAATAACTCAGCCGTGGGAACCCAAGGTCATTGGGCCCAGAGTTGATAGAGTTTGGGGGGCTGGAGAGCTGGGGAGAAAGCTAATTGGGGAATGTGATTTATGACTTTATTGGAAGAGGGAATTGTGCTTTGTTACTTTGTATCAGGGGAGGGGAATTTAGTTTTTGGTTTCGACTATGTAGTGCCGATACTTTGTTTCTCGAATAAAAGATTCTTTAAGGTAAACAATGCCTTGAAGTTCTTTTGAAGAGTTTTATTTGTTGGAACCATGACACTTAGTGCTTTTCAAGGTCAGAAATCATAAGTCGCTGTACAAAACCCCACTGCATATAAAACCGTTTCCCTGCACCAATCCCAAGGGAGTGTGTGGGAAGGTAGAATTCCTATTGGATGGCAAATTCTCTTCTGTAAGCTCCATTGCAATGCATGGAAATTCCCACAAGGGGACTCTGAATCTGATAGGTCCATGGGTCACATTCCTCAGGAGTAAGATTGCTGATAGTTACTATACAGGATGGCTACTTATTAGGGCTCTGCAGAGATCCCACGTTGAAGAGTGACATGATTTAGAGTGTTTATAGGTGCATTATTATCAAGTGGTGTGGTGGCCTCGCTGTGGAACTCTTGCCTCACAATCAGGAGGCTGTGGGTTCAATCCTAGATAGCAACAGATATTTATCTCTCTGGGGCACAGATTCCAAATGGGCATTAGGAAGGGCATCTGGCTGGTAAACACTCAACTTCCTTCAGTTGCTCCTTCACCACCTCTATACAAGGGATTATAGCAGGGGTCTTCAAACTTGGCCCTTTTATGACTTGTGGATTTCAACTCCCAGAATTACTCAGCCAGGCGTGGGCCAAGTTTGAAGACCCTTGGATTATAGGATCATTAAAAGAAAAAATATAGGTGTATTATTAGCATCTGTCAGTAAAGTAAAAAGGTAAAGGTTTCCCCTTTCCAGTTGTATCCAACTATGGGGTGGTGCTCATCTCCATTTCTTAGCCAAGGGAGCCAGAGTTGTCCAAAGATGCTTCTGTGGTCATGTGGCTGCCATGACTACAATATATACCGAGTCACATGGAACACTATTACAGTATGTTCCCACCAAAGTGGTACTTATTTATATACTCTCATTTGCATGCTTTCAACTGCTAGGTTGGCAGGCGCTGGGGCAAGAAACGGGAACTCACTCCATCATCTGGTGCTTGGGTCTTCAACTACCAACCTTAACTTCTAGGCCACTGCACACCCAGTAAAGTAGCTGCATCTTTTGTGGATTTGTTTGAACGGTCCACAGTGCAGGACTCCATGAAAAGATGTGCTTGATTTAAGGTGGTTCCCAGGAGATGCTTATGTGTGTGATTAATGCATATTCTTAATTACACTCTACCCTTCAGTGTGTCATATACCTTCCTATATCTCCTCCAGTTGCTGAGGAACTATAGGAGGTTATAGTTGAATGCATGACCTACTTCCCAGAGGCATTTGATTGGAAACCATGTTGAGCTGTCTGGGTTAAGGGAAGACAACCTAAATGGTGGGATGCAGGCATTCTTAAAGAGGTGGTCCCTGCAGATCACTGTTCCATGTGACCAGGTGGGGTGTTGCAGAGCATTCTTCACTGCAATTGTTGTGTGAATACATTCACAAGACCTCCTCCAGACTAAAGGAGGAGGATCCAGAAGCTCCAAGAACTTGCCTAGTCTTCTCTTGGGGTAGACCTTCAGTTTGCTTTAGCACTGGCCTTCATTATCTCTAAACCAGCCATTGTATCTGTCTTATTTTAAAAAGTGGGTCTGGTGATACAAGGCAGGAGCTCAAGGTGATTTGCAGTCAGCCGTTTTGCTAGGGACTTGAGTTACATTTGGTATGTAACCTGGGTAAGGCATCTTGGGATGTTTCTAGTTCTCTTTTCATGAGCTGAACAACCAAGTGGTTGTTTAGGAACTATGATTGATTAGATTATTTGCATAATATTAAATTCTTAAACTGACATCTTTGAACTTTGAATGTAAGGATTTTTTTAGCTGAGAGTTTGAGTTCTTGGAAAGTTCAAGAAAGACAGCTCATTCCAGAAATTCTTCTCTGTGATGTTGATGCCTACGTTAGGAGATCCAGGATCCAGATGTTAAGTTAGTAACACAGTTGTAAAGTGAATCTAACTTCCCCATAGACTTTGCTGCTCAGAAGGTTGCAAAAAGTGAACACGTGACCCTGGGACACTGCAACCATCATAAATATGAGCAAGTTGCCAAGTGACCAAATTTTGATCATGTGACCATGCTGTAACAGTTGCAGTGTGAAAAATGGTCATCAGTCACTTTTTTCAGTGCCGGTGTAAGTTCGAACGATTACTAAACAACCACGAACTACCTATATCAGTGATGGCGAACCTTTTAGAGACCGAGTGCCCAAAAACTGGCCCTGCCCCTGCTCCACCCCCTGCCCCGCCCCCGCTCTGTCCCCCATCCCCTGCTCCACCTGCCCACAGGACCACTCACCGCCTCCAGGGCCCACCGCAAATCACCCAGGCAGCCCAGCAGCGCTATGGCAGCCACACCCTCTGCCCGCACCCTGCAGTATCAATTGCATGATGGGGTGTGAGGGCAGAGTCTTGTCTATGCTGCCTGGCTGCCATGTCCTTGGCTGCGCTGCTCCATGTGGGCCACGCTCAGGGGCAACTCTCTTTCAGGGGGGCTGCTGGAGAGGAGGGGGTTGTGGGGGGAGGCGAGGCTGGTGCAACAGCATGTGTGCCCCAGAGAGGCACACGTGCCATAGGTTCACCATCACTGACCTATGTAATTTGTCAGATTGGAAATATTGGAAATATTAATTAAATAGAGAGGCTATTTAGGGAATAAAAGCAATTAGGAAGCAACTAAAATGTATGTGTTTATGAAATATCTGGTATATGCGAGATAATAGATCTATAGCTACATCTGTATTTCTTTATATCTTTAGGGATTACATAATGTTGGTAGATTCACCTTTTGGAACTTTTAAAAATCCCTTTATTTCTTTCTTTCAATAATTTCTCTTGATGTCAGAATTTGACAGTTTGGGACAAGAACACATTTGTCATTATAAAGCTTGTTCACTTAATGTCTTTTTCCAGAGACAGATAATACCTTAAAATGATTAAATGAAAACGAAGAATTTATGTTGGATTTGCTTGCATGCTTAGTCAATTGTTGATTAATTTTAAATCATGTTTCTAACAACGTGGCAGGCTGCAACTCACCTTGAGCTCAGACCCATCTTTTAAAAAAATTAGGATACAAAGAGATAATGCAAAACAGCAACTGTTTTGGCCTCCAAAGCCTACAAGGAGCAAAGATAATGTGGAAGACCACAAAGAAAATTTATGGGACACCCACAATAGAAAATGGGCTTTCAAGGACATATTTTCACACCCCCAATAAAGTATGGATAGATCTTTCTACTAGGATAAATTGCCAAATTTAGAAAGCAGTTCCCCCTAGGTTAGCTAAGCTGGCCCTGAAGGGTTAGGTTTGGATCAGGATTTGAAATTGAGGTTCTCAAGCTCCAATCTAGCCTGCTAATTCACAAAAAGTTGGTCATTGATTAGAGCTTAGCTATCCCTTTTCTCGGATTCGAAGGCTTCTGAAGGCTAGTTTACTGTGTTATGCAAAGAACACATGCCTCTGGTTTCTTATCAACATAACTGGAAGAAGTTCTACATTGTAAAAGATGAGAGCAGCTCTATTTGAGTCAGTAGTGGAGCTTAGAGGTGGAGTTACCTGTTGGTAAGGAAAGCCCTTACTTCAGGGGTCTTCAAACTTAGCCCTTTTATGACTTGTGGACTTCAACTCCCAGAATTCCTTAGCCAGGCACGCTGGCTGAGGAATTCTGGGAGTTGAAGTCCACAAGTCATTAAAGGGCCAAGTTTGAAGACCCCTGCCTTACTTTCTAGATGAATTGCAGCCTTCCAACTACATTCATGTTGTCCAGCATGGAATAAGGTCTCCTGTCTTAGGCAAAGGGTTGGACTAGAAGACCTTGAACCTATTAGTCTATGTTCTGTTCTGCTTAACCCTTTTCTTTCTCCCTCTCTCACTATTGTTAAGATGACCTGTGGACAATCCAAGAGGAACTGACAGTATAACTGAAGTTACCAAAGCCATGAAGACCCATAACACCTCAGAGAAGAAAACATCAGGATCCTCCGGTCCTTCCCGATGGCACAGGGGCAGGTTTCGGCGCAAGCCCTCCCCGCAGATGGTGGTGAAGGGACAGCTTCGGATGCGCTCACCCTCAGGAGTCTTCGTGATGGTGGGGATCTCGGTGGTCTTAGTGGGAATGACCATTGCTGTGATTGGATATTGGCCTCACCATACAAAGTCTGGAAGTGGTAGGCCAGGGAACTCTAGTGTTGCAGGAGACATCAGGAAGGAAATTAAGGTTTCTCCCCAAGCCCACCCCTTCCTTCACAGTGAGAAATTGAAGCTCATTGGACCAGTTGTCATGGGTGTGGGACTCTTCATCTTCATCTGTGCTAATACTTTGCTGTATGAAAACAGAGATATGGAAACTCGCTTGTTGATGCAGCAGGAACTCTATTCCATGGGCCTGAATTTCCCACAGGACACGGGACCAACAAGTGATTACTTTCAGAGGAGAAGGACTACTTCATCTACCCTCAGGGCCAATGCTGAATGTGTAGAAGGCTACTACGAGGTGGACCTTTCTTCCAGTGGCTTCCAATCTTGCTCCAGCCCTGTGAAGAAATGGGTCAATAGCTGCAATTCCAGCAGGCTCCAAACCACGACCCAGTTCTTTCATCACAAGAGCCTCTCACCTTCGCTGTCCCTCTTGAGCATCCATTCTGACTGCAGCAACACCCTGCCAGAGAATGAAGCCTTCTCCTTCGCTCGTGGAGCAGAGTCGGTCCTCTCTACAGCTGTCAATGCCCTGCCTTTGCCTCTCATTAAGCTTAATAACTGTCTTCTTGAAAAGCAGAGTGTTTCCCAGGTGGGTATCCAGGACTTGGAAGGCAGTTGTAGGTTGCCAGAGGAGAGGGAAGAGATACGGAGATTCTCATGGGCTCTTCTGCCTGGATGCAACCATATTTTGCCCAGGAAGGACACACTTAAAGGCAGCCACATAGTTATTGATATGGATAGCACACCCCACTCAGGCAACTTGGTGGATAAATTTCATGAATGTGCAAAGAGAGTGTTCCCACATTTAGGTCATTCTAAATCCTTGGATCTTGGCCAGCGAAGAACGGCATTGGTGGCACCAAGCATAGAAAGGAAACATAGGAGCTGGCCTAGGCTGGACCACATTGACCTACTCAACTATGCAAAACTGGAAAGCCAAGGAGAATCTTCTGATAGGCTTTTGGAAGCATCAAAAGAGCTTTTTAGGGGGGAGAGCATTTCATTATCCCAGGAAATGCCTGTGAAAACAGGTCCTATCATTTGATCTGGCACCTAAAGGGAACTGTGTTATTTTGCTATGTCAGGTTAGGCATTGCCAAGAGAAGGCAGGCTGATACATATTTGCGATGAGCATTGCAATGCTGGCTGCTTAATTCATCAGCCAAGGTCTGTTGTCAATGGAGAAATACTTCGGATGGACTTTCTTCCCAAGGCTCTGCGGTTTCTTGCCTTAACTAAAAGTCTGATTGAGTGTGAAAAACTTTGCCATGAATGGACTGCATATGCCAGGTTGCGTATGTCTGTGTAGAACCACAAGCCCTGGTTAGGTCTGTGAGCCTGAAGTTCCATGTCACACAACCGGGCTGCTAACAATGCATTTGTAAGGGCTGCAGGGAAGAGTCAGAAAATAGCACGACTTCAGAAATCCTAAAGCGATTTAAAAAAATCATTTTATACAAGGATGCAAATTTCTCAGTTCTTTGAAGCTCAATTACAGTTCCTGCCTGAGGTCTCATAATACTCGGTTAGGAATACTACTTTATTTTTCTTTTAAAGACAGTTTGAATACACTTGTATTGCTGATCTCATCATTTGGAAGCTAGTGATTTCTAAAGTAAAAAAAAAAATCCTGTTTTTTCTTTTATGTGCTTTATTTTTAGGGAACCAATGAGTATGTAAAATGTCTATGGAGATTCCCAATCATCCAGGTCATGGTTATCCCAAAGATGCTTTTTCCAAAAAGCAACTGGGCTTTCTTGGGGTATTTTTCCCTTTGAAAACATTTCGCTTCTCATCAACAAACCGAAGAAGCTTCTTGGATGAGAAGCGAAATGTTTTCAAAGGGGAAAAAAACAAAGTCCAGTTGCCTTTTGGAAAAAGTACTATTGGAAGTGTCTAAAACCCTTCAAAGTAGGCCGTGTCAAGAAAGAGTCTCCAAATTTTACTAACACTCTATTGAGTGTCCTCACTTCCATCCCCACTTTGGGGACTATACTATTGTTTACTGAACAATTGTTGAATATCTTGTTCAAGGCCATTTCCATAGCCTACTACCAGTGGTGGGATTCAGCCAGTTCGCACCAGTTTGGCAGAACCGGTAGCTAATTTTTTGTTGCCCAGGCCCGGAATGGACTTCTGGAAGTGGCATCCACACAGAGAACCGGTTGTTCACATATTTGAATTCCACCACTGCCCACTACAATATGGTTGTTAAAGTGTCTCATACTATTTAAATCTAAGTAATTACTAATGTCATATGTCTATGGAGGTTTCATCATCCAGGTCATGATTGTCCCAATGGTGCTTTTTCAAGAGGCAACGGGACTTTCTTTGTTTTTCCTTAAAGACATTTTGCTTCTCATCCAAGAAGCTTCTTCAGTTCAGTTCTTCAGTCACAATTGAAGAAGCTTCTTGGCTGAAAAACGAAATATCTTCAAGGAAAACAAAGAAAGTCCTGTTGCCTTTTGAAAAAGCACCTTTAGGATAGCGATGCCATAATCTTTTTCAAGAGATCCCATCTTATGTTTTGTTTTTTCTTTTTCATTAATCTTTTATTTTTCAGGATGGATTGCAGTCCATAAATAGGAGAAAACACTAAAATGAACTGAAGAGAACCAAAACTTTAAAAGATTAAAATAGCCATAACACATGAAGAGAGACATAAGAGGGAGGTGTTTAAATAAGGACCAGCTGGACACAGCTAGAAGAGGATGCTTAAATCTTGAATGCCAGAGTAAAAATAAAAACAAACAAGGGTGGCAGAGGAAGGCTTTCCAAAGTTAGAGCATCATGTTAGAGAAGAATCTCATATCCGCATGGCACTGTTCTCCCAACCATGGGATAATGATGATGTTGATGTTGTTGTAAAGGACTTTGGAGGTCATCTAATCCAACTCCCCTGCTCAAGCAGGAAACCTTATAATCCTATGATCAGAGCCATCCCACAAAACCTAGTGTTAAGATAGGTTCATAGAGCTATATTTCCTTAAGTATCAGGGCCCCAAACTGTTAAAAAAGAGCCAAATTGGTGTTAAGGCACCAGGCCAGGAGCCAGAAAACTGAGTTCTGGTCCTGCCTTAGGCACAAAACCAACTAGGTGACCTTAGGCCAGTCATTCTCATTAGCCTAGGAAGGAGACAATCGCAAACCAAGATTTCTGAAAATCTTGCCAAGAAAATGTCAGGGATTTTTTCCAAGCAGTTGCTAGAAGTCAAGATTGAGTCGAAGGTATAAAAACCAAAAAATCCATCTTTTAAAGCAGGCATGTCCAGCCCATGGTCCACAGGTCACCTGAGACCCTGAACAGCTAATAATGCAGCCCCACAAAAAATGTGATTTATATACATATACATTTATTTTTGATTGTTCTGAATATTTGAATCCCAGGTGTAGACATGTTTCTTAAAAATCAATAAGAAATAATGAACTCCGGGAGGTAGAATAGTCTTTTATTACTGAGCTTTCATCAACTAGCTGTTGACATCATCAGAGTAAGGGCTGAGAATAAAGGAAGACCTACATGTGTGCTTGTGTGACTGTTTTTAACGGTCAATACATAGAAAGTATATATAGCATGCTCACAACACACTCGCTCACTGTGGTGAGTCTGGCTCTGATGTGCGAGCCAGTAGATGTCCTCGTGCCATCTACTTACGTTCCACGAGGACATCTACTGGCTCGCACATCAGAGCCAGACTCACCACAGCTGAGCACGAGAGAAAACGACCACGCCAATTGCACCCCTCTCACGAGGACACATAAAGTCGATGTGCGACTGCGCATAGCACAGCAAGTTCTACGCACCGATCAGCTGAGAGGAGGGATATTTGAATTTCAGTCGGAGACCGGCTTTTGCAACAAAGCCAGAACTATTAGACTAAATGTGAGCAAGTGTGTTGTGAGCATGCTATATATACGTTCTACGTCTTGACCGTTAAAAACAGTCACACAAGCATACATGTAGGTTCTCCTTTATTCTCAGCTGTTACTCTGATGATGTCAACAGCTAGTTGATGAAAGCTCAGTAATAAAAGGCTATTCTACATCCCAGAGTTAATTATTTTTTATTGATTCTTAAGAAACATACATTTATATACATTAACAATCTTATATAAAAGTAGTCCTCAATTTACAATCATTCATTTAGTGACCGTTCAAACTTACAATGGCGCTGGGGAAAAAAGGATCATTTTTCACACAGTCCGTGTATCATCCCTATAGTCGCATGATCAAAATTCGGACGTTTGGCCACTGGCATGTATTCATGACAGTCATTGTGATCACACAGTGATTTTTAGGCCAACAGCTCACTTCCTGACTTCCTAGGAATATTAGTGTGCAGGAAACTGAAGGGGGGAATGCTGCATACTCCTTGGCCTTGGAGGAACACTAGAATTAAAGCTAGATTTGCAGAAAAACGTCACAGTGATGTTATTTTTGGAGAGTGAAAGAATAAAAATTTTTATGGCTTAAAACAGGTCTCCGTCTGCAGCAGTTTCCCAGAACCGAGTGCAGTTGCTAATGCAGATGATCTTCTGCACTGGGAAGGAGGCCAGCCGTTTTTCATCGAGGGAGCCTCATCTGAAGAACGGGCTGGGGGGAGCGGGGGAGAAGCTCTGGGCCTTAAAGGCAGATGAATGTTTGTAAAGAGATTTAAATCATACTAGTGATCCATTTGGTTGAGCTATTGGGTGTGATTGTTTCCCTTTAGCACCACAAGTAATTGGAGGGAGGGAATGAGGAAGGAAGGAAGGAAGGAAGGAAGGAAGGAAGGAAGGAAGGAAGGAAGGAAGGAAGGAAGGAAGGAAGGAAATTCCAAGAGGATGGAAATACTCAGGAAATTTGAGAGCTCCTTCTGACCAATCTCATCCAACAAACATTTCCAGATGGGTAAACATGAAATTATTTGGACTATAGGCCTTTCCAGATGCTGCTGCTCTTGCTGTGGTATCAACCACATCAGATATCAGGTTATTATAGATCTAAGCTTAAGACCAAACAAATAAATAAAAATGCCTTATTTTTTTCCTTCTCTTTACATTTTTCCTTCTTGAATTGAATTCTGAATGCTTCTTGCTACATTCCTTTTGCATTTTTACAGATTCTTTGCCATGGTCAGTTAACCATCATCAGGGATGTATAAAAAAACAACCCTTTTGTTTCAAGCCTGATTTCAAAAGAAAGAACAGGATACTATTTATTTGTTTGTTTGTTTGTTTATTTTGCCATCTTTTCCCTATTCACTGCTCTTTCGTGGGAAAATACTGCAGGCTGAAACTTGACCTCGTAATTACATGGGAGTAAATATCACTGAAGGCCAGAAGTCTAAATATATTCCCTTCAATTACATAAATAAATTACACATTGCCCCCTTCCCCAGAAAACGAGTTACTAAGTGAACTCCTTTAATTCATGGGTGAACATCCTTTGCCAAAGTTCATACCAGATTTTTTGGAGAAAAAAAGTCCAACCTTTCCAGCAGGCTCTTCCTACTCAGTGGAAGGAAAAAGCTGTGCAGAGAGAAAGAGAGATTAAAAAGGAAAGACCAGACAGAAAGGTGGATTTTTCTGTTTAGCCCCACCCACTTTGCACAGGTTCTTCCTGCTGGAATATAGGTAATCCTGGACTTACAGCCATTCATTTAGTGACCAATAAAAGTTATAACAGCACTGAAAAAAGTGACTTGTAACTGCTCCTCATATTTACGACCATCATAGCATCCCCAGAATCATGTGATCAGAATTCAGGCACTTGGCAGCTGTCAAGTATTAGAAGACTGCTATCACATCTCCCCTGGCCCTTTTCGTTCTTAGGTTAGACATACCTAATTTCCTCAATCATTCATCATATTATTTAGCCTCCAGATCCCTTATCATCTTTATTCCTCTTCTCTTCACTCTTATACCTCTTTGCATATCCTGGAGAAAATTCAAAGGAGAATGGGATGGGATGCAATCAGTGATGGGATTCAGCCGGTTTGCACCACTTCAGCAGAACCGGTAGCTAATTTTTTGTGGCCCAGGCCCAGAATGGACTTCTGGAAGTGGCATCCACACAGAGAACCAGTTATTCACATATTTGAATCCCACCACTGGATGCGATGCGATCCACTGAATGCAATGCAAAACAATGCAATGAATGGCTGATATCTGGAACAGGTATAATCCAGACAGGAACATTTATTGCAGGCCTGAGTAGCAATTCTTTTTTTTATTATTATTAAAAAGTTTTACAAAAATTACAAAATATACCCCAAACCCACCCAGCCTTCTCCCCCTCCCTCCCTCCCCCACTTCCCAGAGCTGAATACAGGGTAAAAAATATAATAATCATAATCTAACTAACATTAACCAACTATGTAGATAAACAAATATAATGCACTTTACTCCCTTTTAACACAGAATAAACAATTTGCAAATAAACTTAATCATATAAACAAATTAAAATACTAATTCATAAACAATACAATATAATAAAAATTCCACTATACTAAACTATTAATAATAATAACAATAATAATATCCTAAAATTTATTCATAAAATAAATGGAACTTTTTAGTCCCATATTTATTCTGAATATAATCTATCCATCTTCTCCAAACCGAAATGTATCTTTCTTGTGAATGATCCTTCAAATAAGCAGAAATCTTAGCCATTTCTGCTAAATTTGACACTTTAAGCGTCCATTCTTCTATAGTTGGCAAACAATCCTTCTTCCAATATTGCCCTACCAACAGCCTTGCTGCTGTTATTAAATTCAACATCAAATTAGTTTCCTTAACATCAAAATCTACAATAATACCCAACAAAAATAGTTGAGTAAACTTTATCTTTCTTTTAAAAATATTTTGAATGTTCCACCAAATTTTAATCCAAAAAGCTTTTATATATCTACAAGTCCACTAAATATGAAAGTAAGTTGCATCCAAACTATCACATCTCCAACATTTGGGCTGTAAGTTGGGATACATACAAGACAACTTTTGGGGATCCAAATGCCACCTATAAAACATTTTATAAAAATTTTCTCTCAAATTTTGAGCTTGAGTAAATTTTACATTTCTAACCCAAATTGTCTCCCATGTGTCCAATAGAATCGGCTCTTGAATATTTTGTGCCCATTTTACCATACAATCTTTAACTAACTCCGTTTCAGAATCCAATTCTATTAAGACATTATAAATTCTCTTTATATGAGCTCGAGTTTGATCTTTAATCTGTTTTACCAAATTCGCATCCTCTAAAGTAATACCAACCTTTTGATCTAAACTCCACCTAACTAACAATTGATTATATTGAAACCAAGAGTGTACAATATTTTCTTGCTTCAACTCAGCTAAAGATTTTAATTGCCAATCCTTCCCTACCAAACTAAGTAATTCCTTATAAGAAATCCTATCCAAATTCACTCCTCTAGATACCACCTCTATCACGTGTCCGTTTCTTAAAATATGAGATTTAAAAACCTGATCTATTTTTTTATTATAAATTAAATATGCATGCCATCCATATAATAAATCCCATCCCTCAAGAAAAAGTATATCTTTATTTGTTAATTTAAGCCAATCACTAATCAACGTTAAACCCACCGCATCATAACACAATTTTAAATCAGTCCTCTTTCCCGTGTATCTTGTAAAATCTTAAACTTAACTCTTGGTTTTTTCCCTGCCCAAATAAACTTATTAATACCCTTCTGCCATTCCTCCAAGCTGGCATCTTTTTTCAAGAGAGGTATCATTTGAAACAAAAAAAGAAACTTTGGAAGAACATTCATTTTAACCGCTGAAATTCTCCCCAACAAAGATAACTGTAATTTTTTCCAATCATTCAAATCCTTTTGCACTTTTACCCATAATGTCTCATAATTATTTTTGTACAACTTAACATTAGAAGCTGTAATGTAAACTCCCAAATATTTAACCTTTTTCACTATTTCAAAAACTGTTAATTTAGCTAACATATCTTTTTCCTTCATAGACATATTTTTTGAAAGTATTTTAGTCTTATTATTATTTACCTTAAAACCAGAAACTTTCCCATACTGGGTTGATTTCGACCAAATCCCTTACCGAATCTATCGGTTGAGATAATGTCACAACCAAATCATCGGCAAAAGCTCTCAACCTATAATCATTCTGTTTTATTTTTATTCCCTTTATTGTAGTTGATTCATGAATTTTAATTAATAAAATCTCCATTGTTAAAACAAATAACAATGGGGATAGTGGACATCCTTGTCTAGTACCCTTTTCAATTTTAAATGCATCTGTTAATCCTCCATTAATTATAATTGGTGCCGATTGCTGTTGGTATATAGCCTTAAGAGCATACAAAAATTTATCCCCAAAATTCATTTTCTCTACAACTCTCAATAAAAATTGCCAATTTAATTGATCAAAAGCTTTCTCCGCATCCAAAAATATCAAGGCTGCAGGGATTTGATTATTCTTATCCAAATACTCAATTAGATTAACAATTTGTCTTACATTATATTTCATATACCTTCCAGTTATGAATCCAGATTGATCACTATGGATCAATTACTTCAAAACTTGCATTAACCTATTTGCCAATATTTTTTGAAAAAATCTTATAATCTGTATTCAAAAGAGATATAGGTGTATAATTCTTAGGCTGGGTCAAATCTTGATCCTCCTTTGGGATCAACAATATGAAAGCCCTACTCCAAGATGGAGGTACTTCTGCTCCCAACAAAATACTATTAAAAAGTTCCTTCAATGGTTCTACCATTTCTTCAGATAACATTTTGTAATAAATTGCTGTTAGTCCATCTGTACCAGGAGCTTTACCAATCTTTAATTGTTTGATTGCCCAAATGATTTCCTCAGAAGTAATTAAACAATTCATCTCATCTCATTGGTCATTGGAAAGTCTAGGAAAGTGTGCTACCTGTAAATACTTTTCTATATCTAAAACTTGTATACTTTCACTAGCATATAACTTTGAATAAAAATCTAAAAAACTCCTTTTAATCAGATTCTGTTGATATACCTCTTTACCTTTATAATCTATTTTCTCTATAATCCTTGACTTCTGTTTCTTTCGTAATTGGTAAGCCAACCACCTACCAGATTTATTTGCATTACAAAACATATTATGTTTCATGTACCGCAAATTAATTGCAATCTGGTCAGCCATTAACATATTAAATTGCTCCCTAAGCATAGTTATAGAAACCCTTAAACTATTATCCAGTGGATTTAAAATAAGAGCCTTCTCTTTGAGTTTAATCTCTTCTTCCAACTCTATACATTTTTGCATCTGTTTACGCCTATTCGCATTGTTCATTTGAATCAAAACCCCTCTCATACACGCTTTACTAGTATCCCAAACCATTGGCATCGAAGTACCCTTATACATATTCAAAAGAAAAAATTCTTAACCTTCCTGTAAGGACCCACCCCACTTTGCATCTTAAGAAGACAGAACTCTTAGAATAGTTCTTCCAACAGGCATCCTTTATTAAGAGAAAATGGTTGCAGGCGTTCTAGACAGTTAGGGCCATAAAGTGAGGGCCATAAAGCCCCTTTGTTCACCCCCTTCCCCTTCATCGTATGGCAGAATCCAGAGAAGGCAGAAATGGGGTTTTCTATAGTTGATAACTAGAGATGAAATATAATTGGATTCTGACATCCTGCCCCCTTAAAAATAAGACAGATCCACCTGAAAGAGAAGAGAACAGGTATAAAAGTTAGTCAGGCTTGTTAGCATACTCTGTGTGAAACGTCTTTAATAGCTTCGGGGCTCTGACATGATGTTTATGGACCCACTCATTTTGTGAGGCAGGGAGGTGTTTCCAGGCAAGTAGGTACTGAGTCGCTCTATGATATCTCCTAGAGTCAAGGATTTCCTTTATTTCAAAATGTTGTTCGCCCTCCACCATGATTGGAGGTGGGGGGGGGGTTGGCCATAAAGGTGACTGACACTCTCTTTTCAGCAAGCTGCAATGAAAAATTGGGTATATTTGCCTGAGATTTTTGGGTAATTCTAACTGTTATTGGGTTTATGATTCTTTTAATTGGAAAAGGCCTTATATATTTTAGTCCAAGTTTTTTACAGGGCTGTAGGGACTTTAGGTATTTTGTAGATAAGTACACCATTTCTCCTATAATGAATGGTGTAGGCTCAACCCTTTTTTTTATTGGCTTGTGCTTTGTATGCCTGCCTAGCTTCATCTAATGCTTTTCTAACTATTGGCCAGGTGTTTTGTAATTGTTCCATCCATTCTTTCAGTGATGGGATCGTTGGTTCGTTCGGGGTTAATTCTGGCATGGGGTTGAAACTTTGACCGGTGGCTATTTGAAAACGAGTGTAAACTGTACTGGAGTGGACTGCATTATTGTAAGCAACTTCTGCAAAAGGGAGTAAGTCCATCCAATCGTTCTGCTGGAAATTAAGAAAGCATCTCAAATATTGTTCAAGTACTGAGTTCCTTTTTTCAGCCCCCCCATTCTCTTGTGGATGATGGCTAGATGTCAGTCCCTGAGTGGTTCCTAAAAGGGATATGAATTCCTTCCAAAATGCAGATGTAAATTGCACTCCCCTAACGGAGATGATGCGTTGGGGTGCCCCATGCAATCTGTAAATGTGCTGGACGAAAAGTTTTGCTAAGGCTTTTGGGGTGGGAATCTTTTGGCAAGGGATAAAGTGCACCTGTTTGGAAAACAAGTCTGTGATCGTCCAGACAACAGTATTCCCATTGCTTTCTGGCAATTCCACTATAAAATCCATGGCTATTTCCCTTCAGGGGGCTGAGGGATTTGCCACTTTTTGTAATAGTCCTGGCAATTTCCCTTGCAACCTCTTTGCAGTTGCACATTTTGGGCAGCTGGCCATGTAGCTTTCTATGTCCTTTTTTATGGATGGCCACCAAAATTGCCGTTTAATTAAGTGTAAATTTTTTACAAACCCAAAATGCCCTGCTGATTTTGTGTCATGGCAAAGCTGCATGAATGTGACTCTTTGGTTTATTGGTATATATAACTTTTCCCCTACCCAAGGCAACCCGTCTCTCATTGTGCACAAATTTTTGTTTTTCTGGAACCATTCGTCTGTTTCCAAACTTTTTCGGAATTCAATTCCAGTTTGGCTGTCCAGTTGTGGTTTTAATTTAGCTTGGGTTCTTGTGGTTACTGGTGCTGCCAGTTGTGACTCTGTCATCATTGGTTTAGAGTCTGTGGCTTGTGCGCTGTTATATTGGGGCATGCGAGATTGAGCTTCCTGGGCGCTTTCAGGGCTTCCAAATTTTTGTGATCAGTCCACACCTGGAAGGGGATTTTGTTGCCTTCCAGGAACTGTCGCCACATGAGTAATGCCCAACGTATCCCGTATGCCTCTTTCTCCCAACGGGCCAGCGCTGTTCTGTTTCCGTGAGTTTCTTGGATGTATATGCACAGGGTTGCAATACCCCATCATTGTTTTCTTGTAATAGAACAGCCCCCACTGCCACATCACTTGCATCCACCTGTATTACGAAGGGCTTGTCCATGTCTGGGTGCCTTAGTACTGGTTCAGCAGAAAAAAGTCTCTTTAATCTCTTAAACGCTGCTTGGCACTCCATTGTCCATGTTAGTGGCTGGCTAGATTTTACTGAGGATGCTCCCTTCATTTTTGGTAAGTTAGTGAATTGATAGCACCCCATGCGGTCTTCCATTCATCCCCTTCCTTAATTCTCACGTGATAGTAAGCTTCCCTTAGGTCTAGTTTAGAAAAAAATTTCCCTTTTGAGAGGTGTGACAGCATGTCTTTCATGGGGGGCAGAGGGTATAGGTTGCTTTCACTGATTGTATTCAGGGCCCTATAATCCACACATAAGAGTAAAGAGCCATCCTTCTTCTCTCTAAAGAGGACCGGGGCAGCCACTTTAGGCTTGGCTGGCTCAATGAAACCCCTCTCTAGGTTTTTTTTAATGAATCTCTTCATTTCCTCCTTCCCCTTTGGGCTCATGGAGTATAATCTGGGCTTCGGGACTTTTGCCCCAGGCTTGAATTCAATGGCACTGTCTGTGGGTCGGTGGGGGGGGGACCTCATCCGCCATCTCCTCACTGAAAACTTCAGCAAGGTCTCTGTATTCCCCTGGTATTTCTGGTGGTCACTTTTCCTCTCCCATGGATGCTTTTTCTATTCTTGATTCTGGTAGCCCCCCTTGGGATTTTAAGTCCATAGGGTCCCCCTTCGGGGATTTGATTTCTGTCGTCCTCCAATTCACCCAGGGGTTCCATTTTTTTAACCATTCCATCCCTAGGATCATTGGGCATTCCATGCCTGGGGTCACTACAAACATTATGTCCTCCTCATGTTTGCCCAGGGAGAGGTGTATTGGTAGAGTGGCTAGGGTAGCTGGCACCCCCCCTGCTATGGATCCATCTAACTGGCCAAATGAGATTGGTTGTTCCAGTCTCCTCGACGGAATGCCCAGATTCCCCACTAGTGTCGGGCTAATGAGGCAGTGGGTGCAACCAGAGTCTATTAAGGCTTTCACCTTCACAGCTTCGGGCATAGGGGGAATTAATATAGTCACTGTCTTGAGGATGGGTGCGATGCGTCCACTTACCAGGGGTTCGCCCTCTGAGCTGTCATCTGAGGCGTCCACCGGCCCTGCGGTGTAGGCTGGAGTTCTTTCCCCCTGATGAGCAGAGGTGGGGGGTTCCACAATTTCCATCATTCTCATGGCAGTTTCTTTTGGCTTAGCTGAAGACTTTCCGGATTTGCTGATCGGGGATCTGTCTGGGTTGTGCTGGGGGGCTTTGGAACGGCATTCTACAGCTCGATGCCCTTCTCTTCCGCACTTGAAACACCCCATTTGCTTCTTGGCTGTAACCAATCGTTTCACTGGTTCGTGTGTCAACTCAGGTGGGGAGCGGCTCCATTGTTTTCCTCGGCGGTGTCTCTTCAATATGTTGATCTCTGCTTCCTCTGCCAAGACATACTATTCCTCAAGTTGGTGTGGGTCCCCTCGGGGCAAGCAAGTGTCATATAGGTCATAATTTAGTCCGTCTCTGAAATGGCTAAGGAGGATGTCTTCTGGCCAGTTCAGTTTGCTGGCAATGGCCCGGAATTCTTGCTTATATTCAGCCACTGGGTGTTTGCCTTGCCTCATCATTTTTATCCTTTCTCGGGCTTTGCGATCAGCCAGGGGGTCTTCAAATCGCCTTCTCAGAGAGGACATGAAACGGTTGAAGTCGTTGAGCTCTGGGGCATTGGAGTCGTCCAAGTTCACCACCCAATCTGCAGCTGGTCCGTCCAGGGCAGATTGCACGATCCGGATGTGGGCTTTGTCACTGGGATTGTCCCACCCGTATTGCTCCATGTAGCTGAGGACTTGGGTTAGGAAAAACCCCAAGCGTGTTGGCTCCCCTTTGAATTTCACCTCCAACGGCAGACGTCTTGGAATGGATCAGTGCCTTCGTTGTTGGTGGTAATGTCTTCTGTCCAGATCACCATCTGTGGTTCGGCAGGGGGTGGGGACTAGTGGATCAGCAGATGTCCCCAGGGCTGCAGGTTCCACTTCCCCCTTGGTGTTTCTCCCTTTGCGGCTCCAGGAGCTGGGGCGGCCGTAGGGCTCAGGATTCTCCTCTCCTAGGGAGCTGAGAGTTCTCTTCATCAGGTCAATAGCTTTCTCTAGGATCCAGTCCAAGTACGGTGCCCAGCTTTCTCCCTCTTCACTTGCGTGCAGGGATTTCTCCATCTCCTGCTTCCATTCTGGTTGCTTGTCCCCCTGTCTCAGGGTCACCTTTCTTGATTTCTTTCCCCACTCGCTTTTCTTTCCAATGCCCATTGACCAGTGAGGCTTGTGGTCCCGTGTCTCCACCACTTCTTCTCCTGAGGAATCTGACCTCTCGGATCCCAACATCCAGCAAGGTTCCAGTCGGAGCAGCGGCTCTCTTTCCAGGGAGTTTCCCCCCTTTCTTGCTCCATTGTCTGACATGGTTATTTTTTGCAAAATCCCCCGGCAAGGGTCTCCCTTCCAGGTGGATTAATTTTGCAAGTCCTGTCTAATGTAAGGACCCACCCCACTTTGCATCTTAAGAAGACAGAACTCTTGGAATAGTTCTTCCAACAGGCATCCTTTATTAAGAGAAAATGGTTGCAGGCGTTCTAGACAGGACTTGGGGTCCAAGCTCTCCCATTCAAGGTTTTAAGGGGTTCCCCAGTAGCCCCACCCAATCACCCCCTTCTTCCAGCGACAATCTCAGGCATTACACTCCCACCCCCTTTTCCTACTGCCGGCTGGATGAAGTCTTCAGAGAGGAGTACATGAAAGGTAATCGCCCCATTGTTATGGTTAGTCCTTTTGATGATATCCACATCCAGTCCCTTTGTAGTGTACTGAAGGAAGTGAGGGCCATGAAGCCCCTTTGTTCACCCCCTTCTCTTCATCGTATGACAGAATCCAGAGAAGGCAGAAATGGGGTTTTCTATAGTTGATAACTAGAGATGAAATATAATTGGATTCTGACAGCAACTTTAAAACTTGTGGATTTCAAGTTTGCTGGCGGAGGAATTCTGGGAGTTGAAATCCACAAGTCTTAAAGTTGCCAAGGTTGAGGACCCCTGTGTTAGGGCATTTCCAGACTATCAAAACAAGGGGGAAATGGTTGCTTTGAGTGTATGATAACATGTAATGCAGCCTATTATAGGATAATGGGATGGTGTATATCCCAGAGGTACTACAAAGGAAGTCTTTGAGTCAAGTTTCTAGGATAGTATTTCTCAAACTCAGCAACTTTAAAATGTGTAGATTTCAACTGCCTGAATTCTCCAGCAGCATTTAAGTATGCAAGTATTTTTTTTGTCCCTTCCATCCAGTGATGTCTGATCTCAAAGACTGCATAGAGAAGTCCCAGAAATTTTGTTCGACAGGTTTCCAGAAGTGATTTGTCATTGCCTCCTGGCCCAAGATTACCCATTTGGCTTTGTGCCTAAAGCAGGACAAGTACTCAGTTTCCTGCTTTCTAGCCTGATGCTTTAACCCTACACCAAGTTGGCTCTCATCCAACTCTAGTGCTAAACTAAAATCCAAAATATACTGGAAGGATATTGACATAACAGCTGGCTTATTCCATTGTACTGTGCCTCAATGAAATTACCTTGGTGCTATATTGTGTGAACCCATCCAGCACATTATGAAAACTATGAACTATAGCTATGGATTCAGCATGTGTGAATCCAAGCCAATTATAGATATTAATCATTAAGCAAACCATCGCTTAATGATGTGTAATTCTATTGTATCTTGATCTTTCATAAAATTTCCCTCAGATATGTAAGGCCCACTATTATTTAATCTTTGTGTAAGCGAATTAGGTGGGTTTTTTTTTAATTCTAACATTGCTTGACGCAGATATGGGTTTTATTTCATCACTGCAGCAAGATATGAAATTACAATCCAGATGGAATATATTGCAACACAGACACTAATTATATTTCAAAGTCAGTGAAATTGCATTCTCCAGCAGAAATTGCATAGAATCAGGACACTGAATATTGCACAATCTATTCAGTCAAGTACTTGAAGCTTCTTTTTCTTATGGGTGTGTGTGTGTGCGTGTGTGTGTAGGAACTCTCCATAGCAAATTTACTATGAGGCAATGAAATTTCATTGAGCTCTAAAAAGTAATTTCCTAACATTGAAGCATATTAGAAACGATGACAATGTTTTGGCTCTTAGATTCTTACTAGCTAAATTTTATAGTGCAATAGTTTTGAATAATTCTGGTCCAATGCAACACATTTTAGCAGATTATTTGCATTTCTTCCTTTGAACACAAATATTCTTTTGAAAACAAAGGTTTATAAATGCCAAATAGATATAAAATTTTTTAGGGGCTGTAATTCCAATGTATCTGGGAAACATTTGAGGAGACAAATGGTTACTTTCAAAGTTTGGGATAGGCTCCCTCTGCTGATGCCGCAGCATAAAATACTTTCCTATTTGGCCCTGATTTGTAGACACACCAGACTGGAACATGAGGCTGATAAAGCACATTCCATGAATGGACCACTCACTTAGTCACTGCTCAAAACAGCAGACATTGATTTTGGACTGTTTCCCTGACTCTGCATCCTGTTATGGAAAAACTTACATACAAAAAAGCAGCTTTCCATTCAGAAGAATGCAAAGGAGAGCAAACATTATTTGCAATTAGAAAAGTGCAAATAAGTACAGTATTGTTTGAATTTCACATAATTGCACATCACTTGATAGGATCAATACCTGAGAAGTTGTCCCGGAGGTCCTCATGGTCATTCTCAGAATCAAATGAGCACAAAGGAGAGAGCCTGCAGCCATGAAAGTTCCCCTTCTCTAGTACAGGATAACTTTTCCTGTGAATCTGGAATTTCCTGGGCATTAAGGACATACGACAGGGCTGAGGTCTAGTTAAAGCAAGATGACAAGATTCTCATAGTCACAAGGCAGATTGGCTGGAAGTTCCATTGCTCACTATTGCTCTTTCCACAGGTTGCTATCAAAGGTTATCAAACATGACTTACTAAGCTGGGTTCATACAACATGAACTAACAGTTTGTCTTACCACAGTGTGTGAGCTCAGTCAATGTTGTGCAAAAGTAACAGCTTGTTTTTAAAGTTACACAGTAAAGTCATGGTTTAACAGTACTTAAACTAGGTATTTGGGGCTGCATATGAACCAAACAGTTGGAAGAATTGAAGTTTCAGCCGACATACGTCAGAAACTACAATCCAGATAATCTGGGCAAAGTAGAGCTGCAGGGCTTTTCAACCAGTGGTATGTGTACCACCTGTGGTACATTAGCACGTGGCAGGTGGTACGCAGCCCTGCCCAGCCAAGTGTGGGGGAGGGAATGAGCCAGCACAGCGCAGGACTTACTGTGAGAGAGTCCTCCAGAGCTGCAGAGTGGCTGGGGTGAGGCAAAGGCCCCAGGATTGGCACTTCTGGCTCACCTGGAAGAGAAAGGAGGAGGGGGGAGCAAACAGGAGAAGCTATAAAAGGAGGCAGTTTGGGCGGGAGAGGAAGAGGTGGAGTCAGCTGTAGCTGCACCGAAGGAAAAGAATGAGGGTGGGGGAAAGATCAAACAGGCCGGCCATGAGCTGATCTACAACTTTTGTGGCAGCCATCTGTGCTGGCAGCAACAAACAGGACAGAAACACAGCGGGGAAGGGGTCACCCTCCACGAGGAATGAACAAAGGCAGTAATGAAGAAAGGCAACATCGGCTGGAGGTAAGGCACAGAGGGAGGGAGATGGAGAGTGGAAGGATTCTTATGTGCTTTTGTGACTTTGAAGTTCTGGGATTTGTGCAATGTGGGCTTTGAGTTCTTAAGGAGTGTTTGGCAATTTCTATTTGACTGATAGCTGATGTCTCGTGTTAGATTCTATTGTTCTGCTATTGTTAGCTGTACAGTAAGTTTTGCTGCAAGGGATTTTGAGGTATTTTTCTCCTGAATGGATTTTGCCTGTACTTATGAATGGAGCCATTTGGGGAGGCTACCTTAGCCATTAACCAGTACTTACTACATTTTTTTTCTTCCTTAAGTGCCAGCTGCAGGCTCCTTAACTTTTCTTTCTGGCCAGTAGCTAATTCTTAAAGGGGGATGCGCTTTTTTAAGCTAGTTCCTCAGCAGCTTGTCTTTTCTGTCTCTGAAGACTTTTCCTTGATGAATATATATAAGAGGGAAAATATGGGGGGGGGATTCAAATTCTTCCTTCAGAAGGAGATGGGAATGAGAAAGAGGGAGGCAGGGAAGGAAGTCCCGCCTTAGCACTTGGCCACCAGCAGCCCTGCCATTGATTTTGCTTGTCAAAAGGTTGCAAAAAGGGATCACATGACCTTGGGACACTGTGACCATCATAAATATGAATCAATTCCCAAGCATCCAAATATAAATCACATGACTATGGGCATGCTGCAATGGTCATAAGTGTGAAAAATGATCATAAGTCATTTCAGTGCAATTGCAACTTTGAACAGTTTTTGGGGGGGAAGGGTCATCAGGTTTTTGACACCTTGCTAGGTGGTACTCACATATTGCCATATCCTAAAAGTGTTACAATTGGTGAAAAGGTTGAAAAGCCCTGCTTTAATAAATGACAAGAGCATCATTTTTTACCTGAAAATTTATTGAAAAATGCAATACAAGATAGAACACATATCTAAATGCTACATCTAATTTTCCTTTAACTACAAAAGTCCAAGATAACAACTACATAAACTATAAAGATTTGCTAATTGTTTATTCTGTTCCTATTTTTAAAAAAGAACGAACTATTCTATACAATTGTCTTAAAAATTTTTACAAAGCTCCTTCATATCTGCAGTGAAATAGTGTGATTTAATGTGTAAAAAAGAGAACCAACCCCCGTAATTAGAATACATTTTTTTAAAAAAACTGCCCCTTATATGAAAATGGAAAAAAAAACAAGTTTATGAATCCCCAACACCCTTCTTGAGTCCCCAAAGTTAATTTGTACTTTAATAGTTGGCAAATGAAAATCTATTTTTTTTCCTTCTAATTGGACCAATTTGGATACTGCTGCTCTTCCTTCTGTACACACATTCATAGATAACTAGCTTCCATTTACTATACAGTTAAGATAGTTTCTAGATAATCTCATAAATGGGGAAGGAAATAACTGGGAGCATAGTCATTTCATCATTATAAATAAATAGACTATATTTTATTTACTGCTCCAGTAATGGCAGTGCTGGTCCCCAGAAAATGAGAATGCTAGAAGCTGGTTTATTTTGGGATCTGTTAAGGTGATGGTGGCAGCTCTGAGATTGTGAGTACAAACAGCCTACAAATGCTTTTCCTTGTCAAAACATGAAAATCCCTATTGTAGGCAGTTCAGAACATGTCTCTGGTACCCTAAAACTAAATTATTTTCATTGTGTCTGCTATGGAAAGTTAAATTAGCTTGGCAAATGCATTTTAAAAGGATTTATTAGCTCCTTTTTATTTCTCTAGCATGCTTGGCTATACAAAATAAAATATTGCTCACTTGTGGGATATAAGTAGTCAGGAGGAAACAAACTCACAACTCTTGTTCAGTTACAAAGGCTGCCAGCAAGAGTGCCAATTTTTAAGCTCAGATGGTAAACAGAAACCCCCTTCACAGCAAAGAGAATGGATTCACACTGTATGCGGGAAGGAATTTCAGAAAAGAAAATAATCACCATGTGGCAGCAGCCCCAAGATTCACATTCCTAAGAAGTTTAAGAAGACGCTTAAACACTTTCAGCCTTTGCTGCTATGAAGTTTAGTTTTATAGTTTATGGACAATAGGTAATAAAAGCTGGAAAGAGTTGTTGCACAATTAGACTGCCAGTCAAAGGAAGGTGTGTATATGTGTATTGTTAAGGGTTTTTTTTTATGTTTCATTACAATAATCAGAAGCAGAGTAACATAACATGAAAACAGCACACTCATTTACATATATCAGGGCTATTCAACCTTGGCAACTTTAAGACTTGTGGACTTCAACTCTTAGAATTCCCCAGCTACAAGTCCACAAGTCTTAAAGTTGCCACCCCTGATGTATATCATGTAAATCAACTTAATCTGCAAAAATGTGACGTTTTTCTTGCTTTATAATGCTTTTATCTTCAGGCATACTCAAAGGAAGGTGGGAATCTTAGATCTGGCCGTTGAGTAGGAAAGCAGAACTTTTATTAAACTCCTGAATTCAAATTGCTTTGCTAATAAATATATAGAAACAAAAAGAAAAAAAAGGAAATTTGAATAACCCTTACTTTTCTTTCAGGGATACATCTTGTTGCCCTGTTGCAATCTTTATCCTTTTACCTACTAGAATAGTTCTTCATCTTTTCCACTCACACTGGTCCTGTGATTTTGAGCATTTCTTGAAACTAACATATTCCTAAGTAATATTTAGGAAAACATAATCCTAAATATTTACACAAACTGCTAAATGAACATTGTTTTGCTTCTGATTATTGTAAAAGGAGGCAAGAAATTACACAATGCAGATATACTATCCCACCTTGGGCTTCCTTATTGCAGTCTAATGCAACACCTATTCAGATTTCATCACATACTTTTAGTAAATAAGCTAAAAATCTGAAAAAGGAAAGTTGGAAGTCATCTATTGCACAACACAAAAATGGTGAATCAATGAAATTAATCTTGCTGCATGAATGAAAATGGAGGTCAAAAAGTAAGACAGTAGAAAACTGTGAAAATGGGAGGACAATAGATGGAAAGGCCAGGAAGAGGTACAATCTGAAATGCATTCCCCTTATTATTGCAGAGGCAATATCTTTTAATGAGGGATTTACATTCCATGCAAGAGTCAGCTAAACAGAACAGAACTTCATTGGCTAGCTATCCATAGTGTATAAAAATCATGCTCAGTTACAGCTGGTGAAAGGGCAAAACTTGTCCTTAGAAACTCTACGGAATACAAGCTTCGTAATAGAATTCCATAATAGAATTCTTTCAAAACTGCTTTATACTTTGAATAAAACATCAGTAAAAGCAGCAGAAATATTAATATTTTGCACCAAAGTGTTCCAATTAGTTGTCTACCACAATAAATAGCTAGTTTTGTAATAAATACATTAAGTGCCCAGAGTTTATTCTAGTTCATTGTAATATTGTTAGGAAACTTATTCTACTGCTTTCACAATTACTTTCATTAATACTATTACAATGCAATCCTGTTTATTTTCCGCGGAGGGGAAGGGGGGGAATCTGTTTCCAAATGGGTTTCCCTCTGGCATCAATCAGCATTCATTGGAAACATGATGTAATGTCCAGAGCATAATAAAGCAAAATTGATCAAACAGCATTCCATCTGAAAACACTTTCAAAATGTTACAAATACTTCACATTTGAGAGGGAAAGGAACATGCAATATGACAAGTAGCATTATGCCAAATAGTAAATGAAAGCTTTTATTTACGGAAATTGAGTTCTTCTAAGAAAAGGTAGAACTGTTTCCTGTTGTATCTTTACAAAGCCTTCACATATTTTAGGAAAAAAGAACTATCCAATAAGTAATGGCCTATTTTTGAAATTTACGGGAATTTCAAATTGGAGTCCAATCACTGAACAGACAGATTGCAATACTCCTAGAAAAGTGAAGTATTTTTTAAAAAAGAGTAGTCCTATCTGTCTTTTGTTTGAGAGTAATGTAAAGTCAGTATTATCTTTTTTAAAAAAACTCCCACTGACCCCTTTCATAAATTACTTGTTGCTCTTTCTCTGAATATAGTTCCTTAGATGATATTAAGGGGCTGAGGACAGCAACTGATGTGGAATTCTATGTTTTCATTCTAATGTTAATAGTGAAAAAGCTAATGGTGTAATTTACCAAGTGCAATAACCTCTGTTCATGGTTTCTTGGGGTTTTTTTTTTTTTTTGATGATCTAAATGATCTAAAGGAAACAAGAGAGAGAGATACCACACCAGTGCACTGTGGTTAGGGTTGCCCCCAAGAAGGACGACATAGTACTGTCTTGCAAAAAGTATTGTCTGGTGGCAATTAATATATTTCCTCTTCAAATAACTTTTCACTGAGGAAACAGGACCCTATTCTGACTGATAGCCTTCAATACTATCTTCATGAAAGGAATGCCAGATTGTTTTTAACAACTATATAGGAATTATACCCCTTATCCCGATATATTGCCAGTGCTCTAAGTTTAGCTTTTGTTTAAAATGTATGATTTCAAATCTTTATTTGCCTCTTGCCCCCCTTTGCACAAAAAATAAACAAAAAACAAAACAAAACCCTCCACCCAAACCTACAAATGACTGGGGGGGGGGGAGGAAAAAACATGATAAATCATAGCCTAACTTAATTGTGTTCAGGGTCTATTACTCTTAGTCTCATAGCTTAATGGGGCTAAACAGCAGACAGAATTACAAGGAACACCTAAGGACTGTAAAGCAAAGCAAAGGTGGAGGGAGAAAAGAGCAGATGAGAGTTGAATGCCTTGCCACAATTCATTTAAAAGCTCTACAATTCACAGTATAAAAAGCAACTTCCATTGTCCCTGAACCTAGGCAACTACTGAATTACTTATATAAACACCACAACCTCGGGATATGTTCAAGCATCTAAAGACAGACATATCCATAAAAGTGAAGGAAATCCACAGGCAAAGTATGCTCTGGTTAGGATACTCTGGACATTTTATAGATCAGTCAATCAAATTAAAGTTTTGCACACAATGATTTTTCTGACAAGAGGGGCTACTTCTAAGTCACTGATATGCCACACGGTAACTTATTCAAAAGGTAGGAGAGAACGCAAGCTACTTGTGGAACAGAAAGGTGAACAGCATCACACTTAAAGGCAACATTTTTTTGATAAGCCCTATGTACTCTTTTTGACATCATAATACAGATTCAGAAAATGGCATAGGAAAAGGAAATGAAAATTTTTTTTAAAAAAAGCACATCAGCACATGTAAAATATGGCAAATTGTCAGTCACAATATTAAAACCAATGAAAAGGGACATATAGTATTAAAGAGAATCCCCAAAACATCAAAAAGCACAACTTCCTAACAATAAATGATAAAATGTGTAATTGAGAATAAATCTGGCAAGTTTGAGGTCATGGTGTTCGAAAGTTTCTTTGTAGTTCTGCTGGTATATCTTGGGTGGCGTTCAAAGAATGAAACAGGCATCACCTAGGAAGATACAAATTCCTTAATGAAAATGGACATACAGTATTTTACAAAAATGTTTGTGAACCCCTGATATTCTGTAAATGGGCATCAATTATATATCAATTATATAATATTTTCAAATAATTGATTAATATTCATCTTCACTGGAAAGTTTAAGCTTTTTATAGCAAAATTACAAAAATGCAAAAGCATATAATACATAAACAAAAAGCCTAATCTACTATAATAAGATATCATTGGTTCAGTTTATTAATAATAAGGCTTAGCTGGCAGTACAAGCCATCAAGGATAAATAAGCAAGTCTTCAACAATAAAAAAACACCATTCCATATTATGGGCAGCACAACTGACAGTGTCCTTCTTCATGTGATTGCTGAATGAAAGTGAGAAAGCTGTGACATAGTAGGAAAGACATTTTCTATGAAAAATTAAATCCATGAGCCATGATGGCCAGTGGGTAGAAGGCAGTACTGCAGGCTAAACCCTGCCCACTGCCAAGAGTTTGATCCTGACCAGCTCAGGGTTGACTCTACCTTCCATCCTTCCAAGATTGGTAAAATGAGAATCCAGATTGTTGGGGACAATATGCTGACTCTGTAAACCACTCCGAGATGGCTGTAAAGCACTACAGGACAATATTTAAGTGTAAGTACTACTATAGCTATGTGAAATAAATACATGTTATTAAATACATAAAGTTTGTTCAAATGTATCTAATTATGAGGATCAGAATATGAATGCTGAAGTGAGAACATAGCAATGATATTTGAGAAAAAGTATCCATGATGATCAATCACCTTTGCTCTCATTATATTATGTGCATAAGTGTTTCAAGGTAAACTATTTGGTTAAGGTTGTATTTTACCAGATATTTTAACTTTAAACAACAGCTATTTACTGTATCATGACTTTGGATCTTTTTTCTTACTTTTGCCTGATTATAGGATGTAACTGCAAAACGATAGGATAAAAAAATTAAATACATAAAATCCACATGCCTAAAGGTAGCCTTCAAGGATTGTTGGTTTCTATTACATAAATGAGGATTTCTGTCTAGATGTTTGCTCAGAAATGGCAACCTTGTCTGTTGCAATGCATACTCAAAATCCAGAAAACTTTGCCTTTCCCCCAAAACTAGGTTCCCTAAATTGACCATAGGATAATTCTTCCATGCATAACATAGTTCTAAAATCTAAAGATACAAATCAGAACATGATGCTTTGTCAATACATAGAGTAAAGAATGCTTCTAAGCGTAAGTGCCCAGTTTGTTCACTTGTGCATGAAACAATTCTCAGGCTTTAAATGCTGGCAAGATAGCTCACTCAAAAAGTGGTGCCTTGTTGAGAAACATTAGCATTGGTCAGAAGGAAACAGGGGAGAAAATACTCCAAACTACAAAAAACACCCCTATTCTGGTCCTTATGTACAACTAAATCATCATCAAACAACATGTCAGGTGAAACAAATCTGTAGCATAAATAATCCATAAAAAGAAAGACATAGACAATTTCTCAAATTAAATGGTGCGCTAAGGTTTCATTCCCAAGTTGTGCATTATCTGAACACTGCACCAGGAAGCACATTAATAATTAATATATTCTTAGCTTTATCAGAGGATACTTCTCTACAAGTTTCAGATAACTTGCAATGGATGGCCACAATGATTGAGAGGTCTACTGCAGGATTGAACACTCAAACGACTGTGAATGTCTTTTTATTATCTTGAATAGGTCACACCAGTTGCCCTTTCTTAAAGTACACATTAAAAAATAATGATATGAAAAATTAGGACTTTATTAGACCTATATAAAAAATAAAAATAGGGAGAAAGTAAAAAGGTCATTGCTGAAGTTGAAACTTGACCCCCTTTAGCATGCTCAGCATTGCTTCTAATGGCAATACTGGCAGCACCCAATTCTTTTTATGTAGTTTACTATAGGTTTCTCTCAGCCATTTATTAGTGAGTGGACTGCTTATAATAGTGCAGGAACAAGACCTGGCAGGCAACAAGAAATAACATATAACACGATACTTGCAAGTTTTATGTTCTGCAGACCCAACCTATTTAATCTTAAACACTCATTGCTACCACTTTTAAACATTAGTGGGAGGCTAAATTTCAAAGGCATTTACAATATGATTCACAGACTCAGAAACAGGCTACTGTTATAAACATTCTCATTTCTATTATGGCTGGATTCTGATTTTAGCAGCAGTTTTTGCCTGTAAAGATTTACTATAAAAAACTTCAGATATTAAGAATAGGAAGCATATTTAAGACTCCTAGTAACAATCCTCATTTATGACTAAAGTTTTAATACTTTATGATAAAGTAGTGCTAAAAGGAAAGTTACCTGGTATAAACTATTTATTCTGCAATCTCAGTCTCTTGATGAACAACGACCTTGGTTACAGACATATCTGGATGTTGCTCTTTAGCTTCTTTGATGGCCTGAACTAAAACCTGAAGAGAAATAATATAAAAAACACATTATTTCTGTGCTGCCTAACTTAATTTGCAGTCTGACATACTATGGATGGGGGGGGAGGGCACAATCTGTGATTTTACAATCAGTATAATCAAGCTTAACACTTGAGGCATGTAAGGACCCACCCCACTTTGCATCTTAAGAAGACAGAACTCTTGGAATAATTCTTCCAACAGGAATCCTTTATTAAGAAGAAGTGGTTGCAGGCGTGCTAGACAGGACTTGGGGTCCAAGCCCTCCCATTCAAGGTTTTAAGGGGTCCCCCAGTAGTCCCACCCAATCAACCCCCCTTCCAGTGATAGTTTCAGGTATCACAATTCCACCCCCTTTTTTCTTTCTTCGGTCTGGATGGAGACTTCAGATAAACTACATGAAAGGCAGATACCCTTCGTTATGGTAAGGTTCTTTGGTGCTAACGCTTTGAGGTTACAATAAACACACATTCAGCATTCCGCTCTTTGAAGTGTAAAGAAGGAAGTGAGGGCCATAAAGCCCCTTTGTTCTCCCCCTTCTCTCCCTCTTATGGCAGAATCCAGAGAAGGCAGAATTGGGAGTTTCTATATTTGATAATTAAAGATGAAATATAATTGGATTCTGACATCCGGCCCCTCTTAAAAATAAGAGAGATCCACCTGAAAGAAAACACAAGTATAAATTTAGTCAGGCTTGTTAGGATACTCTGTGTGAAACTTCTTCAATAGCTTCGGGGCTCTGACATGACGTTTATGGACCCACTCGTTTTGTGAGGGAGGGAGGTGTTTCCAGGCAACTAGGTACTGAGTTGCTCCATGATATCTCCTAGAATCAAGGATTTCCTTTATTTCGAAGTGTTGTTCACCCTCCACCATGATTGGAGGGTGGTGGGGGGGGGATTTTTGGCCGTAGAGGTGACTGATGCTCTCTTTTCAGCAAGCTGCAATGAAAAATTGGGTGTATTTGCCTGAGATTTTTGGGTAATTCTAATTCTACTGTTACTGGATTTATGATTCTTTTAATTGGAAAAGGTCCTATATATTTTGGTCCAAGTTTTTTACAGGGCTGTAGGGACTTTAGGTATTTTGTAGATAAGTACACCATTTCTCCTATAATGAATGGTGTAGGCTCAACCCTTTTTTTATCGGCTTGTGTTTTGTATGCCTGCCTAGCTTCATCTAGTGCTTTTCTGACTATTGGCCAGGTGTTTTGTAGTTTCTCCATCCATTCTTTCAGCGAAGGGATTGTTGGTTCGTTTGGGGTTAATTCTGGCATGGGGTTGAAACTTTGACCGGTGGCTATTTGAAAAGGAGTGTAACCTGTGTTGGAGTGGACTGCATTATTGTAGGCAACTTCTGCAAAAGGGAGTAAGTCCGCCCACTCGGTCTGCTAGAAACTAAGAAAACATCTTAAATATTGCTTAAGTACGGAGTTCATTTTTTCAGCCGATCCATTTCCTTGAGGGTGGTGGCTAGATGTCAGTCCCTGAGTGGTTCCTAAGAGGGATAAAAATTCCTTCCAAAATGCAGACGTAAATTGCACCCCCCTGTCAGAGATGATGCGTTGGGGTGCCCCATGCAATCTGTAAATGTGTTGGATGAAAAGTTTTGCTAAGGCTTTTGCAGTGGGAATCTTTTGGCAAGGGATAAAGTGCACCTGTTTGGAAAACAAGTCCGTGACCGTCCAGACCACAGTATTCCCATTGCTTTCTGGCAATTCCACTATAAAATCCATGGCTATTTCTCTCCAGGGGGCTGAGGGACTTGCCACTGTTTGCAATAGTCCTGGCACTTTCCCTTGCAACCTCTTTGCCGTGGCACATTTTGGACAACTGGCTATATAACTTTCAATGTCCTTTTTCATGGATGGCCACCAAAATTGCCGTTTAATTAAATGTAAAGTTTTTACAAATCCAAAATGCCCTGCTGATTTTGTGTCATGGCAAAGGTGCATGAAAGTTACTCTTTGAGTTGTTGGTATATATAACTTTTCCCCTACCCAAGGCAACCCGTCTCTCATTGTGCACACATTTTTGGTTTTTCTGGAACCATTCATCTGTTTCCAAACTTTTTCTGAATTCAATTCCAGTTTGGCTGTCCAGTTGTGGTTTTATTTTGGCTTGGGTTCTTGTGGTTACTGGTGCTGCCAGTTGTGACTCTGCCATTATTGGTCTAGAGTCTGTGGTTCGTGCGCTGTTATATTGGGGCATGCGAGATAGTGCATCTGCCAGGAAGTTCTTTCTTCCTGGTAAATGTTTGAGCTTAAATTGGAATTGGTGAAAATGCTGGGACCAGCGGGCTTGTTTGGGATTGAGTTTCCTGGAAGTTTTCAGGGCTTCTAAATTTTTGTGATCAGTCCATACCTGGAAGGGGATTTTGTTGCCTTCCAGGAACTGTCGCCACGTGAGTAATGCCCAACGTATCCCATAAGCCTCCTTCTCCCATACGGGCCAGCGCTGGTCTGTTTCCGTGAGTTTCTTGGATGTATATGCACAGGGTTGCAATACTGCATCATCATTTTCTTGTAATAGCACAGCCCCCACTGCCACATCACTTGCATCTGCCTGTATTACGAAGGGCTTGTCCATGTCTGGGTGCCTTAGTATTGGTTCGGCAGAAAAAAGTCTCTTTAGTCTCTCAAACGCTGCTTGGCACTCCATTGTCCATGTTAGTGGCTGGCTAGGTTTTACTGAGGATGCTCCCTTCGTTTTTAGTAAGTTAGTGAGGGGCAAGGCTATCTGGGCAAATGAGGGGATGAATTGGCGGTAAAAGTTTGCAAAGCCCAGGAAACTTTGTAGTTGCTTTCTTGTGCGGGTGGCGCCCAATCTAATACTGCTTTGACCTTCTCTGGGTCCATTTCAATGCCCTGTGGGGATATGCGATAGCCTAGGTAGTCTATCCTTTCCTGGTGGAATTCGCATTTTGAGAGGCTCGCAGCTTCTTTAAAACCGCTCTGACAAGGTTAACGTGTTCCTCTTTTGTTTCAGTAAAGATAAGAATGTCGTCCAAGTAAACAAGGACCCCCTTAAACAGGTGCTCCCTTAGAACGTCATTGATTAATTGCATAAAGACTGCAGGACCCCCATGTAATCCAAATGGCAAGACTTTGAATTGATAGCACCCCATGGGGCAGTTAAATGCAGTCTTCCATTCGTCCCCTTCCTTAATTCTCACGCGATAGAAAGCTTCCCTTAGGTCTAGTTTAGAAAAAATTTTCCCTTTCGATAGGTGTGACAGCATGTTTTTCATGAGGGGCAGAGGGTACAGGTTGCTTTCACTGATTGTATTCAGGGCCCTATAATCCACGCATAAACGTAAGGAGCCATCCTTCTTCTCTCTAAAAAGGACCGGGGCAGCCACTTTAGGCTTGGCTGGCTCAATGAAACCTCTCTCTAGGTTTTTTTTTATAAATCTTTCCATTTCCTCCTTCTCCTTTGGGCTCATGGAGTATAATCTGGGCTTCGGGAGTTTTGCCCCAGGCTTGAATTCAATGGTACAGTCTGTGGGTCGGTGGGGGGGGGGAGCTCATTCGCCCTCTCCTCACTGAAGACTTCAGCAAGGTCTCTATATTCCTCTGGTATTTCTGTTAATCTTTTTTCCTCTCCTATGGATGCTTTTTCTATTCTTGATTCTGGTAGCCTCCCTTGGGGTTTTAAGTCCATAGGGTCCCCCTTCGGGAATTTGATTTCTGTCGTCCTCCAATTTACCCAGGGGTTCCATTTTTTCAACCATTCCATCCCTAGAATCATTGGGCATTCCATACCTGGGGTCACTACAAACGTTATGTCCATGTTTGCCCAGGGAGAGGTGTATTGGTAGAGTGGCTAGGGTAGCTGGCACCCCCCCTGCTATGGATCCATCTAGCTAGCCAAATGAGATTGGTTGTTCCAGTCTCCTGGATGGGATGCCCAGATTCCCCACTAGTGTTGGGCTAATGAGGCAGCGGGTGCAGCCAGAGTCTATTAAGGCTTTCACCTTCACAGCTTCGGGCATGGGGGGGATTAATATAGTCACTGTTTTGAAGATGGGTGTGATGCATCCACTTACCAGGGGTTCGCCCTCCGAGCTGTCATCTGAGGCATCCACCGGCCCTGTGGTGTAGGCTGGAGTTCTTTCCCCTTGGTGAGCAGAGGTGGGGGTTTCTGCAATTTCCATCATTCTCATGGCCGTTTCTTTTGGCTTAGCTGAAAACTTTCCAGGTTTGTTGATTGGGGATCTGTCTGGGTTGTGCTGGGGGGCCTTTGAGCGGCATTCTACAGCTCGATGCCCTTCTCTTCCGCACTTGAAACACCCCATTTGCTTCTTGGCTGTATCCGATGATTTCACCGGTTGGTGTGTCAGCTCAGGCGGGGGGCGGCTCCATTGTTTTCCTCGGCGGTGCCTCTTCAATATGTCGATCTCTGCTTCCTCTGCCAAGACGTACCATTCCTCAAGTCGATGTGGGTCCCCTCGGGGCAGGCAAGCATCATATAGATCATAGTTTAGTCCATCTTTGAAATGGCCAAGGAGGATGTCTTCTGGCCAATTCAGTTTGCTGGCAATGGCCCGGAATTCTTGTGTATATTCAGCCATCGGGCGTTTGCCTTGCCTCATCGTTTTTATCCTTTCATGGGCTTTGCGATCAGCCAGGGGGGTCTTCAAATCGTCTTCTCAAAGAGGACATGAAACGGTTGAAGTTACTGAGTTCTGGAGCATTGGAGTCATGCAAGTTCACCACCCAATCTGCAGCCGGTCCATCCAGGGCAGATTGCACGATCCGGATGCGGGCTTTGTCGCTGGGAATGTCCTGCCCGTATTCCTCCATGTAGCTGAGGACTTGGGTTAGGAAAAACCCCAAGCGTGTTGGCTCCCCTTTGAATTTCACCTCCAACGGTGGACATCTTGGAATGGATCAGTGCCTCCGCTGTTGGTGGTAATGTCTTCCGTCCAGGTTGCCATCTGTGGTCCGGTAGGGGGTGGGGGCTACTGCATCAGTAGCTGTCCCCGGGGTTGCAGGTTCCACGTCCCCCTCGGTGTTTCTCCCTTTGCGGCTCCAGGAGCTGGGGCGGCCGTAGGGCTCAGGATTCTCCTCTTCTAGGGATCTGAGAGTTCTCTTCATCAGGTCAATAGCTTTCTCTAGGATCCAGTCTGAGTACGGTGCCCAGCTTCCTCCCTCTTCACTTGCGTGCAGGGATTTCTCCATCTCCTGCTTCCATTCTGGTTGCTTTGTCCCCCGTCTCAGGGTCACCTTTCTTGATTCCTTTCCCCACTCACTTTTCTTTCCAACGCCCATTGACCAGCGAGGCTTGTGGTCCCGTGTCTCCACCACTTCTTCTCCTGAGAAATCTGACCTCTCGGATCCCAACATCTGGCAAGGTTCCAACTGGGTCAGCGGCTCTCTTTCCAGGGAGTTTTCCCCCTCTCTTGCTCCATTGTCTGACATGGTAAATTTTTGCAAAATCCCCCGGCAAGGGTCTCCCTTCCAGGTGGATTAATTTTGCAAGTCCTGTCTAATGTAAGGACCCACCCCACTTTGCATCTTAAGAAGACAGAACTCTTGGAATAATTCTTCCAACAGGAATCCTTTATTAAGAAGAAGTGGTTGCAGGCGTGCTAGACAGGACTTGGGGTCCAAGCCCTCCCATTCAAGGTTTTAAGGGGTCCCCCAGTAGTCCCACCCAATCAACCCCCCTTTCAGTGATAGTTTCAAGTATCACAATTCCACCCCCTTTTTTCTTTCTTCCGTCTGGATGGAGACTTCAGATAACTACATGAAAGGCAAATACCCTTCTTTGTTATGGTAAGGTTCTTTGGTGCTAACGCTTTGAGGTTACAATAAACACACATTCAGCATTCAGCTCCTTGAAGTATACTGAAGGAAGTGAGGGCCATAAAGCCCCTTTGTTCTCCCCCTTCTCTCCCTCTTATGGCAGAATCCAGAGAAGGCAGAATTGGGAGTTTCTATATTTGATAATTAAAGATGAAATATAATTGGATTCTGACAGCAAACTATGTTAGTGTTATCAAAGCAATATTTTATCAACATGTTTTTATATTTCATTTTAATTGTATTTAACAAAACAGCTTTAAGTGTTTGTGAATGGTATCTTGTTATCTGTTCTCACCTAGAAAAACATTTGGACTGAGTTTAAAAGACTTTCATTACTTCAAAAACAACTTCAGAATCTGAATTTAAAGTTACTCTCCTTTTGTTAAAAAAATTTTGTTCCATTATCAATAATCACAGCAGTCTAGACTACAGTCTCTTACTTGATCATGATCAATGTCTGTATCTCCTGTGATGACAATTCGTTTTTCAATTCGTGTTTCTGAAATTCCACCTTTTACAGTCTGTCATGAGAAGAAAAATATTAACATTTTTTTATAATTAAAAATGATAAAACCTACAGAAATTTTAACTATTTGTTAAAAGAGAAATGTAATCAGTTTATTAAATAGGAATGTAAATAAAAATCTAGTTCATAGGTAGCACTACTTGTATCATCTTTTGAATTTTCCTTCTCATAATTATTTCATCATTTTCATTTTTTTCCCAAAATTTATAATGGTAAACCAAATGTCTCATTCTTGCAAATCACAGGAAAGTTGCTTTACAGAATGTAACATTAGATTATAACGAGTATAAAAATGATTTTTAAAGTAAAGTTATGGAGTCACTGAAGCAGTAGGTGTGAACTTAAATGGACTCCAGAAGATGGTGGAGGATAGGAAGACCTGGAGGAACGTTGTCCATGGGGTCGCGATGGGTCGGACACGACTTCGCAATTAACAACAACAACAACTATAACATTCTTTTTAATATGTCTGGAAATAGAAAATATTTAGTCAGAACTCAACTAAGTTCAAACTAAACTAAAAAAATGTTTCTAAGAAAAATTGCAATAACCTTCAAATTTATCAATTTCTCTGAAGTTTCCTTGATTCTCAGTTTTAATGGGAGACATATTTTGAGGCAAAGCCATGCTTTAAGACTCCATATCACAAGATACATTTAACTTTTTTTCTCTCTGTGGTTACTAACACTGGCTAAGCAGGTTTTCCCAACTTCACCATAAATACCAGAATTTCAAGTATCAACAAGAGAGCATTTGTAACTCAGAGTAAGTCATACGTTTTGGCTTTTAGTGTATTGTTTTTTTCTCACTTTATTATTCATTAATTGTAATCAAAAGCTGTAAAGCTAAAGGATCACTTGAGCCCACTGCAATTTTCTAAGTACTAATGTAGCCAGGGAAGAGACTTTATGTAGCCTTCTCTTGAAAACAATATTATTTTATTTCCTTTCTCTACACATGATTTCGAACAACCACAATTTTCATCAAAAGACATCTTTTTCCAATCTGCAACAACACTGTCTTATAACAAAATGGTGCTTCTGTGTTCTGTTCATTCTACTGCTCAATCCTTTGAGGATTACAAAGACACACAGAAAATGAAATTTATGTATCTAATTTTTTGACATGATTGCAGCTTATCAATGAGACTTAATATTTGTTTAGTGCTGGTTTTACCTTCGTTATCTGTGTGGTTGTAGTGCTGCTGGTAGTCTCTGAAGTGATAGTCTGAGCAGTAAGGAGAACTCCAGGATCTAAATCCCCACTGCTATCATCAATCTAAGGCAGAAATATATCAAAGTATAAATGACTTCCTTGCCCACCTACAATGAATAACTCATTTGGCAGGAAACAAGATATTCACATAAAAGTAGCAAATTGAAAAACTGCTTCTAAATGAAAAGAGATAACATTATTAATCAACTACTGTATACAGTAGGACACTAACAACAAAATTCTGGATCAGTCAAGGCCCATATTAATTTAATCCAACCCTCCCAGTACACAATTAGATGCCAATAGGAAGTTTACAAACAGGAACTTTGTGCAATGGCATCTTCTCAAGGATATGTTATTAAAAGCTGCTCAGCTCCCTGTGGTAATAAATGTAGCAATTATTTGGTTCCATTCCTGGCTATACAATGAAAACAATGTACTGTTTTTTTTCAAAGCAGTAACAAATTTCCTTTTGTTGAATGTATGCATAGTTTTCTGTCTAAAGGAGAACGGTTTGCCAAATCATCCACTTTACATATTTAGGTTGAGAGCACGGATTTACCAAGCGTATTTGCCTCAGGGGGGGAAAAAACGGAAAGCACTTTGCAGCCACAAAAATAATAAGAAAATAGTTTCCCCTTAAGTCTATCTTTGTGTAGATTTTTGAAAAAAGCTTCCCACACATCCTTCTGGTACCATTCAACAACATGCAAGCTACTTTAGTGAGAATATACACTGGGAAATTTCTACTCAAGAGTACAAACTACCCAAGATGACAGATATTTTTTTCTTAGTCAGGGGCCATTACTTATGTTTTCAGGATCCACAGCAGTTGTCCACAAATGATTCTGGAGAGCAATATATTCATAAATCTCCTTCATCACAGTGTAAGCCAGCTCAGCTCTCAGCAGAGGCTTGCCTAATTCTCCTAGTTTAAGGTTGGATATCATTTGGCTACTAAGCACCTCGCTCAAAAACTTTTTTCAGGAAACTTATAGCCACAAAGTGGCCTCATCAGGCATGGGAGCAGGGCTGTTTTAGGATTCTGGAGAAGGCCACATTTGTAAATGTGGTACACCCTTTTAGATCTTATATTATCATTTTCATCTGTTTCCCACTTCAAAAGGTTGGAAGACCGTATTCTCGGTTTTTCAGCAATCATGGCCAGAATGAGCTCTATGGACCACAGCGGGGGAGCTCATGTAATTCTGTTTCAGAGAAACAGGACTTTCTCTGATAAGAATAATGGTATTTCTCACAGCAATTGTCACAAGTGGAATTCCCTGCAGGAAACATACCGTCCCACTGAAATAAAATGTTTAAAGTCTTTTAGATAAGCACTATGAATAAAACGTCTTGGATTTTCTAACAATCGTACGAAATATTACAATAACATCATGTGAAACAGCCTACCTGTGCAGCTTCGTAAGTTATAGTCTTGGTCTCTGTATGAACAATTGGAACGTCTTTAGTTGGAATTTCACTTTTCACAGTATTAGACACATCAGAGATGGTAACGGTCTGAGTTTTCACAAGGGGGGGCTACAAAATAGTTTCAAAGTAAAGTACATTTAGTCACCTTATATCAGGATTATTAATAGAATTCCAACGTGCAATTTATAGATGCATCATGAACTCAACTATACATTACAACTGTTATGTTGTTTGCACTCATTTGCAGAATTGTGAAAATTATGATGAAATGCAATGATTCCACATGATTTTTAAAAATCTGATTGCCAAATAATGGAAATGGATTCACTTCATTATTCATATTAATATTTAATGACAGAAATCTACATATGTACTATCATATATGTGCTGTACCATGTAGGAAGAATATCAGGATTTTTTATATGCCGCAATATTTATTCAGAAACTAGTTGAATTTAAATTGAATGTAGGAAACCTACAGAGAGTGCATAGGCAACACCTGCAGTTTGAAATGTGACGTCCACCAGTTTGTATCAAATCACTGCCAAATCAACATTTATGGATATTCAAGTATTAAGAGTAGTAGCAAAAGAAAAACCAGCCACCACCTGATAATTAACTCAAAGAGAACATAATGTTAGTAAAAGGACCATATGCCCATCATATCCCTTTGCATACCCAAAGTATCACCTTATTATCAGATTATATATTTAGGTATTTTAGCAGATGCTATTAATAAGGAACACTGAAGCAGGCAAGCAAAAAAAATTATAAGCTGGAGGAAAGTGGTATTTCCAAATCTGTTGATTCCAGACCTTATGAATTGTTTTGTTATTGTCATAATGAATAAACCATTAGTATTAATAATTAGTACTTAATTGTTCTGATATATTAAACATCTTTTGCTTTTTGTATTTTCCTTTCTTTGACAAATCAAGAAAAAATTGTTTAATTAAGACATGTCTATTTCAGATAAGGATGAAGAAGGGAGTAATAATTTATATAGACAGTATGAAATTAAATAATTGGGAAATTACATCAAAACTTAATCCTTCTTCATGGATATGTAAAGCTATGCTTGCTCCAGTGTTTGCAAAGTGACTCAGAAAATGTAGCACAGGCGTTTGCAAAAGATATTCTGTGTTCACATTTACTACCTGGAAACAGCGAATGAGAGCAGGAAATTCATGATCAACATTTGGATTGTAATATTCTCCATTTAGCTTTCTAAGTGGCTCGCAGATTAATTTTGTTTCTTCAACACCACAAGCTTCCTCCTCTTGCTCATGGAGGTACAATGGAGGTGAAACAGGGATTACAGATATTTCCACCTCAGCCTGTTTAGAATCCTCAGCTTCCTTTTCCATATTTGAGTAAAATCCCTTTTCACACTTTAGATCTTCCTTGCTCTCAAGAAGAGCAGTGGCACCCTCCTCTTTCTGCTCCTTGCTGCTTATTGAAAAGGAGTCTGATTCATGAATTTGTGTAGACTCCAGTGTGGCTGACATCTGGCTCTCACTAAAGCCTACTGAATGCTTTGAGACCTCCCATTCAAAGTGAGAGGTAATATTTTTCCCCTCTGTCACATCATCTGCATCCTCTTTGAAGGGACAGTCACGCACACTCTAAAAAGAAATGAATACACAAAAAAAGCCAGAAAGAATTAGGAACAGAATGCACTTCATCTAGAAACAGTGCAAATTCTAGAATGAGACTTAGTAAAGCCCAGTGTATACTACTTGCAATAGCTAAAGATGAATATTTCAAGTGCCTTCAAAAAGGCTATTATTATAGTCACTCTGATAGGTAATAACAGTAGCACACAGTCAAGATCAAGTAGTTGTCCTGGTCCAGCTCCAAATCTGAAGTGGGCAAACCTACTGCAGCTTTCTCTGTAATAACAACTAGACTTCCAATAAACTAAGAATCGTTGGACCAATCAACCAGTCTCCTGCCAGCAGGAGAATAATGCTACTTTTGAAGAAGTTGGACGTTCAGAGATCATGGCAATAGACTGCTATTTGGCATTCTAAAGTGGAGTAAGTCTGGGGAAGGAGGGGGTTAGCTTTTGCTGCCCTACCCATACTATTTCTGAATACCCACTCTCCCCTTCCTGTCCTAAAATGCTATAAGGTGCACTGGGAAAATATACACAACACATTACCCTCACTGCTTACATATAAAACACAGATCTATCATACTGAAAGCTCATTATGTTTTGAAAACATAAGCACATAAATAATGCTTTCATATTGCTGAGCAGGATCCTTAAACACACATTTCAATTTCTTATAACTTAAAAATAACACTGTCCATCCTGAAGTTATAGGTCTATGACATTTTAAAGAGAAATGAGGAAATTTCTAACTGTTCCTTTGGAAACAACAGATTTTATGACATATAAGCTGGATTTCTCATACATAAATCTAGGAGTCATCTTAATTGCTGAAGGTCTCAACAAAGCTGAACTTCTCAACGAAGCACAAGTTAGAGTACTGGCTCTTTTGTAAGAATGATCCAAATGATCTAATGACAAGAAAATCCCAGGCATCAACAGAGATGATCAGAAGCTACTTCATTATTTACATATTTACAATGATGTTGCTTGCCTGAAAGTATCTGACTGCAAATGTCAAACAGGAAACTTTTGCATGCTATTTTCAACTTTTATTGTAAAATAAGTAACAGCATTGGGTAAACAAAGAAATCCAATCAGCCTAATAGAAAGCAAGGCTATCTCTAGCATCAGAGCCAAGCCAGAGAATTTCACCAAGGATGATGCTATACTGTCTTCTGTCGTGCACATGTAATAAAGTTCTCAACTAGATCATTATAAACCTCAGCAAGCCCTCATATTACAACTTGAGAAAAGAAATAGTAATAGAAAAAAAGACAGGGATGAAAACATGCTCAAGGTTAGAAATAGTATAGAAAATTTGCCTGGTCCAATCACCCACAGAATAAGATGAAGTATTTTTAATAGGATAAGATGTGTGGGCAAAGCCAGAAATTCATAAACACGGTAATAAAGGATACTCATTTACAAATCTAACTTTTCATATTAAGTGAAAAGCCACAGGCAATTAATGGAATTCATATTTGTAATGAATGATGTGACTTTGCTGCAAGGGATGGAATCTTATAAAAAACATTATAAAAAGCTTGTCAAATATCCAAAGACTGAGAAATATTCTACAAAAAGTAAAATTTTGTACAATTTTGACTGGAAATGACAAGAAATCACTAATTTTGTGTAAATGATTATGCAATAACAGATTATGAACATTTTCTAAAAATTTGTCAATGAGGGAAAATGACAGCTAGTCGAATAAAGGAAAACACTTCAACAGTCACTTATTTGTTTACATTAAGATGATGAACTCTACACTGGATAAAGAGTTCAAATAGTATATGCAACATTTTGTTTTCGAAAATCTTTTTGCTTCTGTCAAATAGTACTGTATGTATAGAGACTATTAATAGTTATATCTGATAGACAAAATATTCAAATAGTGGAGCTGTTTGGATGAGACAAACAGCAAGACTGAATGTTAAATGTGAACTCATACTTGTATGTGCGAACATAGTTTAATTATTGGTTCTTCCCTTCTCAGTGATTCTTAGCAACGGTGTCTGGTCCTATCCATCATGGTAGCAAAATGATGAATAAAGATTATGATGGCATGATGCAAGCTGTATTTGTGCCAAGACATCACACTCAAATATACAAAGAGTATATTATAACACACATATTATCAGTCCCTACCCCCCATTAAATCAGAATATGACCCCTTGTAAGTAATCTGAGCTAAATGTTTTAACCTATAGTCTGCCATTTCTGCTTTTTTTTAGCTATAAAAGCAAACCTAAAATATGACAGGAATTTAAATACTTATTTTTTTCTGATTAGGATTGACAGAAGCCTCAGATTAAAGAAATGATCAACATTAAGCAACTCAATGATGGCACTTTATTATCAACATGTATTAGAAGGGATGAATCAACATTTGTGAACTGGCATGTTTAAACATTAATGCTAAACCTGTTATCTGAATCTTCTTATTCCATGAACTGTACATCATCTAGCTTTTAGTATCTTGGGATTTTTTTTTTTTAAAAAAAAACCCTACATTATTGGGTAAAAAAACTTTACCAAACAGCAATCTTGATTTGATAAGAAGCAGACAACATGATACTATCCTGAGTTCTCCACTGAAATATGACCTTTTACTTGTACTGCAACGTTTAGTTCTGATGACTCTTTCCATTTCTTTTGGCACATAAAGAGATATATTGTGCCAGAAGGTTAGTTATTGCCTATAATTTTTTTGCAACAAGTGTCCCCTTGCACTCATTATGAGAAATATTAATTTGAATCAGAAACTTTTTCTCAGGATTCTTGACACTTTAAGAATATTTTATTTATTGATTATTATTTTTAGAAATAACTCAAGGCAGCGAATATATCCAACACTTGATGAAAAGTTGTATAGTACACTGACTGTGATATTTCAATCAGTCAGAAATCAGACTTGTCCTTGATAAGACTTTAATGCAGGACACAAACATTTTAACTATATTAGAAATAGTTTTGTCAAGTTCAAAGAATACTCTACCATAACTATAATTTTGATTGGAAATGTTATTTATAAAG